>NC_139763.1:106158708-106758708 GCF_965231275.1 Zosterops lateralis
TATAAACTAAACAAATATTTTAAAACAAATATTTTTGGCAAAAATTCAATCTATTTTCATTGAACACCTTGTAGATAAAGGCATCCTGTCTAACAAGAAAAGATGTATAACCCAGTTAGTTACACAAACAAGAGGCAATGGTATCAACCACCTGCATTTGGGAGTTCTTTGTGACTGTATAAAATTCTGTAAGTTGTCCTATCAAGAAAATATGAAGGCAGGATAGATGTAGATGGTCAAAAATAATCACTGTCATTTCACTTATGTGGATTTTATCCACATTATTATGCATTTTTATCAGCCTTCCTACTATCTCTCAGCCCAAGGTAGGATCAGTGCCTCAGAGCAGGCAAGGAGCTGCTGAAGGGCTTTGTTTCAGAGGAAATGAATGTTGCTGCCACTCCTAATGAGAGTCTCCACTGTATTAGAGGGTGTTTCTATTTTCACAATTCTTTGAATTTTAGCAAAGTCGCTTAATATTTTAATTCTTTGATTTTTGAGCTAAAAGGTGACAGGGTAGGATATATCTGCCTTGCTGGAGATGTGCAGCACTACTCAGATGTGCAGCACTACTCAGTTCATCCATCTCATGGCCTTTAGAAAGACAAAATGACATGATGGTGTGGAATATTTTGGAGAAGCACCCTCATACACCTCTTCTGGTTAATGTGAAATGTTTCTGATGATCTGTGGACAGATATTCTATCTTGTCTGCTTTAATTCTGCCAATATCTTCAGTAATGATTCCTTCCATTCATCAAGAGCTTTTCCTCTTTTGGAAGACACAAATAGATGTGCAGTGTAGGGGTTAACAGCCACTAAAATTAACATATTCTCAAAGCCATAAATAACTTGTTCTGAAAATTTGAATAGCTAACTTAGGGGGGGAAATCAAGTTCCACATATTTAACTTCAGCATTGTTAATCAGGACATTTGAAAGAAAATTAATATTTTCCCAGCAAATTAAAAAGCAAATTCAGTCTTTTTGAAAATCAGGGGGTTTTATTCATTTCAATTCTAAGGGAAATGAGACTGGTGGAACTAACTGGAATTGGGCATAATGAGCACAAATTCTGAAATGTTTTTGCAGAGCAGTTTTGTTATCTTGCCATGTAGTTTCTCTGACATTTCAATAGACACTTTTCAATAGGCACAACAGAAGACTGTTGATAGAACTGAATAGTTCTAAATTACGATTTGAGGATGTTAAATTCTGACTACTTGTAGCATTGCACATGAAAAATTCGAGCATCAAATAAAAGCATCACTCTAATAAAGTGGCAGAAGGTTTTTGTACAGAATGATGAATTAGGTCCAATATTTAAAACTAATCTCTTTCATTACTTTAGGCTGAAGTTCTTTTTTTTCCTCCTGTTTCTTTCATTGAGGTAAAGACAGGTACTCTACTTGCGTCTTGGAAAGTGATTGCACAATTCAGTGACACAGCACATGAAGGGAGCAGTAAGTGACAGATGCACAGGAATTCCTGTGCCAGATCAGACTCATGGTGCACACAGCTCAGCACCTTTTCTCCCAGAATGAGACAGTTCTAGATATCTGTGCATCTGGATCTGATGGGTTTGCACCTCATCATTTAGGAGAACTGCAGCCAGTGCTGTGCCAGTCACTCTGAAGTGTCTGTCATTCCAGGAAAATACAGAATGGACTTTTCCAGAGAAACTGGCATTTTTCACACCTCTTTGAGCCTGATTCACTCACTGGGTTTGTTGCTGTCTGTGCACAGTCTATAGGAGCTCACACACACCTCACCTTCAGTTTTGTACCTCAGGCTCTCAGTGCCACCACTCCTCACTTTAATCAGCTGCCAGGGCATGTCAGAAGTTCTGGGCATGTAAAAGGCTTCCTCCTTTGTTTATTCACATCACACATTTTGAGCTTACTGATGCATCCTGACCTTTTTTTTTGGTAGAATAATGGGCTGTAGCTGCCAACTACATTGTTCTGCTGGAGTTTGGAAATATGGTTAGATTTTTGATTAAGGAAACTGTTAATGTCTCCGGTTTAAAAGAGATGTCTAACATGTAGACTAGAAAAAAAAATCAAACTGGAGAAAGTAAAAATGCAGCTGTGGCTGCACAAGACATCATAAGCACTTTTTGGTGTTGTGAGCTCAGAGATGGCACTTTGTGAAGACTGCCTCTCTTTCATGCATGGCCTGAGGTAAAGAATGAGGTGTTCTGCACCACAGAGCTCCAGTCCTGCCTTTAAGTGTTGTTGCCAGTTCTGCAGGGAAAGCCAGCATGTGTGTAGGTGTGGCTGAGGGGGTAAATTTCATTTCAAGGGCTCATCTCTGAACAGTTCTACAAGCTAAGCAATGTGAGCCTGATATTAGAATTCCAAGGGGACTTTTATGCTGTGGGGTAAAATTGCTTATTAAATTACAATCACGAAAAAAAATCAGGAGATAGGCACTGTTCAGCTGGCAGCATACAGGGAAAAAAGCTGAATTCTAATTATTTGAACCATGGAGTTAGTGTTATTTCACTGCGTGAAAATAAAATTAGGTTATCACTGATATCATTATTAATGTATGAGATGAAGCAGAAAAACAATTTGTTTCCTAACACCCATTCTGCTCCTCCTCCCCAGCCCCCTCTCCTTCCCAAAAAAAAAGAGATAATAACCTAAAAGCAAAAAGGGCTTTCTAATGCAGACGGCTCTGAGGGACCTCACTGCTATAGCAGCAGAATGTAAATGATTTATAAATGATCTTAATTTGAAGGTGAGGCGTTGTATAAACAGTAAGTATTGCATTTATTATTTCCCCAGTTAGATTAAAATATAAAAAGGCGTATCCAATATCAGCAACACTGTTTATTATTTTAATCAGAAATGGGAAATATATTTTCAGCCACTCTAAACTTTATGTGTTCTTTTTATTATGCATGAGCAGCTATTACTGCTGCTCAGTTATACATACTCCTTAAGGTACTCATATTGCAATCTCCACCTTTTGAATGGCTTTCAAATAAATAAAACAACTTTTTTGCTTAAAAACCTATTCTGCAGCCATAATTAAGTATTGAAATTCACATTTTCATGAATATAACAACTTCATATGTGAGATTAATCTATTGTAAAAATTTTAGAGATTTTTAGAGCCAGCACAAAAGTGTTTTATTTTACAACTGTGAATACATCTTATGCCCTTGAACACGAGTTGCCTTGAATTTTGTTAAGATTCTGTTCTTCAGTCTCATTTTCACACTCAATGAGCCGCTACTGTTTCAGTCCAAAAGGGATCAGTCAGTGAAGCTCAGTCATGAAAGTAGTTTTAGAGTCTGGTTGGATTCTTTAAAACTCATTTTTATTTAGCCAGGAGTCACAAATCTAGCTGCAAACGCTGCTCAATATGTGCCCTCTCTTTTGAGTATAATTTGGGAATACAAAATCAAATTTAAGAAAAAAGATCGTTTTCTTGTTATGTTATCTATACTATATTAATATATACATTAAAAGTAAAATCTCTAAATATCCAAATGCCTTTGATTCACATGTATAGATTTGTGTTTTACCTTCAAGTAGATACTTAATTATTAACATAAGAATTTCCTTAAAATTCAAAAAATAATAAATTATTAATAAAACTCTCCAAAACAGGAATCTGAGGTTGGAATTACCTAAGTTGGGTGATAAAATCTTTAGAAATAGAGAACTAAACCAAATCCACCAAAAAGGACAAGACCTATAACTCTGTGGCGTGAAGAGATACTTCTGAAATACCCCCTGCAGTTAGACCCTAAAACTTCCTGTTTCTCAGAAATCCTTTTGGTTGGACATCCCAAGGGAAGGTGCACATCTGTGGCATCGAATGGCTGATTTTTCCTTTCCTCAGGAAGCCAGACCTTGCATATTCCATGAAAAGACCACTGAAAACAGACTGTGAGATCAAACACCAAGTGCTCTTACCCAATTTCTTTAGAAGGTATAAATTAAATATTTCCAGGAGAACAGAAAAGAAATCATCCTGGCCTATCCTGTTACAACTCTCTTTTGTCCCCCTGTTTCTTCATTCACATACCCAAAAAACATCTTTAATTGCTTCTTAAGTGGAACAGCTGTACCAGGAGGGGACCAAGAGCATCACACACTGCAGTGCTGGTGAGGGCAGGTGGCAGCAGGAGAGGCACAAAGTCTTCTGCATTTCTGCCAGATGAGTGGTCTGACTGCCAGGATAATGGATAAATAAAAGGCAGATAGTGGAGGTACCTGGGCAAAAATACAAAAAATACCTTATTAGTGCTTAAAGAATCACATGTGAGGAAGCAAATGCTTTGCAAAAGCAGCTGCAAAAAATGTAAAAAAAGTCCAAAGGACATCTTGGCCACTGTCACACAATTTAAATGTTAACCATGCCAAGCTCTCCTTGCATTTTCCATCTGCAAGGAGAGCTTGGCTGAGTGGCACATCCCCACAGACACAGAGCCTGGATTTTGAACAATTTATTGGTAGAACAAACAGCTTCTCAACCACCCAAAGTCAGGCTTCAACAACTCTCAGACAATTTTTTATACATTCAAAGCAAATTAACAGAGATTTACATACTTGTTTTTAACTGTGGCCTCTCTTCATTGCCAAATGGATGTTCTAGTTCATTTCCTCTTTTGTTTCAGTCAGAAATACAATTATAACACTGGGCAGAATCTATTACTGCTTGTTGAAAGCAACTACTGCTGAGTGAGCTCAGCTCTACTGACTGCCTCCTTCTACCATCTAGTGGCACCTTCACTGTACTGCTTTTCTCTCTCTCCAAGGAGTTCACTCAGAATGATAAAAAATGTACACTCTTGAAAAGAAAAAGATATACTTTTGAAATGAGCAGTGTACCTGGAGAGGAAATACCTTTTTTTTTTCTTTCTGAGATGGAAAAGTAGTTTTCACACAGAAACTATTTATGAGAGAATAGAAAGGATTTCATTGTGTAGAGTAGTAATGTCAGAGAAAAATTCTGCATCCTGTGGTCTTGTAAACAATGAGTTAGGTTTGTTGACTGATTTCTTACTTTTTTGGTGAGAGAGCTTAGTTTTATAAGTTGTAGACTGTAGACACTGTTGAATATCCTAAGGAAATGCCTATTTAGAAGCACACTTGGTTTGTTTTCTACCTGGATATTTAAAGGGCACAACAAAAATTAAAATATATCCTGAAATGTAATGCTTTGTATAGAACACCTTTAGTTTCTTTCCTGATTATACAATTTTATTAAGAGCTTTCGGTGTTCCATTTTGCAATAGATGTTTCTGTTTCATTTACGGAAAAAGCTTAAATGCCAATGAACTAGGAATTTAGGGCTTGGGATGTTTTCAATCAAAATGCATGTTCTGATTATTTATATGAATGAACAAACATTAATCATCTCAAATGCTTTCTGCTCTTCGAACTGGGTTGTTTTCACAGAGTGCAGGTATTAGCCTACATATGAAATGAAATTTTTTTCAAATACCATAAAAAAGAAATACTTCTTCCTCTCCACTTTCAGCAAATTGACAAGGCAAATTGATGGAAGTCAGAACGTAGAATCTCAGAATCCAGGAGTTTGGGTTGTTTTTGTTTTTTTCCTTGTCTTTTAAACATGTGTTATTCTGTATCCTAATCAAGTTTTCCACGTGTTTCCAGGGTGGGAAGATCCCCATCAGGTGGACGGCTCCCGAGGCCATCGCTTACCGCAAGTTCTCCTCGGCCAGCGACGCCTGGAGCTACGGAATTGTCATGTGGGAGGTGATGTCCTATGGAGAGAGGCCCTACTGGGAGATGTCCAACCAGGATGTGAGTACTGCCCAGGATCCATCTGCAGCTTTTTCAAATGTGCTTCAAAAGTTATTGCCACTCTCTCCCCTGCTTTGTTGTCTCATTCCCTTTCTAGGCTGGAATCTCAATTTAAAAAAAAAACAAACAGATTTTCTTCTAGTATAATTGAAAGCTTGTTCTAGAAAAATAATATGGGAAAGGGGAAATGGTAAGGGGTTTTTTTCTCTACCACAATTTAAATGTTCACAAATTCTCTTGTTTGATGGATCCTTGTGACAGCTCAAACTGGTACACTCAGTCTTCACACCAGCCATCAAGCTCTGTGTCAAAATGTGGAATACCAGCCAAGCCACCTTAACCTCTCTCATATATGTGCCTAGAATATTCCTGCCTTGGTTCTAAAGAATTGACAAGACTTTCCCAGATGGCTGTTTTTACATTGTTGCTAAGTTATTCAGCTCTTCAAGTCTGGTTGCTTGTTAAGGCTGATCGGTCATTTGGGGATAAGGATCTGAGAGAGCTTTTAATTTAAAAAATTTCAGGAAGAAAAGGAAAAAAAAAACCAACCAAACCCTTTAGAAAAAAAGAAATACTATCGCAAACTTCTCCCTTTAGAATATATTAAATAATCAGCTACAGCATGAAGACAGGAATGTTTAATTATTCCTACATCCAAAATAAAAGTTAGTGCAAAATGATGCTGCAGGCCCTAATGATGCCAATTGCTGGGAGCTTTCCCTGCAGTTCAGCAGTTCCCAGCACAAAGGACTCCTTTTCTCCTACCCACAGGATTTCAGTGCCAGAATGTGAGCAGTGACCACCTGTGACCTTCTACATAGATTTAGTGACTTCAAGTGTCATTGGGAAATTTCAAGTTATTAGACATAATGTAAAGCTTATTTTGCTGGAAATTGGGATGCTTCTTTTAGTGCAATAAATCGCTCTGAATTCACATGAGCTTATTTTGCAGAAATAATAGGACTTTCAAAGGTCAGTGGTACTGTACAGATGGCAGGGAAAACAAGAGAGGGATGTGCACTAAACAGATTCATAAAAGACATAGGATGCAAACATCAGTTAATATGGTCTTGCATGGGTATAGTCATTTACTATATCAAAATGTCTGCTAACATTATCATTGAAACACTTACTGAGTTTAGATCATAATAAAACTCTTCTCTAGACAGCAATTAACTTATTTCTTGAATTGGGTGGGGTTTGGTAGATCACCAAAAGTTTCCCAAGTATAAACTCTGCAGAGCTGGGTCTGGTTTGGGGATTTTCCCATTCCATCTTGCCAATTGCTTTTCTAATTATACAGTTTGGGAAATGAACTCACTTTTTTAGACTATGGCTAAGTAAGTGATGAACACAGCTGATGAGACAAGTTTTGAACTGGTACCTGCCACCTAAATAAACCCAGTCTGGTGTTCAGAGTCTACAGCTGCTCACAGCTATCCAGAATGACTCAACACCTCTGCAAATCCAGCATCCTCTATTTATATTTCCCAGCAAGGATTTGGACGCTGAACTTAAGGAAACTGAGTTGCAAAATGCTTCTGATAAATTTAATACTGTACATGGCAATATGCAGAGGCTTAAAAATGTTGCTAAGTTTGAGAAATGCTCTTGTTTAAGTAAATAACCATTTTATTATTGTGGTAAGTCACTTCCAAACTGTGTTGGTGCTGATTAATGCACTTCTTAGATGTGTGGCAGGCACCAGAGGTGTCCATTAATTAGGGCTGCTGCACAGTCTGTCGTGTCTTATTGCTTAATTAATAAACATTAGCCAAGATATTGAACTTTCCAAGGAAACTAGTGTACTGATGAACAGATTGTGCTAAGAATCTGGCTTGCTAATGCTCATGTGAGGGAAGGAAGATTTATATTCCATGCATTTGGTTTGTAGAACAGCTGTGAGTGAAGTCTACTGGGACACCTGTTAGAGGCCACCGTATAAATTAATGCATGTTGCAGTGCTGCAGTATTCAAAAAGAAGGAAAAAAACAAATGAAAAGAATATTTAATGGGTTGTAATTGATATGCAAGGAAACTACTCTAGCAAACAGAATAAAACTCCTTACACTCCTAAAAGTTTCTTGTAGTACTGAAGAAAAACCCAACTTATCTTAATATAGTTCTTTCAACTCACAGATATCAAAACACTTGGCAGGCGCCTGGGATTGGCTCTGTACCATGATGCAGGAGCAGCTGCCTCTCCCTCCTGGTAGATTTTTCAGATGTCAGGAGGACATAGGGACAAGTCCCTCAGGACTCTCTTCTGTCTCAGTCTCATTAAAAAAGCTGTCAGTTAACTTTTGAAAGCAAGACTCTCTGTTGCTATTAATAATGAAACTATCAGGAAGATTACAGCTTCATTTTCAGATGGCATTTTTGCCAATTGCCAATTATTTTGAAATTGAACATGTATAAATTTTGTGTAGAAGTCTATAAAATACTGTTCAGGCAATCATAACCAATATTTCATATTAACTCTGTTAATATTCAGACTTCACAGCTATGTCTAACATCCAACAAGCTGTTGCTGTATCCTTCCTGTAGATGCAGATTTCATGATTGATGTGGTGCTTTGTCAGCCTTAAACTGACAAGGGAAAAAGGCATTTGAGAGGAGTTAACATGTAAAATGTTAATATGTTTTATAATACACAATTTTATATTACTAAGAACTCCTTAATATTTTTTCTCTTTTGGGTACATGGATATCTGATTTCTCTGAACAGGGAGAGATGGGTGCTCTGCACATGGCAGAGGAAGAGCTAAAATAAGTATATAAATAAATCAGGAAATAAAATGCTCTAATTTTTCCTTTGAGACTTGATTCCCATTGCAGTATTAGACACTTATCACATCTTTACTCTTGCTTCTTAGACTCTAAAAATAATACTTGCCTCACAAGGGATACTAATGAGGCAATATTTCCAGTTTATTTTTATAATGTGCTGGTATTAATGAGAAATTATAATTATTCCAGTACCAGCTGGCATTTTTCTTTATACTGAAATGTTCCTTTTGAACAAGAGAGGAAACAAAATGCACTGTGACTTCATTTTCAGAGATATGTTAAAATAAAGCGTGGCAGAGAAAATACGTCTGGAAAATTATGGTTGCTTTTAGGTTTTTCCTGAATAAATTAATTCAGCAAAACCTCATCAGCCCTCTATTGTTGTGTTGAGCAAGTGCTATATGTCTCTGAAAAGTAGAACAGCTTTCCTGTTGCCTTCAAGACAAAACACATTTCATAAATTCCACACTTGCAACAGGCACAGTTAAATTTAAAATTTCAGTATCTGCATTTCTGGGCTGCAAAGGATGGCCTCTTCAGTGGCCAGTACCAACTAAGCCCTGCCCCTCTCTGTCAGGAGTGTTTTATGAACCCACTTCTGACAGACTGCTTGAGATACATTCATAATAAATGTAAAAATAAGTGTGAATGAAATTCCATGCACACGGTTGAATTTCACCCATCCTGAGTCTGCGAGGGCATTTTGGTCACTGGGAGGAAGGTTCTGGAGGGAATATTTCCCTGGCAATGTGATGGTGGCATTTTTTCCTGTAACAGCAGCGTGTACATTGCAGGACCAAGTCACCTGTATTTATGAAACATAGACAAGCAGCTATGAGCAGCTACAAAAGCCTCATTCCATTTCCTGCCATGCCATCAAGGGGAGCTCAGGTCCTGGCACAGCTTCATTACTCTTATTTTATTTACATAATGCCTGCAGCATACACATTAGGCATTGCTGAGCAGAGCCAGCATTAATTCAGAATTCAAATAGAGAACAGGGATATATTCCAGGATAATAAGATTGAATATATTGAAGCCAGAGCTGGTGCTGTAAAACATTGATTTGCTGTAAACAGTTTAATGTAACCCCTTCCAGCTGCATTAATATGTCTGCAGCATGTACATACATATGTGTGCAAATGGTGAATGTCCTCTTGCAGCACAGTGGGTATCAATGCAGCAGATATGTTCCTCCTAAGTGCACTGTGGGGTTATAAATATTGTGTGCAATCATTTGTACCTTAGAAAACATTCAGCATTGGCTGGATTTTTATGTGGGAGGGTTATGCATGTGTAGTAAGGCTGGTCTTTTTCCTAGCTTCGTTTTTGATCAGCCAATTAACTCTAGTTAGTCAATTAACTCTAACTAGCTTTGCATCCCTTTCTACAGAAAAAAAAAATCCTGACTGAATTTGTAACATTATTCTCAGTGCTACCACCACTTACTGCAGAACCTCCTGACCTTTCCTTGTGTTTTTTAAATCTTAATATAGGATGAATCCCTGTAAGCTGTTACGAATCCAGGAAGCTTTCCGTGGACCTTACCTACTTTTGCTAACTCCTATCAAGCCAGGCTGCTACTCTTCTTTTCAAACAATGTGCTACCCATGTTACTAAAAATAAGCTTTCCTTCAACTCCAATCAACTGCCATTTTTCATACCTGTGGCAGCAGACCTGTTTGTTTCTGTGTCGTTTCTTTATACTTTTCTGTATCTGCTGAATCTGAAGGTCTCACTCACTTTAGGGTAATACCATAATGTTATTAACTTTTGTTTTGTCATAAACATCTCAGACATCCAGGTTTCTGAGGGAGAATGCAAAATAGCATTGCTGTAACTTGGTGTGGGGGACATTGCCAGAATTAATCATACTCTAAGGATCAGCAGAAACGTGTGAATACCAAGTAAATTTGTCAGATGCCACAATGTGTATTTGTGGTGCTTGATTGTATTGGGGTATTGCTACACACAAACACTGCAAATATTAGAGCATGGTGGGATGCAGTGGCCACACCAGGTGAGTTCGTGGCCCCCTGAAGTGGATGACAATGATGATGGCATTGGTGAGTTCTTTATTCGCCTTCTGCTTTCTTAGCTGTTTGAAGAGGATGACCAGTGACCCTAAAAATTTTCTACTATGTTTCATATTCCTACAAAATACTTCCTGTCTCCTCTGGTCACACCCCTGCCAGTCCTGGTTCCCTGAGTGAAGCCTCAGCAATGCATAAAGTGAGAGTGGCTGTGCCATTGATAATTTATCATCCCTAGTTCCTAATTGTCAGTGTCACACCATCCTTTCAGCATTTAATGCCTGGTACATATTGTATTTCTGTAGGTCATACTGTCCATTGAAGAGGGCTACAGGCTTCCAGCACCCATGGGCTGCCCAGCTTCTCTTCACCAGCTCATGCTTCACTGCTGGCAGAAGGAGAGGAACCTCCGTCCCAAATTCAGCGACATTGTCAGCTTCCTGGACAAGCTGATCCGCAACCCCAGCACCCTTCATACCCTAGTGGAGGATATACTGGTGTAAGACTCTGTTTGGTACATTTTGGTTTTTTCATAACACATAGTGGCCATCATTAGGTGGATTAGAGCATTAAGTAGGGTGAGAGAACCGCAAAGTTCTGAGTTCACAAAGTCATGAAGGTTCAAATAATATTAAGCCCCTTTTAAGGTTTGCCTTATTGTTAATACACTGTTGTACAAGAAGGCTTTTTTCTGAAGCCATGCAGACTAAATTAGGCTTTTTTGTTATTATTTTTGTCTGAATTCTGTTTGTGCACTATCTATCCTTAATCTTTGTGAATCTCTTTGTTCTTTTTTTGTGTATGTGTGTTTTTCCTATGTGCTCGTAATTCTTTTTGTGCTTTGTAATTTTCTTTTTCTCCATTCAAGAGCCTGTCTCTCCATCTGACAGTGCTCAAGCAATTTCTGAACTGCCTTGGAGTAATATCCTGCAGAAAGTAACTGGGTCTTAGCTTGCTAAATCTTTATTTGTCTGCAGCAGAATGGCAGCAGTGACCAAATAAGAGATTATGCTGTTACCATCCCACAACAAATTCTTGATAGTGTTGGCCAGGGGGTTTGGGGTTTTTTTTTATTAAGAATATTTCAGAAATGAATGCAGCCACAGGATAAGCAAGGCTGCAGTGGAAGAATTTGTCAGTATTTGTAGGCTTGTTGATCCAACCTGTCCTTGCATATCAGCTGAAATCGCCAAAGGTCCAGGTGGCCTCACTCTCTCTGTCACTAAGAGTCATGTTAAGATAAAAGTGCTTTCATGGAGATCCCCACGGGCTTATAAGGGGTTCTCCAGCCCTCAGTGGGGCTTGCTGAGAAACTTTAAACGTTTTTGAGAAGGGCTGAGCAGCAAGGCAAAACTTGGGCTGATACCTTGCTGTGGGAAAGGCTGAATGGAGAAGTTGGTAGGAAAACCTGGAGTGAGGGCTACAGCCATTTCATCAACACAGACTAGGAAGATTTGTGGGATTAAATATCCATCCCCTAGAGTTAGCATCCTCTATGTTCATATGCATATAAATATGTATATTACTTGCTATTTGTACCCTGATCACTTCATTTAGCATCAGAGTAATGTATTTTTATCTCTTATTTTAAATCATATCTTAAGGTCTAAAAAAACTTATGCTTTATGATTGACTTCACCTGCATGGGAGAGGTTTTTCCATTTATTTGAGAATGCTTGATGCAGTTGTTGTTAGTCTTCTTCTATAGAATCATAGAATAATTCAGATGGGAAGGGACCATGGTAGGTCTTTAATTACAGTTTGTGCTTAACAGTGTTCTCCTGGCCTTCAACTTTTCCCTCATTTAGATAATATGAATGAAAAATCGTTGTACTTACTGTATTTGAATATGTGTGGGTGAAACTTGGTACATGAAGACATGAGGTTGTGTTGCTTCCTACGTTATGCATTAAGTCATGTTCCATCAGTAAATGTTGGCTGGCTTTTGCTGTCTAAATTTGCATTTTCAATAAATTGTGTCTTTCTCCTAAAGACTACCATAAAGCTTTTACAAACAGCAGTGTGCATTTTCTGCATTTTGTTCGCAGAGTTTCCCTACACAAAATGCACAAAACCAGTTAAAGTTGTGAGCCCTCCCAAGTGTGGCACACAACAGAAGACTGGAAATCAGTGCCCCAAAATTTCAATCTTTCTTTTTTACCCCCCATCTTTCTGTTTCAGTTGTGATAATATTAGGGGAAAGAACTCAAAAAGAAATGCGACTAAATTAGCTCCTTCAGTTTTATTTGCTAGTCTATATAATTCTGTGTAAAAGCAAATATACCACATTTTATTCTTTTTGCTTTTTTTAGGGTGTTTTGAGTACTGTAATCAAAGTGTTCCTGTAGCATAATGGTATCACAATGAGGAGTCATCTGGGATGGGGTAGTTGTAGGTAAATGTAAAAAATCATCTCATGGTGGTTTAATATTTTTAATTGTATCTTATGCTAAATTTTAGTTATTGTCCACATTGACTACTGTATCAACAAATTATTATAATCCTGAACATGTCGATCTGCAAGGAAACATTCTGTGGACCAAAAATAAGAGCACTTTTCTTCAGTGTGTTACTGGGCTGTAGTTCTTTAATAAAATGTATTATTTAAGTAGTGCAGCTTGACAGACTGACGTGATTTATAAGTTTTAGATAACAGGTTAAAGAGATCCTCAGTTAAGGTCTGACCTTTACAGCTCAGGCTCCTCTCTCACTCCTTCTGCCTTTTAGTAAAAGCTGTGTCTACCAGGGTAAATTGGTGGTGTCATATTTTGTATTGCTTGGTAATCTTTGCTTTTTTGTTGTTGTTATTGTTTACAGAATGCCAGATTCACCTGGTGAAGTTCCAGAATATCCTTTGTTTGTTTCAGTCAGTGACTGGCTGGATTCCATAAAAATGGGTCAGTATAAAAATAACTTCATGGCAGCAGGTTTCACAACTTTGGATATGGTTTCAAGAATGAATATTGAGTAAGTATATAATCTATTATCCCTACAGTGACTAATTAATCTGAATTTGTATGCTGCAGACACACAGATATTGTGGAATATGGAACAGTGCTTTCATTTCCCTTCCTCCCTCAGCTAACAAAATATAAATACAGTTATTTACCAAAACAACACAAGAGAAATGCGATTGCTTGTGTTAATAATGGTGGCTGTCAGTTAAGACTGAGGAATTTTATGTGTAAAGTTAGGACTGATTTTCTCCCATGTGCATCACTTCAAATTTACCTACATCAAACTCCATCTCCTGCATTATGGCATAGTCACTTAGTCTTGTGACTTCCAAAACTCTGCACAGCTGCCCCTTTCCCCTCCTACCCTGAACAATTCAGCCTCTCCTGCTGCGTTTTTCACCTCTTGCTCACCTCTTTTCCCAGACTATTTACTGATTTGTTGAACAATAATGTTCAACATTATCCTAGCAGACATCCCTGCAGATTTGCATTAATAACTACATTGTAAAGCCTGACAATTTACTGCTAGCCTCCTGTCTTTAAACCAGTTATTTTGTCATGCAAAGGCCACATTATGCTACATTTTATGTTATACCCTATATTACATAGAAGTTGCTCCTCATTTTCATTATAAAGCTTTTGTGAGGAGTATTCTCTAAAGTTTTTGGAAATCCAAGTGAGGTGTATCAAATGGATCATCTCCATCCATTGGAAACAACTGATTTTATAAAAGAACTTTTATTTGCAAAAGCCATGGTGACTCAAGTAGCTCATTTATCCAAACATCCAGTAATTTTGTACTTTCCTATAGTTTCTCTTACGTTCTGTAATGACCACAGACTCAAGGGTCTCTAGTTCCCCAGATCTTCCCTGGAAACATTTTGTCTGGCACCATGCTCCATGCTTCAGGCACCAGGAAATTTTTTAACATGTGGAGCACAGCTGGTAACTCCCTCTCTCACAACTCTGATAGTAAGTTCCTTATTTCATCTTAACTTTCTGTTGGAACTTTTGCCTAGATAGGCAACTGTTCCCCAGAAATGATCTGGCATGGAAGTTACTCAAGTTTATTGCACAGTGAATGTCAACTCAAATGGTTAAGTCTTCCAACAATGGGCACTCTTTCAGTGCTCTTTTATGCCCAAATCGTCATTAGACTCTACACATTTTATTGCAGGTTTCTTGTACCCCGTGAGTTTGCAAAAATATTTATTTCTGCTTTTTTCTGTTTGTTCCTCAAGTTCCTTTTTAGACTGCCTTACCGTGCCTTTACAGCTAATCTAAGGTTATCATCCTTCCTACTTTCTTTAAATACCATTTCAACTTTTTGAAAGATTCCCTCTCTTCAAGTAATTTGTGTTACACAAGACCTGCTGGCTTCTTTCTGTGCTTTAACAGGCCTTCCTTGATAAATGCTAAACATCGGTCTTGCATTTCTAAGGCCACTCTCCAGTGTAAAGCTTCATTCTTTACACTGACTCCTTTTAGCTTCTCAGATGCTCAGTGTTTTTGCTGACCTCAGGTGTTGTGTATCATGCCCCACAAGAATGTTAAGCCTAAGCACACAGTAGTTGCAAGCTCTCCAGTGGTTCCTCAGCTGGAGGATACAGCAGCAGATATATGGAACTGCACATCTGAAACTTAGGAAGGCCATGCCTTATCCCATGAGCTCCTTTACTGGTTGTACCATACAGTTTTGGAGGATAAACAGGCAATATCTCTGTATGTCCCAGTGTGGGATTTGCATAGTTGACAAATCTGGCATGTCTGAAGTTTCCTGTCCTCAGCACCTCTGTGACCTGTCTCAGATCTTGCAGCTGGGGACGTTTATAGAAAACCAAAGTTGGTGGATTATGCTGAACTCTGGTGGCTGTTGAGTTCATACCTGCAAAGGAGTGGAGGACTGCGAGTGACAAGAGCTACCCACTCTGGGATGCAGGGCTAGATGAGATGAAGGGAAACAAGGAGGGAAATCAGGGTCTGTCTGAAAGATTCATTGCTAATTTGATCTTTAGACCATCTCTCACTACCATTCCCAAAATCATTAGAAGCACAACCTCTGTTATTTCTGCCTCAGAACTGCAGAACTGAGTGTATAAGCCACAATCCTTTTCAAGTACGAGTGGGAAATGGTTGCTGCAATCACATTACTAAAAATGAGCTATTAGAACTCACCTCTCTGATTAGTTCTTGAGATCTGGAAAGATTAATTGACCATTAGTATCACAAAAGCCCCAGTTCTCTATTTAATATTCTGTTTCTTAAATGACTGTTTTTTAAAAAATTGAAATTGACAGATGCAGAAAAATTGAACATTTGCACCTTTCTTATATGCTGTGGTCAGAAAGGTAAACTGTCCTGGAGTCCTGGAGAAGAAGTCACCATATAATTATATCCTTTTGTGCACCAGAGGCTTTATTATATTTGCATCCAAGATGAAACTTTTTATCTTGCAGTGACATTAGAAGAATTGGAGTTGCACTCATTGGACACCAGAGACGAATAGTCAGCAGTTTACAGACTTTGCGGTTACACATGATGCACATACAGGAGAAAGGATTTCATGTATGAAAGTAATAGAAGCAACTGTGTTTTGTGCCTCAGCATTTCCAAAATGGAAAAATATTCTCATTCTTCCCTCCTGCTCTTCCCAACTTCAAGAACTGCAGTCTCCAGTTCAGACTATTCAAGTACTTCTATGTTAATGCTTCCAAACGGGAATTTTTAATCACACTGCACAGCTCCTCCACCAGTTCTCTGCCGATAAAATCCTGGCCTACTGCAAGACTCTTGCTACACATTGATGAATAACTCAGCATGGATGTGTAACTTGTATAACAGTATTTGGGAAACTTTCATGGACTTACTTGAAAGTAGTTATCTATTTGGCCTGGTGTGGCTTCTTTATTGATGTATTTAGAATTTGCTGGTAGATCAAAAAGTATTTGACTTCTTTCATGTTCTGTGACCATGTAACTTCCAACACCAAATGTGCAATCAAAAAGAAGTTTAACATAAATATTTATTTTATCTCTTAATTAATTCCAAATGTATGTGTCCTATCATTATATTATTTTCTAATTGTTTGAATGCTGGTAAGCTGGTGCCTCAAAACATTAGTATTGTTTGCAGAAATGCCTGATGATTTTATGTAGCGAGTTTTCATTGTGTGGATAATTGGAAGCATAGTAAGAGTAATCTGTTTGAAATCTTAAGGAAGGTTCTTGATTTTCCATTACTTTAGCACTCGACACTTTTTATGCTTTAAATTTTAGATTAAGTTGGAAAACTTGTTTATCCTTGGGATTCCTCACTACCCTAAACCCCTTTTTTTTTTTTTTTTTTTTTTTTTTTTTAGTGTAATACTCAGTATTTGCTTCTACTACTGGAAACTGGTTGTAGCATTCCCATGATCACATGTAAAACACGGTTGTCAGCTCTTTTGTGGCACTGAGATTTCAGAAAAGCTTTCTGTTTCAAACATGCAGGTCTCTGCTGTTGGATAGGGAATCACCTCCAGCAGCAGCAGCAGAGCTCAGAGGGCCAGCCATGGATGGGGTGATGGGATCATTCCTGTGGGAGCAGGCCAGCCACATCCTCCTCCAGCCTAGGGCAGCCCTCCAGCCCCACTGCTGCTGGAAGTTACAGGCTGCAGGATGCAGTGACCTTACACAAAGGCAGGAAAGGAGATGCAGGACAGCAGTGTGGTAATACGTTGCCTTCAGTCTACTTCTAACTGCTTTTAGAAGTTAAAAAGCAAACTCTGCTGAAATGGAGCTCTGGTCATCCCAGGCCAGATCTTCATTTAGTACAGATCTCTAAAGGACATCCGAGGTATTACCTTTAGAACCTTTCAATAGCCATATTTACATGCAAGAAAACATCAGCAAAGGCCTAACATAATATTTGTACCTCTCTAAAACGTCCAGCTTCCATGTTTTATTCAGACAACTGACACAGCCGTGCTGGGCTGCATTTGCAAACCTTTGCATGGGATATGCACTCCCCACAGATCTGCAATGCATGTCACATGGAACCCTGTGCGGATGCTTCTCTTCATTCCTGTGTCCTCTGGAGGGTGGTTTTTGAGTTCCCTGCCATTCCAACATGCTAAAGCATTACAGCTCTTCTGTTAAAATGTGCATTTGGGTGATTAGTATAATCTATGTGTATATCAAAAGGAACTAACTGCTTTGTGTAGTCATAATGGTATTTACTGCTTCATTTTACAGTTTGTAAATCACAAGGTATTTCCTAAGTATTGGAAAAGGCTGCCATTGTGTATCAGTGACAAAGAATGAAAATCAGAAAGCAACTCAGAAAAGATTATGCTTCCAACCAGATCACAGAGTAAGACACACACGAGGCCTGATTCACTGTTGTCAATTTATGTTGGAATAATTGCATTAATTTAGGTGAGATAACAGTAAAGCACTAAGTAAATCTTTCTTTCGTTAAAAAAAAAAAGGGCAGATGTAACCGAGGAGCAAGTTTTCTAAAGATCAGGAGTCACTGGTGTTCTACAATGCCAATTTGATGAGCTTGTTTAAAGAAGGGCAGCTTCAGTCCTATTGTAGCTCCAAAGGTAATTTTGTCAGCAGGAGTATTCCCACTGAACTCATCAGTCTGGCACAAGGATGTGAGTTTTGCAGGATCACAGCCCTTTAGTGGGGAAAAAAACATCTGTTCTTTTCTGTGACTGTCACTTGAAAAATTCTGCCTGAATTCCACATCTGAATAATTTTTTGGTAGAGGTGTTCTTACAGAAAGAAAACGTTTCTAAAAATACTAACACACCTCCAGAGTAATTTAAAAGTGGATTTCGCTTCATCATTTTATTATCCATTTTGCCTATCCGTTCTTCCATGGCCAACAACAGGACATCTGTGCAATGAGCCTTTGTCACAATGAAATCCATTACTGAGGAGGTATGAGTCTGTTATTTGTTAATGGGGTTTCAAAATCATTTATAGCTGACCCAAACCATGTATGTGCACTTTTAGATTGTCTTTTGACAGTTTTTTCATTCCTGGTAGTGAGAATGCAGAATTGACATTGTTACATGCACACAACCTGGATATATTTCATGAAAATTAATTTCTAAATTTATCACGCTACTGAAAATATTTTTTCAATAGAAAAAATTATAACTGAAGTAAAACATTTATTAATCAGATATATTTTTTATATAAACAAGAGTTTGGGTGACCAGAAAGGAATGAACAAGGGATTCTTTGAGTGAGCACATTTGTTAATGACATTGTAAATCCAGGATTTTGTGGGTTTATGCAGCTTGTTTTTCTGTTGTTGTTGTGGTGCAGTATGACACTTTTCTAAGAGTTGATGAAATTTACATTTTCCCCATTTTTGGAAATATTTTATTTGCTCTTGTGCTGATTCCTGGTCTATTCTTCCTTTAGTTTGGGGACTTTTTCATATTTTTTAATTTAAAAACAAAACAAAAAATAACCCTAACAGGTGTTATTTTCCAAACGTGAGCTTAATTCTGTACAGGCCATAAACATATATGTGAAATGAGAGTAACTTTCTTTGTTACAGGAAATTCTTTCTTCAGGAGAAAATTAGCTCTAATTATCCTGCATATTGCAGTGTGCAGCTGGAGCTTAAATTTGACAAATTTAAGCAAATTTAATTGGCAGTTTTTGAGAATCTGATCCCACATTACAGAGTGCTTTATGACTAAAAGTACCCACTGAAAGTTGACAAAATAAAGTGTGTGTGATATGCAAGCAACAAAAATAAGGTGTTACAATGTGGATATCATAAAGAAATAATTCTTACCTGTTTTCTCTGCTTTCAGTGATAGCTCATCCATTCAAGCATCTGTGCTTGGTCAGATGAATCTCATGCCTTAATTGTACCCAGTTGTTTGGCTGAACCTGTGAAACAGAGAGGGTCTCGTTCATGATGTCCTTGGTGTTAAAACTGAACAAGGCACAGAAGAAGGTTTAGTAGAATTTACTCATGAGGTGTTTGCACATTAGAATTACTGAGAAACAACAGGATGCCATGAGGTGAAAGGAAGAGAATTGAGCCACGTCATTTAAATTTTTCTCAAACAAAATTGACCTTTTTTGTTTCCCATGAACTTAAATCCAGTGTCTGTCCAATGAAAACTTAGAAACATGCCATGCTTCAGGACATCAAACAGGATAAAGCAATCCTTTACACAGTCCACTACTTGCAATACTTTCAAATAGTGCACTCAACAATAAATTCAAATAAATTAGTTGTTCTGGCCAAACATTCTGTGTCCAATATTGTATTAGGTATTACTTGGATTATTCTGACACAGAACTCATAGACAGCAGTACTTTGATTTTTTACATCACTTAAGACTGACTATCCATTTGCCAGTTTTAGGTGATGAGCCTAACACAGGGCTTCATTAATTTCTTTTTCAATGCAGATTCCTACAGCATCCAAAGATGGGTCATAAGTAACACAGAGACCTCCTTTATCCAGAATCAGCTGAGATTTACCATGAGGAATAGCTGGGACTGTGGAGGTGCCTAGTGAGACTGCACTACCCACAGCAATTTCCATGTCAGAATGACCCCATGGGACCACATCAGCCACCAAGGTAAAGCAGCACAGAATATTCTTGACCTTGTATAGAGGAGCAGTTCCTCATTTCCAGCTGGCCCTGTTGTAAACTGCAGCATTTATTGAACTGTTTTACCTCAGCTGATGGAATGGTTCTATGGGACACATTCTGGCAGCTCAGAATTCTCTTACAGACACGGGGTACCTGTAACTGTCCTGTCAGGGGCTCACTCTGTCTTGGAATATTCCTTCAGAGAGTGGAAAGCAGGACTTGCCTCTAATCCAGTCCAGTATTTCTTTAAAATCATAATGAAAAGTCTGTCTTCCATTGCATGTTCCAGGAAAAGTACTAAAAATAGAGACCCTTGTGGCATTTGCACATGGTTGAAGAACTCTGTATTCCGTTGAACAGTTTTCTTCCAGAATACCCTTGTTCACCAATTGTAATGAATCTTTCCTGAATAAATGGCAAAGAGAATTTCTTTTTTATAATAGTACTACAATTATTTTTTAAGATTGAAAGAAGGATGTGTTGGGCTGGGCTGACTCTTAGTAGGACAATGATCTTGAAATCTCCTGGGGAGACAGCTCTGAAAAGGAAAAAAAATCCCTAAAACCTACAATAAGGTAAAAAGGGAAGAACTGTCCATACTGTGCCAAGGAGCTCTAACAAAAGCCCAAGAGTTGCCTAAGAGAGTGCCAGGTGCTTTCAGCTGACAAAATTTTCTACCATCACATCCTATGTTTAGTAGTGCACACTGCTCATCCATAAGTGTTGTATATAATTCCTCAGATTATGGACCAGGATATGATGAACATGTTGTGGTTATAAAATATTTGTCTATATGTACATAAGGAATTGTAAATAGAATGTATATGGTAATATCAGATTTTTCAAACCTACAGAATTAATTATCTATTACCAACAACACTAATGGGGTTTATTTGCTCCATTGGCTTTTAAAATTTTTAGTGGCATGCGCTGTGTGAGTATAGTTCTTCCCAAAATTCCTTGGCTTGTTAGCTGGAAATGGACAGCCTCTCTTTTCCTCCACTGGTAGAAAAAACACTTTCAGACTGGCTCAAAGAAAGCTGCCTGCTCACCCTTCTGCTGCCACCTCACCCAACCCCTTCCTGCTGATTCTCTTCCATTCAGCTAATTACTGCACAACTTAATGATCCCAAAGGGGAAGAAAGGTGCCCATGAGCCAGCAAAACTAGGAAGATGGAGTCCCTGCTATAAAGAGTTTTCAGTTCCTCTGCTGAAATCACCAAAGATGTTTACAGAATATATCAATTATTTTCTTTTAAATGGCTGTTTATAGACACCTAGGGGGTTAAATGAGGGGAATTTTAAAGGGAATGTAAGGATATGACAACATATAGTATAAAAAGATATGCTGAATTTTAGAAAGGAAAACCAACAATGGTTGATGAAAAATCTAAGGTTAAAAAAAAAGGATTAAACTATGTTTCCATATTTTATATGTGAAATAATGTAACACTAGTTCAGTAAAATCTATGTGTGTATATTTTTTAAAATATCCTGCATGAGTATATCTTACTTTCCTTTCCTGCAAGAGATTTCCCAAGTACCTACCTTTTCCAGAAAGGTTTAGCATATTATCTGATCTTTTCATACCTGAATAATTAAACTGTAACAAAAAATGCAAGTTCTGACAGTGAAAATATAGGGGGGGAAATAGAATTTAAAAGATCAATTTCAAAGTAATTTAAAGTTTTCACATCTGTTCTACTTTGTTTCTGTCCAAATTTTTTTACCTGTATCTGTCTGAGAACTTGTTCTGCACACATCTCAGTGCCACCTCAAAAACTGCTGAATCTGTAAACAATTCTGAGTTTGTCCAGCTTAATTCATATACAAAGACTGATTTGAAATGGGACTTTATACAAGACTAGAGTTAGGCATAATCAAAAGTCAAAATCCCTATAAAATATCTGTAAGACAGCATGAGATAACATATTTTGCCTTATTATACTAACACCTCTTCATTTCTGACAATTCAGTGAGGAACTGGTCAGCAGCAGCATGTATGTTGAGTGGTAGGTAAGCCAAAACCCCGAGACTGAAACCCCACAAATCAAAGAGAAATCCAGGTCTTTGCATTCTGAACTATGGGATGTCAAGGGACTCAGGAGAAAGTAACCTCAAATCTGGAAAATCAAGTTTGGGAGAAATCAGCTTTGGAACCCAAATACTCATTTCTGGTTGTGGATGATGAAAAAGTGAATGAAATACTCTAGGGACTATTTTCATAGTATCATCACCACATAATGCTCTGAGTGATACAAACAAAAAGAAAATATTTTCTGATCTTTTGGGATCCAGCCCAGGACAAAAAAACAGATAGAGTTGTCATAATTTATATTGGAAAGTCCAGCAGACAGAATTCTGAATGACTAATTGTTCTTATAGCTACATACTGACTTTCTTGAGAGGAACCTAAATAAACAGTAAAAAGTAGAAGTCTGCAGTTAATATTGGCTTAGAAACCAAGTTTTCAGTTTTCTTTCATTCAAACTGAGCTTTAACAGAAAATTATTAAGAGGAAAAAGGAAAAGCATAATAGGATTTTTTTTTTTCTTTAAGAAGCTGAGTGGTCTGAGCCGTATAACTTACCATCACTGTCTCTCTGTGTACAGTACGATTAGCTCGAAAAGACAAAATGAAGCCAGTGTTCCAAATCTTTTAGAAAATAATCTTCAGATTATTTTAGTCATTGTCAATTTGGGAAGTTCCATCTTCGTCTTGGACAAGTTCTGCTCTAAAACACCCAGTATTTCCAAATCCTGCTGAATGATTTTAATTAGCATCTTGATTAATTCCTGGGAGAGTGATGTGACTGTGAGGCATTAAAAGTTTCTGTGTCAATAGGCAATAGTCTTGCTGTGATCTAAATTCTTGGGAGTTTGTTACTGACTTCCATGGCAGTGGGAAGAAGCCCAGTGTTCATATATTCTGTAGGTAGATTTCAGCCCTGCAAACAGACTCTCCTTTCCTGCACCCCACTACTGCCATGTGTAACTTGTTGTTAGAGAACCAGAACTTACTGGGACATGAGCTGTCTTGTTGTTCAGATGGATTGCTAAAAGTTTTTGCTGATTTTAATTGCTCTGTTGAAGCATTTCGGATTGAAATGTAGTTTGGTCCCTCAGGGCATCATCCAAAGTCAGTTGTATCCATACGAAGAGGACAAGTGAGTGAAACAGGTTTTGAATGAAAGGTTTCTACAGATTTTCCTGGAACAGATGGCCTCACTTAATGGGGAGAAGAGAGTGCACTGAGCCTAAAAGACAAGGCTGCTGCCTCAGGGATGTGATCAAGTAGGCTGTGGTTACCTTCAACATGGAAAAGGTAAAATGCAAAGTACTAAAGTTGGGTGCTGCAGTGTTTGTTTTATTATCTGGAATGGGAGGTCAGCTCTGACACTGGAACTAGTAACCTAAATGACCTACACATCTAATAGGAGATCTAGCAGAAATGGTCTGGGCTGGTGGGTTTTTATCCCCAGATAATTTCTCAAACTTCTGGATTTAGGATGAAACAAACAGAACCTCCAAAACAAATAGGATTTTTCTATCTTTCTTCTTTTCTAAACATAAATCAGGATGCAATATGATCTCTCTTTCATAATATAAGTCTGGCTGATGATTTGCCTCTTTGAACAAGCTGCTTCATACTCCTGGTGCACTGCAGTGTTTTCAGATTTGCCAGTTAATGAATGGCACAATAGCAAATAAAATAAGAAATGCCCTCTTAGTGGTTCTATTTATTGGATTCTTTCACTAATTCCCTATCTGAAGAAGACCATCCCGCTCCAAGATTCCTAATAAGAAAAACTGTAAGCATTTTACAGCTAAATGGCCATGATGATTCCCTATCTGCCTCTCCCCAAGAAACAGTGAGCTTTGAATTGGCAGTGTAGTATTTTTACTACCATTTCTTCTGCAGCAATTTCTTCTCCCAACTTTTCTAAGGTTAAGAGGTCTATTTCACACTAAAAGTGGGAAAAGCTGTTTCTTTGTTAACTCTTGTGACAGGATTCAGTGTTTGTTGCTCTTACCTAGAGTTTCCATCTGCTTCTGTTGAGGCCAATATCAACATTCTCTGGTGGTATCAGTTACATCACACACAGCACTGCCGTGACTGAAAACCCAGAGACATAAAAAGGGCTCATTCTTCTCTGGTGTGGTATCAATCCTACTGACTTTGGGAACTTCTCTGCACTTCTCAGGATTGCACCTGCAGTTTAGCAAGAAAAAAATAATTCTTTAAAAGATCATGTGAAACCCTGTTTACTGAAAGGCAATAGTTTACTTTCTAGCAAAGCAACGTTCATTGATCTAGTTGGAATTAACAGTTTTAATTTTGTCATCACTTTTTTTAAAAATCAAATCACTTTGAACTTCAGAAAAAAAAAAAACACAAAAAGAATATTTTACTACCTTCCAAACATTAGCTTTGATTTACTTTTGGAAGATAAGTGGTTGGTATGTTTTCTCAGGATAGCCTCTATCTATTTCTGTGTGTTGGTTTTAAATGTATCTGAATTAAAAGGGGTTTTAATCTCTGTCTCTTCTGTGAAATTAGACTGTACAAAACTAAATATGACTGCTCTTCATAGTTTGCTGTTCTAGCATAGCCATAAAATGTATCAATGTATGTGTATATATGAATAAATATTTGATGACAGACACTTTAGATTATATATTTAAGCAGCCATGTCAAAACTTCAGAGGTAGATGGCTTCAAAAGCAATGGTATAATCATAATAATCTCAAATTATTTTACAAAATCAAACCATGCCCTCAGCACAGATCTCATATCCTTACCAGTAGTTTGAAACCCACCTTTTCTTTCAAGACCCCTGCTAAGGTTTGTGTTGCCATTGCTTCTTTAACCAAGAGGTATTTGAATAATGACAACTCGCTGTGTCTCAGTCCTCAGCACTCACCCCCCAGCAGGTGCTGCAGTACCAGAGGCTCTGGCCCCCACCTCCATCGGGCTGGGGCCGCTCCTTCTGGGAGACTGACCCTTGCACAGCCAGTGTCAATGCTTCCCCCTGGGACTGCCTCACTCCTCAAAATTCCTTCTCTTCACCTCATCTGTCTCCCATACACGTCCCACTGCATTTTCTTTCTGCCTGTTTACGACGGTACTGTAGGAATATCCATGGATATAAAAAGCTTACCCTACTGATTTGCAGTCCCAAGGGGAATTTGCATTAGACGTGAAGTTGTTATTATTTACCGAGAAGTGGTGTTATCCTCTTTTCTTTATTATTATGATTCTATTCCTATGATACTATGATGTTTCATGTAAATTTTCATGTGCTGGCATGCCTACAAGTTAATAGTGTAATAGAATGCTCAGCTCTCAACATTAGAGTGTTTTTAAGGTGAATTGCATCACATATGCCATCTCTTTGCAGAAAGAATATGGGGTTTGGCAAAACTACCTGCTGAGCAACATAATGAGATTTTTGTACAAAGTACAAGTTATTGATTATTATTGTATTTTATTTTTCTATGATTTCCTAAGAGGCATTATCAGGTCTTACAGATGGGGTAAGCCTGTTTATTAAGATATTTATTAGCAAATAAAAGTTACAGTACTGGTGGTTACTTTTGAGTTAATAGTGTTTGATTTGCCTTAAGTTACTAATATAATGATCCACAGTGAAGCCTGTAATACATGATCATGAAAAAAAACCAAAACAAAAACAAAAACAAAACAAAACAAAAAAAAAAAAAAACCAGTTGCTTAACACAGGCTGGTGGACTAATGAAGATGGACCAGCAATACCCTCCAACACTTGAGATGCTTCAAGGCGGTGTTGTTTCCTTCAGCTAAAAAATGCTCTTCTGTGCTTACCACTGAGCATTTATGCTCAAAAAGCACCCACAGTTCACAGCACCAAGGAGAAAAAAACTGTGCACATTAAAAGCTGCAAACAGCCGTACTCTCTCCTTCTTGGGAAACACTGTGAATCTGAATTTTAAATGGCTTTTAATGTACTATTAAGATTCTGCAGTACTGTTCACCCTCCTCATGGTGATTCACTGAGCCATGCAACTCCTGTAGTATTTGTCAAAGCTTTCACTGACAAAAGCAGTCTTAAAACTGATCATATTATGTAAATAATGCCAGGGCAACGCAGGACGGTTCACAAAGAAGTGAATGCCATATACAACAACCAGAGCTTATCTCAAAAAGCTTAAAGTTATAATGAGCCTTTCATTGCATAAAATCACATGCATGCAATGCAAGACTGAACAGAAGTAGTTGTAGAGCAATGGGAAATGAGTGTCAGATGCCTACAGTCCATTACATCCCGCTTATTTTACATGGGAAGAGCTTTTGCACCAAGGACTGTCAGGTTTAACACAGTCTACACACATAATGAAGAATGAATATTTCATTTTAGCTCTGGTTGCAGAAACGCCTTTGCCATTCTGTGTTCTCCACTGGATTCGGGATTATTCCTCGGATATGGACTAATTTCAAATAGAAACACCCTCCTCTACTACATATGGACCTCTCAACTTGATTAGCTTTTAGAAGGTGTTTCACCACAGAGTTTCACTGTGGGATTACTGCTACCTGCCTTTTCCTTTAGTGGCTCATAATGCCACTGTGCAAGGCAATCCCATCTTTTAGTCGGAACCTTCCTGATATAAGAAATAGAGCAGAACCACTCTGATGGGACTATGCTACGCAGGAAAAAAAAAAATAAAATAGTAATTTAAAAAAAAAAATCCGAAGTGTATTAGCAGGCTATGTGTGTGGCCTGCACAGGCTGCCTCCCTCCCATAACCCCGCTGCTGCCACTGCCCCAGTGAGGCGTGGATTTGTGGATTTGGGATTTTCCCCACTCCGCCACAGCGCCCGCTTGGGAACGGGAGGTGCTCTCAACACTTAGAGGTTTCCTTCTGTGCTAATCGCAGTCCTCAAGAGGATTGATCCAGGCACCCTCGTTGCTGCTATGCAGGGAGGAGGAGCAGTGGTTGGAAACAACCAATTCCAAGAGCCCTGGACACGGAGATCAGACACCGCCCCTCAGCCCTCCCTGATCCCGTCAGTCCACCCCGCTCCCCACAGCGCCACTGCGGCCGGGGCGTGGCCTCGGGCGGGCCTCCCCCAACGCCCCCCCGCCATTGGCCGGAACGGGCGGGGCGGTGGGACGGGATTGGTGGAGCGGGGAGGGGGCGGGGCTCCTGTTTCCTCGGCAACGGCGGCGGCGCCGGCGCCTCCCGGGCCCAGGTCGGTGCTGCGGCCGCGGGGCCTCGGGGGCCGCGCCCGGGGACGGGGACCCGGTACTGCCCTGCCTTTCCCCTCTCCTCCCCTCCCGGGGGGACCCTGTGCCGCTCCGGGAGAGGAGACGCTGTCCTGGCCCGGGAGAAGGGACCTAGGGCCGCTGCCGGGGCGGCTGGAGGCCTTGTGGCGCGGACGGGAGGGAGGGAAGGCCCCGGGAGCCGCGGTCCGAGCAGCCGGGCCGTGTCCCGAGTTAGGGCCTCGCTCCCCGTGTGTCAGAGCCCGAGCCCCGCACACAGCCCAGGTATTTCATTTATTTCTGGTTCTGCGCAGAAAGGGACGCTGGGAGGCAAATCCACCGAGCCAGCGCGGCCACTGCCAAAGCTTTTCGCTGTTTGTACGTTTTAGCAAGCAAAGGCATTAATGTTCACTGACTGCAAGTCAGCTAGTTCTCTTGTTAATTAGTATCCTGTGTTCTGTTGGCTAATGATTCTCTCGCTTCCCGTGCTAATTAGTCTGTATGCTCAGTCTTTCCCTTCTTTTGGATCTCAGGCCCATTGAAATATATCCAGCCCTGAACATAAACAAGGCACTTCTACCAAAAAAAAAAAAAAAAAAAAAAAATTCATTTGTCTTTCTAACACCTGGACATCACTTAGAGCTTGTTTGTGTGCTGCTCTCTGTCTCATGGAATAAATCTCCTTTGTTGTTGATTAGGCTTGAAAATAGACAAAGGTCAGACATGAAAGAACATCCTTTCTTAAGGAAAAAAAGCTTATAGAGTTTGCTGTTAAGCTCTCGGACCAGACCCTGGCTTAAATAATTTTCAGAGGTGTCTGATGTATCCTGTATAGCATTGTAGGCAAAATATCAGCTGGCAAAAAAGAGGGGGGGAAAAAGGCACCTGTGCCAGCTGTAACTGCTGTAACTCTTCACAGAGGACAAAAAAGCATGAAAATAGGGGCAGGGTAAGAAGTCAAAGATACATTTCTTTCCCACTGTGTTTTTAAATAATGACTGGACCAAGTGGTAAGAAAATTTGCTAGAAAAACTTGGCTCTAATTAAAATGTTGCTAGGAACTGTTGTGTATTTAGAGTTTTGGATTTAAAAGTGAAGTCCTAGAAGTATTTTTAAGGCCTTGTGTTTCCTCCTGTTGCATTTTAGGAGTGCCTACAATGTATTTTTTTGACCCTATCATGTAGGATATATAGATGAAACTCTTGATTGGATAAGAAAGTAATGGCTTGGAGCAGGGTTTTGTCAGGTTCATTTGATAATAAACAGCTTTAATCTGCTCTCTGAGTTGTATATATGGATTAGAAAAGGAGTGGGGCATAAAACAAAGGGAGTTGGAATGAGCGACATGCTGTAACTAATGTTGGGGTTTTTTTAACCTGGTAATAATTCTCTGTAGCTGTGATGTAGACCATGAGCAGTCCTGAATCAAAATGCACCAGATAAAGCTCGAAAAAAGGATCTGTTTTCAAAGAGGAAAAATCATCTTTTAGCCAGAATGATTACTGATGTAACTTTATTAAATGCAATTTTTAAAAAATTATTAAAAAGCAGTTAACCATCATTTTGTAGTTAGTGAAAAAGTGTGATCAAAGATTTGTTATTGGTGGGGTTTTTTTACCTTTTTGTCCTTCTGCTATGATTTCCTGGGGTAATTTAAAAAATTGTCCAGTGCTGTGTGGTTTTAATTTATAAAGAAAAAAAACCAGCCTCCACCACTCCAGAAATCCTCTGAGATTAATTAAATACTTTATTATTCAAGACATGTCAAAGGTTTCAGTTGTGTGATAGCCGAAATTATTTCTGTTGGAATTCACTCAGGACAGAGAAGGGTTGTCCCCTTTGCAGAGCGTGTTCAGGCCGGTATGGCAGGGGACACGTCGTGTAAGCTCCTTGGAATGTGCCACTGCCAGGTAACCTCAGCCAGAGCTGGGCAGCAGCAGAGATCTGGCACCCCCCTGACGTGTGGGTGATTGTTTTGGTGTCTGTGAGGTCTATTTTAGTCAGCTTCTATTTATGGTGAATGAAGAGTTCCTAATTCATACATGCCAATATTGGCAAAACCTGTTAGAATCAGAGTTGGAATTGAATCAACAGAGAGTGCTTTATTTAATGCAGGGTTCAGTAAATTATGTGGCAGGTGCTGAAGAAGGGAAATACTGTTTTACTGTCCGAATGATGGACTGCTGACAATCGGAGGTAAAGATCGTGGCCCTCCTTTTGTTTTTGCTCAGTTTGATGGCGCTGCAGCTCTGCCCCTGTTTGGGCTGCCCAGAAGGATGGCAGCAGCGTTTTCTGCCCGGCCAATCGAGGGCATTGTGTGATGGAGACAGGGCTATAAACAGCCAGTCTACTTTGGTATCGAGGCCTCCCGGCTGTAATCAGCTTACCCTGCGTGTGCTTATGTGCGGGGCCGGCCCCTGGGGCTGTGTTTGTGTCGGGTCCCGCTCACGCCATCCCCTCCCGGCTGCCCCATGCCCGCCCTCGGCGCCAGCGCTGCCCTGCATCTAGCACTTTTCCAACAGCTCTGATTCCCTGAACCGCAGGTGATCCCTGGGATTTCCAGCCACAGCCATGGGATTGTTTGACAAGCTGGCAGGATGGCTTGGGCTGAAGAAAAAGGAGGTTCACGTCTTGTGCCTTGGCTTGGACAACAGCGGCAAAACAACCATCATCAATAAGCTTAAACCTTCAAATGTGAGTAAAACAACCATCATCAATAAGCTTAAACCTTCAAATGTGAGTAAAACAACCATCATCAATAAGCTTAAACCTTCAGATGTGAGTAGGCTGCTTGGTTCACTGCTGGGGGTTTGTTTGATCTGGGTTTGCATGCTGTTATACTGAGCCCATGGAAAAGATGTGAGGAGCTTGTGATTGAGCACTGTGGAACAGATATATTGTAAGATTTTCCAGCTGATTAAAACTAAGGATAAGCATTCACATGCAATTATTTTCCAAAAAAACCCCCACTGTTACTGTGGCACACTTTTGTTAAGATCACCCAACAAGGAAGGGTTTATGATGGCTGAAGTCAGGATATGAAACAGTCACTTAAATCACTTAAATAATTGCCACGGGATTGCAGTTACAAGTGATGTTGAACATTTTGTACATTTAATACAATTGTACAACAACTTATCATGTTCATTTTAATGTCTTCCTGAAAAATAGTAAGTGCATAAGAAGTAATAAAATAAGTAATAATGTGGAGATGCACATTTAAGAGTGACATCAGTGCTTTTAAAGCAGAATAATTTTCAAAATAAATAGCATTAATACTTGCAGTTCATTCTTCCAGTGAAAAGTGTTTGAGGCCACAAAGAGTGCCTAATATTCTGAAAATAGGATTGCCTTTTTTCTAGATATTTTCTAGTTTATGGACTAGAAATAGATGAATTTTGGTAGGCATGTTCAAAGCCAAAGGGTATGTGCATCTGGGAAACTGATTTCTGCTGTTTATTATCAGGACACAGCTTTATTATTATTATTATTATTACTAATTTTCGTTGAATTTTACCTGATGAGTCCACTGGACATTGTTTAAAAAGTGTGACATAGTGAAGAGTCTGCTACTCTTCCATTCCTGGTCATTATTCTTCCACTGAAAATTGAGTAGATTTATAAACAAAGACTATAAACTATTTGCTATCTGCTGCCAGTTGTTTGGGAGAAAGGCTACAATTTGTATGAGGCAAATTTTATCTTTATGTAATTACTGAGACCTTTTTTGTAGAGAGTTTCTGTGTCATGCCTTAAGCAGTAAAGGATTCCTAACTGGAGCTGAATGCAGACTTGGAGATTTATCACAATAATGGGCATTAGAGAAACTCTCAGGCGAATTACATAAATAGAATAATAAAAAAAAAATTGTTATGAGAATTTACAGAAGGATAACTTTGTATCCAACTTGGGTAAGTCCTACCCTTGCAAGAGGTACCAAACAGCCTAGCATGTAACAAATGTCATTAGATCAAAGTTAATAAAGCAGTTTATTTTTAGTAAGTTCAATGGACAGGTGATTTTGAGCTCTGGGTCAGCCCAGTCTTCTTAAGAACTGCTTCTTTGCCCCAGGAGCGATATATTAGGGCCTGGCAAATCCACGTGGTTTTCCCTCAGTCTGCAGTTGTTTCTGCTGGACCTGCCTGTGGTTGGTGTATGGAATAAGGGGCTCTAGGAGTCTATGCAAGGATTGCATGTCACTTTCTCAGACAGCTCTGTAATCTATGGGATGTGACCTTTCTTCCTGCTCAATATCGATGCTTCTTAGAGGAGCTATTCTTTCCCACCAACTTGGCTGATAGGTTCCTTGGCCAGCTCAGCAGTAAATCAGTTACCAGACAGATCTCTTAGTAATGCTTTGTGTTCTGGCAATTCCAATAGTGTTCACTCTGTTCCCCCAAAAAAACAAACCCCTTGATGCTGAATTACTTTACTTTTCTGGGAACTTTTTTAATATTGCACAGTTTGGGGCAAAAATAGATCTGTAATGTATTCATGTTATAAATGTATTTCAGTATTAGCATTTTCTAATCTGATTGTAAAATCTGTGCTTTCTTTCCTTCAAAGGCTCAAACTCAGGACATCGTTCCAACAATAGGATTCAGTATAGAGAAATTCAAAACTTCAAGGTAGTACTTTCTTTCTTCATTAGCAATAGTGATTATTATACAACAATTGGACTTCGTTATCTCTTTCAGTGGGTTTGTAACTGAGTATCATGTGTGGTGGTGTAATGACATGACACTGCAGTTTGTTGAAATGTAGTACCCATGAGACCTAATCACTATCCAGGACTGAGTGTGTTAGAATATAATGTGTGTTTTGCGCTGCTGTAAATCTACTAAAATATTTATTTTTAATTTTTCTTAGTGTTTTTTGCAGTGGCACGTATAAACATCTGATCGCTGTCTATTGAGTTTCAGAATAGGGCACTGTTACAGACTGGAGGAGAGACAGCTGCTGAGGTGGCAGCCTATATTCCACTCTCAATCTGGTAACCTAAATTAAGCACTCTCACTGGAGGTACTCTGAACAGATTGCAGTGTAATCTCATTAAATGGAAAAGGATGGCTACAGCATTAGCAATGTGAAGGTGGCAGGAGCAAAGGCCAGGAAACAGAGTAATAAGTCATTAGTTGAATGAAGACTGAGATTTAGATTAAGGATGTCGTGACACCAGGATATTTCAGGGAGACAGCATAATTTTGTAGCCTTCACTGGATTTTTTAGTGTGTGCAGTTAGTCTTCAAACCAAGCAGTGTGGCCTCACTGGGTGGGACATCTGCAAGAAAACTGCTTATTCCTTGAGCTCAGAAACTTGCTTATTCCTTGAGCTGATAAGTGAGACTGAGAGGTTTCATGTTTCTCTAAGAGCTTCCACCGCTGAGCTCTGTCTCAATAAAGTACATCAGACAGGTTTGGGACTTCCTGTGTGAGAATGTAAATTAATTTATATTGCTTTTTGTTATTCTGATCCTGTAGTAGGATAGATGATGACCTGTAAATGCACCAGGTAGAATGATTAAAAAAAACCCAAACAACCCCCAAAAAATCCACCCAAAACCTCAAACTCCACAAACTGACAAAACCACAACTCTATGTCTGGACATAGACTGGAAAGAATGTCTGGAGATCTTCCTTTTCCTAGCATCATTATTTTGGTGTGGCCTCCACTTGGGGCTACCCAAAAAAGGAGAGCTTAATTCTGAATTCTCAACTTTTCAGGAGCAGATGAAAACCTTTTGTAGTGTCCACTAAGTTGCCCTGCTGTATGTAGTGTTTGGGTGAAATCTCACAGTGGCAGAGGCTGCTCTTTGTAGCTTGGTCATCTGAACTCACCTGTTTTTACCAAAATGTAATTTCTTTTTTTCCTACAGGTGGAATTTATTTTTTTAAGCCTTTTATTTTGCATACATTTATACCTGTCTAGGGACAGAATTTAAGACAGGCCATGGATTTTAAGTCATGGTTCATCTGAATTTCATTTACTCATAAACAATATTAGATACCAGCATGATAGAGAGAGAGACTGAAATGGGAGCTTATTTTGCATTTGATTTAACTTTAAATAATTGGTTTAGTTCTTTTATTCAGATAATAAACACATTTTCCATTCTGAAATATTTCTATCATGAGACTGCAAAACTGAGTAGGATCATTTGAAGGCAGATAGTGCAACCAGAATTCCTTTGGGAATTTTTCTCTGTTGATTGCGATTCAAATTGATCTGGTTGGTTTTTTGGTTTTGGTTTGACCAGGGTAGCAAAGAAAATAGATGTAGTTTGGGTTTTGTTCTTTTTCCTGGACCTCATGCACTTCTTTTCTTTGCAGTTTGTCCTTCACAGTGTTTGATATGTCAGGTCAAGGGAAATACAGAGACCTCTGGGAACACTACTACAAGTAAGCCTGTAATTTATTTTAAAGCATTGCTGTTCATATTAACTGATGTGTAGGTTATTTAAACAGAAGTATGCTAATATCTAGTGGTTAGAAATGATTCAGACAAGGCTTATATCTGGTGTTTGACAGAAGGTTTAGTCTGGATAAATAAAACTTTCTGTTTTCACAAATGAAAATTTTTATCTGCTGTTATTCTGTGCTTTTGGGGACAACTTGGGGAATGTACTAGAGGTGAGACTTAAATGTTGAAGCATGAAAACCAATCCTATAAGAAAGTTCAAGATGAGTTAGGTTTCCAATTTTTCAGTCCTTCTGTAAGTCAAAGACTTAAAACCTGCAAGATGCTGGCTGATGGCTGAGATTTTTAGAGGTGAGGGAAATGAACCTCAGAGAATAAGGCACATGTACCTAAAAACCTGAATGAGCATTCTTAATGTTATTTACTAAACAGGATATTCTCTGTACTTTATAACACTCTGGTATTGCCTTTTGGTAATAGATGGGCACCATTCTCTGGTTTTGGAGCTTTTAGTGAAACTTAATCTTTATTTGCGTTGTCTCATTGCTATTCTGTAATGCCTGATCTTGATCTAGATGACACGGACAATACTAAACCATGCAGAAGTAGCTTGGAGAAATTGAAGGGAGAAATTCTGAAGATTATAATATTGATTAAATATTAATATCAGTTGCTAGAGCTTGAATTGTTTTTAACTGAGGATTAATGCTTCCTCTCCTTTCTGTGCAAATTGTGTTAGCATTGAAAACATTTGGCTGGGAGATGTTCATTGTTCAAGAGTGTTAGATTTGCATTTCAGTAACTGATGCCCTCAGGCTGCTCTCAAAATGCTAGCAGACTGCTTCATAAGCAAATAATTTTTGTGATTGCTGTATTTAATGCAGTAACTTATCCCTTGTGAGGCATAAATGGCTTTTTCATCTTAACAATAACCCTGTAACAGTAAGGGAGTTTTTTAGGTTATGCCGACAGTGAAATAGGCACTTGCATCCACCTCTGATCCTGATCCAGTGCAGTAGGCACATATTTAAGATTAACTTCTAAGAACTTCTAGAATATTAATTAATTAATAATTAGTATTGATTAAATAAAAATGTTACTAAAATAATTATGTGCTGTTCAGCTTATAAAGTTAAGCAAATTTAATTTTGCAGGAAATTAAATCTGGGCAAGTGTCAAGGTAGTTGCCTTGGAGTCCTTCAAGTCTGGACTTTTCTTCTATTTAACTTGAAAGTATCTTCTACTCCATCCTCTAAGTACATTTATCTTAAATAATCCCAAAGTCATGCTGTGTCCTTATCCCTGTTACTTCTTTGTGAAGTGATTTTTTTGGTGGTAAATACATGCCAGTACTCTTGATTCCTCTGGTAAAATACTCTATGCTCATAAAAATTGCCTAGGCATTTTCAGCTAATATGGAAAGGCTTTATTTACTGAAGGTTCTGTACACCAGAAAAGAATGGGCCTCCTCATACAATCTCGAGCTGCTCAGGTTACTTCTGGTTTTCTGTAGGTGTAGAACTGTTTCTTATCAAAATACAAAGGTAGATGGTGCTGGAGGCTAAAGAATGTATTCATAATAGTCTCTCAGAGAAATGGAGAGTGAAGGAGAAGTTAATATTACATTAAAATATAAAATAAATATACTCTCTGTGGATGCTTATAGCTAGTGAATTATGAATTGGTGAGACTTTAATTGGTTTTCAAATAAGCTTCAGTAAATGGAACATCAAGTCATAAAATAGCAGTAACATCCTGAAAAAATGAGTTGAGTAGTTGCATATAAATTGTGTCTGTGGTCACAACTACCAGCAAAATGTCCTAATGATTTGAAATAGTTAAAAGTTTTCACCTCTTATTTGAAAAAAGAAAAAAAAAAAAAAAAAAAAAGAACCTGTTTATGCAGGATATGTAAAGGTTAAAATAACCTGCATATGCCTAGCTGTGGACACAGTTTTTTTTCTAAAAAGGGATTTGACCTTTCTCTAAATAAACTTTAGTACAGGAAATACAGAAGTTCTGTAAAGATCTGTCTCTATTGATTTTTTTCTTGCCTGTGTCAAAATGTCAAAATAGCAGAACATTTTGAGTTCATTTTTCAGTCTGGGTAATAAAATCAAGCTTTTCTAGAAGGTGTGTGGAGACTGAACCTTGTTGGAGCAGATAACAACCACATGTCTAAAAAAATGATGCATGTTACCAAAAGATGGAATTTCAGAAATAAGACTGAATCATTAGGTTAATGGTATATATAAATAACAATGACAAAAATTAGAGGAAAAATCAGGTTTATTTGAACTTTTTTCTTGGTGTTTCTTCTGAAGCCTTTTCTTATTCACAGTTTGAGAACCTGTAATTTGCCTCTTTGCTCTTTTTATGTTGTGCAGAGAAGGCCAAGCCATTATTTTTGTCATTGATAGCAGTGACAAATTAAGAATGGTTGTGGCCAAAGAAGAACTTGACACCCTTCTGAATCATCCAGGTGAGGAGGCTTTTTTCTCCTTCTGTGTCCATATTTGTTATGTTGTCTTAAGAAAAGCCCTTATCTGACACATTCTGAGCACTTTGCAAATACTTTGACCATTCATTAATATTAGCAGAATAATAGTCTTGAAAAACTTGTGGGTTTTTTCTACTTATTCACATTTAGAAATTGGTCACCTTCAGCTTTCTACACTGAGGTGGGTTGGTCTCTTATTAATCAGTATAGATCAAGAGTTTTGAGAAAGTTATACAAAAAGTTATACAAAAAAGTTACACAGTTTTGAGAAAGAGTAGGCATTGAGTTGGAAGCTGGAGAGGCTTTTTTGTGATGACCGGCACAGACAAAACTGTGTCTCCCTGTCTGTTTTTGCCATGAAGGCAGCTAATTCCTTTAATGTAACAATTAACTTTCTTTTGTCATCTTCATTGTAATTTTTAATGCTTTAGCCGGAAATATGGAGAGATAATTACACCAGTCAGTTTCAATTCCCTATGGAAGAGTAAATGAGAGGATTTGTGATCAGGGTCTTGGTTTTAGGGGTTTGGCTTGTTTTTTGGGTTTTTTTGGTGGGGTTTTTTTTTTTGTGTTTTTTTGGTGTTTTTTTGTTGTTTTGTTTGTTTGTTTGTTTTTTTGTTTGGGTTTTTTTTTGTTTGGTTGGTTGGTTTTTTGTTGTTGTTGTTGTTGTTGTTGTTGTGTTTTTTTGGTTTTGGTGTGGTGTTTTGTTTTGTTTTGTTTTTTTTTACATGAGACTGGACCTTAATTAACTTCTGATATCAGTCAATTCTTTGCCTTTCCATGTATCCAGCGTTACTGGGATGTGTCTGTAAGCAACATGCAATTTTGACTTTTGGTAGTTGCTCTGTCTAACCAGAAAATAAAACTACATCTAGGAAGTTTAAAAATGAAATAATCCTGCGATTTCTTAATTATTTGTTAAACTGATAGAGCCTTAACTTGTGGCATTCCCATGCTGAAAATAAGAAAGGAAAAGCTGACTTGCATTTCTAAGAAAAGCAATGTGTGATAGGGACAAATGTGCTCCCATGACTTTGTTTTCCATGATGACTGTATATAACACTTCAATTCATCAACAAAGATGCTGGAGCTGACTGGGCCTTCTTATTCTCTAATTTCTCATTCAAGGGCATGAGCTACTTCAAATGCAGACACTGAAAAGACAGTGTTACAAAAGTCAGAGGGAGGATGAGGTGAGCCAAAGGCTGCAGGGGGATTACACGGAGGCCAGGGCACTTTGTACCAAATCAGGAATTAACTGCAGCAGTAAAAGCCAATTCTGTTAGTAAAGTGGAACCACACGGAGCCAAGGGTTAGAGGTAAAGACTGCTGGGAGAAGTTACTGGTTTAATGGAGGGCACAAGAGTGAAAATGTTTAGACAGAATAGAAGCAACCACGGCTGGGGTTTTTCATTTAGGCGTTAACAGGTCACCAATGCCGACCTGGCAGGTCAGTGCTGTTCAGTTGCTCATGAATTTGTGTCTTCAGGTTACACAAGCCCAGGCTCTGGCCACTGAGTGAGTCCTGAGAGCCAAGAGAGAGCAGTGGTGTATTTCTGCCTTGGAATGGCTTGGCTCCAACACAGCAACAGTGTCACTGATTTATCAGTTTTGATATATCACATCTAAGAGAACCAAAGGGCTTGAAAAGTTCTTCTAGAAAATGTTCAATAAAAGCAGCTGTTATGTGAATCAATATACAACTGGTTTGCTATATCAATATTTTTATTTATATCAGTGTTCTGCTTTTCTTGCTGCATACCCTACTTCCTCCCAGTCTGTGCTTCTGTCTGTGTCATCCTCCTGGAGTGGTTTAAATGTTCATGTTTACCTAAGTTTTAAATGGAATGGAATAATTTCCTGTCTCTGAAAATCTTAGCAATCCTGCAGTAAAACAGTTCCCTGTCTTTTTGCCAGGCTTTGCCTGAGGGAAAGGGAAGGGAATGTGTCCTGTGAAGCATTAATGGGGTCAGAAGTTGTACTAGCTGGGACTCTTCTGTGAATCAGAGCTATAAATCATTTTTACTTACATTAATGAACTCTTCAAATAACAGCTTGTTTAATGATAGCTGTATCATATTTTGGTTTTTTACTCAAATTTCATTCTTTAGCACTTTGAAAGATGGTAGCTGTAGATTACCTGGATTAGATGATGACTCTTGGGTCACTTCACCTCCAGCACATGCTTCTAAACCAAACTGAAATTCTTGTACACTTGAAATTCTTTGTGTAAAATTACACATCACACATCTAGTATCTGGAATATTTTTTAATGTGTTAATTCATAACCACTTGCAGCTAGAAAATGTTTGCTTTCCATTAGTAACTGGGAAAAGTGTGGGAGGGAAATACTGCACATTAGGAAATAATACAAATTTCTGTGACCACAACTTTATTTAGCAAGTATCTTTGGGTGTGCATTACGAGTGCACATTTGGGTGTGCATTATGAGTCTGGGTGGGTAGATTATGCCCCTTTCTAATTGTTTAGGAAAACACTGGAAACTCCTTGATTAACTTGGCTGTTTGCATATGTGATGTCAGTTAATTTATGTGGTTTTAATTTACCCATAACCTGCAACCTGTGGATACCAGGATTCATTTAATTATATTGTAAATTAATGTAAAAGTTTCAGTCAGGAGACTCAATAGCTGTTCCACTATGGAATCAAAACAGAGATTTAATTATATTGTGCTTATATTTTGAGGCCTTTGACTTGTGTTTATGGGTATCAGAGGACAAAAGAGCTCCAGGCAGGGTAAATAGTTTGTGAAAATTGTCAGTGTTTTGATCAGCACTTACATCTCTGAATGAATGTGGGGAGGTAGTGTTGTCTCCACCCTCTGTGGAAAGGTTTACTCGGGAGGTGGAAAAGAACATAATTAGGAAAGCTTAAACCATTTCAGCACTGACAGTTTGTTGGGATTTGGGGGGGTTTTATCATCATTCTGCCCATCAGCAGGGGCAGATGGCTTATGTTTGACATTTTTAAATAAATCCTTCCCTGGTTTCCTGTGGGAAATAACCTTTTCTTTTTACTATTTTAAAAAGAGCCTGTGTAGCAATTTTCTTTGAGGTAGTAGTGTGTAAGTTCTTTTCCCTTCAAGCACTGATGGACAAACTAAAACCTAGATGTTCTCTAATCCTGTATATCATCCTTTGCATAAATAATATGAAAATCTCTGAGAGTTAGTCTTGGTGCTGGTAATTTTTTGGCAGTGTTATATCTGTAACTTTGAAGACAGTATACTTTGTTTCCTTTCAATCACCACATAATCTTTTGGGGTAATCCATGAGGTTTAAGCTTGTCCGTGTTTAAGTATCCCAGAAACTACCAGAGTACTTTATTTCGTCTGTAGTTCTCACTGCTCACTGAAAGAGCTTCTGGAGAAGAAGTCCTTCAAGGGAAGGGAGAATAAAGGATGTCCAGACATGTAGACTTTTTTCCAATTTTATAAATTCTATGAAGTAATGGATGCTTTCCAGGACACTAAAGGATAATTCAGACTACCATTCTCAACTGTTGTTGTGACATTATGAATGAACACAACTTATTTTATACATCCAGTCCTCACTAAGCAGAGATGTGCAGTGTTTGCAGGCAGTGGTTTGATCTCTTGCTCCTCAGCTTCACCAGCAGTTCCTATCTCCAGCTTGAAGTGTGGGTATAAGGTAGGGGGAAAGGGGGTGGAAGATTCCAAAACCTGCAAGGAAGTTTGTGAGCATTCTGGAAGCATGCAGCAGAGGCCAGGTGACCCAACAGTGTGTGCATCTTGGTAGGATACAGCCTTCAGAGAGTTGCAGCTGCAGGTGAGCAGAATACCTTGCTGTGTTGTTTGTGCCTTGTTCCATGCAGAGCTGGGTGAGTGTTGCCTCCTGTCCTGAGGCTTCTGTCTCTGCTCATGCCTAGATATCAAACACCGTCGACTGCCTATTCTCTTCTTTGCTAACAAGATGGACCTCAGGGATGCGGTGTCATCTGTGAAAGTGTCTCAGTTGCTGTCCCTAGAAAACATCAAAGACAAGCCCTGGCATATCTGGTAAAGTTCTCTTTCTCTATGCTTCTATTGGCACTGCTTTTGCGTTCCTATTGTAGCCCTGTTGTGCCACTCACTACTGTACAAAATAAATGGAGTAGATAAAAGACAGATTCCACACATGAAACAGTATTAATATTAAAATACTTATGGTGAAATTTACTTTGAATGTACAATGCATTCATTTAGACTTTGTCTTTAAAGTTGTCACAGCAGAACTGTTAGCCAAGTAATGGAATGGAGGATTTCCAATGAAATCAGAAAGCAGGGTTGATATCAGAAGAACAGTTGCCATTATATTTTGCTGGGAGATTGAGTAAATTGTTATCAGAGTGCCTTGATTACTTTGCAGGTTTGAGAATATCAATAATAAAACCTTTGGAGATTTTTCCACTCTGCAGATGCTTCAGTAAACTGTTGTTGAAAGGCCATTTAGTAAACTATATTCAAAGGGACACTGTACTCTTTGTACCCAGTCATGTTTGAAGGGATTTTTAGCTGTAGGAGCTAGTCTTTTCTTCCTGAAGGATGTAAGCTTTACTCAGTGCTGGTTTCACAAGGAAAAAACTCTCTTTTCATCAGAAGTGCTTTATAGAAGTCAGTTTTTTGTCCTGTTAAAGTCCTCAGCTGTTACAAATAAAGATGAAATCACTAGCTAAATGCTGCTGAAAGCTACAGTTTTCATTTTAGGCCTTTTAATGTTAAATTTGATTACCTGAACATTATTTTTGTCCAGAAATCACACTCCTGAATTCCCAAGCTTCTTGGAAGGTCATTTTATAGGGAACTGCAGTTACAGTCCAGATTCACTGCTGTGCTGGTTTTCATAAACTGAAGAATGAAGGGCATTTAAACAGTTATCCCCCAGTGATTCAGAAGGTGAATTTACACTGCTGTCAGTGTAGCAGAATAGCTTTATACATTAACAGACACTCCTGGGGTTGCTGTTACAATGAAGTGTGTACACACACACATAATTCCTCCCTCCAGTACTCCAGCATTCTCACTGTGTGTAGGAACTGCCTGGAGAACATTTGGGCTGGATCATCTTAAAGGTCTTTTCCAGCCTAAATGATTCCATGATTCATGGCTGCTGTTGGAGGGAGTAAACATCTTTCACAGCCTCGTCTGAGGAGGGAGATGCTGCAGAATGTGTCTGCCTCGTGTGGGAGCTCTCCCAGAGCCCCTTCTGTTCTAGGAATGATTCCTTGTGCCTTGAAACTGGAATTAAAATAGGTCACATCATGAAATAGTCTTTCCCTATGGGGAAGGTACCCTATATCATTTGAGGAGCAGTCTTCTCCATGGGAAAAAAACTTAAGGAAACTGTACCTGATGCTACTTTGCAATTACCTAAATTACAAGTTTGGTGATGACTCAACTAAAACTGGTATTTTTACAATGTTTTTGAAGTTTGATTTGTTTCTTTCAGTGCCAGTGATGCTCTTAAAGGAGAAGGATTACAAGAAGGTGTGGATTGGCTCCAAGGTATATCATATGTAATTCTCTTGCTCTATTTTCATTCTGTTAAACTCTTTCATTTTGTAAGATTTTTTTTCTTTATTATTTCCTTTGTTTTCTTTCTGTCCATTTCTGCTGTCAGATCAAATTACACAGTGAGTACTAAAGCTCTATCTCATATTTGCTTTTCATTTACCTCCTTAATGTACACGAAACATCATGTGGGCTTCCCTGACCAAAAAGTGTGTATTATGAAATGCACACTATTGCAAACAGTGTAGCACTTTCATTTAAACAGTACCAGCTACCACACTTCAGTTTCTTATTGTGGTGGTTCAGTTTCTTCTTTAATTCATCCTTAATGTCCTATCCCTGCTTTACATAACTTAATGTTATGTATCAAAAAATGGTCAAAGAAAATAAGCCAAGTACACAGACAAATACACTGGTTTTAATTATACACCTTCAGCTCTTTAATCCAGAGCCAGAAGAAGAACTTCTTACACTATAACGATTATAGAACATGCAGACACTCATAACTGCGTGGAGAATATCAGATCCAGGTCGGATCATGTCTGGCATCCAGCATCTCTAATTACAAACTTGGTACTGATGTTGTGTCATTACAAACTTGGTACAGATGTTGTGTCTCCTGTTGTGTGTTGGTAAGGCTCTGGTCTCTCTCGTGGTCCTGCTCGATGTTTAGATTAGTGAAGTGTGGCATAGTTTTGGCAGCTGATCCCACTTTTAGCTCCCTGCCCGGCGTTGCTTGTGCTGTGAAGTGCTGTGGGTGCAGCACCCGGCTGTGCTGTGCCCCACTGGCCGCCGGGTGTCAGCGCTGGCCCGGGGACAGAGCCTCCTTCCAACGGGGTGACAGCCAGCCCCAGCCCCGGCTTAACTCAGCCCCACTGCCCCAGGGACACCAGAGTGGCCTTTCTACTTAGACTCGTCCTGCTGACTAGAAAAAGATGGTTTGTTTTACCGAGTTATTGTAGAGAACAAAAACATTCAGTCATGTTTTCAGAGGGAGGGCTGCTCGCCAAAAATAGTCTTTAGAAAGAGATTTACCGGCCTACAGAAGAGCAGTGATGTATCCTCTACCAGCTAAAATAATTCTAGGGTGGGGAACCAGGATCTTGGCATTGGGTTTCCTCCTCTCCTGTATCCTATCATCAGAGAGGCAGATTCCAGATCACAATTTTTCCTAATTTCAGGCATAGTTCTGGCTTAGTAATGTTTTCTTGCTATGTTCAGGATCTCTGCCTCTCTTGGAGGAACCTTTAAAGTTTCAGTCCAAATTTTGGGTTTGTACATAGCTTGATACTACTTGAAAGGGTCTCCAATGCTTGTGTAAATATTTTTCTGACAAAATATTTAGGTTATATGTGTAGATTTTTTTAAGCACAGCAAACAGATGCTTCTGCTGTCACTCATAAAGCTCTTCATATTCACTTCTTGTGGAGTGTTAAACGTCTTAATTTTCTGAGCTGAAAATCATCATGGATGGACTCTCTCTGAAAATTTCCTTTAACTCCCTGGTTCAGTGAACCCAAAAGCTTAAGAGGGGTTGAGTTTAAACTGTACTGTTACCTAAGCACATGTAGTTTGGTGTTGTGTTTTATCTTCAGTATCAGTTTTATACTTCAATGTATCCAACAGTTTGGCCATTATATGTTTAAAGGCTGAATACTTTGGTATTTCAAGGACAAATTTTTACTCTTGATTCTCCTCGTTCCTAAAGCACCAGATGGAAATATTTGGAACAACTCTGTAGTTATGGTAGTCCCTAAATCACAGCCTGGGGATGCCATAAAATTCAGGAGAGGAAATGACACCTGGTGAATGAGTGCAGAGTTCTTGTCAGCAGCCAAGATTTCCTTAGTTTTCTTTTCCAGACCCATTTCACAACTGGGGTGGCAGGGGCAGAAAGTTTGGTGGGGTTTTTTTTCCCTGGTGAAGGCTGAGTTTGCTATTTTCCTATTTTGTAATGGGGTTGCTTTTGCAACAGCACATCCTCCATAGGGTAAAACAAACCTGTCTCACAGCATTCCCCCTTAGAGGGGGAAATTATGCTGATTACCACATTTTGTAATGGGATGCTGGATGCTTTTGGTGACCAAGAAAAATTTGAAGTGAGTTGAGAAATGGCAATCAGGGAGCAATATGGAGAAATGTGGCTACTGAGAGCAGAGTTTTCATGTGAGTTATTCAAAATCAAACTTTAAATCTTTTGCTATTGGGCAGTTCATGTTCAGTTAAGTGGAAGCCAAAATGTGTACAAGGAATTGAAATGCATACTTCATAAAGCAAAATTCCACGTCTTATTGTCATCAACATGGTCTTATAAGCCTGAAGAAAAAAAAAATTGAATTAGGTGGAAGAGGTCTCCCTGTTTAATTAGCAAGATTTGGGGAAAACAACTTGGCTGTACAGGAATTTCAGAAGTGGATGAGAGGGCAAGTTGAAAACAGCTCTGTGTTGTCCCCCGTTCTTGTTACTACACCAAAATATCTATTTTATGTTTTCAAAAAGCAAAATGCAACAAGAATTCATCCTGTGCTAAGACTAGATGTTTCTTTTTATTAACAGGTCAGATGCAAGCAATGAAGACATGAGAGATAAATAAAGGACCTATTGGGTTCTTTTACACCCTTTGTCAGTAGGTGAACAAGTTCCTTGGAAAGGAAGAATGATTTGAAGAAGATGAACAATTCAGCTAAAATATCCTGTATTGGCTTGTTTCAGCTTAGTATCTCTGCCAGGAAAACTGAATGTAGACAACCTAGCACCTCAGGTATGCACATTGATGAATTAAATGAAAATCTTGTGACTGGAGAGCATATACAAAAAAAATATTTGTGTTAACAACAAACATCTGCATTCATTTGAGGTTTGGGTGATAATTAGCCTCAGTAAATGCCCCTCTGTTTTTTGGGGGACACCTTTTGAGCAAATGGGAATATTTGTTTTCCAGAGAAAGAATAATCAGCACTTCCTGAAATCCAGCCACATAAGAGACCTAATGATTTTAGATGCCCAGATTTTGGCATTACTGCCATTTTTTTATATTAAGTTGAACATTGGGTTTTTATTATCCATCTCTAATAGACTTCTATAAGAATATTTTGATTAAAGGTACAAGGATTCAAATGTTCAGTGTATTTGTTATAGATGATTGCAGATGTTTTTAAGGAATTGCTTTTAATGAAATGTTACAAATTGTTTTTGTGATTTTGCCATGGTTATATTTGTATTCCCATCAATAAAACTTCAAATATATGACATGCCCTGATTGGGTTTTTTAAGTTTAATATGCTCATTAATGGTCTTTACATCCTAGAGATTTTTGGTTTTCTATTAATTTAATTTAGAATTTGTTTATCCATATTCAAGTGGCTATAGCACTGTATATATAATAAAATGGTATCTCTGTTGCCAAGGGGGTTTTTTTATTAATTGTGTATATTTTTGACACTACCTAATCAACTAGAATGCTCTTCCATATACTTAAGGAGCATATGATTCACAGGATGGGTCAGATTGGAAGGGACCACAGTGGGGTCATCTGGCCCAACCTCCCTGCTCAGGCAGCACCATCCCAGAGCACATGGAGCAGGATTGCATCCAGGTGGTTGTGGAATATCCCCAGTGAGGGAAACTCCACAGCCTCTCTGGACAGTCTGTTCCAGTGCTTGGTCACTGCCCAGTGAAGAAGTTCTTCTTCATGTCCAGTGGAACTTCCTGTGCATCAGTTTCCTACAAGTTGTGTTTCAAAAATGCAGTTAAGGGACAGCTCATTGGTTTACTAGATCATTATTATGGAATGTGTTACATACTTCTGTTGTGTATAGAGACTGTTTTACTTTCAAAAATAAATGTAATAAACTTTCTGACTCCAAAGATGTACTATAGGTAACAAATTAAGAATTTTATCCTTGTTCTGCCACCTCTTCCCTTCTAATCCTTCCTCCCTCCTTCAGGAAAGGACAGACTGACCCTGGCAGTGCTGAAGACTCCATTTAACTCAGTGATTACCTGATCCCTGTGGGACAAGTAATGTGCAGCTCTTGCAAAAGCTTCCCCCTGCACCCATTAACATATAAGACAGAAATGTTCTGTCAGCATGCCTTCTAGACCTCACCTCAGAGAGGAATATTTGGAGTAAAGGGACCTGAAATGGGAGAACAGTGTCATGTACTCTCCTTTATTAAGTAGTTAAATTTAACTCCCCTGCTTTGCCGGAAGAAAATGTCACTGTAAGATATCTTTCTTACAGGATGCTGTGGTTCTTACAGTTCAGTTTGTCATGGAAGTATTTTCATGTCTCTTTCTGTGACACTGTTGGCCTTTTATCAACTCTGAATCTAAGCATCTATACAAAAATCAAATACAAAGGAGGAACGGTAATATATAATTCTGAGAAGTTTTCCTCTGAATTGTGGGCAGATAATTTACTGATTTACTTTGCTGTGGATAATACAGTAATTAAAATAATGGGTTGGAAAGGACCTTAAAGATCATTGAGTTCCAGCCCCTGCCTTCCTTGGACAAGGGACACCTTGTCCACACATTGCTCAGAGCTCCATCCAGCCTGGCCTTGAACAATTCCAGGGGTGGGAAGACCACAAATTCCTTGGGAAATGCTGCCAGTGCCTCACCATGCTCTCAGTGAAGAATATCTTCTAATATCTCATCTAAAACTATTCTCTTGAAAATAATACTTGCAAAACTGTTTTGCTGTGTATAAGTATTTTGTAATTATTGTGGTTCGCTTATATGTCTCATTTAAATTAAACATTTAATTTTAAGTTAACAGTTTCTTTCTATCAAAAAAAAATTAAGTTCTTACATAGAATCCATCTGCATTTCTGACTTCCTTGAATAGTATGGATCTTGATGGTTTTCTGATTGTTTGTTAAGTTTGACTTACATAAAGTGCTAGATTAATTTTGTGGATTGCCTTTACTGTCACGGGAAGCTGTTTGAACCTACTGTTCTTCCATCCATAAATCTGGAGGAAGTACTCTAATATATTTTATTTTTTGCCCTCTAATGTGGTTAGTAAGTGCTTTTAGAAAGCAGTTAGTTTTGTATTTTTATTATTTATTTATTTTATATTATTTGTACTTCTTGGGTTTTTTGGTGTTTGATTTTCTTCTGCAACATCTCTTTCTGTTCCTCCCCTATAAGGCCACTGGTCTGAATGAAGACCTGTTGGAAGGAATGGAAATGGGAACAGTGCTATTAGCAAAATGCTGGGGTTTTTATTTTTTGCCCCACTTATTACTGCTTCAACCATTAGTTATCTCATACTTTTAGAACATTTGTGATCATTCTGTGAACATAGAACCTCCTGAGGGGATCTCTGTATGTTCACCTCTCCTTCTCCCACCTTGGTGTACAGGCATGAGTATCTAACATCCACAGGTGCTGGAGCCCTGAGTTGCTCTAAAAATGTTGAATTTGGTACAAGGATCACATATTGCACAAAATCCTCATGCATCTGTGCAAAAGGGCTTCTTTGGAGTTGGTTTTTGTGGCTGTCAGACTTCCATGCCATTCTCCCTTTACATTTAGGATGTTCAAGTAATTAATGAGTTCTATCTGGGTGCTCCAGACAGTTTGCATTGACAAGTTCTCTGTGCCTGAGGAACAAAGCAGATAAGGGATTATTCCTTTTTTTTTATCCATGATACTGTAGGTGTGAGCATTAAGTGGTAACTTGAAGTAGAGTGACCAAAAGAAACTCGGGGAATTTGGTCTTTACACCCCACTCAGTGTTTTGTGCTGTTGCTTCTAAGCACACTGCCCACCTATATATTTTTATTAATTTCCTTCAAATATGCCTGGTCAGGGTTAAGACTAACTTAAGACTAGTCTTAGACAGGCTTAAGACTATTTTCAGCTTAAATAGGGTACAGTTGTTTTCACATACAAAATGATAGCTTCTAGCTCTCTTTACTGGGGGGGGGGGGCTATCAGAAAAAATGTGTAAATCCTGATTTTTCTAGCTGTGCCTCTCTAGGACTGAGAACACCAGTCCATGGGAACCTTATGTTTAACTGCTACTTGTAACTATGCTGAGAGCCTGCGTGGCTTCAATACTCCTGGGCAATTTCACATGAAGCAAGGGCAGTTCTAAGTGTGAGGATGTAAATGTAATGGAGCTTCCTTTTAATCTCAACCTTCTAACTGTAATTTCCTTGGGGTGTTTTATTTACTAATATGAAAGATAAGCTGCTGTAAAAGACCAGACATAACAGCTCAGCTTAGTTGTCTGCAGACAGGCATTCTGATGTGGTAATATGTGGAATGGTAAGGTTGCACTTCAGGACTTCTGTAAAACAGCTGTGCAACTGTTTTGGAAAGCAGCTTATCTCTTAGGAGCTTTAACTAGGAAATATCATTTTGTGGGTAATAAGAAGTAAAAGTAGTGCTGATTCAAAATGCTTGTCCTTAAAAGCAAACATTTATTAAGCCAAGAAATGGTGTTTAATCTCAAAAGGGGTGGGGCTGGGGGGAGTTTTTGTTTGTTTGCTTTAAGTTGTAATTGTTTTTAAAGTTTTACTTGGTTGAAATATCTCTCTTTTTGTGATTAATTCCTGTCATCCATTTATTTAGTTCTTTCTGGCCTGCCTCATTCCCATTTTACAGAAACCCTTACAAATCTTGATCATCAACTTTTGTCTGCTTCTTTTAACTTTTGCTGATAACTCTGCTAGTGAAACTTTGTGGCTCCCTTCCCTGTTTTGGTTTTGGGTGGGTTTTGTTGAGCAACAAAATTAATAATGAGAGAAGGTCACAGAAGACAGCAATAAAAAAGCAAAAAAGGGTGCTACCAAGAAAGTGAAAGCTCCAACTCTCCTCTATCAGAAAAGTCAGGAAAGTTTGCTTTCAAAGGTTAATTTGATATACCCTGACCCTTTTTTATTATTTTTCACTACTTAAATTTTAAAATGCACTGTTACTATGTAAACCTAATATTGCGTGTAATAGCTAATCAGAGTTCAGAATTTAAAATGCTCTCTTGTAACAAATGCCAAGTGTTTTTAGTAATATTTTGTAACCATCCTTTGGTTCAAGGCTCTGTAGCTCCTGTCACAGTAAGTTACATCAGGGAAGCATCTGTGTTTGTGTGAACCAGCACTTTGTAATTAATTTGTCACTGTTCAGTCAGTTGGATTTACCACTTAATTGGTTGCATTTTCCTGGCCATATGAAATTGCTGCTCTCACAAGTACAGCATGTACGTGATAATGTACTGTTCTCCTTCAGTGGGTGTCAGGCTCTCACCATGCAAATCAGCCAGCTTTGCTTTTCCCACTCTTCTAACGTGACAGCATGAAACCCCCTCCCACTACTCTTTTTCAATGTCTCTTGTCTACCATTAAATGATCTTGTGTTCTCCAAACTGTTTACCAGGAGATGGACTCAATTGTATTGCAATCATATTACTTGGGCACCAGCTCAAAAGGGTATGTTTGCAATTTCTCTGGATTCAGGGAACACCTTTGAAGAACAGGGTAACTTGTGTAGTAAAAGAAGTGTAAATCTAGCAACTTCATGCTAGGCAGTCTTTTGGCAAACAACGTTGTCTTTGAAGATCAGTAAGTAGATTGAAGTAACAAGATAATTACTGAACCAAATTTACTTTGCTGAAGAGTTGCCTAAAAGTTCACAATAAAGGGAAAAAAAGACAGTAAGGGAAGATTTAAAAAATCAAGGAAATTGGCGTGTTTGTAGGAAATCTCTTTGGGCTGGAGTCATGGTAATGAATATTAAAGAAACCTAAGCCTCCTGAGGCTCAGTGAGGTAACCATGATAAATGATTGAAGTGGATGCTTGGCAATACAGACTAATGAGAGCAGCCCCATCAAACTGCTTTTACAGAGCAAAGAGAGCTGGTGCTGAGAGCCTGATGTGCAAATCTGTGTGGCCTCAGTTTCCTTCAGCCTGAGCCTTTCCAGGGGCTTCTCAGTCCTTGGAGCACACTGTGCACTCTCGGCTTTGCGGTGTAGTTTCATCCAAAAAGAATTCAGTTCGTGTCCTCCCAGCCAACTCTGCGATGTAAACAAAAGCCCTGTTAGTGAGGATTATCTTTAAAATACCCTTGTGACCTGAATTAATGCACCAATGGAGGCTTGCCTGTAAAACTTAAGAGGGAAACAATCCCAAAGTTTTCAAACCATGGGGTTGAAACCATGTGAAAGAACAGCAGAACTTGGCAAGAGGTCCCCACAAGCCAAGGTTCCCCAGGAATAATGCCAGTGAAATATTTAGGAAAAATACAAGTTTGCAGTATGCTTCACTTGGAACTGGGAAAGTTTATTCCGCAAATACAGGATATAACCATTGGACAGGGATTAAGGGGTAACACTTCCAACTTGAAGGAAATGGCATATTGTCACTTGTGAAAAACAGGCACTCATGAGTAAATAATAATAAATATTAAAATCTGTATGTCAATAATAAAAGAGTTGTCTGTTAGACATCACTGCTGTTCTTGGCATCGTCTGTATTTATGATCACACAGGTTTAAAGGTGTTACTAGGAAAAGAACCTTGCAATCTTTTTTTTCCTAAAATATCACTCTGCAAGTAAATCTCTCTTAGTTTTAAGCACCACCATTTGTTAGCATAAACTGAAAAGAAAAAAACTGTCTAAAAATTGATGTAATGAGTAACAAATGGAATCAATGAACCAGAAAGTGGATGTTGTTTTCAGTGATAGCAATATTCCAAGGATTTTGTTCATCATATATTACATCATCAGTGGATTACATTAAAGCATCTTGGACCCAATTTAACATTGTTATCTGTGAGGTGATGTTGTTGGCCAGTCATTAATTCTTGCTTTAAAGGAGTAAGGGCTGGTGAAGGGTTTATTTTCAAGGGTGGAATATTTCTGCTGGGAAAGGCGGTGCTTTTCTCTTGTAGTACTTCTTTTTATTCCCTCTTCGCCCCCCTTTTTTGAGGTGATCTTTTACATCCTTGGGTAGTTTTCAACAGGGAAGTGTTACTCTGGTTTGAGATGCCTAGAACCTATGCATAATTGTTTTCTAAATCTGCTGCTAAGCTTTAAATCAAGAGCAAGTTAATGCTCTAAAAATTTTTTGGCAGCAGTTTCAAAGTAAATTGATCTATAAACTAATCCAATCTAGTGGTTAGAAAGTATTGCTGTATTTTGCAATTAAGTTTTGAGTCTTATTATTTCTTTCATTGGTACCATTATAAAATAAGACCAATCACTATTATGTTAGAAAACAATTGCAGAACAGCCACTTCAGTGCTGACTTACCAATATTATTATTTGTACATATAATAATATAATAAAGCTATGTTGTAGCTTTGAAGTTCCTGGAAATTAAAAGATATATAGGCAAAATCAAGTCATTCAGGTTGTAAGAATATTTTTAAGTACCAAATTTCCTTTTTACCCATTCCATAACTGTTAAAGTACTACTTAAAGAACTACTTAGTTCTCTGTCTACCCTAATATGTCATGCAATGATTTTAAAAAGCATTAAACCCTCCTCTTTTTGTGGGTAATAAGTCCCATGCTTTCCTTGAGGTGTGTGTTCTGTCATCATGTCAGATAATGCATTTAAGTAAGTCCTTAATTGATGCAGAATACAAACTATCTGTGTGATTTCTTAAAGGCTGTAGCAATGCCTAAGTTGGGAAGTGGATGACAGGTGATCTGATACTGGCATCAGACTGAATAAGAATACTTCAATAAGTTCCTAATATAAAGAAAAATTGACAGCTTTATCCAGAGAATTGATTTAGCACAGAGATAATGTGAGCCTTTATTTTCAGCAGCAGTTCAGCACACCCTGAAAACTGGAAAACACAGAGTACTGCTACTATTTATGAACTACACTAAGTGCATTCTATGAAATACCATCTTCCATTGTAGAGAAACCCCTTTAGTCCTCTTAGTCATATTTTATTTGACCAGAGCTGTGCATTAAATACAGAAAATATTTCTAAAGAACAACATCAGATAAAAAGACTGTTTCAGGCTCATATCCCCATTAGCCAGGCATTTCCTTGTGATGGCATTTACTTTGCTGAAAAAGCTTTTCTGCCTTGACTTTACTAACAATGAATGCTTGAGTGAGGAAACGTGGATTACTCAGAATTTTTGTTCTGGGGTATTAAAAGAAATCTTCTTTTTCCTATTAAAGGTTTTGTTGTGTTGGGCTTAAAAAGGAGAGAAAAAAAAAAAAAAGTGTGTGTGTGAGGGGTCAGTTATGCTGTTACCCAGCTAACCAGGCAAAGTCTGATCAATGGTCAGTTGAATTCTTACTAACTTGGCCTTTAAGATTCCTTTCTTACCCTTTTTCTGTGTGTTACACAGATTGTTTACTGTTATGCAGAACTTGTGTGCCAAGAATTAGACTCTGTTTTTCTGTTTGTTCTGTAATAAGACTGAAGTATTTTCTCCCTGTTTGGAATAACTTATGGATATAATTTGCATACATAAGAAAATGTCTCTTCTTTGTTTTCTCTCTCTCTGTTTTTTTAATTTCTTACTGGAAGCTTAAATGGAGAGGAAAATAAGTTGTTCCATGAAACCAGATGGGAATCTGCAACATTAGCAGCCAAAAGTTCTTATGATCCTGTTTGGCTCAATGCATAAGAATTCTGCTTGTTAGAGACTGGTGTACTTAGAGTCATTTTTATATACAGAATATTTTGCAGTGTATTTCTCCAGGCACTAAAGATGATTATTCCTTTCAGAATACACTTATACACATGCCCAGTGTGAATGTGGTAAGGGGTTACTTTATATATATATATGTGTGTGTATTCTAATTTTCAAACATTTTTAATAATATCTTATAAAGGGTCCAGAATACTGGGTTAAAAAAAAGTCTGTGTTGTGAAATCCAGCAGGAAAGACAAGGAGTGGCATTGGTGTATCTGCAGTCAGTGGTTCTAGGAAGGCTCGGGGTCCAGGGACATGTTTTGGGAAATCTTTGAAAGGTAGTTGAGAAAGGCAAATCTGCTGTCCAGAGGCTTAAATTTACTGTACATAGGCTTGTACCACAAATTAAAACTGCCTAGTAAGCTGCAAATTTAAAAATGTACTTTTATGTACATGCATGGAAATATGGTAAGCCCATTAGAATAGTAATTTGATTTTATATTTGAAAGTGTGTAGATTTGTACAGAAAGATGTATATTCATTTTTAACCACACATCTGATATTCAAAAAACATTCTAGGTGGAAAATTGTTAAATTAATTACAATGTATAAGTAGCTGGTAATGTATTTCATGGATTTCTTTTATTTGCATATAAGACACCTCTTTTGAAAGCTCTTGCATTCTTATGAATACTGAATTATTTGTGCTGCTTTTTACACTATCTACAATATATGTCAGAATTTGGATGAAATCAGCTCACTGAAGCACTTGGTTTAAGCACGACTTTTTGTGGAAGGCTGATGGTGAAGAGACAGATTGTCTTAGCAGGTGAGCAGACTCAGAGCAGGATGGTTTTACAGAGACCTCATTAAATGAAGTGCAGACTTTCCTGAGCTCCAGTTAGGGTAGGGTGGTTTGCAGTCATTAACATTGGTAAGAGGACAAGTGAGCTAAATCTTTATTTTGGAATCACACAAGTTTAATTGATATGAGGTGCTGTCAAAAACGTCTTGGGAGCCTCCCAGACAAGCTGTGCTACTCAGCTGAAAGTTGTCCAATCTTTTGTAATTAGGTACATGCATCCCACCACAGTACGAGTCTTCTGAGTGAGTGCTTTTTGTTCCATGCCCAGGTGCAGCAAAAGTCTGCTTTAAGAAATATTCTGTAAGTGGGTTGGCAGTTTCTTATTTTGTATGTCACAGTTAGTTTCCCCTTTTAGCACTTTTGCTACTGGGTAGGTGTAAATGTCACTATTTTGCAGGTGAAAAACACATAGAGTGGAAAACAAACAGAAGAAGCTTTCCAAAAAGATGATTTAAAGATTTTAATTCCTGGACTGAACTTTGGCCATAAGTAGCACGGTGTATAAATCTTACCCAAAATAATAAAGAACACAGTTACAGGTCTCAGAAGCTGCTGTTTAACTCCATGAGTAATTTCCAGCTGTCTTCTCCAGACATGAAGGCATTTGAACAATAGCAGCTGGCCATGTGGCTGCCTTTTAAACCATTTTCAGTAAATCAAATGGAGGAACTGTGTGTTTACAGTTAAAGGATGAGGATTGTTGGAAGCTGCACAGCACATACTTTACAGCAGGAGGTCATGGCTAGATAGAAAATAATCCTAGAAATCCTTACTAACATCCTTCATCTGTGTAATAACATAGCCAAGACCCAACTCTTCCATTCTGTTGGTCAGATTTCATTTTAAAGTATAGATTAGAGATTTCAAAGTCATCAGTATTTGTTTCAACATCTGGATTACGAACACTGTGAAAAATGGCTAGGAATATTACACACCATGACTCCTTTATGTGTATTTATTAATTCATGGTCTCATGGCACCAATTCAGAACCTTGCCATAACAGATTATAGGCTGGAAAGGAAAGAGAGGTGAGGGCCTGTTCATTATTAAAATACTGATGCTATTTATGCCACATCTGCCTGCAGAGATGTTCTGTAAGAGCCTGGAAAATGGGAGTTCTTATTAACAAGCAAAAGTAGCAGAGCTATATAAAATATCTTGATAAATAAATGCATGTATGAAATGGAAAACTGAACTTTGCTTTTGCATAGCAGAGTTGCACCTCAAAATGTAAGAGCACTTCCTACTGTAGTGGTCTAACAATGGAAACAGTTCGAGGGTGTTGTTTTCATTTAATAGTTGTGTGAAATGTGCTTGCAGGCAAAATGTTTCCTTTGGAGGTTTTAAGACTACATTTCTCCCCTAGTTATTACTTTAATGTATCAGGAAAGTTTTAAAAGAAGGGTGTGAAAGGACAGCTCCTGCTAAACCAGCGTGATGGAAATTTGCTTTCCTTTTTGGTATCCAAACAAAACAAAAGATTTGACTCAAGATTTTAAGGAGCCATAAAAAGGAGGAAATTCAAAAAGCACAATTAAAATTTCACCATCTGCTCACTCTAAATCAGCAAAGAGAAGGGGGAGGTTTCCCTTCTGCACAACCATTATAATCAGAATTGCAGTAGAAAAACTAAGTGGATGCGGAATAGGCACAGCACTCTCCCTTCTCTTACTCGACATTCAAGTGACACTCTGGGCAGGATGAATTATGAAAAAAATGTATTGAGAGCCCCTGCTTGACATTTTCCTCTTCTGTGCAATTCTATCCCTCTGCAAGTGTGTTTTAATGGTTTCTCCGTGCCTTTGGTGTTGCCGTGTTACCTCATGTGGGCCACATGTGAGCACTTTAATGTGAGGCGGAAAGGAACCTGTTTGCCCCATCTGTTTGGGCTTGCACGTGTTGGTGCTGCTGTTAATGCTGGCAGCTGTGCTAATGTGTGAGGCCACCTGCCACATGGCATATACTGCAGCTTTGGGTAAAAAGCCTCCCTTTCCCCTTTTGCTGGAGGTGTAGGTGGCTAAATTTGAGTTCCTCTTTTATTATTTTAAATGGGTCAAAACTATTTACTCTTAGGTCATGTGATACTCAATTACTCCAGGGTACAAAAAAAAAACCAGAAAGAGATTCTCTAACCTGTGCCATGTTCATCTTTTATATTGATACAGTTTTAGTGTGTTGATTAGTTTTAATATTTTCATTATTTGCCTGCAGTACAACTGTCATTTGGTACATTCCTGCATCTTCTGCTTTTAGGAGGAACAGATTTGAGCACAAAATGTTACTGTTCGGGATTAGCATTTCTGATTAGGTTGGCTCTTTGTTCTTGGACAAGCAGAGCCCTGGTAATGCTTCGTGGTGGCCTGAGGTGCCCCTCTGGGCACATGTGGACAGCCTTTGGATGCAGCAAGGTGTTCTGACTGCCTCTGCCTCTGTGTGCAAACCACTCACCATATTATACTTAACTACATCCTGAGGTGATTACGAGGATTAATTAATGCTTAAAGCCTTTGAAGACACCGGATGCTTTATAAATGCTAATTATTATATTCAGGTTTGCTACAGCTTAGGGATTAGATCTTACTTAAGCAATAGGTAGGGAAGCTGTGAGAAGTATGTGGCAAAGAAGAATTAAAATTAATAAACAGTCATGGAGAGCCTAAGCCTCCCTGCAGCCTGTTTGTGCAGTCCTAATAAATTGCCACTTTTCTAATTTGGTTTTGGAGTATAATTACTTCTATTTTGCATGTCAGAAGGAGCGTCTCCTCTATGATGTTCCACTGGGAGCTGCTGTTACATTTTACAGTTCTAACCCTGATTGCCATTTCTGTGAGAATTGGTGACTATGTGTAGGTACTCCGAAAATGTGGTTTCCTGTTCTCGTCTCTACTGTTCTGGAATGAAACATTTCATGGCTTTGTGCAAAGCTTGGGGCATCTGTATCACTGAGTGAACCGTCTGCTTCTTGTCTGGACACTGAAAACTGGGCAGAACCTTGTGTACTAAGTGCTGGTCCCCTGAGTGAGGTTTGTGGCTGGTTACTATTCTGAGAAAGCTACTTTTTGTAACCTGTGATCCAACCAGCTAGTCCCAGTTCAGACTGGTTAAAAATTTAAGTGCATGTCCAATATCCAGCCGTGTCTGTTTTTAAATTCCATATCAAAGCTATATGAGACATGGACTATACACAGCAGAGCTGTTTGCACATTTCTTAAAGTTTTGTTCATAGCCGAGGTAGGAAAAAGAGGACAGAAAAGCAGACAGTAAGTTTTTTTTCAGGCTGTTTTGTTGCTGCTGCTCTGCAGATGGGCCTAGAGTATCAGCTTCATATCTGCCTGTCACAATGACACAGTGGTTAAGAAAGAGAATCAAGGTGAAAAAATGGAAAAAACCTTACAGAAGAGAGGTGATCGCTTGGCACAGGTTACCCAGAGACCTTGGAGTTGGAGATACTCAAAAGCCATCACGACACAGTCCTGGGCAATCTGCTCCAGCTGGTCCTAGTTGAGCAGAGGATTGCACCGGGTGACTTCCTAACGTCCTCTCCAACCTCATTCATTCCACAGCTCTGTGAGATGGCACAAAGCAAAAAGGAGCTGATAGAAAGGTGTAAGATGGAGGCTGCCACAAAGAACAGCAGAGGTGCTCACAAAGATGAGAAAGTGTGGTTCTGAATTTAAAATCCTTGCGTCAAAGTTGGTCTGTTTTACCAGCAACCCGCACTGTGAATTATTAAGGTTTTGTGCATCACCTCGATCTATGAAATGAGGATAGTATTTGTCACTGTGCTGTTGCAATGGCAAGGTCATCTGTAGGTATAGTTTGATGTTAAGTCAAGGGTGGCCACAACTCTCAGAGGGAGAAAGAAAAATGAAGGGTTTGGTATCAAAAAGTTTAAAATCAAACAAAAGACTAAACCAAACTCCTTTCTAGGAAGTAAACTTTTTAAAAGGCAGGAGAACCCCTTTCTTCCAAGCCACTTTCCATCAGTAAGTGTGGTCTGGACTTACCCTCAAGTGGCAGAGAGAGGGGAGAGGTGAAGCCCCAGCCGCTGCTGCCGTGTACCTTTGTTGGATGCCAATGTTTAAGCGCTGGGCAGCTGTAATGTTGTGGCACAGATGTTGTGTGCGCCCGGGACAGCGCGAACCCAACTCCTGACTGTGCATGGACAAAGAGTGCGGGACCTCAAAGCTGGCCCGGCTTACAAAGCAGTACGCTGGCGGTGGCGTTTACTGTCAGGACTGTAGATTCTCAAGGCTGCCTAACCTTTTTTTTCAGAGGTTTTGTTTGTTTGCTTGCTTGTTGTTTGGGTTCTTTTCTACCTCTGATCTTTTCTCTTTGTTCACGCTAATTATGAACCATTAACTTAAATACAAACCAAAAAAAGGCAACAAACCCAAACCAAACACAACGCGGTCCCCTCCCGGCGCGGGGGCGGCGGGCAGCGAGCAGCAATCCCTCCCCTCCGCGGCCATCGCTTCTCTGCCGCGGCTCCCCCTCTCCTCCCGCCACAGCCACCCCCCGGCTCCGAGCGCGGCTCTCCGGGCCGGGCCCGCCCCGCGGGCGGCAGGGCAGGGCAGGGGCGGGGAGCGGAGCGGAGCGGCGGCTCCTCCCCGGGGCGGAGGGACGCGCTCGCCGCCTCCCGCCCGCCGCCGCCGCGGAGATTCGGTGCCGGGCGGCTGCTGGCGGCGTCTCCCGTCCCGTCCCGTCCGCTCCCGGGGATGTCCGGCGGGGGCAGCCGGCGGCGGGCCGGCCCCTCCTGGCACAGCACTTTCTCTCGCTTCTTCTCCAGGAGCCCATCCGGGGAGGGGGCGGCCAACAGGTACGCGGGGCGCGGGGCGGCGCGGTGCCAGCTGCGCGGCCGGGGACACCGGGGGACATCGGGGGGCACCGGGGGCCGAGCGGGGCCGCGGTCCGTGTTGCGGCAGCGGCGGGCGGCGGGGCGGCGGGAGGAAGCCGGCGCTCACCGCAGGGAGCCCGCGCGTCCCCGGGCTGGGGGCGGCTCCCGGGAGAGCCCGGAGCGGGCCGGGGGCGCGGGGACAGCAGCTGCTGCCGCCCTGGCCGGGAAGGGCGGGCTGTCCGGGCAGCGCTGGCTGCGGGCACGGCTCCTGCTGCCGCCGGGCCGGGGCACTCGGGGCTCCCCGGGAGGCGCATCGGGCACCCGCGGCCCCGCCCGGGGAACCCGCCGGGAACAGCGCATCCCGAGGCTCCCCCTCCTGAGGCCGCGCTCAGCCCAGTCCTGCCGCCCGCGTCCGAGCCCTTTCCTCGGGGACTGAGAGCAGGGCAGGGCGCCGAGGGCTTCGAGGGTTCTGCTTGTTCGTTTTTCCTTTTCGGTTTTCACGCTGAAAGTTTTCTTTTGGGCTGGTGTAAATCGGGCGTTAATGCAACATAAATATTACTGGTGTGTTTAAGTCTCAATGCAAAATTTGTGGTTTATGGAAACTTGGTTATTAGTATTTTGTTTTAGTGCAGGGAGACTTTACAAGATGAAAAGGTTTGGAAACTTCTTGTGTGTTTGTTCCTCTTCCTTTTTTTTTTTCTTTTTTTTTTTTTTCCTTTCTTTTTTCTGGTGGCTGATTTCTGTCTGTAAGTAGGAAAGAAGCACAGATAAGTTTCCTTCAGTTCCTCAGGCAGCCTCGTTGTCGGCCAAGTTAATGAGCATATTTTTGTGGTGAAAAGGTGTTAACTGCCGAGGCCTTACTTCCTCGGGTGTAGTATTTAGTTTTTGCTTTTAACATGTTGGTTTTAATCTGAGTCATTCTTGATAGGGTATAGGTTTGTGTTCAAACTGACAGACAGTAAATGCAGTTTAATCAGATAGACAGTGGCTACCGCTGTAGTTCTTTCAGTGAAAAGCTTTAGGATCTTGCATTGCAGGTTCTCAGCAATCATGGAAAATAGAAGAGCCTATTGCTCTCTTACACTGACCATCTTAAGCAGTCTCATAAATGCGCCCTGAGGATTTTTTAACTTTGGGGGGTTTATTTTACTGTAAGCAGTTGACAGTACACCGTCAAGGATCCCCTGGTCTTTTATTCGCAGAAAACGTTGCTTTTTTATTTCGTGGAAAATAGAAATTGGGAGCAAGGCTGCTGAATCAAGGACATCTTTACAACTGCTGGAATAGCCTGGCTGTTTTGTCTGGCGAGGGTGGTGAGATATGGGAGAAGGCAAAGGTTTGTATCCGGCTGAGGACCTGGAGAGGCAATAGGACAGGTTTCGTGGGATGACACCTGGCCAGCAACCTACAGCTGTGGTTTGGGATAAACAAAAAAGCCTAGCGGTCACCTTGGTAAGGAGGAGAGTGATGCCACTTCAGCGGTTAGTGCACTAAAAGGCCCATCTGTAGGTAGCACTCATGGTAGACCAACTCCACTTAACTTGGGGCCGCAGTCTAATCTCTATCCCAATCACAGTTTCATTTCCTGCAGCCAGGAGCCTTTTCTTCATTTGGAAGCTGGGACAGTCCACAGGTATGGAAAGGCTCCGGGCCTTGGCCTGGCTGTTGAACTCCTGACGAGATTCCCTGCAGGGTGGTGGCCGCGGCTCCTTCCTGGAGCGGAGGCAAGCGACAGCCCTGGCCATCCCGAGGCCCATTCGGTATGTTAAGGAGCTTTTCCTTGTCGTGCCGGGCTGGCTGCAGCGTGGCACGCTAGTCAGGAATGCTGACGTTCTCGTCTTTGGTTTCCACTGGCAGCCTTCTTCGCAGATTAGCGTAATTGCATACATCGCCCCGGCCAGGCTGGGATGGATGGGTGCCGCAGGTTCGCTCCCCGTGTTTGTTTAGCCAGCTCGGAGTGGATGGCTGAACACAGCCCCAGTGCCAGGAGGGGGACCAGGGCTGCCCTGGGTGGTGGGTGTGAAGGTGTGGAGTGCGTGGGCGAGCCGGGGAATGCAGCCTTTGTGAAGGGCTGTGAGAAATGTGTGCACCGGCACGGCTTCGCCTTCAGGCTATCGGTAGGATGTGTGTTGGAACCAGACCAAGTTTGATATATACATATCTATATCTCATATAGAAACTTTTCCGTGGAGGTATTTTACTTACTGATGGGTTTCAGAAAAGTGCAAGACCTAAGTAAAGGGGGCTGGAGGGAGAGCAGTATATCACACTGTGTGCCTGCACTCACCTCTGGAGATGTGCATCACACTTGATGCCTCTGCAGAATGTGATGGTTTCCTAAGTTTTAAAAGCATGCAGAAATGAGCCTTTGTCCATCCAAAGGTCATTCTCCATCTGCTCCCGCAAATTAGGCAGTGGTGGGTGGCTGGAAGTTGCCAACCTTACTTCCCCTGTGAGCAGAGCTGCCCTCTTGCTCCAGACCCTGTTTAGATTTACTTGTAAAAACCACAAGAACCAAAACCCAAACCTACCTTGACCCTGGGTTTAAAATGGGAGGAAGGGGGTGAGGGGAGTTACATAGTTTGTTAATCAGTGTCTTAGACTTTTCTGAGAACCTCATTTGACAAAAAGCTTATGTTAATAACTTGCCCTTACAGCAATTTGTAGATCTGATGAGTGTGAGACTCGCTGGAGACTTGCTTGTGGAAAAAATAGGGTGCCCAGGTTAGTTGCAAGTTTTGTGGTAGTGAAAAGCAAGCACATCCCTTAAGAGTTCACTTGGCTTTGACATAAAATGTACCCAAATGGAAAGTGTCTCCCACCTTAAGTGTGTTTCGAGAGCTGGGGCTGCTTTGAATGGCTTCAGTGCTCTTCATCCCAGGTCTTTGTCATTGACTTCCATCAAAGGCAGTCATTATGCTGTAGTGGACTGTTTGCTGTTTTCAATAATACACAATTGGTTATTGGTTACCACAGTGTTAGTCCTGGAGAAGTCTAAATCCCGAGGGTGACAAAACCCAATTACATTTTCACTATTCTAATAGAAGTCTCATGATTTTAATTTTTTTTTTTACTAATGAAAGTATCTTTAGTCCATCTGCAAGAAGACACAGCTTTTACACAGTAAGTCTACACTGTGGATGGTAATCATTCTTTTCCAAATAAATGTGACTTTTTCAGGGGGATGTGACACTTTTTACTGAGTGTTAAGTGTTTAAAGGACATCAAAATGTCCTTTAAACTATGGGTGCATTTTATTAGTTATTCCATGCAGTGTTTAGCAGGTTCATTTCAGATTTTTCTTTTTCCCTCCAAGTGCTGTTGGCTGGTCACAGAACTACCAGTGCAAGTTTGGTTTGTCAGGATATTTTGTCTGCATTGCTGAAGGGACACCAAACAGGGAAAAGCAGTCTTTTATCTGGTTTAGAAGGATTCTGAGGGGGCTGATTTATTTGTTGGGTTTTTTTCGGGCCGAGATTTTGTTCATCCATTCATCCATTAATATCTTACTGAGAGCTTTCAGAGATGAAGAACTTTGTTTATTCTGCCTGAGGAGAGATTAGAGAGTCTTTTTCTTCCTTTGGGACTGCCAGTCATTGTTCCTGTTTACAAAGAACATGTATTTTTGTAGTTGTAAAAACTGTGCATTTGAGGGACTGCTGGAAAATGATGGAAAAGGGAGTAATAAATTTCAAACCTAGTTCTTCTGAAATTGCTGCCTCCTGGCTGAGCTTGATTCAGATACCGTTGGCATCTTTGAAGAAATCCATTGTCTGCTGGAAAAATGAGTCTCTGCTTTCTAATAAACAACCTTTTACTTTCAAAAGCCAGAGCAGGATTCTTTGTTGCTAAAATTTAGCTTATTATGAGTCTACAGGAGGGATGGATGGTGGTTTGTGGAACCAGCAAGGGTAATGCTTCAACCATATAGAAGGATTCAAATTAGATTTGCCTAAGTGAGGTGCATTATGAAAATTTTCTATACATTTGTTAATTTGGGGTTTCGTTCTTGCATTTTTGCTTCCAAGATTTTTCCATTATGGCTTCCGTTGCAGGATAATTCAAAATAGTATGAAAGGCCCTGATCCAGCAGGGTACCAAAGGGGTTGCCTATAATTAAGCAGGTAAATAGTTCTGTGCACTCTAGTGGAACTGCCTGCTTGCTCAGAACGAGGCACATACTTGGATGTCTCGTGGGACTGAGACCAGGAGGAGCAGGGCCAGCAGCTGGCCATGTGTGTGAGAGACATTTCCTGAAGGAAATGTTACTAGAACCTTAATTATAATAGAAGCGCTCCTTGGGAGAAACAAAGCAACGGGTTTTTTTCCACTATTTTAAATGTTAACAGCTTTGTCTCCTTTTCCAGTTGTTGGCATAAGTGCCAGAGTTAATGCAGAAATATTTCCAAAACAGCTACAAGTCTGTGGTTTTAAGGAACAGTTTTGCAAAGACGAAAACTCCTTCCTTGGTCTTCTCCTCTAGTGAACAAAAGGCTCCCAGGTGGAAAAAAAATTAAGATTCCAAAACGTGTTGCTGTAGGGATTGTATTTCTAATTATTGTAACTTCTTAAAAGGGTGGAAACCCAGCTACTGCTTTTAATTTCTGAGGGGCTTTTGGATTTTATACAGTTTGGTTAGTATATACTGTTGTACTTGCAGACAGTAGCACAGCACTGGATGGCTCAGGCTTTAACTGAATTCTTCTGGTATATTCATTTTCATTTCTAATATAATTTTTATCTGTTCTAACTGGCTTTGCAGTGTCACTTTTGAAGACTTAAGGTTGGAAATGTTGGCTTCCTTACTCATTTTACTTTCTCATGTCAGTTTCCAGACACGAGATGTAGTCTCCAATGATGTTGTGTGATTTCATGACTTGCCTTATTTTGAAATAGAATGCTGTTTTTCTGAATGTTCCACTGCTTCTTAAGTTGATAAAATATTTTTCCAAAGGCAGTGTATCTGCTTAAGCAGTTTGGAGGTCTTGAGGCCTGAGTGTGTTAACACCTTGGGGATCTGCACTTCACCCATGGACAGTGTTGTGTTGGGAGAAAATGTAGGCAGAAGTTATTTCTTGGGAGCACACGAGCAGAGAAGGCAGAAAGAATTGCAGTGATAACATACTTTTATTTTAATCATCAGTTACAGGCTGCAAATTTGGCCATAAAGCTTATTTTGATAGAAATGGAAAATGCATTCCTTCAGAGCAAAAGAGGGGACTTTGGTGTCTGTAGGATGGTTCCCAGTGTTTTTTTTGTGATGGGAGTTGGGGATGGGAGTTCTGGGGAGTATTTTCTCGGGTTTTAATAGTTGCCCTTATAACTCTACCAAAAGTTTTCTCCTCCAGCCTGACTAGAAGAGCTCGCTGCATTTTACTGGTGACACCAGTCTCTCTTGCTTGTTTTTTCTGGGATGCTCATTCTTAATGAACCTTTTTGAAATTCTGGTAGGCTCTGTTCATCAGTACAACAGTTGCGGCTGCTTTAAGGCTGCCCTGGATTACTTATTTTTTTAAAGCATCTCCTATTTTTATGCCATTTTGTAAGTACCACTGTTGATCCCCCACCCTGCAAACATACCCTTTGGAAACACTTCTATTCCCTTTAATTCGATAAATGTAACCTTAATAAATAGTTTGTAAATCTATTTGTGATGTTGTACGAAGTGTTTGTGTTGGTGACCAGTAACATATCTGTGTCATAGGAATGCTGGAAACTGTCTAACCGATCAGACTGGCAAATAGAGAGCAGATTCCACAGCAGTGTTGGTTACTACGCCTGACAGATGCCAGAAGAAAAACCTTGATGTAATCTGGTATAATCGCACTGCCCAATATTGGAGTAAGCTCTGCTCAGGAACATTTATATTTCTTTCTCCAGCCTTTGTAGGGCTGTTCCCTTCCCTCACATGTAAAACGGATTAAGTTATTTAGCAAGGGTCATCATATTTATTTCACTTAGTTCTACCCTTTAAACTTAAAGGTATATGTTCAGTCTAATGACATGGTTTGGTTCTTGAACTTTTTTCATGTAAACTTTCAGTGTAAAATGTGGCCTATCTGCAATTTTTCTGACGTATGTATTTTCCATTATAGCTTTCGTTGCTCATTTTTGTCTTTATTTAATACTAACACACATTGTGTAGCTGATACAAACCATGCAACTGATATAAACCATGCAACACAGCACTGCTATTGCAGAATGTGAAGCTTTGCTGCACAAGCAAAGAACAGTATGTAAATTAGCAGCAGAAACAGGTCTGAGAGGAAAAATTGTTTCAGTTAAAACAATCTAAATTGCTTATTGCTGTCTGTAATCAAACCAGTTTCAAAATGAGGATAGTTTAATTGAATATAATACATCTTGTGCTATTTCAAGACTTAAATTAATCAGCAATTGTAACACTTCTGCCTTAGTTCCCTGGCTCCATTTTCTCCTTTCTCACCTTTCTCTGCTTTCTTTTCCTCTTCCTCCGTTTCCCTTCTGTATTTGTTTTAAATGAAATAGCAGCTTTGCTTTCCTTTGACCTTCCAATTTCAGACTCAATAACTTGTTTTTATAATTACCATTTGTCTTAATGTCTTTGATTCTTCTCCCCTATGTGTGTGGCCTTAGCTTAAGCACAGAAATAGCAGCCAGAAACTTCACATTCAGATTTCTGTGCAAAATTCTTCCTCTCTCTTTAAGACAAGCTCCAACAGCCTTACCAGAGACTAGAGGCAGATTTTGTCACTGCTGCTGCTTTTTGGTTTCCCAAGAAGTGTGTTAGCCTGGGAATCTTGCTGAGAAGTTCGCTGGAAATTTTTTTATTCCGGAGCTTTTTGGGAAAAGGCAACATTGTGGTTTTGGGGGGAGGGAAACCGGAGAGGTTTTAATTCATTTAATTCGTTGGGGTACTTTTCTTCTAAAATGCTAGTGTCTTTATTTTCTGTTAAATACTAACATATTTTAGCTGTCAATTGATGGGCAAGCCAATTTTTTGCATTCAGTTGATTTTCTCACATCTTACTACCTCTGAGCTTTACAGTAATATTTTCCTTTCAGTTAATTTAACAAGTGGCTACTGTAACCTTGCGTATATTCCTCAAGGTACATGCTGGAAGTTTGACTCTTAAAAATTTGACTTTTTAGATGAAGTTCTAATAGTTCTCCTGACTGCACAGCACACAAATGGCTTCACAAGTGTGATGACAGTGCCTAGAGGAAGGTGCTTCCCTTTAAAGTCTTTTTTATTTAGTTGGATTAAAAGGGAACGATACAAAAATTGATTTACTAAGTCTCCCAGGCGACCTGAGAAGTTAATAAACACGGTATTGATTGTAACATCACTAAAAGCTGCGAGTTGTCAAGATCAGTTTTGTTCATGAGATTACAGCTTCCCTTGACAAACTGCTGAATATATCATCCTTAGATGCTTAAGAGCTGGCACAGATGCCCCACTTAAAATATTTGCAAGTGTAATAACAGCAGGCTAAAACTCAGCATACAGAGGAATATAAAAAATACAGATGTAATGAATAATTTTCTACTTGATCTGTTTGAAGAAAATGAAAAGGATGTATTTTTGGATCAATCTAATCTCTTCACAGATAATTTAAAAGAGGACAAAACTGTAGCATGTGAAGTTTGCAGATGATTAGGGCAAAAAGTATGGAAATCACCATGTAGATGACACTGGAAGCAAACTAAGTTGTCATGGTTGACAGCCAGTTAAACATGAGCTGCCAAAGTGGTGGCTCAGAGAAGAAAACATGTTTGTCGGGTGTATAAACAACAAGCACATGTATTCTGTGGATTCTTTGGGTACTGCAGTACCGAATCCAGTTTTGGTGTCCAGGATTTATCATGAAAAAGATGCTGGCAAACTGAAAAGAGCTCCAGAACAATTTGATGTCTGGAAAAACCTCCCTCACAGAATAGAGTGAAGTAGCTCAGTGGGTTTTAGTTGTGAAATGACAACTTTAAAGTTTGAGGAATGACTCTGCCTCAAGGAATATAATTGGAAGGGAAATCAGATTTAAGTGTTTTATGTTACAGTAGACCTGTGGCTTCAAGAAGTTATTTGAGACCTTTATAATCTGTCCCACATACATGTAGATTGATTGAGAAATGAGACTTGAATAGTTAAGCCTAATAAGTAGTGAATTTAGTAGTGGTTTACATGGAGAGGTCTTATTTACGAATGTGGTAGTTTTTCCAACGTTTGTTGTTTTTCAACCAAAGCTCATAACTTCTCATCATGTCTTACGGGCTTGACTCAGGTCTCCCATGGTGAAATTTCATAATCTAGATTATTCAGGAGACCAGCTGCAGTAATCATAAGGATCTGTATGGCAAGCAGAGTAACTGGTATATAAATAAAAATATTAATTAAAAAGTCTAATTTTTTTTGCATTCAACTTTTTAATTACCACTTGGAAACTGGAACAAAGAAGAAACCAATACTAAGCAACCTATGGCTCTTTGCAGTTTTATAATAAAATTTTCATTACTTCTGCTGGTTTGTGGATATGGTGTGAGAATTCCTGTAATGTGCTGAAACTTCACTGAAGTCTTGCACATCTATATTTGATGGTATTATTAGACTTGTGGATTTCCACTCATTTACATTCTTCAGGGAGGCTCTTGCACAAATGGATTTTAAAGTACTAGGTGATGAAATCCTTGTTTCAATGTTTCTCCATTGAAATATCCCTTCTGGAAGGTCAGCACTGAACGTGTAACTGTTGGCACAAAGTAAAATTGGAAAGACGTCATGACATCAGAACCACGTGAGGTGTATCTCCCAGAGAGGGATGTTAGGTTTGTTCAGAGAGAAAGGAAAGGCAGGGGTCAGGAGCTGGCATTACACCCCAGAATGCTGAAATACAGAAAGTAAACCTAAGAACCATTTTTGAGGTTGGGCATTGCTTATTTTCTTCCCATTGCAGGTCATCACATTAAATGGTTCTTGAGTTAATCTGAGGAGAAGATGAGTTAAAAACAAACAGTGCCAGCCTTATGTGGCAGCAGGGAGGGTTTGGCTGCTCAGGAAGTCATCTGTCCTTAAGAGAGAGGAAATGGCAAAATGCTGGAGCACTCACCTGTCTGCTTACACATGGACTGCATGAAAAATAAATGCTGGATCCGCCGCCTTGGAAGAGATTTGATTTAAAGCCCTGGGAGAAATAGGGAGGATCAACATCCACGAGTGCTCTGCTAGTGCTGAACTGAAGTTCAGCTTTAGTCAGCTGTCCCCATTTCCTTAAGGGAGTGCCCATTAATTTCCCCCTTCCCAAACAGCAACAGGCTGTCCCTGCCTTCTCCTCATAAAAGGAACCTAAAATATCACAGAAATTACTTTCAGTTTGAAGAGCTCGGCGTGTGGTCGATCTCATCCCAATTTGTGTGTTTGTGCTTTATTATTTGTATGTTTCCTGTAGCTTATTTTTTTTTATCTGTCACAACACATTCACGATCTGCTGCGTGCATAACATGGGTGGGGTGGGTTAATAAAGGAAGAAGGGGACGGGCTTTTAATTTGCAAGTTCTGAGGGATTGTTATGAAGGACAAGGATGGAGGAAGCAGACTTCTCACACCATAGAGAGATGCTGTGAGGGCTTTTTGAAGATGTGATTGTAATTGCCTTGTTCTGTTTTTAGAGGCAGTTGCAAAAGACCTTGAAAGCTGTGTACTTAAATATGCTCCATTAAATTGCTTTTTTTTTTTGTCTTGACTGTAATCCCTCTTGTAATCTCTTTTTGTGTGAGCAGCAATGCAGAATGTGAACATGTCTTGCTCATAAGAATCTCTAACCTCTCTTTCCAAAGTGCAATGATTAAAAACTTGGACCACAAACCTGCTTCTGGACACCACCTGTCCAAGTATTACAGAAAGGTCAAAACAGAGGCAGCAGCAGAGGAACAAAAAGCAATAGAGAATGGCACAAAGAAAGGATTGTTCAGAAGATACAAACGATACCATTCTGTAACTTAAATTTAATCTTGATTAGTTAAAGAATAAGTGTGATGCTAATCAGGTTAGGCATGCTGGCAAGACAGTAGAAAGAGCAGCAAGACAGCTGAGGAGAAGAAATCCCTCTAACCTTCCTCTAAACCTTTGCTAAAGATTAATCCATCTCTGTTGGATGCACTAATACGTAAGAGAAAAAGGAACATCTAGCAGAAATAGCAACAGAAGGGCAGTAGATTACATATCTGAGAGGCTTGGGTGTCTAGAATTAATTGTGACACTGTTGGGTTTTTTTTTTACTATTTCCATGCGCTTTTTTTGCCTTTTTTTTTTTCCTCCCTTTAAATCTGCAAAATGAGAGTAGAATCTGTTTAAATATGTGAACAAGTGGTTGTGACAATTTGTAAATGACTGCCTGGATAGGTAAGAAGCCCTTGGAAGCAAGCTGGCAGAGGTGTTTTCTTTCTTCCTAAAATCTTTTACTCCTTAAAAGCAAAGACGAGTCCATTCAAAACTTGGGTTAGTGGAGGCCTATTTCTGTGTGTATCATGTAACAACAGTAGTTTGTGAAGCTCAGAGGTGAAGATTAATTCATCTTCCTGACTGCACCAGTGTGAAATGCTCTCCTGAGAGGTGGCTGGTCTATCTGTGGGTGGTTAAGCACAAGCCTAACTTTAGGTGTGTTTAATTAGAGATGATATTGGTGGTATCTGCCGTGCCAAAGTGCTCCAGAAAGGCACTGGAAAAGCTTAAAATGCCTTGGAGCCAAACTTCATAAATACAGCTGTAGCCCTAGGTCACAGTGGTGTCATGGATGCAATGATGAGAAGAGGGGAAGCCCTAAAATCTGTCGGGAGTTGTTAGTGGGGATTGCCAAGTTGCATTGTGTGAGGGAAATGAACAGCAGCCAGTAGGTTCTCCAGTCCCAGGCACCTCTGTCTGTGGTGTTTAGGCTGTAAAGGGTAACCTTGCCTCTTTGAGACAGACAAAGCCATTTTATCCTAAACAACCCATGAGGCCTTTGTGCAGCAAGGAGGCTTTTGTGCTGTAAACCCAGAGCTTTTTGTGCTGTAAAACTCAAACCATTTGGTTTCAGTCAGAGATGCATTTAGAACTGGGCCCTGGGTAAGAGGTTCACACCACACCAGCCTCTGTGGTGATGTGAGGGGCAGTGGTTTGTCCTTCTTGTTCCTGCTGAGTGACATTTGTTGCCCCTTCATTGTGCTGTTAGAAGTCACTGCACTGTAAACAGGATCACAGGCTGGATTTTTCCTCAAGGAAACTTCTGCCCCCCCCCCCAGTTTTATCAAAAAATGTTGCCCTACTGAGAGCCCTTTTTGGCTGAGTTAAGGATGTAGAGATAACTGAGGTTGAGGAGGAAGGAGTGGAGATTTCTAAAGCTGGTTCTGCTGACAAAGTCAGCATGCTTGAGGGAACTACACCCTAAAGCAAAAAGTTAAGGAATGTAGAAGCACTAGAATATAAACCATGAAAGGATGTGGGGAAATACTTCCAGAGTTAGGGTTATTTTATGTTGGAAAGGAAAGTCTTGATACTTTTTTTAAAAAACTTGTTGATTTTAAGATGCTTATCTGCTGAATTTCAGTTTTGGCTTGTGTGCTATGGAATTTCTATGGCTAGCTAGAAGAAAGTAATACAGACATGTATTTCAAATATAAGCAAGAAGTAGGAAAATGAAAAAAAGTTTTGAGGAGAAAAACACATGATGTAAAGGGAAGAATATGAGCAAAACAAAGTGATGCAATAATTCAGCACTGGTAATGTATGCTGGCAGGACTTAATGAAAGCAAGGATCTTATTTGTGGTCTGCAGGCCAGTTCCATAAAGAGTGATACACTGAATTTAGGAAGAATGTCTGGTAGACATCAACCTCATTATTCCACTCTTAAGTCCAGGGACTTCCTGTTCATGTCAAATGTATCAGCATCAGGAAAAGCCATGCAGATCTGAGAAGGGTATTTTGGTTTTTAGTTTGTTGTTTTTTTAACCAACAACAGAACAAAAACTGGGAGAGAAAAAATAGGTTATGTACAGAGAAACACTTTTATTAGTGTGCCAGGCTGCCCAGAGTGATTGTGACATCTCCTTCATGAAACACATTAGCAGCAAAAGAAATTAATAGGTCAGAATATTAATTTACTCTGTCTTCCAGGGAGGCAAAGAACAGCCAAGACTTTCTGTCTGATGCTCTCCCTGAAAAAGCATCTTTGTGTTTATGAATGCATTATGAGAGATTACCTAAGGTGATGTGAAAGTACATGGTTTTCGACTTGAAGATGATCTATAAACGGGAGGAAGAAGCTTTTCTTTTGATGTGTCTGAAAAGATGCAAAAGATCTTGAGAAACCTAATTTCAGGAGGGTTCTACTGTCATTTTTATTGGATTCTACTGTAATTTTTATTCAGGGAATGCTGTCTCTGAACAGCTGAGAAGGAAACATATTTAGTCAGTGGCTTTTGTATTTTGTGTGTATATCAGTGTATACTAAATGCAAGTGTCTAATCCACAAAAGGAAGAAAATCTTTCATTTCGGAAGTCTGAGATCTGCTTACCTGTGGTTTACAGTCAGGAGCAATAGGAGTACAGCAGCACTTTAATTCCTTTTCCAAATCCTGGCAGAATTACACCAATCTACTAGTACTTTTTTTTTAAGTTGAAGAGTATTCAGTTCATCTCTTCACATGTGTTCAGAAATAAGAGCTTGTATATTTTTCAGTAGCAAAGTTAAATGTTTAAGACTGGTGAAGAAGGGTATTCAAAGTGATTATGAATTAATTGAAATACTTACATGATAAGTTAGAACAAAGTCATTTTTCTTTGTGTAATGCTACACAATTCAGGAACCGATGTCTGTCATTAACATCACCTAATATTTTCCTTGATAATGTTTTTGCTTTTAAGTTGCTTGTAGCATAAACATTTTTATGAAAATGTTCTGTGCTGGACTGTGTGTGAGGATGGTTCTAAGAACTGGGGTTGAGGGCAGGGAGTTGATTCCCTTCATTCCAAAGATGAACTCTCAAGAAAATGTGAATGAATTTGGTGAGGTTCCCGTAAGGACATGCATGATTTTGGACTTCTGACTTTTAAAATGGAACAGCAGGCATTGCCTTGATACTAAACATGTACCTGTTGTCCCCTTTCTAAAATTTGTTCTGCGTTTGCATGGCCCATTGGGCATGTTCAGTGAAGAGCTGTTCATTGTGGTGGCTGTGATTTGGGATGATTCCACCTGCCACGAGTACATTCCACTTGCTCACAGCCCTCAGGATGGGTTGTGGGGTGTGTCTTGTAGCTGCCAGGTGTGCCAGGTGGTCCTGTGGCAGTGAATGCTGCTGTGGTAGATTATTGTTCAATTACAGTTGGAAAATAATACCCAGGTGTGGAAATCTCGTTATTTTTCAGCTGGAAGAGCTGAAATGCTGTGTGCTGTTTCTGAATGCTTGAGTATTCACCTCTGTATGAGGTGAAGCAGTCATTATGGTTCTGTCTTCAGTGTTTTGGGGTTTGGTTTTTTCAGTTACAATATCTGCAGAGTATGTACTACAGTTTGGAAAATTTGTTTTTCTGTCCTTCTAAGTAAAAGCTCTCTTGTGTTTAAACTGAATGTGTTGGCTCTTGAGAGGATTTTAATAATGCAAGTACTCAACGTTACAAAATATTTTTGTTTTTCAGTTCTGAAAACAAAGGGAGCGAAGCCATAAATTCAAAGAGCAGCCAAAAGGAAAGCACAACTCAGCCTGCACTTTTGAAGGTAAGATTTTTATTGACTAATATTTATTTTAGGTAAAACTTGCCACCTCTGCTTGTGACTATTTGTTAAGAGTTCTGGGGCTTCAGTGCTAATTCCACATGCAGTTAGCCAGTGAAGAAGAAAACTATTATTTTTATCAAACCATGTTTTCAGGCATTGCTCCAAAGCACCATTTCTGCATAATTTAAGAATATCTAACCAGCAAGTCTTTGCTTGCCTGAAGGTCTGCTGGTTGGCAGCCAGAGCACTGTAAGATCTTTCTGCTGAAATTTGTCTGTACGTCGGGTGCTCCTCACCAGTTACCCGTGTTAATCATGCTTGTCTTGTCCTGTAAGCGTTGCACTGCAAGCAAAGGACATGTTCCTCTGTGATCAGGGCTTTCTCCTGTGGCACCAGGCACACCTCTAAAATTGTGCTTAGATTCAGCCAAATATTATGAATAATTATGTACGGGACAGGTGATAACAGCTGTTTTAGCTCCTGTCACATCTTGCTCTGCAAGGCAATTTTGCTTGAATTTTTGTCCCTTTTCAGAGTTGTTACAGTTCAGTGCAGATAATATGGTGGCTGCTTCCCCAAGAGGGGCTTGGCTAGTCTGCCAGATTTATTTGTCAGCTTCTTAACACACTTAATCTGAGATTTCTCCTGCAGGTTGCATTTATTGAGTGTGTGGCGAAGGAAGTGCTCACCTTCTTCAGGGCCCTTATCCCTGTGTAGTTGCATCCTCAGTATCTAGGGACCTTTTGTTTGGGCTTCACCAAAATTGGAGACTTTGCAGTTGCCTCCACAAAGACCCCAGCAGGGTCATTTGCTCAAGAAAATTCCGTTTTGACTGTGGTTTGTCTACAGCAAGGTGGAAAACAGTGTTTCTTCAGAAGCTAGGTAGATGTAAGCCAACTCTGTCAGTTCAGAGCTCCTGGAAAATGCCACTGCATGGCTTCCCATTACCATAAATCATTGATTTTGTGCCTTGGAATGCAGGCAGAAAGGTTTCTGATGAACCAGAGGAGATTCTATCTACTATAATAAAAGAAGAAAATTTTCTCAGTTTTAAAAGAATGTTACTTTTCTGTGTCAGATCATTGAAAAAGTCCAAATGAGATTTTCCTTTGGAGGAAGGTTTGGACTGAGGAAGGGGAAGTATTAAGCATACGTGCACAGCACTTCAGCACTAGGAATTGCTTAAAAGGAAGTATGAATAGAGCTGGGTCTCAAGGAAAAAGCAGGATGTGTAGGTGGAGCAAAGCAAGCATAACAAGTTTAAGTTACCTAAGAGTATTTGTTTCTTGCCAAAAACTAAATCTGATTGATTTTTTTTTAATTTACAAAATTCACAATTCAGGATCTTTCCTGCTGAATCTTTTTCAGTAGTCTTTTACTCAGAACTCTTACTTTTATAATACTGTACTAAAAGCTAGTGCTGAAATTAGTGCTGTAAAATTGTTTTTTTTTCCAAGTATCTGATCTCCTCTTTGTCTTGCCATAACTTTTTATTTCGTATTGTTTCAGACCTATGTTAAAAAGCCTAAAAACATGACATTGTCTTTGAAATAATACCTGGTGTTTGTACAGGCTTTAGGAAGAAGGTGTGGTTTTCATATTACTAGAATGTGCTGGTTGTTTAGCTGTACTGAGAGCTTCCTGTCTGACTTACTTTCCTCCTGTTTAAGCTGATCAATAACCTTGTGATACACTTGAACATTTTTATATCCATGGTAGTGAGTACTTTGAGTTAGTCTAATTTTTAATCTTGTGTGCACAGAAATTACAACTAGATAGCAAAAACTTATTCAGAGGAAGTAGAGAAAGTATTGGTTTTCTGATGCTCCTCCCACTACATTTTCAGAGGGAGATACTTTTCTGTTTTTTGCTCTCACTGCTGTCTCCAGTACAGTCTTGAAATTTGGTAACACCACATTGGCCAAAGTAGACTGTCTTCTGCAAAGATCAGCAGACTGCACCTGAGCAGCTGGAGAGAACTGATGCAGTCTTAATTGTGGTCTTGGGATAATCTTAAGAGTCTTTCCAGCCTAAATGATTCTGTGAAAGGTATGATCTGTGTTATTAGAAGATGCTTCAGGTTTTTTCATCCAATCATCAAGGTTACTGTAGGCTGACAAAAAAATAGTTATGGAAAGTGTGCCTTGTGAAGAATGTCTGAGTATATAAGTGGATCAGTTTTGGGCAGGTTTCCAAGCATGCCCTTGTCTCTGAGCTGTTCTTCTTCTACCTCAGCATTTCAGGTGGATGGTGACTAAAAGTGAAACCGTGTTGTGTCTGTGTTAGCTGTCACCAAGTTAATGAGCCATCCTATTTCTGATAGACTTCCGTGCTGTGATTTTGTATATTCATTGGCCATCTCAGCAGGAGGCCAGGGGCAAAATAGCAGAGGAGCTCTAAGTCTCTGATTTAGCAGCAAAGGTCGAATGTCTGAATTATAACTGACTGGGTGAGTGGAGCTGGGAATTGTGCCGAGCTATGGTAGTTCTTTGAGTCTTCTGGGCACTTTAGACACCACTTCTGTACTTTACCCCAGTTGCTTTTTCCCTACAATGAAATATTTAGCTCATAAAGGGAGGAAAAGATATTTTAATATGCGCCTTTTGAAAATATTAAGCCTAATTTTTCTGTGCACCGGGGGACTTTATCAGTCAGCACTTGATCACTTTCAAGAAAGTATTACTGAAATGTATTTGCTGTTTATTGATTGCAAAACACCATCCTCTCCCAATATTTATTTACAGATTTTGTTTTGCTTCAGTTTCTTTGAATTAGGGCTGTAAAGGGTGTCCATTCTGGGTAAACGCTCCATTTGAGCAGCGTGATTGTTGAACAGATGGTTGTGTGGATGTAAACAGCTCTTGAACTTCATGTTTGGTGTACTAAGTATCTGCACTACATAGTGTCCAGTACACGTTAGTATATCATTAACCTTCTTTGAGTGCTATGGGGACTTTGTTTTCAAAGGGAATTTTGCAACAGTGTTCCCTGAAAAAGTGTGTTTCGTGATCCCGGGATACCCTTCCTGTAGCAGTGCATGGAGAAAATAGCACATTCTTCCATAACACATTGGGAAGGAGTTCTTAAACATCTCAGCACAGAACTACCATGTGGGCTCTGTAAGGCAAATGCAGAAGTTACAAAAAGTAACTCCAAGTTTGATACACCAAATGTATAACTTAGATTATAGTATTTCTAGTGGCTTCAAGTATTCTATCATTTGGCCCATAGACTCAAGCCTGAATTAACCTGAGACAGTCTCAGTCTTCATAGAAAATTCAGGGGCAGAAAGTACAGCAGAGATTATCAAGTCTGTTCCTGTGCCCCAAGGTGAGATCTCTGTATCTATGTCATACCTGATAAAAGTTTGTCTGACTTGTTCTCAAAGACCTCCAGGGATGGAGATCTCTTAAGATCTCTCCAACCTCATCAGACAACTGTTCTACCAATTTCATAGACCTTATAATTAAAAAGCCTTTTGCTTAACATGCCGTCTAAAGCTTCTGTGCTACAAATTAAACCTTTAGCTAATTGTCCTCTGACAAGTACTCCTGTACACTGTGAACATGGAGAAGAGATTATTCTGTAGCTCTGCTTTCTCACATGAATTTCATTTCAAGGTAACATAAAGATAGCTGTATTTAAGCAGGAGACATGGTATTAAATTTTGATGGCAAGGACTGCAATTATGTGATAAGATGGAGCCAGCTTCTTTTTGGAGTTGCAACGGGTACAGGTTGGAACATGGGAAGTTCCAGCCATCCATATGAATTTTCTTTTCATTTTTTTTTTCTTTTTCTTTGTCTTTTTTTTTTTTTTTTTTTTTTTTTTTTTTTTTTTTTTTGCTTTGTTTGTCTTTTTTTTTTTTCCTTTACTGTAAAAGTGGTCACATATTGGAACAGTTTGCCCAAATGAGTTGCAGAATCTTTATGCTTGGAAATACTCAAAACAAAGCTGGATGAACCAGAGCTGCTCTGTGCAGGAGCACAGACTGCATGACCTCCCCAGCCACATTCCTTTCAGCCTAATTTGTGCTGTAATTCTCCATCACAAAATTTTTCATCCAGTGTGCCAATTTACAAAATATGTTTTTAGTCCCATTAACTTGCTGAATATAAGCTGCGGTTCATACTGAATGTCCTTTATTCTGACTATCGTTTTAAGTCTTAAAAAAGAATTAGAAATCAAAATTTAACCTAGAGTCTTAGTTAACAACATACTGTTTTCCATATAGCATGGAGTGGGGATTTATATTGTCATGGTTTTATTTTATATTGATTTTATTTCAAAAGTCTCATCACCTTAAATTTCATCACCAATTATCTAAGTCAAGTCTACTCAGGCTGTCTGTGAATTCCTGCTAAATTCCTCACTTAATAATTAGAAATCAATTAGAGAGGGATGCTTTGTCTCTTGGGAGTCAAGGGAGATGGACTGCTGCTGCCAACCATGAATTTTTGAAAAACCTGCGGGTTAATTTTAAAAGAACTGTTGTTGTTACTGCCCACAGCAACAAATGAAAGATAAAGCAAGAATGGTTTTGGAGTTTGTACCATCAAGATTTCTCTTCTGAAAGCTGAAGCAGATCTTTTTTCTCCTCAGCTGTGATGTAGACTTTTGTTGAAATGGAATTTTATAGGTGGTAAATTTTAGTTTCCTGGGACACTTTGTTAAATTAATCGATGATTGGTGTTAACAGCTGTATGAATTGAGGAAGATATTTCAAGATTGTGCCATCTAAAGTTCTGGTAAATTCCATTGTTATACTTAAGATTTTTAGAAGGAATGATCTTGAAATGTGCTTTCCTCTCTACTACTTTAGTTCTTCAAAGAAGGGATCATGATCAGGGAGTTTTGTTTCAGGATGGGTGGGGGAAAAAAAAGGCTTAAACCTTGGTCTGTTTAGCTGAGAAAGCCAGCAGATAGATGAAGCACAAATGCGATGCCAGGTGCTGTAATCTGCCAATAGAATGTAAGTGCAGCTGAAAATATCACTGTCTCATCCCATTCCCAGTGTACTGTCACCTTCTCCGTTGAAAAGGTAAATTTCGCCTTATTTTTTTCTCTAAGCTTCAAGAAATTTTCAAATAAAAGAAAAACTAAATTGTTTTGTGTTTGTGAAAACATATTCCTTAAAAGGCAATGAAAATGTAGTACAGAAGACTTTGGGGGGAAGAAGAGAAGACAGACAAATGAATTCTGTTCTCTCTGGCTCCACAGTAGCCCTTGTAGTAACAAGGTGATGGTTGCATACTCAGAAGTGAGTATCAGTTTTTAATCTTATCAGAGCAAAATTCAGATTGGAAAATGTTTGAGTAGCTCTGCAAATGGTGTGAGAGAAACTTAAATTAAAAAGTTAATTTTGTCATTCTAAAGACTTTTACTGAGTTTAAAATTCCCTGTGAAGGCGACCTAGCAGAAACTTTATTTCAAGTTGTACCTCCTTTTTTTTACCTTTTCATTTGAAATGTTCACCCTTACCACTTTATCTGTTGTTCTAGTTAAGGAATGTATCTCTGGGTACTTGCTCAGATTTTAGGAGAATACTATAGAGTTTCGGAGAATATTTGTTTTATCTTTTCTTTCCTCATCTGACAAATTAAATATACATTGATGACTCCTTGCTGTTTCAAGAATTCAAATGGATAAACAAATTTTTAAAGGCCCAGTGCTGAACTTTGAACAGATGCAGTTGTCTTTCCAAATGTTAAATAGTCATTGACTTTAAACAGGTTTATTTTTAAAAATGCAAAACTGATGCAGTTTAACTAAAAGTCTCTTCCTGTTGTTTAACTTTTACTCCTGATTATGAAGATGCCATGATTTCATTATTTTTCTAGTTACTCTTGTCTTCCAGGGTTGCCATGACCTGATTTTTTTTTCATGTTAAACCAAGCAGAGAAATGAGGATGTGGAAGGAAAACTTCACAGTATTAAAAAGCCAAAATATTCAGGTTAATTGGGTATTTGTAGAGGTACTGAGTTCATCTTTAGCTTAAATTCCCCCAAAACCCCAAGTCACTCTTCGTTTCTTTTGGGGGATTTTTGCTTTTTCTCATTAGTTAAAAGATATGTTTTAGTAAAGACTAAATAGCTTTTTACACTGGTGGACCTCCCTTAGATCTTCTACACCACCATTATAATTACTGGATTAAATAGGAAAAACCCACTTTAACCATGTGTTTTCTCAATCCATCTGTCTCATGAACACTAGCAATAGTGGACTTCTAGAGGTTCTTATTGTGCATTTCAGTGTCTGATAGTACTTCTCATTTAATGTCATTCTCATTTCTTTAGACAAGTCTTGTTCCTAATCTATGTCTCCCTGTGCCCAATAGTTTTTCATTAGGTTGCCATATGTATTGCCTCCTGTTCGTTGCAAAAGCCTATGAGATTTTCCTCACAGTACTTGAAAAAAGAAAAGCTTATTTCACATGTGGATTTAAGGCACCTTAGTGTGTCCCACTCACTGAAAAAAGTGGGAGATTACACCAAAGGTGCTTTAACCTCCCAAAGAAAGAAAATCTGCTGAAAAAATCAGCATTAATGACTCACTGTGGGAATGAACTAAAGTGCCACCAGCCCCAGCTATATCACTGTGGGTTTTGCTTAGCACACAGAATTTATATACAGTGTCAGTGTTCAAATTGAATGAGATGCTCATAATTGTTAAATGAAATGCAGCCATCTCAGTTGTGTTGAAAGGTCAAAGCTAAGGCCAGGAACAAGATTAGTTTTCCTGCACTATAAGTGACTATAAATGTGCTGCTTTGTGCACCCAGCACTTCGGCCTGAAGCTGTTAAATGATTTCTAAATGCCAGCGAACAGAAATTGAGTAGTAATGGTGACCCTTCATCAGATGAGTAAATCGGGATGTTGGGGTTAAATGACTTGTTGGAAGTCCCTGGAGTGACTTAGTGGTGATCCTCAATTTCTGATGGCAGGCCATGTTCTCCTAGAGGTGCAGGAGGGTGAGGTGGTAGCGGTGTGTCTGTGCAGGATGTTCTCCAGCAGCTCCCGGTGCCTCTCCCAGGACAGGCGCCCGCAGAGGTCCCTGCACAGCCCCAGCTCCTGCTTCGGAATGAGCACTCACTCATGGGGAGGGAAACTCGAAATGTCTGGCAATTGTGGCTGGAAGCTAAAGCTTTGTTCACGGAGATCTGTGCTTTAGTGCTGTTAATGTTTTCATTTCGCTCATTAGGCCAATAAAAGGGGTTGTATTTTTGGCAGGCGGACGCAGCAGCCCTTGCTGACTGAGAATCTCCGGCAGTTCAAACTTGAGCCACGCAGCTGCTGAGAAAAGGTGCTTTACAAGGGTAGTAGTCACAAGGGTGGCTGTTCCCTGCTGGGACAGGAGGTGAGGGAAACTGAGGCAAAGCTGGCGAAGCTCTCCCTGCCCAGGGTGCTGTTGTGCCACCTCGGGGCATTGTTCACACTGGTGGCAGCCCTGAGCCTTGGTCCCGCCTGCCAAGGCACAATTAGGCCGAGGGCGGATGTCTGTGCTGCAGCCAGGAGTGGATTACAGCCTGGAAAACACACCTCGGCTGCTGCTGAATAAATCAGCTGGGATAAGAGCCCTGCCTGAGACATGGTGGCCTTGTCTCCTGAGCCCCAGCTGCCAGGCTTCAGTGCAGCAAAGCGGGAGCACAGTGCCCAGGCACTGCATCACTCATCTCTGCAGTCTCCTCAGTCACCTCATTGGAGCCATAATCTCGTTTCACACCCTGCCACACCAGCCTCCTTGCATGTGAGGGCACAGCCCCGTAGGATAATTCGGGTTGAAGGGACCCCAGAGTGTCATCCAGTCCAGCTGCAGTTCAGCTGCAAGGTCAGGCCAGGTTACCCAGGGCTTGCCCAGTGAAACTCGGAGGAGCGAGTTGCCAAAGGACTAAAAGCTAATTAAAGCTTCATGAAGCATGTCACAAGCAGAAAAGCTCACAGAGAGTGGGAAAGGGGAGGCAGGGAGAAGACTGATGACAGTTCATTACAAGAGGAGCAGAAAGACAACACTGTAGCAGGAATTTTTTTTTTTTCCTTGCATCAGCAAGGATCTCAACGGGGATCTGGCAGGTAGGTCTCTATCCAGAAATTGCTGTCTTCTTGGTGAGCCTGAGAAATTATTCAGGCTTCTGTGACACTGTAAGAGGACTTTTCAAATTTATTTTTCTTTGACTGATGACATGAAGTGTAGGTAAAACAAGAGCCACTGGTATTCCAGTGTTGTGAATATCAAACTGCTCAAGCTTAATTCTGGCACCGAATCACATACTCGGTCAAGGTCAGCTAGAGACCCTGAATGTGGAAAACTGGTGGGATGTACCATGGAAAGGATTACTTTATATATACCCTATGCCCTTACCTTTTCTTTTCTTCCTCTTGAATGTTCTCTGGGGGCCTCTGTCAGAGACAGACTGGGAGCGAGGCATGGAGAATGATAAGTGAAAGTTTCTGTGATCCTGGCTCATGGAATTGCTGTATGTTCATCAGGCACTTGTGCCTGAAGGCTCCTGCTGTGCTAGAGGCTTACTGCCTTTCCTAAAGTAAAATCATGTGCTTTCGTCTCAGTCATTTAATTCATCTCAAAGTACAAACCTCAGAATCTGCAGCAGGAACAGTGCTGTTTGTGTAATGCCTAAACGGCGCTTCAGACTTTGAATTGAGATTTTGTGTGCAAATGCTGAAATACCAATAGCTCAAGCTGTCTTTTATGGCAAAGTGGAGCAGGAGGGAGAATATATGGAGAGTAGGATTGATTATATTGAAGGGAAGAAAGAAGGATTTGCATAGTTTCTGTGTTAGGATTTAATACCCACATATATCTTCAAATAAGTACAGTGTAAATGTTCTCTGTGGCTTTTTTTCATGCAGGACGCTATTTATGGTTAAAGGTATGGAAGGACCCTTTCATATTAAAACTTCCTGTTCTTTTGATTTACCAAAAGTTAAGTAAAGAAAGGAAGATTAAAGAGGAAGGAAAGTCTAAATAGATTTCTGTTTCTGGAAGCAGAGACTACAAAACAGCTTTTCAAGCAGGGCATAAATTATGCTCACAAATAAGCAGCACAGTCTTTACAAGTGTTATGTCTCAGAGCTGCTCGGAGAAGACTTTCACATGTAGAGATTTAACTATATTTGATGTCTCAGTTCCTAAGACAAAAAAAAACCCCAAACCTTCCCCTAGTTTCTGAATACAAATGGTTTTAAAAAATGGGCAAAACCCCACCAAACAAAACAAAAACAAATAAAAACACCTACAGGACTAAACTGTTGTCAAGTTTTTATTGTAACAATTTCTTTTATAGTTAATGCATTTTGTTTTTAACTTCATAGATGTTTTAATAGTTATTATAAATGTTTATGGCTTAAAAGGATTGTGCAGAGAAAAAACTAAGCTTTGTGTGCATTTCCTGCACTGAGGTACTCTTTTAGATTAGACAAATCTGTGTGAATGGTACAAATCACAAAACTATGGAGTTACTTAATTCCATACTTGAATTCACTTAAAATTGAATTAAAATCTGGTATTGAAGAATGCTGAGGTGTTAGTCAAAGCAAAGGAAGAAAATATGGCAGTATTTTGAAGTATTTGAAGCTGACATGGTGAATCATTCAGTCATCAAATTTTGGAAATGTCTTTTTTTTTTTTTTTTCTTGTTTCTGTTTTGTATTTCCTTATGCAAAGTACCCAGCTCCTATGAGCTAAAGTTAATTATTCAAGAGATTCATTCCAGGCTCTGGTGTTCCTTGTCTAATACTGAAGACAACAGCCAGAGCTGTGGCACATCTGTAAGCTGCACTGTTGGCATCTTCATTTCCAGGGGTGGGTTTGAGTAGAGTTGAGGTGTAAAATGGTAAATCTCTGATCCCACAGGGCTGACTACACCCCTTTGTGATGCATCAGCTGTTGGTCCATGCAGGATGTGGGGGAGCAGGTGGGGTTTGTCACAGGTGGGATGAAAAAAGGCCAGAGTTTGACTTAGCCCACTTTTAATAGTTTACTTAGAAGTTCAGTGTGGTTGGACGAGTGTCTTGCATGTACAGAGAAAATGGAGGTTGTATGGATTTCTCAAGGATGAATTAGTTCTGTTCAATTTCTATCCTCACATAAACAATTCCATTTTCAATACATGCATCTCTTTAATATTAAGCAATTGCATCTGCTCTGTATTCAAAGGGTGAAAAAGCGTTGCTAGAAGTTTAAAGACCTGTGCTCCAGTATCACTAAATATATCTTGAAAGATCTTAAGAAATTGCTGTTCCCCAAGGATGAAGCTGAGTTCATTAAAACACTTTTTGCATCATTAACGTATTCCTAGATGGCCTATTAACAAATAGGCCTGCTGGCTTAGTTAAGATTACTTCAAGTGGAAATAAGATTGGTCGCCTGGTGGAAATAGTAGCTTTCTGTGTAGATTGGATGGGTAGGTGTTGCCCAATTTGAAACAATTACTCTTATCCAAATGTATTGTTGACACAGCTAAAATTTGCATAGGACTTTTTGTTCATGTTCTTTCCCACTCCTGCTGAGCAGGATAGATTTCATCTGAGAAAAGCAGGAGTAACTTTAATCTGTGTTAATAAACTCAATTGAATCAGGAATTGAAATTACAAGGGTTCTACTGTAAAGATAAAATAGGCAGCAGTAGCCTATAGCACCCACTCACTACAAAGGGTGGGGATGGGGGGAGGTGCTTCCCAGAAAACTTTAGTCCAGGGAAAATAAAACATTTGCAGATTGTGAAGCTGAAAATGTGGTTACATGTAGTGTTTGTGAAGCCTTTCAGTGAAGTTGCATCATCCTTTTGGGCAGATGGTCCTGACAGAAGTAACATGAGCTTAGACAGCAGTCCTTGGATCTCTGGGAGGAGCTGACACAGAGGAAATCCAAGGGCACAAATTGGTGAGGAATGGAGTTTGCCTTGCCGCTGGGTGTAGATGCTCAGCTGAGTTGAGGGAGGAATTGAACATGTGGCTTGAATGAGGTGAAGCCCTGCCTTGGTGCTCCTTCATTTCAGTTCACTGATAGGGCTGATAGGCAGTTCAGAAGGTCAGAGGTGCAGGGGTGGTGCTCTGTAGGACTTTGGCTGGGTGGAAAACCTGGCAATTTGAGTGCTGAAGACTGTGAGAGCCAACAAATCCATTTGGAAACTGCTGTACAGTTGAAGGAGAGATGGCCAGGGGGTTCAGCATCAGGTTGCTAAGGATAATAGGTAGAATTCACCTTTGGGACGGGAGTTGAGTTTGTTTTATCCCAATTCTGTTCTTGACTCTCCTCAGTTTTTCAGAAGTGCAGCAGGCTGTGCTGTGTTTGTGTTTGGCTGTGGTGTTCTTGCCTAGATTTGTAAGCTGAAAACTGTTCTCGCGAGCACATGGAGGTTTGTTTATGAAGCTGTGCTTTCTGAGGGGATTTGTCTGAAGTGTGAAATAACTGTTCCTTGCTTCTTCCCTATGTTTTTTATGCCAGTTGAAGTAATTGTTGCCATCTGTCCTGTATTTTTTTTTCCACTGCATCTTCTTTGGGAATATTCTAGACTGTGTTAGTCCTTTTTATTTTTTGTGGAATAGGGACCTCTTTGGTACAAAAAGAGAAGACAGCAAGCAGTGGGCTTTAACCTTTTTAAATTACAGATCTCCTGAAGGGAATACAATGCACGGGCACAAATTAAAATCTAGGAGTTTGGGAACGTGTGAAAATGACAAGAACCACCATATTTATGTGCTTTTTGTGTTTATCTTAGGCTTGTCAAAATGAAGAGAAGAACCATTCCACAGAAGAACTTAGCAAGTCTGAAATCCAGGAGGAGCTGAAAAAGGCTAATAGCCTTCCTAGTTTGACTCCTGGAATCAAAACATCTGATAAAGACAAGCAACCCCGAGAAGGCTTTTTTCATTTCCTTGGGAGCTTATTTAATATTGCAACAAGATCTTCTTTGGTAGAATCTAAACTCTCTGCCTTCCAAGATGAACCCAAGAGATGTGAAAAGGATTTACAGAGCACAAATACCTTTCCAAAGGACGTGCAGCCAAAGCACCCAAAAATTGAAGAGCCTACAGCTAGAAAAAAAGAGGATTCTGTAAATAAAGATGATGCTATCTTAAATAATATTGGGAAAGATGCCACACGGGATCTTCAAGGAGGCTGGAAACAATCCTCAAATACAGAAAAGTAAGTTTTATAATTTATTATTAAATATGTTGATATTTGCATGAGTGTGTGTAACTATGCTGACCAAGTTCTGCTGACTGCATGAGGAATGTCTGTCATTTCTAAGGGTGGTTGGAGTGTTCCTGACTTGACTTTGTGCAAAACTCCAGTAGCAGCTGCCCTAAATAAATGAGAAGGAGAGAAGTCAACTGCACCAAAATAAAACTTTAAAGAAGTTGTTTAGAAGTCTCCTGACTAGATGTAGCATTTACAAATAGGTTAAGAAAAAAAAAGAATAAAGAGCTTATTTCCATCCATATTATAGCCTATATAAAGGCTTGAATGTTTGTCCTTTTTATATCTCAGCAGTTTCAAAAATTTTACTTCTGCAAGTAAGGTTTTCTCACTTTTAAATTATCTTTCCTACTTTATTTGACTGGGTGATTTTTGCTTATGTGGTTTTTCCCCCCTAGTTCTTTGGGGTTTTCCTGTGATGTAAAGAAAGTTATGTAAAGCAGTCAATTTCAATTAATGCACACATGGAGCATTCTTTATGGTCTTGTAGTATTTTAAAAAGAAGATTAAAAAAATTTAAAAAGTGGTGGCAAGGGTAGAGAAGTATCAAAAGTAGAAAAGTTAAAATACTGGCTGTGGTTAACACTGTATTACAAAACCTTTTATGATTCTCATAGCTATTAGTTTTCCAAAATAATTTGTAGCTGTTATGTTGAAAATTTGGCTACATGTGGGTCAGCACAGCATAAGGTTTGGAGTTAGGTGTGAATGTTTGCCTGTGGTACCTGTCCAGTTTTTGATGGGTGTGTAGAACATGGACTTGTTCGTGGGCAGTGTATCTGCAACTGATGGTGACTCAGGCTTTCACTATGGCCCAGAATATTTATTTCAAATTTAAGCAGAAGGTAGTGATTGGGAGTAACCAATAAGTCTATCACAGTGCTCCTGCTTGCATTGCAGAATGGGAGGATAGACTCAGAAGAAACACTTTTTTTTCTTTTAAATTTTTTAAATTAATTTGAGTTGTGCTCAGTCTGTTTATTGGTGGCACGTGAAATGTTTCACCTCCGTGCAGGAGGTCAGAGACAGCCAAAAGAGCTACTTATTGAATTCCATTTCCATTCTGGGGATGTCTCCAGCACGCTGCCCTTACCTGTTACTTGGCAGAATGATGATTTTAAGTTTTATGTTATTTTTGTTATTAATAGCTTTATCTTATTACATTATTATTATTTATAAATGGAGTGGCTGATCAGGATATGAATAGGTGATGTGATACCTATTTAGGTGAAGTTAAGACTGTATTTCCACCTTCAAAATACAGTAATTAATAGTAGTAATGGTTGTGCTCTTGTGCGCACTCTGCTTTAGTCTGTGACGTGGTTTTTATCCCAGACTCTTATCATGGTATCACCCATCTGACTGTGCTTTTTCCAAACTGCAGCTCAGCACCACCACTGCTTTGATCAATGCAGGAGAAAAGTTCTCCTCCCCTTAGCTGTTCACTGGAGAGCCCAGGAGTGTGGTGTTATTTGTTCCTGAGCAAAGTGTATTCCCTAAAACCTGTTGGACAGGCTGGGTTGCTGCATCAGTCTCTTGCTGATATTTGCTGTTTCTGTAGCATGCACAATTTACAGAGTAAGATGGATCTCATTCCCCTTTTTCTTCTTGTGAATTCTTCATAAAAATGTAAATTAATAAAATAAGGCATTTGGAAATGTGAGTGTTTGGAAAGCGTGAGTGTTAACTCACTGAAGTTACTTGGTTTTGCAAAAAATCTTTGAGTTATTTTTGTTTTTCTGAAGTCCGAGTTACATTGGATTTTTCAACTGACCATCCTTTGACATTGTCCTGTATTGTCAGATAACCTTTGCAAACCAGTGTAGATTTTTTTCAGTATAGTTCCCGTGTCTCGTGGCTAGACAAGCATGAAAGAATGTGCGTTGCTAGTTTGGAGGTAAGGGTGGGTTGGTCTACATACAGAATGAAGCTTTTCCATGGAAAATAACTTTTTTAAATGGAAGAAAAATTGTGTTTATTTTTCATTGTAGCTGTTGTAAATTAGGGCACACATTAAACCAATCTATGTCCTTTTAAGCTCATTCTCAAAAGTACAGTGTACATTCTGCCCTCTTTGGCTTGGGACACTAACAAGTTAGACAATCTGTGTGTAACTTTAATTATGTTTTTCTCTGCCTGACCACACAATGTGAACTGCTCTTCTGAAGCAATTAGTAAAGAAAAATTGGAATGACTGCAGGGAAGCAGAGGCTTGCATTGTTTACCTTTCTAAAAAGTTTGAATAACTGGGGGGGTTTTTGTAAGGATAAATGTTTTTTTTTTCTTTTATGGAAGTGGTTATGCTGGATTTGTTCTCTTTTAGTTTATAAAAGTTTAAAGGATGTAGAGTAGTTTATTCTTTCCAGTACTAGCTGAGTTTTTTAGTAAATATTAACTAGCTGGTATTCAATTAGCATAACTAAACTGTAAAAATGCTCTTGGTTGCTGCCAGCTGGCTAAAGAGTCTTCTTGAGAGTGGGTTCTACAAGCACATGAGGAATGATGGAGAAAAGGGATAAAGACATAGCACAAAGCAACAGGAAGATGTGGAAACTGTGAAGAACAAAGATGATGTGAACCTAGAAGTGATTGAGTCCTAAAAGTCATATGAGACGTGCTAGTGAGCCATTTAAAGCCAAAGGTATTGATTCCATTGATTGTTGAGTTAAACTGCAATTTTAGCTTTTCCTGTAGAGGCAGGATGTAGCAGAGAGCTTTACAAATCCTTGTGACCACTGCATTATTAATCTTGCAGCAGTTTCCTTTGTCATGAGGAAGATGTAAATGAATTTGTTAATTCTAAACTACAGTGAAATGCTGCATTAGAGACTGCCTGTGGTTGGTTAGGAGGATGCAGTGATAAGTGGAAGAGGGATGGTTGTTAGATTGCATAATCCCCATTAGAGTTGTATAAAAAAGAAAGCCTAAACTAAACAACCTTTCAGATTTTAAAAACCTACCAAATGGTCTCAGATGCCTCTACTCAGAGAAGCTCATTCTCCTCATATCCTTAAAGCAATATTTGGTGAACTACAAGGATATCAGAGTGCTCTGACCTGTAAACTGAGGTTAATTTTGCCCTCAGTGGGAGGTCTGGCATTTGGTAAAGACTCGAGTTTCCAGGCCTTGAGCCAAGGAAAGTGGAATTCATGAGCTCAGTCTGTGGAGTACGTGTTTTTGAGGGACAAAATGTGTAGGTCACATTATTCCTCCGTCATCCTGGCTGGTTGGCTCAGAGGTAATTTGTACCTCAAAGGCTTTTGCTCCTTTAATCCCAACAGTGGCAAGTGATAAAGGAAGAGCACAAAAGACAAAACCATGATAAATTTGGCTAAGTCTCTAGACAGCAATTACTGTGGACAATAATTGCAGCACAGAGGATGGGTGAGGAGAGTCGGGCTAGGTCTCCAGTTATTTCATCCCTTAGTCTTCCATTTCTCTGGGATGGCTGAAGGTTTCTTTGCCTTGAAGAAGTGAAGGGGAGCAAGTATTTGCCAAGTAGGGTATTTGTTACTTAGTGTAGAAAAACCCTCCTACTTAGGTAAGATGGCAGCTTCTGGGTAGAACAGTCCCTGTGGCTGAATGGTAGGTATAAAAGTGAAAACTTTGTGTTCACTCTTGGCCTTTGCACTCCTTAATGATGTTAAAAGCCAACCTTTAACTGATGAAAGAAGCGCTAAAAATAAACCCATGGAACAGTGGGCATGCACTTCACCTCATCTCCCATTGCCCAAAGTCTACAAGAGAGAGATGTTGACTTCAGAAAGTAGGTGACAAATACAAAACACAGATTTGCCCCATTATCTTTCTTTCCTATATTGTAAAATTCTTTCACTTTCATATATATTGCCTGTCACTAAAAAGCAGTGATTAGGCTTCAAAATTGAGAATGGACTTCCTGCAGTGAATACATGCCATCTTCTCAAGAATCCCAGTGGTGGTAGTGGGTGGTGGCTTATGCACGTGATTGAGGACAAAACTTTGGTGTTTTCCTTTCCTCCTGTCTCAAAGACTAATTACCCAGGTCTGTTTGCCATTTTTCTATTTTTTAGTAGATTTTTTTTTTTATTTTCTTTGTAATATCCAGTAACAATAAGTGGATGTTGCAAATAGTGGTGTGCAGAACAATAGTGCTTGTGAAACTGCACAGCTTGTTCTGGAGTTCAGCAAGGAGGAGCTTCATTGCCTGGCTGAACGTGGCTGAAAAGGCAAAAATCAAAATTGTACCTGTTCAGAATGTTTTTGATTAAATAATCCTGGTTAAGACACTAACACCCCAGTTCAAGAAGGTACTTTAAGATCCTATCTTCTTCCTTGTGTTATGAACCTTGTAGACTTGGAAGTGAGAAAGAACTCTGAACCCCACAACACCAAGGATTTTCTAACTGTAGGTAAAAGAGGGGAGTGGGGGTGGTTTCAAAAGCAGATGCTCAAAACATGCAATTACATTTCATACCCTACTAAGAGCCAGGTAATAGGAATAATTTAATGAGAGCATTGCGAGCAATTTCATTGAGAAAGCAGGTAGCCCTAAGGAGAAAGAAATTGCAGTCCATTTACAGTTCTACTGTGTTACACATTATTGGGTTTTGTGAGTGGGGTTTTTTAATTAAATTTTAGGCCAAGTAAACCTGTTGCTATACATCTAATTGATGTATGTTAGTATTAGCAATTAGTATTTCCCACCTTGCTACTGTCAGCAAATCCTGCCCTTTTATTTTGATAGAAATACATCTGATCAAATCCTTCAGGTTTACATTTTTCTGGTTAATAGGTTTATTTCAGAGCTTGTAATTCTCTGTTGTATTGCTTGTCAGAGGCAGGCTTGTGGTGATAACAAAACACAGCCCTTAATTTGTCTGATGGATTGTTGTGCGTTGTGGTTTTGATTTCAGTCAGTAGCAGCAACATTCATCTTTCCCTATAGATGGCTTTGGCAGAAAATCAAGAGTAAATGAACAGAAATTCATCACTTAATTCCAAGAGTAGTCTCATCAGGTAATTCCTGAGGAGGAGTGGGGAACCTGCTGCTCCTGCATTTGTTGGTGTTGATTTGCTGATCTTTTGTTGGATTTCTGGCCATGGAAATGCAGTGTTGTTCAGTTTGCTGGTGCTCAGGTGGACAGGGCAGCATTGCTGGGAGGGACCTGCTGCCACTTAAGAGGGGCATAAACTACCCAGGCAGCTCCACACTTCCAGGTCAGCCAAATACCACCCAAAATTAGAAGGCTGTCCTGGAGAAGGAGCAGGATCATCCTGCCCCTGGTTTCCTGGGTGGTCACTCTCAGGGCTGTGCTGTGGGAGAAATGCAGACCCCAAAGCATTTCTCTACCTGCCAGAGAGGGGTGTCTGCCCAGAGATGGGATGTGGTCCAAAGGAAAGGTTCTTCTTGGTGCCAAAGCAAAGATTTTTGTGTTTCTGAAGAATGAAACTTTACATATTAAGAGTAATTCTTAACAGATGTGTGATGCAAAATTGAGCTAAATAGTCAGAAACTAATTCACTGGATTGTTTTCTCCACTGAACTTTTTTTTTAATTTAAGTTTTTTAACTTTTTTTTAATGTTCAGCTGTGCATTATATTCAACTGAATCAAACCCTTTGCTTTCCCTGCCACACCTGAAACTACACTCTTGCTTGAAGAGAGTAAAGGGATGCCCTGGCTTTGATTCTTCATTACATCTCAGAAGAGGCCAGGATGAGTGGCTTTCTTCAGCCTTAAGATGAGAAACTAAGGGGACACCTCACTGCTGTCCCCAGCTCTTGCACAGCAGTGAGAATCAGCAGCAGCTCTGCTCGTCCCTGCTCCCTGGGAGAGGCAAGTTCCAGGCTCCTGAATCCCTGAGTGTGACAGAGGGAAAGGGAGGGGCAGCAGGTGAGGATAATTCCCACAGACATGGGCAGGAAGGCTGGCTGCTGCCAGGTACTGGGGAAATGGGGCAAGGAGGAGCTGGGAGTGATCCCAGGCCCTTTGTGCTGGTCTTGGTCTCGCAGCCTCTGGTGTTTTGGGCCAGCCTTGATGTGTACTCTCTTCCTTCAGACTCAAAGAATAGGTTTTCCCAGATGTGGGAGATAATCAAGAAGTTCTACCCTAAAGGGTAAGGGGAAGGAAAAACATTCCTTCCAAGGTCACAGAGACTGCGTTTGCTTTTATTAAAATTGTTGTTGACTCTTAATTGTCCTTATGGAACATTAGCTTTGAAATTTCCTGCAGAATCAACTGTGTGTAAATCACTTTGTTCAATCAAACTTTTGACCTTTTCAAACATACATTGTGATGTCCCAGGACACTATGTATTTCAGACTGCAGATTTAAATCATTTTACCCTCTGGCTAAAAAATTTTCTTTCATCTAAATTTTGTATGGCAACTATTCAGTTAGCCCACAGTGTCTTTATATCCAGCAAGTCTTTAATTTTTTCCATTTATTAATATCTTACATGAGCATAGAAACCAGCTGAGTAAGCTGGATTCCACCAGAAGGTGTTTCAAAGTGACTTTAAGGCAGTTGTTTCCAGATGAAGTACCTTAACATAATTTTTAAAAAAAAAACTGTCAGTTAAATACACAGTGGAATAAAAGCTAAGCAGAAAGAAATTAAAATAAACAATTGTGTAATTCTAAGATGGTCAGAGAGGGGTAGCCAGGAGCCACAAGTTCCAAATCTAGATTAGTGATTTTCAGCCTGCAGATCACTTTGGTAGCTCTCTCTGCGGGGTCTATGAGAAGAGTTTGGGGGAATCATGCATGGATACGATTGTAAAAGCAACAGACTGCTGACTGGAGAGAAAATATCTGGAAGAGTGAGGTATGAGGGGAAAATTTGCCATAGCATGTTTTGGGAGAGGCAGGCTGGGCAGCAGTTCTCTGCTGTGCAAATGAACTGTGCTGCCAGGGGCCTGAGATGCTCTATCAGCCTGTGGGGTCTTCCTCCACCTTTTGCAAAATGTGTAGGGAATTTCTGCTTTCTGCATTATTGTGTGGTACAAACAGGGTAGGAGGGATTGCCTTCTCCATGGCAAACACTTGAAAAAATGCAAACAACGTGTTCTTTATGGTTACACTAGAATGAGGCATTTAAGGCAGCAAGTTTCCTCCTGCTTCTGGCCTTCCAAATCAACAACACTGTTTTATAACCACTGCCACTTGGGCAAGTTACACAAGATGTCTGTCATACAAGATGTCAGAACATGTTCCCCTCTCCTCCTTGACTTATTCCCCCTTTAACTTTTTATATGTTTTTCACAATAGAAGAAATATCTACAAGCACCTACTTTTGACCAATTTAACGTAACTTGTGTTGACATCCTCTCTTGTTGCTGTCAAAGTCTTTTGTTGAAACTGATTTAAGGCTTTATAGGGAATTGAATAGCTTCCTGTGAGGACAGGAAAGAAGGAATCTCCTACTATTTGAACTATGTGACAGAATGCACACTGGCTTCTTTGTATAATCAGGCTTTCATCTGCATCCTCACATGAGCTGAAAAAAAAATTCGCCAAGAGTTTTTTAAGGTAATTTTTGAACTGACATATTCTTTTGGTGATAAGAAATGAAACAAGTCTCTAGTGACACTTCCAGAGGATTTTTTTTTCTTGTGGCACAGCCTGCTTCTAAATTTGTTTCATAAGACTTACAGCTCAGTTGCTGGTAGGAACATGGGTTTTCATTTTTTAAACATCTTGTTGCATGGGAGCACTCAGAGTGACTTTGATTCTATGTGCTCTCAAAGGAAATACATTAGGACTCAAAGGTCTGCTGGCAAAATTTTTTATAACATCCTGAACAGCAAATTCTTTATCAAAGGTCAGAGACCCTGGAGTTGCCTTGTCTGTGGAGGAAAGGTTGGTTCTGACTGAAAATAGAGCTCACTGACAAAAGTCTTGGTAGAGTGAAGCCTGCAGGAGAGCAGGGCTGCTGTTGGGAGGCACTGGCACAGGCTGGGGCTCTGCAGCAGGAGCCAGTGCTCCTCAGGATTGGGTTTGTGCACAATTCTCCAAAGGGCAAATGGCTTGGAATCTTGCTGGCTTCAAACCGATCAATCGGAGCATAAAATTCCCTCAGAAGACAAACAGGGAGCAAAAAGAATTGGGAGAAATTATAAAGGTTGCCACATAGGCAAAAAAAGCTTCTGAGTACTTTTTTTTTGTCAGTCTGTAATAAATATTGTTTTGGGGGGATATATAGCTCCAATCAGTGTAGATATAAAACCCAGTTATGCTGGATTCTCCTAGGCATCCCTTCTGTAAAATTTACCTATTCATCCCATTTACCTATTCAACCCATGCTTTGCGCTTCAGAATTTCTTAAGTTCTCATGAAAAATTCGAAGGCAAAGTTGGGTACAGGAGACAACTGGAAAGGAGTGTTCCAGGTTTCTTCTGGAATACTGGCTCTCAACACATGTTTGTACTAAAGCTGAATTCTCCCCACTGCATGTCACACAAAAATATCAACCATGACATAAAAAGACACTTAAAATAAAAGCTAATTCTTGTCAAGCTGTTTATTCATAGTCATGCCTTGGTTTTGGTGGAAATGAGTGTTTGGCATCTTGCAATACCATTTATATGCTCCCTTCAAATGTGTTATTACAGTTGATCTGTTCAAGAATCCATAAAACTCTTTTTCTTCTTGAGAAATGGTGCCAATCTGTGTTCTGCTTGTTTTCTTAAAAGAAATTTCATCTGGATTCAGGGCACTTGTAGGCCAACTTTTATTTTTGAGGTTGGCCAAAGTATAGAGGAGCTGCTGGAGTTTGTAAAAGCTTAATAGTGATTATTTAAAGCAGGAAAGGTTACTCAGTGAGGTTAATTCTGAATAAGAGCATGATCAGGTCTTACATTCTTAAGACTTATTTTTAGTATGACTATGGCTGATGTTGAGTAAACATACTGCGCTGCAGAACGCAACAGATCCTTCACCTCATGTTTTTAGGATCTCTGGAGTTTTAGAAAATAGTAGAATAAAATTTTCTGTGGAAAATAATTATGATCTTTTTTTTTTTTTACTGCCCTTTTTCTCCACTGTGGTTTGCTTTTTTCCCACTCAGAAATGTTTATGTTTCTTTAGAGGGTTGTGAATCCTCAAGTGAGCCATTTTAACAAATGGAGTGTGTGTTCAGCAGCTACCACTGCTGGTACCTCTGGAAACAAAACTGGTGCTATACAAGACTAAATGTAGGCATCTAACTTGGCAAGTTGGCAAATGTGCTATTTATACAGGACTTTCCTATTTCCTCTGTGACTTAATATACTGGGTCAACAAACACTGTATTGAGATTTTGCTCCATCAGAGATGACAGTGAATTTAATCCCAATGCAGACTGAATTTTCAAGTTCCCACTAAGGCTAAATTCCCATATTTATGTATTTTGGCATTAGCCTAAAGGTACTTGATGATGTACAACATGCATCTAAATGACTGCTTATATCTCTTTTGTTAATGTTTATGAGTATGTATGAATAATTTCATATTTAGTTCACTTGTACTCTGTGTGTGTTCTTTACTAGTGATTTTAAATAGCATTCAGTTCTCTCTTCAAAATAAAATTAATACTGAAGTAAGAATCTTCACCTCTAAAATCCTGACAGAAAAGAGATTCTATTTTTAGATTGGTGAATCCACTCCATTTTAATATTCTTATGTATCTTTTGAGAGAATATATACTGAGAATCCACACAGATGAGATTTGAAGTTGCAGTTACTCAGTGGTACTCAAATGTTTCACTTTCCTTAAGAAATTTTTTATTTTTCACTTAAATTATTTGTTCTCAACTCTAGAGTTGTAACAACTTCTAAACAAATTGAATGAATGGGGGAAGGTGTGAAGAGCTTTTAGAAGCTACTAAGCTATTTTTGTATATTGCAATGCTTTCATATTAGAAATCAAAATATTAGCCAACACCTTTTGTTGTTGTTGTTGTTATTTTTGCCTAAGAGAGTCTGCTGAAACGAGTGTGACAATTTTCCAGACAGCTGAATGTCTGATCCCAGCATTCACTGTGTCAGCAGATACAGGGCAGACTTTGACAGGGTTTCTTCTTAGTTTAAGTGGAGGCTGAGGCAGAAGGGAGTTTAAGTCCAGTCTGAGCATCTACTTTGTCTTAAGGTGAAGAATGGTAAAGCTGACCGTGACTGATTTTTGTAAGAATTCTTTAACAGGCAGAAAAATGGGGGGGAAAGAGAGAACCATTTGAAAGGAAGGTGAGTATTTGTGATGTCTCCTAGTTTTAAGAAAGGAGAAAAAGTGCTTCTTCAGAAAATTGAAAGTGACAGGCTTTGAACTTATTCTTAGTATTCTGAGAAAGAGCAGTGAAGGAGCAGGATCAGAATTCCTCTGTGGTGATTCTTTCATTTCTTAGTTTTTGCATTTTTTTGTTTCTTGCTGCTAAATTTAAGACTAATGAATGGCTAGATGCACCAATTCCTTGTCACATTTCTAGTTTTCCCATTTTTCCCTTCAGCATTCCAAGAGTCCTCATTCTTATCCATTCTCCATTCAGTTTCTTTCCTTACTACCCTGTAGTTCAAAAAAAGCACCCCGTGTTATATATTTCCTTTTTTCCCCCCATGTTTTGTTTCCCCTCATCCTGTTTTTTGACAATATGCTGAAAGCTTGGGTAAAAGTTTAAATTTCAATTCAATATTTTAATAAATTTTAATACACTAAATTTTCTTCAGTTTTAATGTGCAGACCTGCTCTAGAAGGATGAGACATCTTCAAAACAGGGTGATCATTTCTGTCTCTGCAAATGTTGCATTGCAGTGACACTTGTCAGTAGCAATTCCCTTGTCGGGTAGAAAATAAATGATAGAAGTTGTTTAAGCCAACATCTACTTTTTTACTTACAGTTTATGTTGGCTTTTGTGGTAAAAGGTGGTGTCCGTATCATTCGTTACACAATCCTGTATTTAGCAGAAGAAGGAGGAAAATAGTGTTCATCTGCAGTTTGTGCTAACCTGTGGAAGAAAACAGTATTTTACATAATCTACAGCTAGTGCTAAGCTTTATTATAATAGCAGCAGTTTGTTGTCTGTCCTTGCTGATATTGATGGTCCTTGTTCCAGGCAGACACGACGGAAGCCAGAAGCACCTGCGGTCACGTACGCAACGTATCGGGGTTCTGCAAGGATCAGGCAGCTCCTGAGGAGCCAGTCAGAGATTGGAAAAGGAGAAAAAAGTCCTGAGGACAGAAATGCTCCAACAGTCAAAGAAAATGGACAAGTCCAAGCAACTCTGTCTGTGAAATCAGGGTGCCTAATAGAAGAAAATGGAAGAGATGAGGGTAAAGATCACCAAGATGATGCCATATTAAATTCTTCTGCAGTTGGAGTGGGAAGCAAACAGTCTAGTAAAGCTCAGCATTGCTTGGGCAGAAATAAACATGAAAGAACTGCAAAGGCCACAACTTCATCCACTGCATCATGTCATGAGCTACACTTAAGAAATACACCTGCTTTAGTTGCAGCCAAAGTTAAAAGGACGTTTTCACTAGATTCATTATTGCCATTTAGTGGTAGAAAAAGTGGGATCCTAACCAATTCTGCTTCCCAGAGTACTCATTCCCTTAAAGTCAGCTCTGCAGACGATTTGGTTGGAAAAGAAGATGGACTGCCAGGAGAAGCAGAAACTTTGTGTCAGACAGACAAAAAAGCCACTTCTAACTTTGATAAAGAAAATTATTGCAGTAAAGCACGTAATAAGGAGTCTCCAAAAGAAATACAAGATGATTGTTTACATTCACCCAAGTCAAAAAGCAAGACAGTTATTGAAGAACTGCAGGTGGGGAAGGGAGAATTTTGCTGTAATCATCAAGTGGATAATCACTCAGAGCAAACATTGGATGTCCAGAGGCTTCATTTCAGTACCACTACATTTCAGCAGAAGGCAGATCAGCACACCAGGAGTGAGAATAAAGATGGTGATCCAAGAAATGGTGATGCACAGAAAATTGTGACAGCTATGGAAAGAGAGCAAAATCCACAGAACTTTTCTGCTACTATTCCTTTTTCTTTTAATGAGGAAATACCTACTTCACTCAGCATGGAACCCAGAGGAGGAAAGTGCTTGGCCACAGGCAGTCCAGCTGCTTCAGTGTCATTTATTGGACACGATGAAGATACAGTCATGGGCAGGGGGACTTGTAGTGAAGAACTGAGTGAGTCAGGGAAAGCAGTGCATGTACAAAATGGTCACAGGCTACTCCATGTGGAGAATTCTAAGGATACTGCCACACAGCAGGCTGGTTTTCCTTGTCCAGGACTGGAGAGTGAGGAAACAATGAAGGTTTTGTCTGAGGTTGCAGTGGAAAACCTTGCCAACGTGTCACCATGCGCGCACGGGTGTCAAAGTGTGAAAACAAATTTTGATGAGCTGACAGTGCTTCCAACCCATGAGTCTACCTCTGTGATGGTTCCTCATTCTGCCTTGAGATCTGAAGGAAAGCCTTTGACCAACCATTCTGCTTTCACCCTTGAAAAAGATGATGTAGACTTAATTTCTGAACCTCCACCTGTTTCTGAAAATGGGTGTATTAATTTTTCTTCCAAGAAGGAAAACAGCGATAAACTTAGACTATCACCCACAGTAATTGATTCTTCATCTGAAAAACAAGGAGAAATGCTTCCTTCTGCCATTAACTCTGAAAATGGCCAGATTGCTGCTTCTGAAAAGGACGGCTTTATTTTTCCAGCTGCAGAGTCTGGGAGAATAATCTCTGTGAACAGGATGACCAAGGGGCGACCTTGCTCAGGAGACCTGAGAACTTTGTGCCCAGAAAATTCTCTGGAACCTGAGATTACTCCTCCTATGCTTGATAGCTCTGCTGATGGAGTAGATGCAGAGGTTGTTTGCATCTTCAGGCCCACTTCTCCTCCTCTGGTATCCAGAGAAGCCTCTAACCTTCCTGTTCCTGCCTTGGAGATGTCCAGCTCTGCTCAGGGGAGCAGTAATTCTTCCAGTCACAGAGCTAGTGATGGGGCAGGTGAGGCCCTCTCCACACAAGAGGCTGACAGCAGTGTCCTGGCAGAGACAATGCCATCACCCATCTGTCCCTTGAAATCTTTGGAAACTGCATCCAGGTCAGCTTCTTCTGAGACTGTGTGTAGGGATGCTGTGGGACAGGTGAAGCTTGATGCTTCTGCTCCCTTGGAAGCCCATTCTGGCCAAAAAGCTGCTGCACCTGCCCAGGCAAATGGGCTCTGTTCTGGGAAAGGATGGGGAGATACTGTTGTAGAGGGACAAGAAGGTTCTTTCCCAGATGCTGCTGTTTTGCTGAAGAAAGCTGAAGAAATAGTGGACTTGGTCTTACACTTGGCTACAGAAGAAATAATTGCAAAAGAAGGCTTTGGTGTCTGCCAGCTTTGTGGGAGCAAGGATGGTTTAATAAATACAGATATTGCAAATTATCAGAAGGCTGAAAGTGTACAGCTGGCAACAGGAGAAATCCAGTCAGCTGTGCAGTCATTAAAAGATTTTAATGAGACCTGTGGAGGAGCCTCATCTTCGTTTGCAGGAAATGAAAGAGTGGATACAAATAATCAAGATGAAAAGATACTCTCTTGCATCCCTGATAAAATTGACCTAGATAGGGCACTAGCACTAAAAGCAAAAGAAACAGTTGATGGGGTCATTAACTCAGCCATACAAAAACTGGCATCCAATCAGCAGCGAGGCACTGAGAGGAAAAGCCTTTCTGGAGAGGTTCAGCCTAAACCTGAGGCTGAAATACCAAAGACTTTAAGTCTGGATGCGAGGTTTCCTGCCAATGCTCAGGAACTAACAGAGATGGATGAAACTCAGGCTGTAGCTGTAAACTGTGAAAAGGCAGATTGCTCAGGTCCTCCTTTGCTTCCACATTGTATGGAAAATGGCATAGGTTGGCCCCAAAGAGATGAAAAGGTACCAAATAATGCAATTACTTGTCAAACAAATGGATTTCTTCCCTCTGGCAGTTTAGCAAGGCCAGAAATAGATCTTCTGACACCAGCAAAAGAGAGGCACAATGGAAAGGTGTGTGACCATCTGGCTGCAGCAGAAATGTGTGGCAAAGGATCAGCAATAAGTAGGAAAACTGATGGAACTTTACATTTTATAGATAGAGATGTCGCTGTGACTGAAGAAACGCTTTTGCCATTGCAGTTTAAAGGTTCATGCAATAATACAAATATGCCAGAGTGCACACTGCTGCCAGCTGTAAATGTTAATTTGGCATCTTTTATGCCTGGTGAAGAATGTATTGGCCTGCAGAGTGACTCCAAAGATAAAAGCAGCCCTCAGATGTCTCTGGAAAACAATGCAGAGGATATGTATGAACACAGTGGGAAAGAGGCTGCAGAGGAAGTACCTGGAGAAGTAAAAGCAACCTTACAGAATTCAAAGGCAGCAGAGAATGAAGAGGAGCTGGCAGAAGGGGCAGATGAGGGAGCAAAGGTTAATATTGGGTTAGATACACAGCCCATGGTACCTGAACTGTCTTTTCCTGGAGAGGGCAGTGAAGGGAAACACTGCTTCACAGTCTTTGCCCAAAATAATGAGAATCTGAAGCAGGCACAAATGAAGGGTCGAGACATGGAGAGAAATTATCAGCTTGAAGAAAATGGCCTGGACTGCAACAATGACATGAAGGAACCAACAGAACTTTTGGCCTCTTCTCCACTAATTGAACAGTGGGAGAACAGTTCTTTTACCATCATTTACGAAGGTGCTCTTCAAACTGAGAACAAATCTGTCTCAACTGATGAGGTGCAAACTGGTTCTCTTTCTCCTTCTAATTTGCCTTCAGATAGTACAGATAGTCTAAGGCGTGATAGAGCAAGGAATGAGCAGGAGTCGGTCTGTCTTTATGGGCAGGACAGCAAGGTGAAGGAGGCAGCAGAGAGCCGAGGCTCAGAGTCGTTCCTCAGTGTGGAGGCCAAGCGCTACAAAATTTATCCTTTCTCTCTGTCTCCCATCTATGAGGATGACAGCTCCCAGGAAGATCTGCTGTCCACAGATGTGTCTCCAGAAAGCCGTCCTGGGGGAGTCTCCAAAGACAGCTCTGACCACACTTCTGTGCTCTCCCTCCTCCAGTCGGTGTCCGAGCGCCTGCAGTTCACAGCTCGCTTCAGTGAGGACGAGGAGGACGGGGTGGAGGAAGAGGAGGAGGAATCTTCATATGAGGAGAATATTCTTGATGTTGAGAGAGAAGACAGCTGCCTTTCCAGTCAGTGTAGAGAGCATTTTAAAGCAACCCCTCAACCAAATGACCAAAGTAGATCTTTTCTTGAACAATCATTTCTTCTTTCAAAAGAACAGCTTGACTCAGAGGAGCAACCAGAACGGTTTCCAAATGTGTCTTCTCCCAGTCAGACACCTTGTAAACCAGTTCCAGAGAAAGCTGATGCTGCTGTAACACAGCCTGCTACAAGTGTGTACTACCAATACTTGAAATCTGCCAGAACAGGCTCATCTGAAAAGGGGGCCAGGTTTGGAAGCCTTCTCCAGGATATTCTACAGCCAAAGATTCATTGGTTTCGAGACAGCACTGTGCCCAAACTGGGAGAATTGTCAGCGGTAAGATGTCATGTCAACATGATGTTTATAATCCAAGTGATTAGCCCAGATTCAAAGTTGCTGCCTCCCTATCCTCCTTGCTACCTTTTAATTAAGTTGGTTGTTTTTTGGGGGTATTTTTTGTCATAAAAGCAATAAAAAAAATTTATCAGAAGTTATTAGGCTTTTTAATGTCGTAGTTTAAAAAAAACCCTTCTGATAAAATAATTTTTGAAAGATAACAGTCTTGCTTCAGCACACAAGTGAAAGTGATTTAACTGTAAAACAGAGTATGTGAACAGAAGGTAAAATAGGGAAGTATGCATAATAAAAAGTCTCTAGAATAGATAGGACAAGACAGACTTTTCCATGTTAAGGATATTTTAACCTGAAGATGATGGAATTGCCTTTTATATGAAAATTGTTCTTTTATTACCTTCACTTCTGAGATTAATAGAGCTGTCTTGTCCAAAAAAAACCAAAACATAAATATTGGTTTACTGGGTTCTTTGATTGTTTCATCACAGCGTCTTCTACAAACTATAGCTCAGTTAGCAAGTAAATAACATAGCTGCTTCCATAGATTAACATTTCTTTTTTTAGTTTGCTTAAATCAATGGCAGATGAGAGTATGGAAACAGTTCTTCCCATGTTTAGAATCTGAAAGTGCCACATAGACCAAGTGTGTAACTGAAGAAGTCTTTCCACGATGTTGGGAATACTCCAGTCTGTGTTAGATGTATCTTTTGTTCTTTCCTCTGTTAAGAAATGCAGTTTATTGTTTGCTGTGAAGGGGTAATACATTTGTAAAGGTTATAACTTCCATAACAGCTCTTCTTTTCTAGCACATGCTGCTTTCTGCTGGTTGACCCTGATAAATAATTTACACCAGCTTTGAATGGCAGTGAAACAAATCTTGTTTTTTTCTACTAAAGACAGTTGTGTACATATACAGGAATTGTGGACCTAGAATAATCTGCCTGTGCATTATGCCACTGTTGTAGTTGTTAATAGTTGTTTGCCATGTCCTTTTAATTTCAGAACCTCATTGACAGGGCAAGTCTCAAATACAACCCAAGACCAGGGAAGGTAAGCAGAGTTTGTGTCCCTTAAATCAATATGATACATGGAATAATTTGTCATGCTGTAATTTTTGAATGGAAAGCATCTGAAGTTGTTAGTCTAATTTTCTGTATTTTTATGTATTAATTGCTTGTGCTTCCCCATGCTAATAGTGAGAATATATTATTTAAAATCCTGCCACTAGTAATTTTGCTGTCTTTCTCAGCAATCGTTATTCTCATTGAGTAGAGTGTTTCATAAAGGAAGAAACTGTGTAGCCTCTCAGTTGAGTGGGCACAAATTGCAAGCAAAAAAATAGCTCTCTGTGTTGAAATGGGCCCTCATTTGCATGCATTGTGTATTGTTTCAGATTATTATTTATGATACTTGTGGCAACAAAAGTAAACAAGAAGTTCATTCTGATGTGCTAGATGCCTCATCGTGGATCTTTCCCATTGGAACAGTACTTAGGATAATTAGAGGATGGTAAGAAATCCAGGTCATATTTAAATAGAGTCTTTCCAAAAGACTGCATATGTGTTCCTCTTGTATTTTTATTTCTTTTATTTATTTATTTATGACACATGTCCCATCTGCAGTAGTGTCTTTTTCTTGCTTTATAATCAGACTGATACCAATGAAAAAGCACAAAACAAGGCTTTAAATGCTGCACTAAAAAAAAAAATGTTTCTCCTGGGAGCTAGCTTCAGACAGAAAGTTTCTAATAGAGCCACAAGTGAATTTAGAGCTCTTGCCTTCTTGCCTGAAGCGCTGAGCTAGTGCAGCCATAGTCATGACTAGGAATAAAAAAAAAAAAAAAAAAAGTGTTTTTTTACAGTTCAGTTTCATTATACGGTAGCTGTTGCTAAAGGACCATCAAATGAACATTCTCAGCTGCTAGTTTTAATGTGGCATTGAAAGGAATGTGGATACACAAGGATATATACAAGGACCTTTAAGTTTGCTTTGGGAAGCTGGGGCCAGGTCTGTGTCAGTTGTTGCATTGGAATTTAATTGGTGGAGCTTACAGGGAATGTTTGTGACTGTCAGCCGTGCATGCCACATTTATGCAGTTTTGAGGCAGCCTTGTGTGGTTTTGCATACATTCCTTTCACATCCTAAGAAATGCTGAATGCCATTATTAGTGTGTTTTATGCCTTTTATAGTGTCTGCCTGAACAGGGCATGTTTTGATGTGACAGTTAATATATTTTTCCTGGTGAAATGAGGCTGTTCATTCACATTGTAGTTTAGCTTTATTTTTATTTTATATTTTGTCGTGGAGAAGAACTGTATATTTTACTTTTCAATACCAAAGTGAATGTGGCTACAGAGGAACAGCATAAGAAAGATGTGTTATTTGTCTTGGTAAGAAGAGCTTTTACCTGGGCTTTCCATCAGATGTGCTCTACCAGCAATGACTCAGTTCACTTTATCTTTATTGCAGTTGGATTTTTTATGAGAAACCAAAGTTCCAGGGTCGAAAACATGTACTAGAAGAAGGAGAAGTTGTGCTGGATCACCTTTGGGATCTCCCAGGCATGAAACATCATCAAAGAAACCTCACAGTTGGTTCAATCAAGCACGTAACAAAGGTACAGACTTTCTCCACAATATTCTCACATGCATAATTGATTTGTTGGTCACAGTGGTGTATTACCACCACAGCAATGGAAAATGTGTATGTAGTGTACTTGACTTCATTCAAATTTGCTGTGACTAAGTTTTTTCACTTTATAGGTGATAAATACCAGGGCTTTTGCTGCACTAAATTTCCCTTTCTTCCTGAGTTAATGAGCAGGTGGATTATGTTTCTTTGCCACCACCCTCAGGTGACACAGGCTCCCCTGCTTTTAGATGTTTACCTGTCCAGTTACTTGAAATTAAATGGAATCAATTTGTATTTTTGAAGAAATTTTTATCTTAAGCTGTCTGTTGTGTCTGTATGGCTTCTGCTTCAGTAGTAGTTGGGTTTCCAATCCTGTTTGTACAGTGTAGCCTTCAAAAACTGCTGCCATTCCCTTTACAGCTTCTGTGTAAAGGAATGTAAATCTGTACAATTTCCACTTGGACCAGTGGTACACCTACAGCACATGGCTCTGCCTACAGCCATCAGTTTAGAAGGCTTTTTGTTCAAAAGATAAGAATCAAATGTCTAAAACCAAATACAGTGCATCCATTGTTATTCAGTGAATGAAGAATATATTTTCCAGACCTTGTGATTTAAGGAGACTTAGTGGTCTCGTTGTTCAGTGTAACAATCCAGTTACTCACAGGGCAGTGGCCCTTGCTTGAGTGAATTTATCACAATATGAAAGATTTACAGTGAAGTGGTTTCTGTGTTCTCTGCTAGTATGGAGGTCATTTTAAAATTGATAACCTTCTAGTCATCAGTACAGGGGCATAATGTCAAAACAATTAGAGATACTTTTTCTTTTTCTTAAAAAACTTAGAAATCAATTAATTCAAAAGAGGCTGATTGAAGGCAAGAATAATGAAGTTAACATTCATTTGAGCTAAACAAATTAAAGCCCTTTGACCAATATGTAATATGAATGTTGATCAATTATATGGAAGACAACTAACTAAATAAATTTATTCCACAATAACAGCCAAGGGAAGCTGGATGTGTCTTAAGTATGAAAGAAAACTATTGGATAGGAAAGATACTGTGTTCAACTTCATCATGCTTGATGAAAACCTTTGCAGTACAGCTAAATAGGTTTGACTTTTGTTCTTCTTCCAGTCTGTGGTTCATTTACATAGAACACAGATGGAAAACTTTGTTACTGTACTCTAGTTCAGTAATCAACACTTTCCCTGTGTAAGTTAAACCTCTAGCAGGTATGGTTGGTTAGTTTGGTGCCCTCACTAGGCCAGGTTTTGTCCTCTAAACCTTGATTCATGAAGGTATGCCTCCTTTTTTAGGTTGTTTTTTAGCTGCTGTGGAACTGCTTTTGGAAGGTAGTTTCCCAAAGTACTACCTTAATTATTTACTTTTGTGGAAAATATGGGCTTTGTTTTTGTTTGACAAATAGTGGATTCTTTTTGAGGCAGCTCGTGTGTGTGTTTTGCTGCCATTCTCTTTTCCACAGGCTGTCAGTGTCTTTTCTCCAGGGTAATTTGGCCATACTGGCTCTGTGTCCAGTTTGTCTGGCTTGTCTTCCAGTTTTTCAAGTACTTTTTTTAATGGTCTTTCTTTAATGGCTGCTCAGTTGCCTTGAGTTAGCAGATTTGAACATTGGCTAAATATTTGAGAAGAAAACAGCTTGCCAAGAAGAGGAAAAACAGATTTTTACTAAGGAAACTGTAGGTGGTACATTTAATGTTTTATTTTTTACTAGCATATTGAGTGAAGAACACTCTGCCAGTAGCTTTGTGCTCTTGATTTGGCTTCAAGCCTCCTCAAAAAGCAGAGATTCTGTTAACTTTTTGGTTAGCTTGTGGCCTGGCTAACCATGGATATGCATTAGGTGCATCCATGTGTATTTAATTTCAGAAAAATTGTGGGGAGAAGATTCCAAAGAAACAGATTGTGCAGCCAGTAAAATGAAGATGTGGAGACTGATTTCCTCTAGGGCTAGGCAGCATGAACCAAGGCTAGCAAAGTCTGCCTGCACACCCAGGTTCAGTGCAGCTCCTGCAGCACGGTCTGTTTAGCCAGGTCAGTTTTCTGGCCTTCTGTAAATATGTATTTTGACCTTTTTGCACATTTTGGGCTTTTTTCTATCTGTTTCTGGAAGCCCAAAGAGGGTGCTAAATGTTCGTTCATAAAAATAAGAGCCAAGAAGAGTTCCTGACACCTCAATTCTGGAACAGTCTTGTGAACCACCCTTTTGCAAGGTGACAGGGGATCTGAAACAGCAGTTTATAATCACTGCCTGCAAGATGGTTAGGCAGGGAATAACTGGATTCCTTGTGGAGTCTCCTTAAGCAAAGCCCTTTGTAATGGGATTGTTCACACTGTTACATAAGGGGTGTGTTTCTTTTGTTTGTGTGGTTTGCCTGGTGAAAATAACCTAACAATTTAAGCAGGAACTACTTTGTCAGATGCCATAGGAAGACACCCAGCAGCTTCAGATGGTTTCATTTGCTGGCTGCTATTTACAGGACAGTAATAGTTTATTTCCTTTGTATTATTTTATTTACCAGCTCTGTTGAGTTCTGTAGCTGGGTTTGGTGGTGGTGGGTGGTAGCAAGAGTGGTGCAGTGCTGGAGCACTGGGAGCAAGAATTATGAATGGGTAAAAAAGCCTGCAGGACCAACAGGTCCAATTAAAAAAAAAGGCTCCAGAAGCAGATAGCATCCTAAAGACAAAATGAGTATCTAAAGTAAAATGATGTCTAGACTGTATTACAAAGCAATCATGTGAATACCAGAACTAATTAGGCCTGGTTTTCAATAGGCTCTTCTCTTATTCTTGTTTTGGCATTTCCCTTAAGAAGCCAGACTTCAGTCATTCTTTGTCCTGTTGTTGACACTAAACTACCCCAGCTGAACAGGCTGATTTGATCACTTCAGTCAGCACAGCTGACAGGTCCAGGAGAAGACCTAACAGTGCTGAGTTTGTTTAGTCCTGCTGGAGCTGTTAGGGCTGTAATCCTAGAACCAAAAGAAGGATAAACAACCAAAACCACCTTGAGGGGGGTTGAAGGATTTAGGTCTTGTCACTTCTGCTGGACCTCTTGGTCAGGCTAGAGAAATGTCAGAGATGCCACAGAGGAGGAATATTTAGTGCTGAAGGCTTAAGGGTTGTGTTAATCCTCTTCAGAAGGAGCTTTCACCTTTCTGCTGAGGGCCGTGTTACTCTTTTGGAGGTGTCTGGAAGTGTTCCATGTGCTGTGTAAACATCCAGCTCCCTGCAGACCAGGAGGGAAGCACAGGCATTCCAGGATGACTCTGTGGGGGCAGGAGGAGAGTACCACAGAGTAGGGAAGGCAGGGATGCCTGGAGGCTGTGACCTACCTAAGCGTTTGCTGGCTGTGTGTTATCACTGGAAATGAGCACAGCTGCCTAATCTGTGTGCTTTTTATTCTGTTTTTGCCTGATGTGTCTGTAGGACAATGAGTGACATGAGTTTGGACTGCTTATGGTGGGGGGTGGCACAGTTTGGGGGTGGCTTTAGGGGAGGAAGCCTTCCAGTTTGGGATCTGGACTGAAATACTGTGCTAGCAGTTTTGCATGATAATAGTTGTGCATGTGTGTATCTTACTTCCAAATCTTGACGCCTTGCAGATGACAGGGCTTTGGGCTGAAGGATCTCGTTCTCCACCTGACTGCTGTCATATTTGTATGGTTTTCATTTTGTTTCTAAAGATGGTGGAATTTTTATTGAGAGTGTTAAAAGAGCCTCTGAAAGTAATGAAGCTGTTAAATATGCTCAGGCAAATATGAACATGCTGGGGCCAATATTTACCAAGCTAAGTTTGCATGCTTGAATTGTATAAATTAATGGCACGGCCCAGAGTGTACATCTGCAGATATATAGCTTTCATCTCCTACAGTAATAATAAATGTTACCATTTTCTGCACTCTGTGCATCAGTACAGGTAAATTTAATTCCATATTTGAGCAGAATGTCTATTTGTGACTTCAAAAAATGTGCTTAGAAAATACGATGTACTTCTTGCTCGACCATGTTACCACCTTTAAAAATAAATATTTGAATTTGTTTTGATGAAGACCTCAGATAATTGTGTGGCAATTTCTTTATGAAAGAAATTTGTGGACTTGGTCTGGAACACACACAAAAATACAATCACTATGAGTAGAGGTTTTTTATTGCTCTCCAAATCTGGCTGGAGAGAGATGGTGATAAATAGGAGAGACTTTATTACAAGTGATTGTGCTTTACCTTCCCTGGTGCATTTGTCATCTCTTGAGCTGGAGACTGCCTCATGAGCTTCAGTCAGGAGAGCAGACTTGAAAAGAGCTTACAGACTGGCTTTTTTCAATCTTAAATGAAAAACAAAAACAAAAGCCTCCTGCTGAATTAAAATTAAACATATTCCATCTCATATTCTGTCTGAGCCCGCAGGCAGATACTTTTATTTTGCTACTTGTCTAGTCTTGTATGTACTTTGTTTCAGAATTTATCTGAAGCCAGTAAGAGTCTAGCATTATTATCTGTGGAGTTCTTCTAGGTGCAACTTCTGATTTTCTGAATCAAGCTTTATTGTTGGATTTAAGAATTTCAGCCTTCTTACATATCAGGTATTTTTAGAAAAAAAAGCCCACAGACTTCAAATATTTCTCAATTTTGATTTAATAAGATACCTATACTTGTGAAGACTATGGGGAGATTTCATTTTTTTTTAAATCTTGTCTAGCAATACACTTTGAATTGAGGGATGGAGTTCCTTAGCATTTTCCCATAAAACAGCATTGTACTAGAAAGTCTCTTCTCCTAGTTTTTCTGCATTTGTTAATCTGAAAATAAAAACTCGGGTATTGCAGGTTTTGTTGTAAAAACAAAGAGTGAGCATTGTTTGCCAGGTACAATACAGAGGAAACGTGACTGTGCAGGAGGGAGAGTTGCCAAAGCAGTATTACTGTGTTACCTCAGCTCTCAGGAGGAAAGTGAAACCATATCCTGAAGTGCATCCATTTCTAATTGCCACACTTAGTGCTGACAGTTCAATAGCTAATGAAAAAAAATCTTACTAACCAAGAAGTGGGATGTTACCCTGTGAAAACCCTACTGAAAACCCATGTGAAAAAGGAGAGCACTGCAGGTGCTGTCATGAGATGAGGTGCTAGTTACAGCACCTTGGGCTTGTGTGCCCTGTTGCAGGGTTTCCCTGCTCTTGTGTTCTTCCTTTCAGAAGCCACAATCCATGCAGGATCTCTGTCATGGTGTGCCCTTCCTGGGTCCTCACCAAATCCAGAAATCAGGTGCTTTCCTGAGGGCACCCTCAGAGACTGCTCCTCGTCCTTCTTCTCTAGTGCATATGCAGGGGGCATCTTCCTTCAGCCCCCTTTAGGATTTTGGGGATCTCTGTATATTGTCCAAGCCCTCTGTCCTAAAGCAAATGGGCCTGTGGGTCAGGAGGAGAGGGGGAAGTGTTCTGGGAGGTTATCACAGAGAAGTGAAGTTTTCCAGCTGCACACATGAGCTGCTTTTTGCTGTTCTGGAACACTCTGCTGAAACAGGGACTGGCAGAAGATCCTTGTTGGTTCAAGATGTGTGTGAGTGCTGGGGAAGAAAGTGTTGGCAATGCTTGTTATATAAACACTGCAAAATGAGGGTGGCTCAATAAAATCCCTGCAAGTTCTAGAGAAGAGAATGTGGTCAACTAGTTTGTTCTCCAGCGTGGTATCTCTCAGTAGTAAACCTCCAGTCAGGAAATAGAGGTTGTTGCTTTGTCATAACAGGAAAATTGCTCAAGTGTCTACTTAACAGAATAGATGTTTTCTAATACCTTTTTTTCTTTCTTCATCTAAAATGCTGTAGATTTATTTAGCACAACAAAAAAATTGAGCTCATACAGCTTGATACTGTAGTTGGATTCTGCATTACAGACCTTAATTGTCATGGAGGGGCAGAGGTGGGAATGTAATTGGTATTTCTGGAAAGTTTTAGTTAATGCATGCATGATGTGTGTTACGGAACCACTGCCTTTTAAAAAAGAAGTCAGTATTATAATGCTGTTCAGTCCTTTGGTTGGAGAATATTTAAACTGCCTTTTTTGCAAGTAGCCTGAGAGCCATTAATTTCTTCTTTGAAAATTAGTGGGAGCTGGAAATTGACCTCCCTTAGCTTTTCTAAAAATTCCAGCCTCCATTTTAAAGATAATAAAACCCTTCCGTCATATGAAGCCCTGGAGAAGAGTGAGAAGATGGGGCAAAAAAGGGAATGTTTGGGGGCAGAGTCTGCAAGTGTGGATGAACATTACCCTTTGATTTGTTTCCACAGGACTGTGGCATTCCAGAGGTGGAGTTCTGCCTGGCAGCTGGTAGTACAGAGGGACTTCCCATCTGCATACAGGGTGCAGTTGCCAATTTAGATGAGCTGGACGTTGAGAAAAACCCTTATATAAGAGTCAGATCAGGAGTGTGAGTACTGAACCTTTTTAACAGCATTTTGCTAGCAGGTAGAAGAGGAATATCGGGGGATGAAACTCAGTCAGCAACATGAACAATATTTAATTTTTTTTCTAGAAATCAGTAAACATACATTTAATATTCCCAGCCCTACACGTCAGCATTGTGCTCTGTGGACTCCTAGTTTGAAGGCATTTTTTCCTAGTTGCTGGCAGAAGTCTTCAGTAATTCCATTTTTGAGTAGCTTTATAAATAGAGGAAGCAACTCAGCTATAATTAGCTTTTATTTCATTGGAGGATAGATACTGTCTCCCAAGTCACCCACCCTATTACAACCATAACATTGTGGCTGAATACCAGAAAATGAGTGTTACATCATGCAGGCATTTCTCAAGCTACAGCCATATCCTGACATTCTGGAGGGAGGTGATGCAGAATGACACAGGCCCCTGGGTAGCACAGAACTTCCTGTATTGAGCAGAATGGGCTGTTGTTCCCTGGGCCAAAACCTCACAGCTCCTGAAGTCTGGGATTTGTGTGGCTCTTCCCATAAATAATTGCAGAATGACATTAGCTCTTCTGTTACAAGAGTCTTGCCTTTCCATGTGAGCCAAGTCTTCCTTCCCACAATCTCACAATATGTCTGTGGAGCTTGGGGTGGTGAAGGAGTTAAAAACAGAATCCTGGCTTATTTTAAACAAAACTTGGTAGTTTGAAGAAAATCACTTTCCATATGGCTTCATGCCTCTTCCTCCATTCCTTGTGTGGTCTCCTAAACCTGTGTCCAGCTTCTACATTCAGCTTTCTTTTTGGTTTAAAACAGTCTGAAGGACTCCCAGCATTTTTAATCCTCACGTCAAAATTATGATAGCTTTCCAAAGGATTGTTGTAAATAATCCTACTTTAATAACTTCCACTGAAAAAATGGCATGGGCTTGATATAAGAAACCTTTTAATTCATAAGGTGACAATCTTAAATAAAATTCAGTGCAAACATCTCATCCTCAGTACTGAATTTTTTTTGTATACTCATAGAGAAGCAAGCTGGCAACAAATGGGTAATTTTCTTCTGTTTCACTTATGTTTAGCTTGGACAAAAAAAAAAGTATCTGAGATCTTCCTAGCAGTGATATTGCCAGCATATTTAAATACAGCTTTGTTTTGGTGTGCTGTCTAAAACATTATCTAGCTCTTATGAGTACAAAAAGGAAAATAATTTTAATAAGATCTTTCTATTTGGAATCTAATTAATGAACTTACTGAGTTATTTATCCTTACTGTTCTAGATGGCTTGCTTATTCAGACTTGAATTACAAGGGAGAGATGACTGTTTTGGAAGAATGTGATTCACCACCTGAAATTCCTTCAGCAGATGTGAAATCTCTGCGTCCCTTAAGAATGGTGAGGACTTCACAGTTCCATGATAATTGTGTCCTTCCTTTTTTTTATTGTCGCTTCCCCAAAGGTTTTGACCTAAACACAACTTGGGCTCTGATGTTCATTCTGGTTTAATCCTCCATGGTGTGTTTGCTTTGGTCACTGTGACTCATTGGGCTTCTGCACCCCCTCAGCCTCTTCCTGGGAAATTGCTGTTGTTGGGAGGAGGTCAAGTAGGACAGAAGAGCTCTTCATTTTATTGCATCCAACCTAATAGCTGTCTCTTTAGTCACTCAAGTGAGGTCAGTCTCTTATTCCCTCACAGAGCATCATTCACTCACATTTCCAGAGAAGATGCATTTGTTGTATTTGCTCTTTGACCATAAACATGAATATGTTAGACTCTCTTTTCTCTTTGCCCTGCTGTTTTTCTATCTCTTCTAGTGTTGCACCATTTGTGCTTTAGAAATTTGAAATGCATACAACAGAGCTTTGAAAGTTAATTTTAAAAACTGGTCAGTATCAATTAGTTTAAAAATATGCCGTAAATATTTACTTTAGATTTCTGAACCACAAAGGGATATTTTTAAATTGCTTGCAATCTTAGAGGTTTGTCAGTGCACTGATCTGTTTGTAGGTCAGGTTTATAGTGTGCCTGGCCTTTTGAAATCTATGGCCAGCACTGAAAGTGGTGAATATAATTGCAAAGTGGTCTGATAGTACTATAAAACACATGTCAGAGTGGAACTGTGAGTTTAATATAAATAACTATTTCCCCCCCCATCTGTTTTTAGGGTGGACTAAAGGTGCAAATGCCAATGAATGTCAAGGTAAGCACAGAGTGCATTGAGAATAAAATATAAGCACATTGGGAACATGAAATTTTATGCAAGCTGCTTTCCTTTTGTTTGGTGTGTGATCTTTGATAACTATTCCGTGCTTGCTGCTGAAGAAAAATTCCCTGATGCTGTCAAGTTCACTTAGTGTTTGATGAGGTGTAAAAGTACCAGTAGTTTGTTTTTTCACATATTAAGAGAATGTGCTATAAAGTGAGTTTTTCTGATTTGACACATTAGTCACTGTAATGATAAAGGAGGTGGGGGAGATTTTCCCATTTAACATTCCAAGTTTAAAAAAAAAAAAAGGAGAGGGCAGGGAGGAAGAGGACAGGAGTAGAACCCTTCCGTCCTATCCCCTATTCCAGTATGGGTTATGAGTGAGACCAGGATCCTTCTGTGATCCAAGGAGCTGAAAGCTGATCCAGAGCTATTGCTCCTTTTTCCTCCTTCTATAAAAATGTTAACACTTTAGGTAACTTTTAATTGTACAAAAACATGCACAACTTGGGTGTTTTTCTGATAAATACTGCAACAGATATAAATATTGTCAGTAGCTGATCTCTGTGATTCAGCAGATGAGGAATTTGAAGGGGCTGTTAACTGCAGTCATGGAAATAACTTCAGCAAAGTACAGGAAGAGGCTTCTTGTCTACTTTTAGAGGATTAAGCTCGACATGATGTTTTCTAGATAATAATATATGAGAAAACCCACTTTGGAGGACAGTCCAAAGAGTTTTCAGAAAACATCACTTCTGTCCCAGCACTGTTTGGTAGTGAAGAAGAGTTTCAGGAAATTGGATCACTGCGTGTAATTGGTGGAGTGTGAGTATATTTCACTTTCATATTTATTTATTTTAAAATAGAGAAGTATAATTAAATGCTTGGAAGTGCTAACTAAGGGATGATTGGAGTCTTCCACAGGTGAAAGGTTTTGAAAAGAAGGAAGTGTATTTTTCTTTTACTATCAGCTCTTCAATTATCAGCCTTCCAAGTTAAATGTGTGAAAGGTGAGGATTCAGTGTGTGCCATTTGGATGCCAATAAATTAGGCCACTTTGTTCACACAGAACTTTAATCTGTATTGTTTTATACTTCTGATAGTCTCTATTTAATTTGCTGCAATGACCTTGGGTAGGTGTGGTTTTAATACCTCTGAAACCTACAATCTGTTTTATTGTCCTAATGGTTTTCCTCTGCCAGCTGTTCCATGTTACCAGGCATTGGGAAGTGCTGTTATTTTCACTAATTGAGGCACTGGATGGATTCTGTGTTGCCCTGCCCCTCCCTGTGTCACACACACAGAGGACTATGTCACACCTGTGTCACAGGTGGATGCTCTGAGGTGAACTCAGCACCAGCCACCAACTCCTCATGTTGTTCTTTCACCCTCTCCCAGCAGGACAGGGCTGTCTGAGAGCAGGCAGGGGGGTTGCTTCTGCCAAAGACTTCAGTAATAAAACAGTTTTCAGAATATCTTGCTTTTGTTTCTCAAAGGGATTTTCTATTTCAGCATAAAAATGGAATAACATACATCCTTTCAGGCTGTTGTCAGAATTTTACAAGCACTAAATTCAAAACAAACTTAATTGTTAATACTCACATAATCTGTTCAGAAGTGCATTGTGTGTTCACTATCTGAGAAGCCTCAGATTGTTAAAAATCATTGCTCTGTCTGTTGTGGCAGCTTTTATTTTTAGTGCTGTGGTAACCTAAACAGTAGAATTAATGTAAACCAAATGGTACTAAAAGTAAAGCTATCCCTGCCTGCCAAATTTCACTGCCAACAGAATTTGTACAGCAGTTCTAATATTTACAAGGGAGCTTTAATGAAAGAAATGCTTACAAGAAAAAAGACGGGGGAAACACTTTTTAAAATTGACATCCATTAGAGATTTGAAGTTGATATGGAAACACCTTCTTTTAACTGAGCCTTATCTATTTATTCAAAATACTTGGAAAATTTCTGTTTGTTTACTGCTAAAACATATTCCATATGCAATATGGTTTATATCTTCAATTTGCTTGTCTGTTTATATGTATACATTTTTAGATTAAAGCAGAAAAAAAATATATATGCAGGTGAAATCTTGTTTCTGCTGAAATATGTTAATCTTGTCACCAGCTCCAGCAAGGGTAGGGTCTCATCATTTATTAGCACACTGAAGAGATCCACTGCTTGGTTTTTTATCAGTGAAAGTTTTGGCATCTAGCTGCATCCTGGGCTCTGTGGTACCAAATACTGCTGTTGGGAGTATGGCAGAGAAGCATTACATAAATCAACTATTGTTGGATAAAGAATCACATGGAGCAGGATTTTGATCCACAAAGAACACTTCATGGGTGCCTGTTGTGATTCCAGACAGGCATTGCTTTGTTCTTTGGCTGGGTTTGTGATACTCATTTTAGTGGTTTTGGGGTGTTCTCTTCTCCCTTTATTTATTAGAGAAAATCATGTGTGCAGTTGTTTTGCCTTTACTGACTTCTCCTTTTTTGTTGTTGTTGTGGGGCTGCCACAGATGGGTTGCTTACGATAAGGAACGCTACAAAGGCCATCAGTTCTTGCTGGAGGAGGGAGATTATGAGGACAGAGGCTCCTGGGGGGGAGCTGACAGTGCCCTGCTGTCCTTCCGCTTCCTTCAGGCTGTGAGTACTCACATGGATTTCATTCAAACCATGAAGAGCAAGGTTATTCTCTGTACATGCTACAGCTGCCTTGGGTCTGGCCATTCCAGCTTCTGCCCGTGTTCCTCCTCACTCTTTTCCTACTGGCTGCAATCTAGACTGCACTAAGAAAGGAGCAGGTTCTAAACATTTTTTGTGAAATTCATACAAAAATTGTATCATGCAGAATTCCTTGTCTACCTGCCAGGTTTTGCAGATACCTCAGTCCTGCACCTCGAGCTATTTGCATCTCTCAAATGGAATTTTCTTAAAAGCATAACGTGCCTGAGTGTACAGAGTAGTTCTTCACTAAAACATAAATAGCTTTTCAATGCAGCAGCTGTTGCAAGCCTTAAAACAGCATTACCCTCTGTCTGTGATTTTTCTGCCAGAAAATTTTGGCAGCAAAAATAATCATGGTAAAAAAAAAAAAAAGATCCTTGCTACTAAAATGTGTTTAATGGAGGCAAGAATGAAATAATAATAAAAACTATTTGTAAGAGTCCACTATTGGAAGCAAAGTTAGACTTTTTAGCAATGGGGAAACATGGGATTAGAACTTCTTTATCATTTCCTTTGTTTTGGTTTGGGTGGTTTGTTTGTTTGTTTGTTTGTATAAGGGTTTGAAGGGTTTTTTATTATAATGGCAACTCTGTGAGCATTAAATAGAGCTGCAGATAGTAAGTTCTTCTGAGACTAAGATAATTCGCTCTGATACTACTCAGTTTTGTATATTCAGATTACTCATGTCCTCATCTGAGGAAATACGATATTCCTGAGCCAGGAATTTTGTGGAAATTGAAGATAGGAATTTAAAGCAAGCTCTCTGTCTCAACAGTCTTTTTTTTTTTTTTTAATAGAAAGTTAATGTGAGCCCAAGAAGGCCATACTTATATTCACAATTTGCAGGTTTGTTTTTCATGACAGGCACCTAGAAAAAGCTGTATTTATAATCAGAATCTATCAAAATAAAGATAGGAAAATGAATTGCATACAAGAAAAATATCCTTCTCTAAATAATTTATTTTTAGGTTTCTGAGAAAAAAGTAGGTAGGAAAGCTCTTCAGATTCCTCATTTTGAACGTGCAGAATCCAATTCAATTACTGAATAATCTTAATTTTCCTCTCTTTTCCAGCTGTGTGTAGGATACTTGAGCAACTTAAATTGATCTTTTTAGATTTTCCTCTAGCAAGGGACATAAATACAAGTCAGAATCATGCATATGGGTACCAAGAATGACTTTCCATGTCATGTGTTTAATTTACCTTGCACCTAGAACTGTCAGAAGGCTCAAGTCATTAACATTTAAAAAATATATATCATTCACAGTCATGTATCAACATATATCATTCCACTTGGCTTATAAGTATGTATAAATATTTACCTATTGATAAAAGAAGTGGAAAATGAATAATTCCTCTCAATTTGTTGCATAACTGAAGGCAACCAGCTGCTTGCCAATGGAATGAGTAATGGCCCTGGCATTGTGTTGTTTGGCTGGACCAGCAGATTGCCTCCCTCTCAGCCATGTGCAGAGCTCAGCCTGGCCATATGCTCCCTTTGTGACTTTGTGTACCCTACTTAAGGGCAAGATTTTAAAAATATTTTAGTACCAAACGTTCAGTTTCAAGGGGGAGCTGGGCAAAAATCCAAACTCTTGTGTGCTTGAGGCTCCTCACTGCACAGCAAATGTCCTGGCTCTTCTCCCTAAGCTCAGGAATCCTGTCAGGGGAAAGGTAAAAGTTGCAGTGGTCTCAGAATCCACAGGGACGTTGTTGTGTATCTCCTCTCCCCAGCACATATGTGGGCACACTGCAAAGGCTCTCAGCTTTTGGCTGGCTTGAATATTCCTGCAGTGAACAGTCACAAGGATTAATAGAGGGTTCAGGGGGTGTTTGGGAAGCAGAGATAAAAAGCCCTTGTGGAATTGTGTTTTCCAGCTGCTGCCAGCTCCCTGTCAGCATCTGTGTTGAACACACCTGAGTCAAATGCAGAGGCTGCTCCTGAGGGCAGGCAGCAGTCTGGACTGTGAGCTGCTTTGGGGACAGTGGCATTTGCTTCTTTTCTGCAGTGTCAAATGCCTTTCAAGCTGGGCTTTGCCCATGGCTCAGTGAAAGAGGAAGGTTTCTGATTATGTTGCATTCAGAGCTTTCCCACTAATGTTTTCAAGTCTAGAATTATCTGCCTTGGTCTGAAAGTCTTTTCTTGAAAAGTTTGGGTTTTTTTTTTCTCCTGTTGCTTGTTGTGAGAGAAGTTGTAGTGGAAGTTCAGACAGGAAAGAATGACGGCTGAATTTGAAAGATGTTTTAAATTTAATTATAACCGTGCATATATATTTCAGTATTTTAAACTTAGTTAAGTAAATTATGTGTAAATTTGATCTAAATTACTTTTTGGGTACTCTTAAAAGATTCCTAAAGTCTTTTGCTTTAGGACTGTTAGGAGTAGCTGGTTTTCATTTGCACTAATACTGCAGTAGTTTGCTTGTTCTTTCCTTTTCCTTTTTTCCTTTTTTCCTTTTTTTCTTTTTTTCTTTTTTTTTTTTTTTCTTTTTTTTTTTCCTTTTTTTTCTTTTTTTCTCTAAAAAGTACTCTGAAGCTGCAGTTGTTCATGATGATTTTTCCAGACCTGGCACTTTAATTTCTAGTGTATACATGAAATAGTTGCAACAGGTTAACAGTTCAAATAAATGAAGGAAGGAAGTGGTCAACACAGTAAGAAAACCAGTTTTACACCTTTTACTGTCCTGTAAACAGTGCAGAGAGGTTGAGCCACATCAAGTATTTATTCCAAAATTGGTTTCCATTATTCATTGTGATTATATCCTGTAGAAAGACATGGTGTCCTCCAAAGAGGCTGTTTGATCAGGTTCACCTGGCTAAATTAATGTGGCTGCATGATTGTTTTGGCCTTAATTTCTGAGTGGTTTTTGATAGTTATAAATCTTGGTTTTCTCAGTGTTTAGTGTAATAATACCCATGGTGGTGTCCTCACATGTTTGTGAGTCTCTTTTAACCACACTATTTGCTTGACAGCAGTTGTTTCTTGTTTGTAAGATTTACTTGGTTTTAATTTATAACACTACTGAATGATTGAGAAACACTGAAATTGAGTTAAAGGAGTAAAGTGAATAGATTGGTTTTTTCTGTTTTCCCAAGCAGAGACTGAACTATGTGCTTAAAATTGCTAAGTGGTTAAAAAGCTGAAGATTTGAAACCCAAATTCAAATAATCTGAAGCTGTGCAAGTAATCTGGCCAAGAAACTAAGCTGGCTGAAAGCACAAAGCAGTGTCACACAGCTATGTAAGAGAGAATGTGACAGTGTTAAGCAGGATTTATTTATAGCTACAGTGAATGTATCCAAAAAGTACAAACCCCTTGTGCTGGAAAGGTGATCTTGCCCAGGCTTTTCCTCTCCATAATTATTGCCATGTTGCTGGGATAAAGGACGAGAAGTTCAGTAAAAAACTATAATCATGGTTGTGCTTGGAGTAGTTACTTGTGAGGCTTTTGGAAGATCAGTGCTAAACTCTTTCCTTCTTAACTCTTCTCCTTCCCACACAGGTATCTTGGCACTCTGAGCCATCCCTAAAGAGGAAAGGATGTAGCTCAGGGGCAGCAGGCTCTTCCTCTCTCCAGTGCAGACCCCTGAAGGCCATGTCAGATTGTCAGGCTGCCAGTTATTCCAGAACTTCAGTGCCAGACTATCCTATAAGGATCCACACCAGGGAGCCAAGTCCCTTCTCAGCTCTATGAAATGCTGTCCCTTTCTGGCTACAACTCTTTCCCAAAATGTTTTATGTTGTGAAGAGTCACTGAGCTGTGGCAGTCTTCTAACTCCTGTGCTGCCTCCTAGGATTTCATAGAGTCTTCGGTGACGCTTTTCCAGTCTGATGATGAAGATGGGAAAGCACTGGACATCATCAATGAAGAAATCCCTGATTTGGAGCAGGCTGGATTTGGCCCCAAGACAAGGTCGATCCTTGTGAAGAGCGGCGTGTAAGTCCACTCAAATGTATGGGTGGGAGTGTTAAACATCTCTGTGCACATTTATTTGGGTGCACCTTTTGACAGGCTATATTCCACATGGTAAATATTTGGAGAAGGAAAGTGTTCCTTTAAATTTCCTTGGGGAGTGGAAGGGAAATAATAATTTTAGTTTTCGGTAGCTCTCATGCCTATGCCGTGATTTGGATCTGAGCCTTCTTGTTCACATAAAAAGTTTGTGATGTTCCCCCAGAGGAGTCACATAGTTTCATGGCAGTAATACTGGAAGATTTTTTAGATATATTGAGAACTGGTATAATTTTGGGGACAGGTAGAGCATGTCCAGAAAGCATGAGATGTGCTGTATTTGTAATAAAGTCAGACTGCTGGCACTGAAAATTAAAATAATTTTTATAGAACTATAAAAACTAAAACATAAAAGACATAAAGGGAAAAGAGCACTGTGGACTCGTGTGGGTTTCAGACATTTAAAAGTAATTTTTAAAATGCAGTATTAATATTGTCATAACTACCCTAATAGTGATGGGGATCAGGAACTGTGAAGTGAGGGACCTGAAGTACTTATGTAGGGATTGGTGATTAGTGTCTCATGAGGATTAGGTACAAGAATGAAAGATTGAGGCTCAGTTTGGAGAGGAGGGATACGAATGAGAGCTGCAAAATCCTGAAGGTGGTAAGACAAGATTAATACAGTTCCCAGAATCTTGCATGACAACAGTTGGGAGAAGTGCTTTACAGAACAGGAGATTGTTTTAAAGCAGATTTTGATGTGGGAAGGAAAAAGGCTTTTCCTACACCAGAGACAGTGAGTTTCTGAAACTTGCTGCTGGTAGCAGAGAGCACCAGGAGGTTAAAATGAGCATTTGATAAATTAACAGCAAACAGACTGACCACTGGAAGATAAAAGTAAAATGGGCAAGGACATGCCCTGTTATATCCCTAATATAACAGTCCCAGTGCTGGGTGAGTGAGGAATGCACCACCAAAAGTGGGTAATTTAGTGGTGTCTGACTATCCCCCATCTGCTTCACTCTGCAGGGTTAGAGGGACCCTCTAGTTGGGGGTTTCTTTCTTCTTAAATTGCAGCAGGGAAAGCAGGGTGGGAGAAGCTTGAACTGCCAACTATTGCAGGCTTTTGCTTTCTCTCATCAAGTCTTCCTCAGATTACTTCTCTTTCTTCTTGCACCATTTTTCCTAAACCCAACTGGAAAAGCTGTAAGAAAGCCCTGTCTTAGGGGGGTGCCAAACAGGCAAAGATTCAATTAATAGAGATTTAAAAAGTGATCAATTAAATGTCTTTCCTCTGAATTTCTGAGCAGGACATCATCTCACAATGAATTTGATGGGAAGGCAGACACCCAAAATCTTGTGTTTGTCAAAGTAGGGAAGAGCACAAAATCAGGAGTGGGGCAGTTTTGTGCCTCTCATCAGGTTTAATGTTGCACTGTCTGCCAGGTGGACATTCTGTTGTGCTTGACTTGCTGTTATTGTCAAACTACTCAGAAAAATGTGATGTTTTCAGTTTAACTTTTGTGTCATTCTCCAGGTGGGTGGCATATCAGCAGAAATATTTCTGTGGAGAACAATATGTATTGGAGAAAGGAAAATACAAATGCTTCTTTGACTGGGGAGGATCAAGTAAAACCATCATGTCAATTCGACCTGTTAAGTTGGTGAGTTACCAGAATTTACGGGAAAACCTTGAAAGAAATGAGACCTTTGGAGTTCAGAGTTAACCATAATATTTAAACAGGAGAGCCCACATTATAACAACCTATCTGTTTGCTTGGAAACAATTTAAAGACCCTTGTGGAAGGCATAATGAGTCTGTTCAGGATGGAAACTTAAATGCACGCTATGGATCTTTCTGTCTTTTGAGAAAATTGTCAGGGAAACTTCATAAGAAGAATTTCCCTTTGGCAGACTGCATACATGGAAAAGATAGCCTGGCCTGGAAAAATTAATTTCTCTTAAAACATATAATTTATAATGCCTACTTGATAATATATTTAAAAATACTTGAGAATTTATCTGGCCTCTGTTGTTACATAATAGAATTCTGCTGAGTTGGTGTTTTTTTTTTTTTTTCTTACTTTTATGCTAAAATATTTGTACAAGATACAGTGAATAAAGACAGGAAATATTTTTAATCCATTATTCAATCCAAGGTAGTGCCGACTCACCCCAACAGATTAGTGCCAGTGCTGTCAAAACCCTAATGCAAAACAAAGACAATCTTCAGCCATAAGTATTAGATGATAATAAGTAATAAATTATTAATAAGTAATAAATTACAGGAATGCAAAAGGAATATTTAACCTTATTTTGAAGAGCACATGTTGAGACAGGTGTCTTCTATTGGTTTCAATTCTGTCTTTTTTTTCAAGAAACAGCTTCAAAAGTAAATGCAGAGACATTTACATGGACCCCAATGCACATTATGGGAACTAATTAATGCTGATGCAAGTTCTCTGTGTGAAAGGCATTGAACAATCAGGCAGGTAATTGTGAGCTTAGGGGCAGCTCATGGCAGAAATTGAGGAAGAGAATTGTGCCAAAAGCCTGGGAAGTTTTTTTTCCTCTGCTCCTGAGTTCACACTTAACAAATTTCAGGCAACTTGGCATGTCTCCTAGGAAATTAATTGTAATTAATGTTGAGGTTTTCTAATACATGTATATGTGTTTATTATTGCAGGAGCCCCTTGGGATGAACGAGCCTCCACATTTGGTATGTTGGCATTATGTAAAAGTCTCTAGTACTAAACTGCACTTAATAATTAAATGCAGGTAATGTTGAATGCCTTGCTTCAGATGATATCTCAGTATTTTCAGGTGACATTTTGGTATTGTCACCTTGCTACAGCAAATCAGTGATGGAGGAAAGTGGTAGATGGATAAAAGTAAAGTCTGCTAGGTTTTCTCCTCTTTGCTTTATTCTGGATCATACCCTTTAGTATTCCATCCCCAAAAATGCAAACAGTCCAATAGGTTTGGAGTGATTTTGGGTCTCTACAGCTTTTTATTTCCCACTTCTTTCCCTCCTGTTTCTGGGAACTCACCCTCCCATCCATTCATGCTTCTCTTTATGGCAGATTTTCTTTCCATTATTTTGCATTACATCCAGTTTGTCATTCCTGTGTTTATGTGTGAGGTGAAGATGAAAATATAAACTGCAGAAAACTGAACTGCACATTTCAAACCTGCAGCTACATCAACACCTGGAAGTTGGGTTTTTTAGTCTTGAATGCTGATAGTTCTGCTTTCCAAAGTCTTACAAGCAGGTAGAGCTGCTCCTTAAGATTTCCTTTTTGTTACAGTAACATCAGAGCTTAACTGGACACATCCTGATCATGATGAATCTGTTATACATTCTGACACTTTCCCTGAAAGTTGTGTCTAATTTAGTGATAACATATTAAGAGAAAGTAGTCCCTATAATTCACTCTTAGTCTCAAAAATTACTTAGTTTATGGTCTTAAAGTTTGGTCCTTACCTTACAAGGTTATTTTCCATTAATGGGTCTTTGAGTTATCTTTTTGAAACACAAACCTGCTCTGTGTTCATCACCATGTGTGCTTTGTGTCCCCTGCAATGTTCTGTCCCAGTAAGGCTCTCCCTCTGTCTAGCATGAGTTGTGTGATTGATCTTTTTCTGTCCTGCTAAGCGTGGGTGATGATCTGAGTGATTTTATTGCCCTCTCTGACATGCTTTTAATTAAGCAAATTTGGGAAAGTTTATTTTGAGAAACATGACTTATTTTCAGACAAAAATATGTTTTAGAGCTCTGTGGTTCTGTTTCAGCAAACTGAAGTATTTTGTCATCTGGACACATTTTCTTTCTTGCTCGGATGGGAACTGTGCATTGTGTTATTTAGCAGGTGGACCACACCCTCCTTTTTCTCCAGTTCTACCATTTTATGATTAACCCAGGACTACAGGAAATGTTTCCTGTCTGAAGACATAATTGGTGTATTATTTTAGCCTTAAACACTGACTTCCTGCCCAGCCTATTCACATGGCAGTTTGCAGCCAAATCCAAAGACTTGCAAGTATGTTCACCAGAGGGCCTTGCTAAATGATACCAGATAAAATAACTGACTCAGGTAAAACTGGTGGGGTCTAAACAGTTGAAGATAATTTTATTTTCATCTCCAATTCTTCTGGTTTTTTTCAGTATCTCCCAATGTCTATTGTTTGAGTGTATTATTCCAGTGTTGCAGAGCCTTAAGATCAGTTCAAACCTTTTGAAGTTTCAATAAATTCTGCTTTACAGGCTTTTTATTTCCAGAAATGTGGAAAAACCTCTGTGTGTGTGTATATGCACAGACACCTTTAAATATTGGCATGTACTGGATTGTATTTTGCCTCTTATGGTTTTTAATAACAGTCCTAACACCACTTGTGAAAAAATTACTATCCTGACTTACCACAATCCTGGTTTTCATAGGATTCTGCCTTAGGGCTAGGGAAGAAAGAACATATTTCATATCACTACAGTTCTTCCAGGAGAGGAAATATTTTGAGTAATTTTTAATGGGAGAACATTTAATCACTTAGGATAAATAAAAGACAGGCACTTGGATAAATATCAAAAATTTCACAGTCAGAGTAAAAGAAAGGTTTTCTTCATGAAAACCAGTCTCTTAGTTTGGAACTTCTAAGTGCAGTAACATCCTGATGTTTGACCCTTGAATAAGTCATATATTGATTGTTTTGAATGATTGTACATTCTCCCACCTTTACTAATATATGTCTGAACTAAGGGAACGTTTTGCACTGTCTATAAGAGTGTGTCTTTTTCACTTCTATTCTTATCAGAAATTGAAAAGCAAAATTTTCTTAAATCTCTGAATAACTCCCCTGACCTTTTCTGCCTGCCAAGCTTCCTAATGATCCAAGTACACAGAGTGTAAGAAATCACCAACTCTGCAAAGCCATTCATTTTATTTATTAACATAAAGCTTTGCCCAGCAAGAACAAAGCCTCTTTTAACATCAGGTGACTTGTACAGATGATTTAGAAAGCAGAGATAATTGCTCTGCAACTCTGCATATTTGTACTTTAATATTCTAGCCGTTGGATTTTTGGGAAGTGAAACCTCACACGGTAATGTCAGATCCTGACAAAGTGGAGGTGGCTGCAGTTGGAGACTGATTGCACTTTTTGCACTGAGGAATCACTGCTCCACTCCAGCTTTTGTCAAGTTAACACCCTCATTCATTACCAGACAAATTCTGTGTTAAAACAAGTCGTGAATCTTTTTTAAAAGCCTTGCATAGCACGTGCCCTATGAAAGAAAGGCAGTGTATATATATTCCCTTTTGTGAAGAGATTGGAGATGAGTGGGTAGAAAATACAGTGTAATTACAGCTTAAATAGGTGCTTTGTGACATTGTAGTGCCGTTGTATTTACAAAAAAGTCAGGTACACTTTATTAATTTCATTGTAGCTGATCAGTGCACTCCAATTAGCTTTCATAGCCTGCAAGGCCAGCTTAAGCCTTTCTTGTTCTTTCTAGCAGGAAACATTCATTTCTTTTCAAAATATAGACTGAACTTTTCCATAAAATCATTTGCTGACACTTGTGTTTGGCCTTCTCACTCTGTGCTGGCAAAAGCACTTGATTTCTTTTCTTTGGCAGGAAGCTTGGCCAATTTGGGGCATGAAGGGGGAAGTAGCTCTTGCAACAGCCATCGTGCTTTTCTTCCATTACAGAATATGAGCTCTTCTCTTGATACACTTAAATTTTTCATTCTTTTCCAGCTTCTCTTTCAGGCTTTCAAATGAAATCCATCTCAGTTACACAGGGGCAGCCCAAGGGTACAGAATTCTGGGTGTCTTTGCTATGAGCATAGCCTACATCACAACTGGGTTTCTTTTGGTTTTGGTGGGGGCTTTAGGGGGTTTTTTGTGTGAATTTTTTTGGTTTAAGTTTGTTTTGGGTTTTTTTGGGGGGAAGAGTTTGTTCATTTGGGCTTTTTGTTTATTTGTTTGGATGAGGTTGTTTTTTGGGGGGATTTATTGTTTGGTTTTTGTCTGTTTGTTTTTTTTCTATTTTACTTTCATTGCAATATTTTGAGCCTTCTTGTTTTTCAAGATGAACTGATCACATCTTACTGGTGGGGTGTGGTTCACTGTGACTTGCAATTCTTTTCTGTGACATATAAAAGCAGCTTGGCTGAACTTCAGAGGTCCCCAGATCCTTCAGAAATCCTCCTGCTAGCTCTGAAATGCAAAGCCACCTGCAACCACTGTAATCACAGAAGATTTCAGGGCACTTCAGTAGCAGCTCTGTATCTTTTGACCAGCATTTCCCCATCCTGCTCTGAGCACTGGGTTGCTGAGCTGTGGTGAGGGTTAAGCTGCAGTTCAGGGGGACTTTGGGTGGATGATAACAACCTTGAGTCCTGCTCTTCTCATTTTTGCTTGGGCCCCCTCCTGCTACAGTTGAACCTACACTTGACAATTCTCCCTGCCTTAGTATCACTGGGAAGCCTCCTGTGCCAGCCCAGAGATGACAAAATACTTGATATTTCTAAAAATACCTTGATTTCTAAAAATAAAGCAGCTGTGGGAAATGTAAAAGATTCTTTGGATGACAATTCATTCAATTAATTGTATCTTTGTGAATTGAATGGGTACTTCCCTGAGAGTACAGCTTTCTCTGTTTACATTAATGATAATGCCTTCATTTTCCTTCTAGTCATTGCTTTTGTTTTGTTTTGTTCTTGTAGCTCAAAGCTTTCAGTAATACACATTTCCAAGGAGCATGTGTAGATTTCACAGCAGAAGTTTCTGATTTTACATCATTCATACCATGTTCTTTTAAGGTTCTCCGGGGATGGTAAGTGTCTGTGTTTTTACATGCCATCGTTTTCAGTATTATCAATTTTGTTTTGTAAATGTTACCAAATTTCAGACAGCTGAAAGCACATAACCCATGCCCATCATCTTCCATCATGTCTTAGACCCTTTGTCCTGCAAGGCATCTCAGTAACTCTCATCCTGTCCTTGGTTTGGGCATTTTTCTCTCCCTGGGGAAGGTTTGCACAGTTACTGTGACTCTTTTTTTAACTCCAGTTAGAATTTATTCCAGATTTTGAGAAGTTTGGTACAGTGGAAGTGTCTAAATTCCACTCAACATCTTTTGACTCTGGAAATGAGGTTTCTGCACCACACTGTTTGATTTTGCTGCTTTGCTGCATAGCCTTTAAAGTCACCTTACTTTAAGCTTGACAAGAGCTAAGGAAATTTTTTATTCCTTTTGTCCTTAGCAAGTATTAGGTCTTGGGAAAAAATGTTGTAAATAAGCAGCTAGAGTAGCTTATCTTTTTTTGTTCCATTATTCTTGCAGTTGGCTCCTGTGCTACAAAGGGGAAACCACTGACAATCACTGTGTGCTGGAAGAAGGCCTCTATGTTGACCTCAGTTCCTGTGGCTGCCCAACTGCTACAATCAAATCCCTCAAGCCTATTCAATATGTAAGACTTTATTTGGGAAAAAAAAAAAAAAAAGAAATAACGTTTGGGAACTCATTTTCTTGTCAGATGTCTGAAGCCAGTACTTGCCCTAAACAAACTCCAGTTAGAGAAAAGAGAGAGGTTTGTTTTCTTGGCTCAGGGTTTTTTTTTGGGTTGGGAACAGGCTGCGTGCTCACTTGCACAAGGTCACTTGTAGCTGCTCTTGGGTGTTCTGGGTTTAAAGTTCTTCTCTTTTTTACAAGTGAGCCATGAGATCCACCATGGCCAGGGGGTTGCACAGGAATGCATTTTGCTCTCCAGAATAAGAGAGACACAACCTTTTATCCATCCCTTTGTAACCCTGCACATAGGACATACAAAGCTGTAGTCTTGATGTGATGTCTGTGCCTTTCTTCCACATCTTGGTATGCTCTTATGCAGGAGCATCAAAGATGAGCTGTAACCCTGCTGGTAAAAGAGAAGCAAGTGGCTTTTCTGCCCTCTCCTCTCCAGCACTGGCCACCAGCTTCTCCAAAACTCTTCCTCCTTCCCTTATCACAGGACACAAACTCAGCCTATGTGGTGTGTGTCCTTCAGTGCAACTCCTGTGAACCTCTGTGATTACACAGTTCAGCTTTTTCACATATGAAGTCCTTTTTACCATTTGTGAACAGTTTCTAAAAAGAAAAGCCAAAAAAGCCCCCCCAAAAACTCCAAACCCCAAGCAAATGCAAACACCAAACCCATGGGTGTGGTGGGAAGGATGTACAACTCAAATATGAGAGCTGGACTTTTCACTAGACTATGCAGATACAGTGACTTCCCACCTGCTGAGAGCCTGGGGTTTAGATTAAAGTTCCCCTTTTCAAGTTAGGCTTTTGGACTGTGCTGTGCCAAATCCAAGTGAAGTTTTGACATCAAATAATAGTAGGCCTCATCCAAATCCCCCTGCCTGTAATCTCCCAGGGAAGTAAATATGAATTTTGGCATGGTAGGAGACTACTGGCAGCCCTTGACTCCCGAGGGCCAGGCCCTGGAAGAAGTGTGTTTGGCAGGCTGCGTGTGGGAAGCTCACACACATCTTCCTCTGCTTTTGCACCTCTTAGTTTGGTTCTTTTCTTGCCAATAGGAGCCCTTGTATTTCCCAAAATCAAGGCACTAAACAGCATAAAATGCCACTGAACTCTACCTGTTTGCCCTCAGAGCCCCCAGGGCAGTGCTGGGGGACCTGGTGTGGCACAGACGTGACCCGGAGCACGCAGCAGGTCACGGCCAGGAGCAGGCACAGTTAATTCTGAGCATTGTCCACACACAGTGCACTGTTCTTGGAACAGAGCCCCTTTTATTACAGCACATTTCTGTTAGCTCATTGCAGAGGAGCAAGCCTGTTCCCAAGGGGCATTGTTGTGTAGCTTGATTGAATTCATTTGTGGCGTTGGGAACCCCTTCCATTATTCAGCTTTGAGTTACCAGCCTCATTTGAGAGCTAAGGTGTGTCCCCTGGTGGCTTTCATGTGAGAACGAGAACTTTTAACCCTGACACCAAGCCCTGCATGTGCATTGTCTCCTGCTCTCCTTTCAGTGAGATGTAATTGCTGCAAGTGGAACTGTGCAGGAGTCCCACGCTGGGAGCATTCCATTTGTTCTATAGAAAATGCAGCTTTGATGGAAACAAACCATTTGCAAACAAATTTAACAACTGCACTGAATGAAAAAAGAAAAAAAAAAAGTTAATTTTTTCTATTGAAGAAAATAAACTTGAGTTTTTAGCTTGAGAACTGCCAGAAATGTAATTTGCTTGTCTAAGAGCTTAATTGCAAAACAAAACAAAAATTTTCCTTCTAAATCACACTGAGTTGGTCCAACAAAAAAAAAAAAAAAAAAAAAAAAAAAAAAAAAAAAAAAACCACCTTTCAGGGCAACAGAAGATGATTTGGATAAGAAAATAGGCTCACACTAGTGATAGTTTGATGATTTCACTGTAGTGACAGTATTTTAGGTTGGCTAATTTTTATTCTAGCTCTGGCTCTTGCAGGGATGTTTTACATGTTGTCTGGTGAAAAGTGAAGTTGTCAACATTTAGGTATGACATGCTGCTCTCCACATCCTCTGCACACACACTCTCCCATTTCACAAGAAATTCAAATTAATATGGTTCCAGTTTGGTTATTTCCCCATTTGTTGTGCATTGACGTCGTGGAGGAATTCAGCACAGCTTTGCAACCAATTTCCTCTGTTCCTGATGAAGTTTCCTCTCTCCCATCACATCTTATTCTCCAAGGTGTATAATACTCAAACTAAATCTTTAGGAGGCCCAAGCTGTGCTTTTTCCCTGCTGTTCCATTTTGCTCAAATACAGGTTGGACTGTTTCATCATCCTCAGAGCATTTAGGAAAAGCTGTGGAGTAACAGGAGGATATGAAGAAGGAACAACTGACATTAATGTCATTTGTCTCTCATCATCTCCTTTCATCTAAAAATCCCAAAGCACTCTTCCAGAAAAGCCTGGTGATGAAATGTGCTGTTGTATTGTTGTTAACAGCCCTCCTGCAGGCAGGTGAAAGCATAGCCCAGGTTCAGAGTTGCTGCAGAGGTGCAGGTTTCTGTGCCTGCATCAGCAAGGGCTTGCCTTTTGCACTGCCATGGATTCATGGAAAGGAAATGTGAGCCCTTGCCCAGCTGCAGGAGAGCAGGTGAAGGCAGCTGGGCCATTTCTAAGGCCATGGTGGGTTGTTGGGACATTTGTCCGGTGTTTGCTGCTTGAGGAGGTTAATCTTTTGGGATAGATAATCTTGCAATGGGCAGTTCAGCTCTGGTGCTGCTGAGGTGTGTTGTTTTGAAAAATTCCCTGCCATTTGTGGTGTGATTTACATGGACAAAAGTGCCCAGGATTCTTGCAATGAGCAATTAGTTTCCTTCTAAAGTGTTACCTTCAACCTATAAATTAAACCTGTCTCCCAGTTTCTAAAACCAAAAATGAGATCCAGGTTGTAGGTTATGCAATGCTTTTTTGGTTTGTTTGGGGTTTTTTTCTCCTTTCTTCTGAGGCATTCTTTGGTCTTGCTCTGATCAATTGTGATAATCCTTGTATTTCTGTATTATCTTCTCTAAGTTAATACAGGTGTTAACTAATCTCCCCAGCATTCCTGTGAGGCAAATAAATCAGCTACAAAAACTCACTTTGGGTTTCTCCCTCTTGCCTTTATTAGGCTTTCCCATCAAAGTTTCACAAGCTAAGTTGGCCAAAAAAAAAAAAAAAAAAAAAAGTGTGGGGGAAAATATGTTTTGGGATGGGCTCTTTTCAAAAGGGCTTTATTAGTAAAAAAATTCTCACAACTTCCATAATGAAAATTTTTCCATAGTTAAAATTACTCTTTTTGCTCTAAGCATGTTTGGAAAGTCACCTGTGCACTTAGTTTTCAGTTCTAGTGCCCTTTGGTCAACTTCTTTGTGTCTGTACACTACTGAGGAAGCTCATCTTGCACTGATCCTTGTTTCATCTCAAACACTTTATGCTTGCATTGTGGGTTTTTCCTGAACTGCTGAAGCATAAAAATCTGTTTTTGAACTGTGAAAAACTGTGTTGCACAGCTTCACAAAGTAAAAGCAAAGGAAAAATGATTGAGGGGGAAGCCTGAGCTGAGTTGAACTGTGCAAAAGATTTTTAGTATGTTGATTTTTAGTGTTGATTTCCCATGCTTTACCTGTGTCATTTTCATTGTACCATGTGCTGTGTTAGCCATAGAACACCACACCTGTTAAGTAAAGTGTATCAGTGTATTTAACAGTTTACAAGGCTGCTCATATCTTAAATTGCTGTGTAAATACAGCTCTCCTTAATCACTGGCCTCTTGAATATAATAAATCCCTTCAAGTTCCTCTCTGGACAGTTGCATGAAAAAACAGGACAAAGCAAAACCTCTTAAAATATTATTGGTGCTGGTTTGAGCAAAGGCAGTCAGTTCCTCCACACCTAAAAATCATGTTAAGAAATTCTGTAGTGCTTTGTTATTCTCACAATTGGCAAGCTTTTCCCAAAGCATGGCATTTCAGGTGTTTTCCTTGAAATAACTGTGAAAAGAAGCTGAAGTAATGCTGACCTAGACATGGGAATGGGTAAATAGGGATGTCTTTGGCTCACCTTTCAGGTGAAAATACTCCTCAGCATTCTGCAAGAGAGGCTGGGAACAGGATGCCTCCCAGGCTAACAGCACAGCCTCAAACCTTGTTTTGCACTGTTGCCAGTTTCCATGGAGCTGTGAAAACAAAGTCAGAGAAAAAAGCCAGGCCAAAGTCACTGCTGCCAGCTGTTGGCCTAGAAGGGAATACAGAACGTGAGGAATCTCTCTATATGGCTGTGGAAACAGGAGAGCTCAGGGCCTGGCACAGCAGCCTGGTTTCTCTCTGGAATTGATGTCTGCAAGGTCACGGCATCTCTGCTGGGACAGAGGGGTCAGAGCCACTAGTTGTGAGTGTGTGTGTGTGTCAGGGGCTCTGAGCAGCTGGACAGGGAATTCTCAGACCAGGCACAACCACAGCACAGCTGGAATCATTTTAATTGTCTGCAGCAGTTTGCTGTTGTGGTTCCTGTGTGTAAATGGATTTGCTGGGTGAGGTGACTTGTCCATCTAGAACAGCAGCCCTGTCTCTTCACACCCTCAGTGTTGCAACAGCAGGATCAGTATTTAGGTTGGGGGGTGGTAATGGCCAGCAACACGGGTGCCAAATGGTGTTTCTCATGGTTAGCAATGCACTTGTGAGTTGTTGGGCCTGCTCTGGACATGGCTTCTGGTGTCCACTCACATGAAAGGCAGTGCCAAGGCTCTTGCAGACAGGAGTGTGATGATTCTGCCTGCCTGAGCCAAGCAACCTCAGGAGTAGCTGCCTGCACTAGGTCTGCTGGTCTGGATTTCAAGGTGAGCCTTTAGCTGTAAATCTGATCCACCCCATCCAGGGGAAGGCACTTGGGCAGAGCTGACATTCCAAAATAAAAACGTTACGGGTTTTAATCCCTTCCTGGTGTATAACATTAGATTTTGGGAGTTGGCTTTAAAAATCTTTTTGAGTGGGCAATCCCAAGCTCTTCTTCAAAACGTCTGGGTGAACTCTGTGTCCCTGCAGTGTTGCATGCCTTAGGCAGTCCCTGCCCTGGCTGGCAGAGAAGGCAATCTCTGGGGCACAGTCTCACTAACCAGCTGCATACCAAGGGCACTGAGTCAGTGCAAGCAAATCCCTATGTCCTGACGCACCCCTGAGCTTTTCAGAGACACTTCCTTACACTGCATGTGCCTCTTCAAACGTGAAAATTAATTTCACTTAATTACTCAGTGCCTGTGTCAACTTTAATTCAAGATTTTGTTTTGTTTATTTCACCTGAGGCCACGTCTTTGCTGCAAGAAAAATCCCAGATTTTGCCTGAGCCAGCTATCTCAGGGTAACATCTCCTAAAAGAAAATCCCTTTCCTGGAGAGGCAGCTCACTGAGTTAGTTAGACCTGTTCTCTCTTCCTTTCCAGGTGTAAACTGCAAGTGCTTTTGCTTCTGGTTTAGGTTAAAAATGCTGAAGCATTGTACAAGTGTTCCTTGTGTTAAGGCACAGAATTTGTGTATTTAAATCTGCTTCCTCTGTTTTTCTGCTGGCCTTAAAGCTGCACCACATTTTCATGCAAACTGATCCTTTTATTTGCTTTCACAGGCAATCTGTCAGCTGTAGAAAAGGACATTAAGTGAAAAATGTTTGAATTCTACATGAGATTATAGAATTTACTATGGCTTTCCTTCAAGACTGTCAGAAGAAAAAATAAGAATGTCTGTTAAAAACATTGAGAACTTTTTTGTTGATCTTTCTGACCTTTTACAATTTGTAGCTCCTTAAAATGTTTGCAGTGAACTACAGCTAATAGAAGTCTGTGGACAACAGATTTTAATTTGACTCACTATTTGAGATGTATGTTCCATCAATAAGTAAAAGAAGTGAATTTTTGAAAAGCAATCAAGGACCTGGTGATACAAATCACATCAAAATGAGTTTTTCCAAACAGAGGCCTTTGTATCACTTGGTGATTCTCTGTGCCTGGCCTGTGTCACTGCTGGCAAAGCCACTGATAAATGCAGTTTGTTTCAGCTCTGTGTGCTGTGGGGTTTTCCCTTGTTGTTACATTTGCTGAGAGAGCACGAGCTAACCCAAAAGCATCGTAGGAAATTCAGCTGAAGTGGGCCAATGTGTGCCATCTCTTAACAACTGAAGTTAGACCATTCCCACTAAAACTTTGTTCTTTTTTTTTTTTTTTCTCCTTCCTCCTCCCCCAGGTTTTTGCTGAGCCTTCCATCAGTCTGTTCAGCCTGGAATGCTGCAAGGGCAGAGAGCTGCACTTCAGTGAACCAGTCAATTCTGTTTTGAGCGAGGACCTTCATTTTTACACCCAGTCTGTGTGGGTGAGAAGTGGACTGTAAGTATGGAAGAAATATCCCTGTCTGTTTTGGAGCTAACATTGTCTCATGATTATTGCCTTGTTCATAGGATGGTTTACATTCTTAACTTCTATTTTGAGGCTTTACAAGGCAGGTAGTGTAAACTCAGAGTGCCTTTATTAACAGGCTGTAAAATGCCAGCTATAAACTGCAGTGATTTGAACTACTGCAGTGGCTCAGGGAAGCTTGATGTGCTGACTGGCTGCCAGAGAAGCAGCAGCTTCTGAGATGAGCTCAGGGTGGATCTGACAGCTGGAACAGTAATTGGCTTCTGTTATTAGTTTAACCCTCCTGCAGGAGTGTGAATGTACACGCAGGTTCTTCTGTGAAAACCTTTTACATCTGAATGTAAGAAGTGACCTTCTCACCTCTTCCACATCTCTCACTTTCACTTTTTAGAAGAGCTCCCAACTGTTCTGTTTTCAGCCAGGTTTTCAGCCTCCACACCCACAGCAGCAACAAATAACTTGCAGAGTCTCATCCTGCAACTGAGAGTGGCTGGAAACTGCTGTTCTCCTAATGGGACACACATTTCCTATGTTTATGTTTGACCTTTCCCCACCTTTTCCACATGGGCAAGGCTGTAATTTTCTTGTGAGAATAGTGAACATAAGCTTCCCCACAGAGCTTTGCCAGTTCACAGCAGTTGCCAACATTTGGGCCACTTCCATCCTGAACCTTTGCTGAAAATACAGAAGTGGGTGTGTTGTCTGGAAATTCAATCCCCTTGCCCCAGCAGCTGGCTGCAAAGGAAGGGTGATGGCTTTGGCACCACGTGGCAAGAAAGCACAGGAGAGTGAGTGCAACAGCCCCTCCTGCATCCTCCTGCTCATTATTGGGTGTGCAGACCAGGTTAGCTGCTCCCTGTCTCTGGGCTGGGTTCAGGGCAGAAAGGCTGGGTTTCCTCTTTTCAATGCTTCCTTGGAAAGAGACCTCCACAGCCTGTCCCCATCCCACAGGGCAGCCAGGTAACCTACAGGCTGGGGGTGTCAGGCGATTATGGGATGTCCTAGAGGGTTAGTTTGCCTTATCTGGGATTCAGAGTTCGGGAAGGCAGATTTGGGGGGGGGGGGGGGGGGGGCGGGGGGCGGGGGGGGGGCGGTTGGCTCCTTGTCCCAAAGCCTGCTGTCAGCTTTAGGCAAATAGGAAAGATTTATGTAAACACTTCGATGGCATCTTGCTGCCAGGCTTAGGTAAAAGGTTCCTTCCTGAGCCAGCTGGCCACCTCAGCAAGGCACAAATCTGGAATCTCCCTTGGCAAAGGGTGCTGGGCTTCTCAGAGGTGTGGGGGAGAGGTGGCACTGCCTGTGTGAGAGCAGAGATGAGTTTTCCCTGTGTCACTGAATGCCAGGAGCACAACCTGGCCTCTGATGGTGATCACTGTCAGTCTTTCCCCTCTCTGCTCCCTGTAAATGTTTGCCTTGATACTGCATTCCACGTGAGACTGTTCCATACTCCAAGAGTAATGTTAACAGAGAATTCTCAGTGACTTGACAGAAACCATTGCAAGGAAAAAAAAAAAAAAAAAAAGCCAGGTTCAGGGTATAAGGAAGACGCAGGGGCAGTCAGGCTACCCTGAACACCTGCTAGTCAGGAGGTGTGGACTTTGAAGAAACAGGGACCCAGCCTCATTGCCAGGCAGCTCAGCTGGCACAGCTGAGCCTCCATGGAGCCCTGAGCAGGGCTGGCTCTCAGTTTCTTTAAGCTGTGGGCACTGGGCAAAAGCAATTGCAGGTGCTGTGAGGCTGTGGGTGTTTTCTCACTGACTCAGTCAACCATCCCTCCTGTTCTTGGCAGCTGACCTGTAAAACAGGTAACCTGGGAAACCAGCACTTGCTTTGTGTTCAGAGGAGTTAATCAGTCAGGCATTTAGGAGTCACTGTCCACACAGCAATGTGCTATTGATATGAACAGAAGGGATCTGTGCTCCTGGGGCTGCCTTCGTGAGCAGCATTTACTGAGCAGATGCCCAGATAACAAGGGGTCTGTATGAGCCAGTGCTTTAACTGGGTGTTCCAGGACTCAGCCACATCCATGGGGTATTCGTGACAGCAGGAAAATCTGCTGCAGCAGGGTGTGGGGTTTGGAGTGAATACCTGTAATGTGTTGTCAGACAAGTGGAATTGTGTAAAAAGTTGTAACTGCAACAAAAGCATCAGGCAAGATCCTCTCATAACTAATGTGCACAACCAGGCAAAGCTGCAAAGGGCTCCCTAGTTTCCTAACACAGGCCTGCTGAAACCAGCATTATTCCCATCTGGGCTCATGCAGAGGTTCTCCTTTTCGTGGGGAAAAAAATGGAGAGGGGAGATAGGAAGTGTAGTTTACCGATTTTAGGCAGAGAGACAGAAAATGGGTCTGAATTTCAGCAGAAGGCAGTCATCCCACTGAAATGAATGGCATTTTGCAGCACAGAAAAAATTGATGGCAAAATGCAGCACATTTTGCTCATTAGAAAATGCTTGATATCAGCATCACTGTGGGGAGGTTTGGGGGCTCCCAAGAGCACAGCCCTGACATGCTGTTTAGTTTTGCTGTGGATAAAAAGTGCCCTTTCACATTCTGTTTTGTGTATGCAGGTGGATTGCCTACGAGGGATGCAATTTTTTAGGAAAGCAGATTCTGCTGGAGCCCAGGGAGATTTCAAACTGGAGTGAACACAGTGGCTGGAAAGCGATCGGCTCCCTTCGTCCTGTGAAACAGGTACTGTAAGGCTGAGTGAGGAAAAGGGGGCTGTGCACAGAGATCATCAGTTCCACCACCAAGCACATTGGGGGGTGTTGTACTCCTTAAATCAGGCCAGATGACAGCCAGAAGGACTCACTGGGAGATGGCTGAAGTAAGAAATGCCTCTAGTGGCAGTTACTGAGATCTATGTTAGGTTCCTAAAGGGAAATAATTCCCAGTTTCTTGGTGCCAAGTTTTGGTTTTCTGAATTGCTCATTAGCTTGTTCTGTGCATGCTCTATTTTTTTACCATATAACAATATAATGAGGAAGCCAATTCCACACTGGCTTGTTTCATAATTAACTTAAATGGAAGCAAGAGCAAAATTTATTGTGCTGTAGCCTAGATTTCCAAAAGAGGCAAAGCTCATGCTGTTCCCTATTGTAGTAAGTTAGCTGAGACTCCATTTTCTTCATGCAGAAAAGCCAATTCTTTATTTTCATAATTAATTTTATACAATTTTTACAGACCTCGTGTGCAACTCTTATTGGTTAATAGCTCCCTTGCCAATTAGCAAAAGGTATTCCACTTGTCTATCAAATCTCTCTATTCTTGGGTTGTTGACATGCTTTATTTACTGATTCTCATGGGACAAATCCTTTGTTATTGCAGGTGCATTTGTTTTTCAGACCAAGAATAGGTTGTCATGCTAATGACTTTTCATACAAAGATTGTTTTTGCATAGGGACTTGCAAATGACTTAGAAGAAGTGACAGGCTAACTTTGGCAATTTAGCAGAGCAGGCTTTATTTTATGAGGCCTTTATTTTATAATTATTTTATCTGTCATGACATCTCCCCCTTTTTTATTAATTTTAAAAGCTCCTATGGTCTGATGGTAAAACAATTTGCATCTTATTAACACTATTACCAGTTATATATTGAATATATTGGGGTAAGATACATAAAAAATCAATTACAATCAACAAAACTCATTAAATCCAATCATGTCACTGACACAGGATCTCACAGCATGAGAAAAATAAAAATAATGCCCAGTGTCTCTAGGGGAAGTAAATTGAGATAAATCAGCACTGTTTGAAAGTCCAAATAGTTGAGACTCAGGAGAAAGTGCATTAGGTGGAAATGTTGATCTTTGACATCACGGGGTGTCTCTGTGGGAGGCTGGAAGAGGGAATAGCTGAAGAAGGTTAGTAGGAACACTGTACCACGATGATGGCATGAGGCTGTTGTTGGCAAGTTTCCTCTGTAAGTCTCTGGACACAGCCCTGCTCTGGCAGTGCTGCTTTTGTTCCTGTTCTGGTTATGAAGGCTGGGTGGTGGTGAAAGCACTTCTCTTCTCATTGGGCCTCATTTTCTCAGAGGCAGTTGATGTCTGATCAAATGAATAGATGACTGCTTTTAACCTGTTGATGATAAAAACACATGCATATCATCTCTTTAAGTTAATGAATCAATTAGGCTTTGTTGTTGTACACTCAATTGGGATTTAGACTTAATGATCTTTTTTCCAAATTTTTAATGTGAATATTGCATTATTCAAAATTATTTGTTGTCTTAATCTTTAATGTACATATTGCATTATTTTAACCTTCTGAAGGTGTTAAATTCCCCTTCTGTTTTTTTTTTAAATGAGATGCATGTCTTTTGTTATAAGTGTGAAGGGAACATCAGAACAGAACAATATATGTAGTGAAACCAGAAACTTATAATCAGGATTATGTCAGCTAACAGACATAATTAATCACACATGTGAAATTAGGTAATTAGCAATTTCTGAAATACTCTACCATCATCCCAGAGTCTGCAGACAGCTGATAAACTTCAATTCAGTGAAGAACTGGATAATCATCTCTAGAAAATGATTCCCAAGCTCACTTCAAAAACAGGTCCAGGTGTCATATCAGTCAGTTCAAATTGCTAAGTCAGAGCTACTTGAGTATTGTTTTGATGCAGAAAACACCTGGCTCTGTTGGCAAATTTCTCATCCAGAAATTATGGATGACAATTTCCAAGGCCTGACCACCACCTAAGCTCAAACTGGGAGAGAAATCCCTAGACATATTTTAAAACCAGGCTCTTAAGAATCTTGGGGTGAAAGACTAATTGAACCATCTAATAACTGGTGTCCTCTGAAATCCCCTCAGGATAGGGATGCCTTAAACACAGCAAACTGTTGGAGTGTAACAGGAACTGGGGCTGCATCTGATTACTAAGAGTAGAGGTCACAATACCATCAGTTCAGAGGAGGCTTTCAACAAGGCTCAGATATTGTTTCTTGGAACTCTGAAAAATACTTAAAGATGATGAGACAGCACTGGGTCAAACCACTGAGCCAGTGCAGAGACCAGCTAGAGAGGCAGCCTGAGCTGAGAGATGCATAAGCAGCCAGAGAACAAAAAGGGATCCTGGAATGGCACGTGTCTTGTAGATAATTACACAGAAAGAGATGGCAAAGTACATGAAAAGCTGGCTATAAAACAATATTAACTTATGAATAATGCCTATTATAATATCACTGTAGAGTTAATATTGTTCCAGCAGACCTCACCTTTGAGATAGAAGTGGGTCAAGCCACAGCCTCTTGTCCAATAACGTGAAAAGGTCCTGGTTTATTCTTTATAATTCAGCCATCCTGATCTTACCTACTCACTGACTTTTGACTGCAGCAAACTCCCACCACAGGCTCCTTTTGCAGGTTCTCATTGCTGGCTATTTCCTGCTGGAAGATGACTGCAGGTATTTCCTTGCAGCCCCTCAGTGCAGGATTTCACCCAGCTCAGCTCTGGCTGCAAACTCCCCCTGCAGGGCCCAGCTGCAGACCCAGACTGAGCCCACAGCAGAGTCCTCACTGCAGTGAGTGTCCCTCTGTCCCATTTGGTCAGTCTTCCACTCTTCCCAAACCCTTCCTTCAACACTTCTAGTGCCTTTTTCCTCAGGATCCTCCCCTGATTAGCCAAACCATTCTTTTATCACACTCGTAACACAGCTGTGACTTACCAGAGGTAAGGTCTGTAACATTTTCTCCTAAAAATAGATCAGTTGTAAATATCTGAAAAAGTTGAGATAATATATTCCAAACATTCATGTATCTATAGCAGTAAAATGAAACAAAAGAAAACATTGAACAACTTACTGGTAAAAGCTTTAATAGCTCAGACTGAATAACACTCAAACCTGGTATAAGTGAATTTTGACAGTGATAAAGTTTAACAAAAGGAACTCAATAGAACTCTGTCCTAAAAGGATTTTTTATTGATAAAATGTAGCTCAATTATTACCTCAGTAAAACAGAAGCTACACTTAAGGTTAAGTTAATCATTATTAATACTGAATACAACTGTGATTTAAGTAAAACTGGAATAAAACATTGTCTAAATTTAAAAATACTGAAACTTAGCAGACATGAAATTTACAAAATTAACTTAATAGAACTTGGCCTTGCTCAGCTTAACAAAAGGCAAGAGAGCGTTATATCATTGGACCTTAACTAAACATCACTGCAAATTAGTACCTTTAGGTGTTATAGATATGACCAGATGTAGCTTATTCTACTGCTATTAACACAAAAAGAAAATGAACAAGTGAACAATCTGTAAGAGAAGTAACAGCATGATGATGTACTGGAGGGATAAAAGTTGCAACAAAGTTATTAAACTTATAAGTATGAGAAAAATCCATGGCAGCTGAAGATTTCACAGAAACAGAAATTTAGGAAGACTTAGAGTGCAGGGTTACTAAAAAAATATAACGTGCAACTTGGCAGACTGCTGGACAGCTGAGTAGCTTCTCACGATTCTATTTTGTGTCATTTCTTCTGGCAAATTTGTTACCATTCCTGTTAAATCAGACTGTGTTGAAATCTTTGACAGGTAATCAGGCACTGCATTTACTGCTTTCCATCTCTCCAGCAACCGTCAAACTGTAAAAAAATTAGAATTGAGTGAGAAAACAAAATTAACTTAGAAAAACCTGTATCGACACGTTTCCAAGGCACACAAACACGAGGTACAAAGCTTTATTAAACAGAGGTAGGAGCCAGAACCCGCTCGGCGCTGGGGGGGCTGAGCCGCCCGCAGGGGAAAAGGAGAAGGAAAGGAAGGAGGAACAGCTCGGGGCTGTTGCGGGGACAGGGAATAGCAAAGGCCGCCGTGCTGTGCTCACGGGGAGCCGCGGGGATGAGAGCCCGGGCAGCGGGGGCCGAGCGGAGCCTCCCAGGGCTGCTCATCCCCGCCTGCCCCAACACCCGCGGGGGAAAGCTTAAAAAGGCACCAAAAATACAAATAGGAAGGGTTAAAGAAGCCCTTGTGGCCCCGCCCGGTGGAGCCGCCGGGGCCGTTGAAAACCCCGCGCAGCGACAGGGAGGGAACAGCATTGGAGCGGTGCTGCAGGAAATGCGCTCCGGGTCCTGCCGCCTGCAAAGCGGTCGCGTTCCGTACGGAGCTGCGCAGCGGCGGGCGCCGGGGCTCGGAGGTTTCTGGAGGATAAAACCCTCACCCGAGCGAGCGGAGCTGCCCCTGCCCGGCCCCGCTGCCCCCGCGGGTTCCCGTGCGGCGGGAGCGGCCGCCCCGCACTGCGTTGCCGCCCGGGGTGGGGGGCACTGTGTCCCGCCGGAATCGTTTTGCAGCGGCGCCGGCGCGCAGGTTCCGTGTCCGGGCTGTTTGTTGTGTCCCCGCAACGGGAATTGGGGGCTGGGATCGCCCGGGGTTTATTAGCCGAGACTCCCTTTTCCTCACGCGGGAAAAGCCTTTATTTTAACTTTTTTTTTTTCTTTATTTTCACCACTCGTTTTATGCAGTCCTTACAGACCTCGCATGCAGCTCTCATTGGTTAATAGCTTTCGTGCCAGTTTCTCTGTTGGTTGGTAAAAGGTGTTCTATTTCTCCATCAAAGCTCTCAAGTCTTGTGTCATTGACATGTTTTCTTTACTGATTCTCATGGGACAAATCCCTTGTTAGTGCAGGTGCATTTGTTTTTCAGTCCAAGAATAGGTTGTCAGGTTGTCATGCTAATGAATTTTCATATAAAGATTGTTTTTACAATGGAACTTGCAAATAACTTAGCCTGTCACTTCTTCTAACTTTGGCCATTTAGCAGAGCAGGCCTGATGTTATAAGGCCTTGCTTTCAGAATTGTTTTACTTGTCACGACATTCCCATCAGGTTTTCCCTCTCTGCCTCACCCCCAGCAATTCCAGTTTGAGTCCCCTTTAAAAGGTTCAGGTCTCTAAACCAAAAGAGTAACCAAAGAATTCCTGAACACCCTCAAGTGCAAACAAGAACAGAACACAGAGTTTAGAGGGCTGGGTGGTGGCGGGGGCCGTGTCCAGGACTGTGTGCAGTAACGGTGTCGTGCCCCGCAGCCGGCCGTGTACCTGCGGGTGAGGAACCGGGCGCAGGGGCGGTACCTGAGCGCGGCCGGGAGCCTGGCGGACATCAGGGCGGCCTCGGTGTGCGCCGCCCCGCCCGCCGGCGGCTCCGCACAGCTCTGGCACTACTGCCGCGGCCTCTTCAGGTCCAAGGTGAGCACCTAGTCCTTTTCTCTTAGTGCTGCCCTTCAGGGGATGTAAATAGTAAATAAAAAGCTGGTGGTTTAACATTAAAAAGTAATGAAGTAACAAAGACCACTACCTTTGCTCAAGCGGCGGGTTGGGGGTTGAATATTCTGTTCCTCATTTGCTTCCCAGGGTTTTACCAACTAGAGCACGATTTCCTGCCCTGTGCTCAGTGCCTGGCACAAAACTGAGGCTGTGGGCTGGATCTCACTGCTCTCCCTGTTCCTTAGGCCAACAATGCCTGTCTGGATGTCATTGGGGGCAGAGACCTGCCCGGGGCCAAAGTTGCCCTGTGGACGGAACATGGGAAGGACAGGCAAAAGTGGAGACTCAACGAGGATGGAACCATCAGTTCGTACCTCAGTGAGCAACTGGTGCTCGATATTAAAGGTATTTAAAAAAAAAACAAAACTCTAAACTTCACAGATTCTAAGTGTGTTCTTTGACTAAAGTTAGCTTCCATATTCCAGGGCTTTTTGGAGGTTGGGTTTGTTTTTTTTTTTGTTTTTTTTTTTGGGACTTAAGGTCATAAACTGAATCCTGCCTTTCCTGTTGCCTGGCAGTGGGACAAGAAACAGCAGGGCAGGGAGGAACCTTTCTCTTTTGATTCCAGAGGTTTATTTTGATCAGATGAATAGTTGTGCTTTGGGCAGTTAAATGGTGCAGATGACAAGAAGTGCAAGTTACAGAAGACAAAATGGTGAAGGAAAATCAAGCACAGAATAGCTCAAAAAGAGAAAAGGAGTTGAAAAAAGAAGGCTGGTTAAAATTGCCAGTGCTCAGTTGCAGATACCAGCCCCCTATCTCATGGAATTGCTGGTTTTCAGCTGATTTTCCTACTTTAGCCACACTTCTCTAAGATTGTGTATAATTTTTATGAGTATTTCTTTCAGAAGCTTTTCCTTCATGAGTTTCTTTTGTTTTTAAGGAGGAAATTACTACGACAAGTATCACATCATTATGAATCAGCCAATAGAAAACAAACTTTCCCAGAAATGGGATATTGAAATATTGTGAGTAAAATGCACCCCACAGATGGACTTTTTGTGGCCTACCAACATCTAGAGGGGAAAAAGAACCCAACTACTGAAGTCACACACCACTGGAACCATAAGCAGCAAGTCCTCTCTATTTTCCTTCATGCCAAGCACCAGCTCCTAAAAAAATGGAATTTTGCACAAACCTGGAAGATGGGAGGTTGATCCGATGTCTCTTCTGCAGGGAAGCTGATTCTGCAGAGGCTGCTCCTGTCAAAGTCACCATTTCTCTTCCTCTGAAGTACAAAAGGTAAATGGAAAAGAGCAGACAGAGGTTCTGCAGCACGGGAAGTGCAAGAGGTGACAGGGGAAAGGTTTGTCAGAAATGCTGTCTTTACCTTCCTCTCACACTGCTGGAAGCTCACTGAGGAGTGAAGGCACTGATGAGCTTCAAGGAACTTGAGTTGGGCTTTTATGTCCCAAGTGAAACTGTTCAAGGCTCCACGTGATCCTGAATCGTGTCTCTCATAAAAATGCAATTTATTCTGTTCATAAAGACACCTTTGAACTGGAATTCCAGCTCACCATGTGAAATGAGGCAATACAGGGGCCTCTCACCCCCTAAATGATACTGGTGAGGCTTTGTCTTCTCTGCTCTTAACAGCACCAAATGTCCAGCTTTGCAGAAACCAGCTCCCCTTGGCCTGTATTCCCAAAGGTGCCAGCAGGGCATTCCAGGGCTGGGCACTGTGGCACCAAGGACAACTGCTGGGCCAGAGCTGGGTGTGCCAGGGCTCTGCTCAGCTCCCACACTATGCAACCACAGCTATTGCTGCAGCAGAGCCAGACCCTCACTGACTGCAGGTGGTGCTTGAAAAGCTTTCTCCTGGCTCCCTGCTGACCAGCCTCAGCTCCCTGGAGGGCTCTGAGCACCTGACATGGAAGAGAAGTCCCTCAGCTCCCTGCCTTCAGCTTCACTAAATTAATCTTCAGTGAAAATATTTTTTCCCCAGCATTTGTATATTCAGGGTGTGTATTTCTAGGACTATTTAAAGAGTTCAGGTTAGCTGAAGACAGATTATTTGAGATTCCAAAAGCTATGCCAGCTGTGCAATTAAACAGGATTATCCCCAAACAAAGACATAACTCTAAGTTTGCCATAGAAATAAAATATATGGATGTCTATTTTTGTATGAAATTGAGTTCTAAATAGTACTATTTAAAAAAAATCTACTTGCACTTACTATTTTACATTCTAAAATTATCATAAATCTGCTGTTTGAGCAACAGATCCTCAAATATATGTATATATTTTTTCAACTAAAGCACTTGTTAAGCTTTTTTTCCATACAAATCAATACATCAGGTGTTCTGCATGTGAGTTTCCATATGAAATTTTAAAAGCCTGTGTAAAAAGTTGTAGGTTTTTTTAAATGAATAATGACTAAATCATACTTGGTGTTTCAGTGTTACATAATAAAGCAGGCTTTTGTACTTAAGAGACCTTGAATGTAAAATGCTAAAGCATGTATATTTTAACTGTATAAAACTTTTTAGGAGAAACATTTTGCTGCTTGGTTTCTTTTTAAACAAACTAAATAATAGTTTTCAGGAGATCCTGGGCACATTCCTGTAAAATACTTCTTTTCCAATGGCCAAAAAAGGGGGATAAGTATATTGAATGTGGCTGTGCTGTTACATGAAATTGCGTATTAAAAATCAATGAAGTATTAAAGTAACTGCACCAGTCTCATCAAACCCACTCAAGTGAATATTGAAGTTACAGATTTCAGCTACAGGCTTTTCCACTTGAAATTGGTGCTGGAAGAGGTAGAGGATGAATATTATTGTTTGTTTATTCCAGGGATGGCAGCATCTGAGGGAAGAGGAGTTTTCTTGGGCAAAGGCTTCCCCCTGTGGGAACAGCACATGCAGCTTTTACCAGGAAGCTTTTGTTCTGTCAGGGCAATCAAACAGATTTCCCTGCTGATGAACTTTACAAATGAAAAAAATAAGTTAATGTTTTATGCCCAAGGTTTTGGAGCCTGTTCCATGTATAACTCTTCACATCCCAGCAGCTCTCCAGAGGGAAGGAGACACCACAGCACTGGGGAGACTTAGGAGTGACCTCATCCAGCCACACACCTGGAGCTGTGGCTCACTTACCTGTTTCTCCCCATGCCCAGTTCCCCCAAAGTGTGGAAGGACAGTTAACATTTAGCACCAGAAAGTAGCAAAGTTCAGATTTGAAATGCTGTGTTAGCACTACAAACCAGAAGCTGGATGGATTAAAAAAAAAAACTAATTTAATAAACCTTGCTCTCAAGAGGTGCTTAATGGCTAGGAACAGCTAATTCACAAAAGCATCAAAGAACTTCAATCAGACATTCAGTCCAGAGTGACAAGGCAAGGTTTTCTTTCTCTTCATCTGAGGTGAGGTTCAGCTCTTTAACATTAACAGTGTTGCTGCTCCAGATCTGCTTCAGGGCATCCAGGTATGACAGAGGGAACCTCAGCCCGTGGCTCTGCTGGGGAAAAGAGACAGAAAAAACCCTTCAGCAAAGTGCAGTGACTTTATTACACAACAACAATAAATTCTGGCTGTGGGGAGGGAGCAGCTCCTTTCCCACAGCACACTCCTGTTCCTGAGAGCAGCCTCCAAAAGATAGTTTTATCCAGACCTATTTCACTTAGAAATAACTCTTCCATGCTGTAGCACACTTTACAAGGTAAGAATGTTTATGGCACATGTGACATCCTCCTGTGGCTTCCACACAGAAGAAAAAAAAATAAATTAAATTTACCCTCTTGCCTAACCCTACCCATTATTTTAGCAAGGTCACAGAGCTTTATTTCTAACTGACACGTGCAGTCCTTGGGCACAGAAGCACAGAGGACCTTCATTCCCAGGACTGTGGGAAGGAAGGATGATCCTGGGATGTGCATATGCTGTTCAGGTGCCAGTGTCCAGGCTCAGCTCCAGAGGAGCACTGAGATTTACTTCAAAAGGAAAGTAACTGCCAGGCAGAAAGCCTTGGCCAAGCCAAGGCCAGGCTGTGCTCTGTTCTTCCTCTTTGGTGGAGAGGTGCAGACCTGAAAGGCATTTTAGAAGAGGGAGGTTTTTACTGCACAGGGTGTTGCAGTGGGTGCAGGAGCTGACACAGGTTTAACATGACAGAAATGAGGTGCAGTGATCCCCATAGAACATGTGCTACATCTCCAGCAGCCTCCAACAGGACCTGCTGAAGGACACACAGTAAGAAGCTTTGAGTTGCTCCAGCAGCTTTAACTTGGCCACAGGGTGTGCACAAGACATCCCATTTGCATCTCAAATGTTTAATTAAGCATGAGATCACATTTCTTAGTTCTCCTATTCACTGCCTGTGTTGCAGCTTCAGCTCATGCAGGTACTCTGGGAACAGACTGAAGAACACAGCCAAACCCACAGAGGGAAGATAAATTTTGAGTGTGCTTGCAGAACAAACCTGTGCCAGGCCATCCTCGCTGGCAGTGTCATCCTCTGTCCCCATCATGTGAGTTTCTCTCCTGTTCTTTAAGGAATGATACACATAAACCATCTCCCTGCGGATTTCATCCTACAAGACAGCAGGAGGAAAATGGTCACAGGTGATCCACACCCTGACTCTCACCTCACTCCAGTGCCAGCTCCTCAATTCCAGAGGCCACTGGTACAGCAAGGAAAGCAAGTCACCTTCTCAACTGAAGGACCCAACAGCCACCTCCCACAGCAAGGAGGGACTCTCCAAAACACCTCTGAAAAATTATTTACAACCTTCCGCCTTAAAACTGCCCCTGCTGGAGTCACAGGACTGATGCTGTGTAGAAAAGAGGCCATTTAAGGCACCTCTCCTAAAAAGTCTTAATGAACAGGCATGCATTAATAAACCTCCAGCCTGAGATTCATCTGCCTCTTAAAAATCACATGCTCATTATCAGTCCTTGGTCAAGGTTGTGCAAATCACTTGCAAAAAAATTGGGAAAAAAGAGTTTCCAAGCCCTACACAGTCTCACAGCAATATGGGCACAAATAAAATGGAAGACAAAAATCAGAAAGTTCTGGTATGTTTTCCTTGGAGGGAAACATTCCACTTTGAGGGGAAAAAAAAAAAAATCCATCCTGTGTGTGTTTCCCCCCAGTTTGTTTTTTTGGGAGTATTTTTTTGGTTTCTTGGGTTTTGTGGGGGTTTTTTTGTTGTTTTTGTTTTGTTTTTTGTTTGTTTTGGTTTTGTTTTTGTTTTTTTGTTTTTTAATTAATAAAAAAGCAGTTCTATAATTTCATATTAATATACCTTCCCAGATAAGCAGCAGTGTAAACACAGAATGGTACAAGATGCCAGTATCTATGTTGTGGAACATTTTGTTAGTGCCACTGTCACCCACTTAGGTACAGAGAGAACTCAGTAGTGAAGACTAGATGCAACCAAGAGAATTCCCCCTCTTCAGGAACCCTGATTTTATAACTTCCTGTTCTTAAATACAGAGTAAAAAAAAAAGAAAAAAGTCTATTACCCAGAACGATAGAGGCCATTTTAGCTGCTGTAATGACCTACCCCATGTGATTCAGATAAAAGTCATGCAGAATCACAGTCTGAATATAATTCTGTACCTCCCTCCAGAAGGCTGAATGTGCTCAGCAAACAGCCCCAGGATCTCCCAACAGCAATAATGGGATGCAGGATCCCATCAAGCAGAACTGCACAATCCTTTTAGTACAACAGAGCAACAATTCACATGCCTCCCACTCCTACCCCAGGCATACAAGGGGGGCTTCTCATACTTACAGCATTCTCTTGATCTGGTTCCACAGTGATCACAGCGTGGTCTCTAAACTGCAGTCTGATTTTGCTATCTAATTTTGGCAATTTCCCACCTAAGAAGAATAAATTCTCCCTTAGAAAAAGAAGAAAACCAGGCATGATACAAATTGAGCCCCCTGTGTACCAGCAAGATTCTTTTTTTTTTTGTTAACCTGTGTTTCACAGATGCAAGTTCTCAGACTTGTGGTGGAAGGAGAAATGAGAAAGATTTTTAAATTCTAGCACAACTTCTATTTCAGTCTAAGGGAAACGTGTCATCTCTCACCAGACACTGGGAACTGGCCAAGAGAGGTGTGCAGACACACACAGAGCCAGGCACCACACAAAGCTGGGCCTGGACTGTGACCTTGGCCTGCCATGAAATGCTGGAAGTTTTAAGAGGCAGATTTAGCCACTGCCATCCCATCAGCCAGTTTGGGGAAGTTCAGACTCTACCTGGAGTCAAAGGATCAGAGTCACATCCCAAGCAGGGCGGCAAGCGGTGCGTAATGAAATCCTTCTTCATGTCGGATGATCTCAGCTCCCTGGAGTTCTCCAGGCTGTCTGCAAGCCTTCTCAGAAGGCTGCTCAGCTTTTTGCTGCAGTCAGCTGTGTTCACCTGCTAAACATCCACAAAGAATTCAAGCTGAACAGAGCAGACCTAAAGCAGTGCAGCAAAGCAGTGAAAATCCAGACACTGCTCTTTTATCTTTGCTTAGTCCCAAACCAAGCTTTGTTTATTTTACACATTCCCTGTTCACATATCAAAGCTGAAGCTCACTCTCCTTGCTCTGGGGCTAAAGGACCTGCAAGTACAGTTGTGGAGACCTTTGTTCCTCCTGCACACACTGACAAGCTGAGCAGCAGCAGGACAGGACCACCATAAGGAGGTCCCACAGCCATTCACAGTTTCACTGACCTAAGGATTCAGGAGTTTGGCCTGACAGAGCTTTTTCTGTCTGACAGATCACCTGGATGCACCATTATTCCCTGAGTCCCACCTACTAACCATGAGCAGTTGCCTTGGAATGCTTGTCCGCAGTGCCACGTCCTCTTTTGCTGTGTCAAACACCAGGCCAGGAATTGCATCCAGTAAGAAATCTCCCCAAGAGCTGAAGGACAGGAAGAAAAAACAATTACTGAAGTAGCTGCACTGAAATAAAACACAAATCCTACTTGTTTTTCCTAACTAGTGTTAAGATGTAAAACAGTGATTACTTATTATAGTCTCTTGGTTTTTTATTATGTCAACTCAAATGTTTCACTGTCTGCCACCCAGTGGGAAGGAAAAAGCCCATAAAAGGAATTGGATATCTACTTCTTAGTGTTTCTCTTGCTCCCAGTTTCCATCTACCAGCAAATGTCTTCAGCTGCTCACTGCTTTTCCAAACTGCCCTGCTTACCCCACACATGCACATCTCTCTGCCTGCTGGGATCTGATCCAGACAAACTCTGCTTCAACAGAGATGTCCCTTTTGTCTTGGTGCATAAAAACACCTGAAGTGCCACCTCCACAGCTATTTTCAAATTTTCTTCAATTTTCCAAGGAAATGTTTCCACATCATACTTCCATCTACAAGCCAAATCAAAACACCAGCACTGTTGCTAATTTTACCTACACTTGCTGACAGCAGGGGCAGAGGAAGGCTCTTCCACTTCACTGCCAATAACCTTAATGGATGATGATTCCACTTTTTAACCTTGGAAGAAGAGCAGCCTTGAAGCTTTTCCTGCTCCTCTGCTCACCCATGACAGACATCCCCAGGGAATGTGCTCCTGACAAGTCACGCACTGGACTGGCCTTGGGCTCAGACATCCATGGAAAAACTGCACTGACTCCACACGAGGCTGCAGATCTCCAGCAATCCCATCACAAGGAGCTGAGTCCTTGGCTTCCCAGCACTGCTTGACCAATAAATGCACACAGCTCCAGCTGGACAATCCCTGCTGTGCACAGGGAGAGTGACCAGCAGCACTGACACCCTGGGCTCCCACAGCTGGTGGTTAGAGGTTATCTAAAACATGCCCAAAATAGTTCTGCCCTGGTTTGCAGCTCACAGAAATCCTTCCCAATTCCTAAGCTGGGCCAGTAACTCCAAGCCCAACACCTGAGAGCTGATGAGGTGGCAGCAGCAGCATTTTTCCCTGTGTAATAACAATGTTTCAATGGGGGAACAAGGACCTGACCTGTGTGAAAGGAAATCCGACTCATGCATGGGGTAGAAAATGAAAAACACAGATTGGCAGAGAATATTTGCAGGGAAGAATCTGTCAGAAGAGGTGTGGGTGACCATCAGAGACAGGAGAAATGCTGATGAAAGGAATAACTCATGACTTTTTATCTGGATTATGAAATGCACAGCAACTTCAGCCACTGAGGAGAGTTTTTTTTTTACAAAATAACAATGAGTTTGCAGTTGTAACATTATCTTCCACATTAAAGCCTCCAGCTGGTAAATAATAAATAAAGCAATTAAAAAGCAATCAAGCTTGCTGCGTGAAAACCTGGCAAAGAGGCTGCTTCAAACAACAATGGTCTCACTCCCCTCCTTCCCCAAACCCTAAAACTTCAATTACTGCTACCTCAACACTTAGATTCTGTCCCTAACAGCAGGGCACCCATGTAATACTGGGGTATCTCCTATGTTCCATGTCATCACACCTCTGGGGGAAAGCTGGAATACCCACAGGAAAACAAATCACACAAGGGCTGAACAGGATGAAGACAGGAAAGACCCAAGCAGAGCTCCTTACAAAGTTATTTTTTTTAAGGAACAGGACATCACTTCCTTGAAACACCAGCTTCAGGTCTCTACTATTCACACAGATCATCTGGCAGAGGAAAGCCACACAAAACAAGAAACAAAGAGGAATTACTTGTTTTGGTAGGTGCTGATGGTCACGTGTGTTGAATAGGGGATCCCATGAGGAGTGTCAGCCTGGTGAATAGTCCCCCTTGGGAAGTACAATAAGTCACCTGGCTGCAGGAAAATGAAAGAGAATCAATACATTTAGGCCATTTGGTCAAACCTTACTGTAGTCCAGAGAAAATACTCTCTGAGCAGGCACACTGACTACATATTCTTTAAAAATCACAAAACTGAGCAATTCCCCAATGTACACTTTAATAACGTGAAGCATTCTACGCCTGAAGTCCAACACCTCAAACTTTCCCACCTACTGTCAATATTTGCTCTACACCTGTCTGCAAACACAAGCTTTTAACATGCTAGAACATGCACAGTCCTGCTGAGCTGCAGGAAGGGGACAAAGAAGCAGCTGAGATGAATCTGCAGGTAATTCAGTGCCCTGGAAATTGGGTCAGAGCATATCAAAAGAAAAGGCCAGTGTTTCACAAGAGAAGTCAAATAGTCCAAAAATTTTAGTAAAAATACTTAAAGAACACAAGCAGAACCTTCCTCCTCATCCCCTATCTTCTCATCAATGTAAATTAAATATCTCCACAGAAAATAATATACATCAGGGAAGTCAAGACAACAAAGAAGTGCAAAGCACATGAAACTGCCTCCACAAAGGAAAAATCAGTTTACTCATGGCTTGTCCTATGAACACCAGCACAAAGAGAAAGGTCATAAACCAACAGCGATGAAATCTGATTCCTTTATAATCTTATGGTCCTTAAACTTGGTCACATCAGCTACTTATAAGAACCTACCAAGCACAATTACTTTTCTTGCTACCAGAGCCCAGACCACCTGAAGCAATAAATTACAATACCTTTAATATGAATTCATGTGTGGGACTCCCAATCCTGTCTTCTGGCTCAACGTTATACTCCCGAGCCAAAGGCACCGTTGGTTTGTAGAGTCTCCAGTGCTTCTCTCCCTCCAGCTGAAGGATGAACACCTGCAAAGGACCAGGAACCCAAAGGTTTTTGGGAGCCTAAGGAAGCCCTGCAGCCCCTCACACATCCAACTCATCAGGTATTTTAATTTATCTCCTGACTTGCCAAGTCTGTGGAACCAAGCCAGAAACCAGGGACAGAAATAGTGGCACAGGCTGCTTTTCTGACAAATACAGGTTTTCCCATTCCCTGCTCCCAGCTACTCCTCAGCATAGCAAATACAATTCCTTTCACATTACCTTTTAGATATCCAAATGCAGAAATTTCCATTGGAACTAAATTGTTGTACTCTAACGAGAGACAGAGAGAAGAGTTGTGAAGTGTGATCTGTTTTATCCCAAATTTGGAAATCCCAGTCGCTTAAACTCAGCCATTACTATCAGTACACTTTCAGAAAAAATATGTAAGGAAACACTTGCAAATAATTTCCCTAAGGTTTCAGTGGAAAAACAGAACTCCTTATGGATGTTTATTGTGGGGGAGAGGTGGAAGCCCACACAGAGGCATCCACTGCCAGGTGTGGGGTCTCACAGACAAGGAAGGTGGTGTCGTCCTACCTCGACATCATCGTAGTGAGGGGGAAGGCCCTGCGACCCCTGGGGAGTGATGTAAACATTGGACCCCACCAGAGACCCAAAGTAACACTCCAGCTTCTCCTGAATCTTCCACAGCTCCTCCTATTAAAAAAAAAAAAAAAAAAAAAAAAAAAAAATAATTTAAAAAAGACTATGCTGTCACTACTGAAGAGCTCAGGCAAGCCTGGCTGCCACCAGCCATCACTGGGGAAAACTGCTGACATCCCACAGGAACACACAGCCTGGGAAGCAGTTTCTCCTCAAGGCAAGCCTGCAGTAGCAAAGGAGATCTGCCATGAAAGTAATGGGTGAGCCAAAACCTCTGGTGCCTCAACAGAACACTGATGTTTGCTCTCTTCCCTGTACCAGGCTGCAAAACCAGATAAAAACGAGGCTAAACAGAGAATAAACCACCCATCATCCCAACTGCATCAAAGAGAGAACAACGCAAAGGTCAGACACTGTTTACAAGTGACTCCAATTGCTTGGGAATATTCAAGCACAAACTTTACTCCTCCACACCCAAGATGTGACAGGGAAACATCAGGAGATGCCAACAACTGGGATCAGTCAGTGACACTACACTGTGCATTTGGGTCCCACCTCACAATCAGACTGTGTTGACAGCTTGGAACAAAAAAGGACAGCCTAAATCAAAGCACCTACAAAGTATCCCAGTCCTTTACAACTGCACAGCACCACTGTCTCCTTCCCATACACAAAGACTGAGGACACCCAGCTAAAATGGGGTGGGCACTTCCATGGTGCAATTCAATGCTAATCCATTGGCAAGAATGGAGTGTCCTGAAAATACTTGACCTTGTTTCACACCTCACCCTTGATTAAAGAGAGGTGGTACAAAAGCCCCTGTTTGCACAAGGAATAAGTGGGGCAGAAGAGATAATTTAAGCACAGATGCCTAATCATCAATTATATGCATTTAGAAAGAGTACTTAATATTACAGAAAAACATGATAGCATGAATCAGACTTTGTTCTTAGGGCAGAGCACTGAAACATGATGGCCAGTGCAGAAGTATAAACTGTATTTTAATACAGTTCATGCAAAGATTTCAGCAGGTCATCAATGCCAACCTCCCATGGGGGCAGATATGAAGCCATGTCTAGTACCACTCAGCAAAAGCCACACCACATTATACAACAAGCACTAATTACAATTAAACAATCCCACCTTAAATCTCTGAGGCTGATGAAACTGTATTGTTGCCTTTTTCTGGTCAAAATCCTTCTTCAGCTGCATGTAATTCACTCTACCCTCTTTATTCAAAACCTTCTTTTTCCCACTGACACACCTGCAGACGTTCACATCTCGCCCGTAGTACAGGCCCTGGCTGCACAGCTCCTTCAGGTGTGACAGCTGAAACAGGGACTGGTAATAAGCAGCCACCAGCTCATCATCCCTCTGAACAAGCAGTGGCTTCTGCTCCCAGTAGTCCCTGAAGAACACCTCTTCCTCAATGGGAGAGATCAGGCTCCTGAAGAGGCTGGCTGGGCTCTCAAAACTCAGGACTGGTGGAGAACCAGCTGTGTCCAGTTTGGGCCTTTTACACTGTGCCTGTGTCTCCTGTGCCACATCAGGAATCTTCCCTCCTTTCTTGGGCATCTTCCTGGACAAGAGGAGAGAGACACAGAACAATCAGCCAGCAACACAACCTGGAGAGGTCACAGGCTCAGGGCCTTATCCAGGGGGATATCAAAGTGTACTGGGAACAGCTGTGGCTTCAGGGGCTCCCTAATTGCTCCAAGCAGGTTTACAGTCCTCTCTCAAACCTCAGCAAACTCCAGAGGGATCTGCTGGGAGCCATTGCTCACAGGAGCTCACACCCCACAGCTGAGTTCACACTGTGATATAACCCAGAGGATCATTTCCAGTGCAGGAATCCACTCACAAAAAGAACTTGTGGGCAAGTGGTTTTCTGGAGCAAGACCTGCAAATTATTTAAAAAAAACAAAAAATCAATTGAGTGGCAACATGCAGAGGGAGGTAGAGAGAGGAGGCAGGATCAGAAACTTGTAATCTTATACTTCTTTCAACAGTAACAGTTTATAAAAGAGGGAAAACTGTTAGGCCTTTCTGTTGATGCCATGTAATTACTAAATCTACAAGCTTAAGACTTGTAAAATGTGCCAGTTTAAAAACCAAAATGCCAAGATTCTGCTTTGATTTCTGCCAAGCTGTCAAATTTTGTGTTTTATGTAGAATAAATATAATTCTTTCATACAAGTACAGACATTTAATTTTAAAGCTGAAAGTAATTTACTTTGTCTTTCCACAGAAGGTTGTGTACAATTATGCAAGAACAAAAAAGTTAATTCACAAATGGTTTAGCTGCCAAGTTCTCAGGAAAGTTAAGGCACAACTTGAGTTAACAGTAGGTCTAAACCATGTGCAGACAGACTTGCCTTGAGTCTGCTTCAGCATTTCCTCCCCCAGAGCAGCAGCAGAAGGCTGCCCGGGGAGCTGAGCTAAGCACCCTGAGGATGAGCCAGCACTGATCCCTGGAGCAGCACAGCCAGGTCTGGGCTGGCCAACCCAAACTGGCTCTGGGCACGTCTGAACAAGCCTGAGCAGCCAATCCACGAGGAGTCAGAACATGCTGATGCTTTCACTTCCTAGTAAAAATAGCAGCTTTACTCCCCAAAGCAAATGCTATCAATGTACTGAGATGCTTTTACTTGCACAGATCCCTTATCCTAAAACCTAAACTCCAGTACTGGTATTTCCAAGCCACATTAAGTTCTCCTGTGCAGCAGGACACCCTGCTGATCTCCAGTTCCTGGAGCAGCCTGGGGGCACCTCAGTCCTGCAGGAGTGAATTCACATCACCACATTCCCAGCAGGATGGACACTGCCAGCAGCAGGAAGCCACTTTTCTTCATGAGGCAAGGGAATCCTTAAAAAACTTAAAGACTGAAAATTAGTGAGATCTGAAGATGCTGCCAGCACTAGGATCTAAAACTGGTGTTCCCCAAATGTCAGGAACACAAATGCAACCAACCCTGAATTAAAGGTTTTGAATTCCAGACCTGAAGCCATCATTCCAACCTCTCAGCTCGCTCAGATTGATCTAATGAAGTTAAATTCACATCTGTACTGCTCACAGAACTCTGCTTCATTTACACCAGCTGCTTCTCTAGTGTTTTGTTAGTTATTACAGCTGCAAACCTACCAAATGGTTTGGGCTGGAAGAGATAACCTGGCACAAACCCCCTGCCATGGGCAGGGACATCTCCCACTCCATCTATTTGGCCAAAGCCTTATTCAACCTGGCCTTGAACACTTGCAGGGATGGGGCAGCCACAGCTCCTCTGGGCAAGCTGCCAGGGCCTCACCACCCTCACCAGAAGAAATCCTCCCTTATATCTAATCCAAACCTACCCTCTTACAGAGTAAAACCATTCCCCCTTGTCCTGTTGCTACAGGCCCTGGTAAAAAGTCTTTTCTCTGTCTCTCTTACAGCATTTAAGTACTGAAAGGCTGCAAAAATATCCCTGGAGAGCCTTCTCTTCTCCATGCAGAACCAGCCCAGCCCTCCCAGCCTGTCTTCACAGCAGAGGTGCTGCAGCTCTCTGATCACTTTGGTGGCATCCTCTGGATTCCCTGTCCTTCCCGAGCCGGGGACCCCAGCGGTGGGTGCACCCTGCAGGGGGGTCCCATGGGAACGGAGCAGAGGGGCAGAATCCCCTCCCTCCCTCCCTCGGGCCACGCTGCTTTGGGACAGCCCAGGACACCGTGGGTTCCCGGTGCTCACCCGCCACAGCCCCGGGTCTCTCCCGGCAGGGCTGGAGCAAGAACCGAGCAGCAGCAGCAGGAGCCTCTCCCGCCCCATTCGGGGGCAGCTGCTGTCGCCAGTGCCGCCCGCACAGTGACACAGCACGTGTTCCCGCAGGGCCCGGCAGTGCCGGACTCGCTCCACGGGAAGCCGCGGGAACACGGGCGGACACGGCGGCTCCGGGGACACGCGGCCGCCACCCCTCCCCTTCCCTGCCCTCCCCTTCCCGCAGCCCCGCACTCACCCCGCGGGCGGGCGGGAGGGAGGCAGGGAATGGCGGCGGGGCGGGATGGATGGGGCTGAGTTTCCCCGCGGCCGCAGGATGTGCCCGGTGAGCGGGAGGCGGTCGCTGCCGCGCTGCGGGTCACGGGAGGAGGAGACGCTTCCGGGCGGCCGGTAGGAAATACGGCGCTGTTCAGTGTTGTTCCTGCCTGTGTTCCGACAGGAACGCAACAGTATCGCCACTGAGGTCATTCAGAGGATTACATTTTGCTTCCTAAGCACAACAGTGTCTGGGCTTTACCTGCGCGATCTTGTCCTGGACCAAAATCCTGCTCCAGAGTCCTCCTGAGGCTCCCTCAAGGAAATCGTTCCGAATCCTTCCCGAGCACATGAGAACCTCCATAAATACTTTTAATTCCCTTTACTAAAGAGGCCTGCCAATGGTTTAGTTTACATTGGCTAATGACATCAGAAGAAGATGTTAGGTAGGCTTTGCTGAAGCTTTATCTTGTGTACTGACAGCTTGAAGAACTGTAAAACCTTTAAGAATGAAGTTGTCCGGACTTAAGTTTGCATCACCTACCCTAACACCCACAGGAGGTTTTCTTATTACAGATGGGTGTAGCAGAAGGTGATAAAAATAGTGAGGCCACATCCTGCACCTCAGCTGGTCACAGGAATCATGACAAGCTGTTATTTCTGCTCCAAAAATGCACAGAGAACCCTCAGCATAACTGCCTGAGTGCCACCAGGGTGAGCACTCACACAAATATGTATTTACATCGTGCCTGTGGTGCTTTAACTCGCAGTAAATGTTGTGGGATATAAAACCCACGCCATGGGACCGGCTGCAAAACCAGCAGGAATGGGAAACACTTGTGAATACCTTTTTAAAGACTTCCGTGCTGGTCTGCAGAGACAAACTGACTGAGAGTATTTATTACCATACCTGTCAGGAAATTAACACACACTTCAGAGGGTCATGGGAGCTTAGCCAGCCCTCTAGCACCCTCTAGATAAGAAATAATTTGTTGAAATACTGTTTATCATTTACTATTTATACAAACAATAGATTTTTAAAGCATAATTCATCCTGATATCATCCCCATCACTCACTTAAAAGATAAAAATCAAGCTGTGCTGTAAAAGCATGAAGTTAAATGTCATCATCATTTACAGGAGCACACAGTGACAGGACAAGAGGGAATGGCTTCAAACTGAAAGAGAGGAAGATTAGATTGAATATTAGAAAAAAATTTTCTTTACTGTGAGGTTGGTGAGACCCTGGCAGAGGTTTCCCAGAGACGCTGTGGATATCCCATCCCTGGAATGTTCAGGGTCAGTCTGAGCAACCTGGTTTAATGAAAGGTATGAGAGGTGTGCCTGCCCAGGGCAGGAGGGCTGAACTGGATGATCTGCAGTACTCGGGGTGGGGAGGACCCTTGGCCAATGGTTTTTTTCACAGCTGAAAGTAACAGCAGCTTTCTCCACCAAAAGCAAGCTCTGCAGCTCTCTGGAACCTGTACAGGATGTGCTTGGAAGGTAAATGCAGGCAGGAATCTCTTTTCCTCCACACCAGGACCAGTTTGCTGCAGCCTGCACAGGGCTCAGGCATGCTGTGCTGCAGGGCTTCTGCTGCTGCAAATCCTGCAAGGAATTTAGAAAAGGGAACAGATCTGGAGTCTTTTTCTGTTGGAGGCTGAGACTTCACCATTGGCTATACAAATACTTCTTGTAGGGCAGATTAAAAAAGAAAATTATGTGAAAACAATGATGTTATATCAGTGAAAAGTTTAGAAGACACATTACACATCTGGAGGCAGCTGGATGGGATGTTCTCAGGCAATCTGGAATATCTGTGCAGGATACCTCATAGGGGCAGTGCAGAAACAAGGCTGTGATAGTGTATTTTTATATACAGCTACACTATACATCTGCTCAGCTTGAGGTCTGCTCTGCTGTTACTGTTGCCAAAGCCTGTGAGTCCTTTGGCTCTGCATTCCCAGCATTGTCATTCCTGGTATGGTTCTGCTTTCCATGACAGGATTTCCTGGAAAAGTATCAAAGTTGTCTCAGCTCTGATACATTTGTTTGGCAGAGCTCTGTCCCACTCGCTCTGGGAGATTTCAGTCACTCAGCAGGCACCGTGTCACCACTTCTCCAGCTCTGGAACTGGGACCCTGACAAATGTAGCCCTTGGAAAAAGTTAAAGACATCACCATGCTCTGAACAAACAGGATAAAGAAAATAAGTAAATTAAATTATTAAGTCAATAAGTAAATTTAAAAAAATAAGTAAATTAAATAAAAAAGTAAGTCAATAAAATAAATAAAGAAACCAGAGAATGACATAGGCTTCCAAATTTATTCCCACTTCCTTGACCAATAAACTTGACCAAGCATTTACCTTGTGACACTTTTTGCCACCACAAATGATCATTTTGAACTGACTTTATAAATATAAACTCAGCTCATTAAATTACAGATGAACCCAAGGTATTTAGTGGGAAATGCTCCTTATTTGGGAAAGTTACAAAAGTAATCTTGATTCTTTTCTGGAGCTGTGAAAACTTCGTGTTTATCCCTGAACATCCTTAATTCAGCCTCCTTAGCCTGAACATAAGGATATTTCCATGCAGGATTCATCTGAGACTGACAGGTTTCCTGTATGTGTCTCTTGTTTTGGCACAGCTGTTTCCTTTTATTTCCTGGAACTGTTCTGGGGATCACTGCTGCAAGGGGCAGATGCAGCTTCTCCTCACTGGAACATTCAATCTCAAAAGCCAAAGGGAGAGGGAGGGAGGAAAAACCCCAAGTTCAACGTGCAACGTAAAGCAGAAGAACCAAAGGCGTGGTTGGCTTGTTCTCTTGACAAAGTTGTCTGAAATCTCTGTCTCCAAGCCTGTGTTTCTAAACCAAAAGGTTCTGCAGGAAGCAGGGGATGAAGCAGGCCGAGATGAGGCAGAGGCGTGTGGGTGGCTTGTGAAGGACACAGCTCCTGCTGGAGATGCTGCTCCTTCACCTGGGAGGTGGCTGCAAGTGCACAGGGTCTGGGACACTTTTCTGTGCTGCCTCAGGGACTGGTGAGCCAGATTCTTCAGAACAGAGGTCCCATGGAGAGTTGTGGACAGCTGACAAGGGCAAAGGGTTTTCTTGAGGTCTTGAAGTACAATTTACAAAGCCCCATCAGCCTGGCTTCCTGCTGGTCCCTACTGCACTGCTAAGCCATAATTTCCCCCCTGGTTCCCATCCAAGGGCAGAGGCTGCTGAGGTGCACAGGGGCTGCCAGGAAAGCTGAAATGCAAAACTGACACAAGGACAGGAGCCATCCCAAGGCTATCCCAAAGCGTTTGGTGCCGATTGCTGACCAAAATGGAGCATGGGTGAAGAAGATCAGAGGCTGATTCAAGAGGAAGGGTTGGAGTGCAGACAGAGACAGGGCAATACCTCAGGTGGGAGCAGCTGTCTGTTCAGGGGGGTGACAAAGAGTTCCCTCAGTGAGCACACAGCTCCTGTGCTACTGCAGTGCAGCCTGTGCATGGGATCACCCCAGTGAAGCTCTGCATAGTCCAGCTGGAAAAGAACCCAGACATGTGAGAGTTTTCCATTAAGAGTTTTGTTGCTGACCAAACCAGCCCAGGTTCAATGCAGAAGTCTCTTTTGGAAAATCGTAACCTTTTCCTCTACTGCTGTTGCATTATTTTTAAAGTATGATGCAACCCTCATACACAAAATGAAGTCTAGCTTGTGAGCATTTTTGTTCAAATGTACAAACCCCAGTAAAAAAAGTTGAACACAATATATACACTGGGAAATATAATCCTGGAATACGTGTCAATAACATGATTGTTCTGTAAAATAATCCTGCCCACGTTTCCCTTCAGAGATCTCTTCCTCTTCAAGCGAGGTGTGTCCGTGTTGGAGATGTTGGTTTGGCTTGTCCTGGTCTCATTCTCCTCACAGGGCTCTGGGAAGGGACTCAGGTCCATGTCCACATCCGTGTCATGGAAGCAGCCGTCAAAAGCCATGGCTTGCACTGCGTCCATGCTGTACATTCCTGAAGCCTGGCAACAAAGGAGAGTTACTCTGTGTCTAGCAGGAGCCATTTTGGCAAATCACAAATTAATAAAACAGATCTTTATCTTCTTTATCTAAAGCTTTCCCCTCAGTGTTGTTCTCTCTGTGGAGAGCATGTGGAGAACAGGGCTAGCTCACAGTATGGCTCTCTGTGGGGCCTGCCCCCTTGAGCAGGACATGAGCAAGGAAATGTCATCAAATGTCATAAAACACACTTGTCTGCCTGATTATTGCCAGCTGGTGGCTGGCAATTCGTGCCTCAGCTCTGAAATAGAAGAATCAAACTCTCTCCTGTAGGTCTGTGCTGCTGGAGTTGTGAGAAATGACTTCAAACGTTTCTGCGCGTAGATTTTTGATGGGATTATCCAATCATGTGAGCAACATATGCATCCTTTCTGTGTTCTTCCCCTCATGATATCCCAGCAAAGGAGTTTACAGAGGGGATATTCTTCAAGCAAAGTTTTTAAGTGAGAGCTTCACAGAAAGCAGATGTTTAACTTGGGACTATTTCTGCTTCAGGCACACTTTTCTAAAAGTGACCTTGTCATTCATCTGGTCTTGGGATAAAAAAGAAACAGGAAACAGGGAGGAATACTGTATGGGGGCATGCTGAGGATATTTCAGAGACAGGAGAAATACCTTGATTGGTAGGCAACTGAAAATAGAAGGAAGGTTATATCTCTCTGAGGGGGAAAAAAGGGGCAAAAAATTATTCCTAACCTCTGCCACAAGAAAAAGGAGAGGAAGCACAGACCTCTCAGGATCTCAGAGAGGAGGACACTTTGTCTCCCTTCCCCCAGGTGGAAAAAAACATGAGATACAGAGTGGAGAGAGAGATTGTTACTGTTCTGTTATCAAAGAGGTGTATCAGGACTACTCTGTGGCTTCCATGATGCTTTCAGAAGGCAACAAAACACAGAGGGTTGTACCTTGCCTCTTTTTTTGAGCTGTTTTCTCTCTTCAGCTGTGGTGAGATAGTTCACTGCTGCATACTCGATGACTGACAGGAAGACAAAAAGGAAGCTGATCCATAAATACACATCCACAGCCTTTATGTAAGACACTTGAGGCATTGAGGCACTTACTCCTGTCATGATGGTGGACATTGTCAGCACTGTAGTTATACCTGCCAGGGAGAAAAGAGAGGTTATCACAGTTCTGGCCAGCTGGTTCTGTTTAGCTCATCAGCACTGCTTGGGCAGCACAGCTCTGTGAGGGCCTGTGACTGACACCTCCTTTAACTTCCTCACACGGGCTCTGAGAAGTCGAGTGAACCATGAAGGGCCCATCACATACAATACTGAGAGCACTAAATCATCTCTCTGCTCAGAATGGTCACTGAGCAGCATAAGGAACACGTTTCTGTGACAGCTCTGGGCACTGCACACACAGGTGAAAGCAGGTTTGTGGTCATCCTTCACTTCCCAGAGCTAGGGTCACCACTGAATATCTTCTTGTCCAGGAAAATCACTAAAGAATTACCATTTTCTCTCCCAACTCTTTCTCAAATTGTACTTCAGAACATGTATCAGCCTCTATGTCCCTGCCATAACCTCATGGCTCTCTAAAAACAATCTAGCATAAAGATGCTACAGCCACTGAAACTAAGAAAAAATTACTGCTTGCCTCAATGTGCCCAAAATTTCACACTCATCTTTTCAATCTCTGCTCTTATGTCAGCTATTCATCTCATTTTGGTTTGCTCTAGCTCAGGGAAAAAAGAACACCCAACTCAGGCTCTGCTTTTAAAGAAATCAGTGTAATTCTGGAAGTGAAAACATCTGTGAGACAGCCCTGTCAGCTGGGTCTCTGCAGCCCTTCTCCAGTTCTACACCAGCTCAAGTCTACTGGAATATACAAAAGTTTCCCCCCTACCTCTCCGCAGCTTCTTTAGGGTGAAGGATGGAGTTTGAAATACACCATATAAGAGGAAATCAATTTGTTTAATATAAATATACTCTAGGCTAAGGAGATAGGCTTATTAAACTTTGTTGTTAAGGTTTCCTATAAATTATGTATGATTATGCTAATGAAATGTGCTTTATTCATGGAACTCTTGATGCATAACCTTCTGCTGAAATCCATACATAAAGAACATGATCCGCAAAACCATCTTGACAACATTAAAAATTGCCTACTGAGAATTAAAAAGTTAGTTTTAAAGATGAAGTTAAATTTCTTCAAAATAAAAGGAATTCATAGATGCATTAATAAAAGTAGGTAGGAGGTACCAAAATTCATTTACAGATTAACAAATAGATTTATATCTCATGTATTGATAGCTTTAGAGTGTGCCAATAGAAAGGGACCTAAGTGGCTACAATACTATTTTTTCTAGGTGGATATAGTTACAGAGAAAAATGAGGTCTTTTTCTCTTGTCTAAGAAATATGACAACATACAGTTGGCTTCTGGGACCAGCATCAGTGAGAAGAAAGAAAAGGAGCTTCTTTATTTTAACCTGACAGTTGCAGGACTCAGGTGCATTATGGTTGCATTAGATATCTCCACAAATTCCCATCAGATCTTCAGAGATGCCAATTTTTGAAAAAATGTACTCATTCCAAGGCAATCAGCATTATATTCACAACAAAGCCTTGGAGTGGCATCCACTGATTCACCAGTGAGAGAAAAAAAAAAATAAACTTCTATAAAAAACACTGTAATAGGTCCTCTTCTCCTGAGCTGAGATGTTCAGAACTTACTTTTTGGCTTCCACAGAAGAATGTGTGCCTTGCACAGCTAAGACACCAAAGCAAACATTTCTAAGGTGTCCCACAATGAAAGGCTTTGCCACACAAGCAACTCTTTCCAAGTTGGTAGGGAGATAACGAATGTTTCTTGAGAAAAAGAAGAGCTGCAGAGCTTTTCCATAGATTGGGCTAATCCATGGATTTGGGGAGGGACTTGACTGCCTGTTCCTACATGTTATTTGGCGGGGAAAAGGGAAGGAAAACCCAGGTTTTGCAATTAAGTAAAATTTTACCAGGAAATCTGCAGAATCATCCCTTTTTGCTTTTGTGGTGTGTGAGCTGTTTCCAAAAATAGGAAAGCCAGTCTGAACAAACATTCCCTTTCCAAATGTAGAGACTGACTACAGGTAATGACAATAGAGGTAATAACAGTGTTGTTCAGGCAATTATGTGATATTTTTGTTCATCTCCTGTGTAAATAAGCTAAGGTAACTCCAAATCCTTCCCTCTCAATTCTATACTTCCCAAAGAATATCCAGCAAAGATTTACCTAATGACACTCTGGCAGGAACAGCTCTTCTATCAATCCAAAAGGAAACCCAAGACAGCATCACCATCAGCATGGCTGGGAAATAGGATTGTAGCACAAAAAAGAAAATATGTCTGCGGAGTGCAAAGTTGATAAAAAGTCGATTGTACCAACCTGTTGGGAAAAAAAAATTAAAAAAGGGAGAAGAACAGACTGAGGGAGAAGAGAAGAGAGCTGTGTTATTTCTGTGTTATTTGTGAGCTCTGTTTGCTGGCCCCTCCTTCTGGCAGGAGCGGTGTATCCACAGCGGGAGCAGTAAATGCCTCAGGAACCTTGCCACCACCTCCGTTTTACACCGTGCTTTACAAACTGTCCATCTTCCCTCATTTATGGGAGCAAAGGGTCATGGTCTGAAATACTCTGTTACAACTGAGGCTGGGAAATTGAAAAAAATAAATAGACTTGAAGTGAAACTGCCAGGAGAATACAGACAGGATACAATTGTCCAGTGATGCCAACACCCTGCCTTCCTTGAAATACCTGACAAGAAGCAGCCCTTCCTGCCTTTTTTTGGTGGGAGCTGCCGGCCCAGCACTCACTTTAGAGGACAGGGTGCCATCTAGTGAATTTTGGGGAGTGCTCTGCCTGTGCAGCACTGCATCCGTGCTGCCATTTCCTGCCACGGCAGGGAAAACAGGTTACAGGGAGGTAAAAAGGCAAAAGTGGGTGGCTGCACAGCATCTGTCTGGCCAGGACAGACAGAGGCATCTGTGAGCCTGTGTTGGAGCAGTCCTGCCATCGCAACGAGTGACTCTATAGAGAAGAACATATCAAAATGAACTGCAAATAATATTAAACTTTCTATTGTGTTTTCAGTTGTGGAGAAGGTTTGGTTTGTTTTTTGTTTTGTTTTGTTTTGTTTTGTTTTTTTTAAGATTATTGTATCTAAAATGGATTTAAATTGTTGCTCCTCTGGTGGTCTGGGAACTCCAAAAGCCTAAACACCACAGGTGTTGTTCACTGAGATCCACAGGAAAGGATTTGCAGAACCTGAAATGCAGAAAGCTGCTTTGTGGGAATGATGACTCTCATTAGAGTGGTGCTGTTTGTTCTCCACTATTATTTACTTGGAGGGTAAATTTGCTTCCCACAGGGAAAAAAAAAAAAAAAAAAAAAAAGAGAGAGAGAAAGTGGAACCTCCTGAGCAAAACAAAACCTCAAAGCCAAAGACAAGTGTAAGCCTACAAAGGACAGCATTCTGATTCCCAGATACACTACAAGCATTATTCAGTTACTTCCCAGTGGTCCCTGGGACTTAAAAAAAGAGTGTTTGCTTTCCCCTTTATGCTGCTGAATAAGCTCACCATCAGAAGCTCTGCATGTTCAGTGTAAAGCAGTTACACTCTGCAAACTCAAGGCTGCTGTGAGGGTGCTGCACAGCCCGGGGTGCAGGGGCACTGTGAGGGTGCCCTGCTGGGCACAAAGCTCTATTTGCTTCCCATGAGAGTTTTTTGATGAGAATAGCAAGGCAGCAAGAAGCCAGCTGAGCTCCTGGAACCCAGTCTGGTGGAAAATATCCCAGTCCCCTTCTTGCAGCAAGGACAAATCTGATGCAGCCCTCAGCAAATCAGTTATCATAGCAGGGTATCACTGGCCCTCCTCTCACATGCCACTGGCTCTTGGAAGGTGGAGCTCTGTTGTTAGCCCATACAGGAGCAGGAGATAAGGGTGAAGAACCTTATCAAGCTGTGAATTCCTCACTGCTTAGGCTGCAACATAATTTAAACTGGGATTTCTGCATTCAGGATCAGTCACTGCAAATTTGAATGGCCCTCTTTTGAATGCAAAAAGAAAATAACCTGTAAATGAAATACACCAAATAAATCTGTCTGCTGCTTTCCTTAAAGGCTTTTTTCCAAAGTGTTGTGCACTTCATCATACTAAATGGAATAATTTCTCTTTTATTCATCTCTTAAAGCAATAACCAAACTGAAATGAATTGACTCAGACTGTTAAGTACAATAGCAAGAGTGCTGTTTTCTTTGGTTAAAAACACATGGTTAGACTACTTCCACGGAGAAGTGCTTCAAAATTTATGATTTCACGTAAAATACAAGGAAAACAAACTCCACCTTGCATGAAATCAAGACCACAATAAACTTCTAAAGCCTTGTGCACTTTGCCAGAAAGTATGGAGCAAGATCTACAGGGAGAAATAAAAACATGTCTGGGGCAGATTAACCTGAATTTAAACTATGTTGCACTGACAGAAAGGGATTTTTTTTCCCTGCAACTTTATGTATAAACAAGGAAAATCAAGCAAATCATGAATTAGACCTGAACAGGTAATAAATGGCCTCATATGAAAATCCTCAAGCTAGCAGACTTTTAGTGACATTACACAGCTCCAAAAGTGAGGATATTTTAGCCAATAAAACACACTGAAATTCCTCTTGTTTGCTTTCTAGTATCTGACCCTTTAGGACTTCCATTTTCAAGCTATTCTATATAGCCATGACATAAAGATTCCTGCAAATTCAATACTCCAATGGCTTTCAGAGAAGCACCATGATTTTGCAAGAGCTCATAACAGCTCATTTTTGGTTGTTGTGCATCTTTTTTTTCAGGTTCTTAATGCCAGATATGAAGTTACAAGTATTATTATGGCCTCTTTTTTTCCTAAAACAAAGTTTTATATTGGTAATGCAAAGAGAACCAAGGCCCCAGACTGACAAACCTCATTTTAACTGATCTCTCAGCAGTCACTGTCATTTATTAGCAAAGAATTTGAATGTGAAAGACATTCTGCATGACTTTATCCTGTGCTTCTCTCTTCTAAAGGAGAAGGGTTTACCATACCTGTACTGCTGTAAAAAGCAAGTCCACTGGAAGCACTGAATTCCTCAATGAAGAACTGGGAGAGGGAGATGTGCTCATCTGTGCTCAGGGACTTGTTGCCATGTTTCCAGTACAACATCAGATCATCTTCATTGTATGCATCTGTGAGAAAGCAGAGACTGAAGTTACAAAGTTACTAAAGTAAATCACTTCCTCTTTCCTTTCTTAGGGAGAGGAGACCACTCCAGCAGTCTGGAAAAACCCCAGAGAGACATTTTTTCAAGGACCATGTTCCACCTTTTTCCAAGTGCAGCAGCTTGCAACTGAGGCAGGGGTGAAAAAGCTGATGTTTCACAGTAACACAAGCACCCATTTTCATTTCTCCAACAAGTCAAATATTGACATTTTATTTTACTTTTAATCTGCACATTTTTTTCTCTGAGAAAAAACCCTACTAGTTTTTGACAGATTTTTAGATTTAGGCCTTGGAATAAATACCCCGTGGGAATAAAGCAGGGTGCATCATGGTTTTTCCACCTTCCCAAAGCTCACTGAGGGTCTGGAAAGATCCCAAATTGCTTACAGTTCAATATGTACATGCTGAAGGGTTCAGGTCACACATCAAAGTGAGTGAAAGAGGAATTATGCACAAGATGGAGTGCTGGTAAGAATGCACATGTGAGGAACAATTAGGAATTAAACTTACAGCTTTCCAGTTCTAAAGAACAGTTCTGTGTGTCCAGAGGAAACCTGCTGAAATCCATGAAGCACATGGCAGACACTGTTATTCTGCAGACAGGAAGAGAAAAACAGAAATAAAATTTAAAAATTCACACTTTCTTAGTTGTGCACACAACTTAGTGAGATCCCCAACCACTCTGCTGTTTAGAATCCTATTGATTGAGGTTTTCTCCCCTTTTAGATGCTTCTAAAATACCTTCAAGATGGTGAAATAAAGTTAAATCATATTTGTTTAAAAACACAAATAGTCTTCATTGTTAAATACACTACCTTTGGTTTTTAAACCCTATACTTGGCCTGATCCTTCCTTAGCCTTTCACACATTTTTTTGAAGGTTTACCCTTACAGAGATTAACAAAGGGAGTTCACATTTCTTGACTTGGTTTCTCATAGACTGAAGTAGATAATGTTACAGATTAGAGCAAATATTATTTCAAGTGCTGTTTTCCCAGCTGGAATGGTTATAATATTTAATTGCAAAAAGAGATTAGCTGCAATTTCTGGAAGCTTACTCTCCTCTTAATTGAAATGCTTTATATTGTAAAAAGCTTAAGGAAATCTAGGCAAAGACTATTTCACATTCAACCTGCTTTTTCACAAATGTTTAGAGGACAAATATCCCTTTGTATTTCATAAAGAACAAAAAAATTGAACTTGCTAGGGGCAGCAACTTAAATATGGTAAATATTGCCAAATTTCCCTTTCCCGTCACAGCTTGCATGTCATTTGATGGTTTAGTTCAATTTTTCAGTTTTGCCCAAATGGAATCCTACAGGAATTTCAGTGAGGGTTTTATACTGGTTATACAAGTGCCCTTTGAAAACTTGTGATCAGGAACCACACTGTAGCTGCATTTGTACAAATATAATAAGACTTTACTGGCTTGAAATGAGATCCTAAGAGTGGGACATGCATAGGACTTCCAACTATGGATGTTGTTTCCATCCTTCAGCTGTGACTAAAGGACATGGGGAACAAGAAGAAAAGAAAGACTATTTTAGCAACAGATCTGGATTTTTGCTTCACTTTGCTTCAATAAAATCCTGGATGCCAGTCACTGAAGAAAAACTGTGAAATATGCAGATTTATTGCATGGAAGTATTTGGAATATAATCTACTTACTACATGTAAAACTGGCAATACAAAAAAGGGTGTTTTAAGGCATATCTAAGGAATATTTCCTACTTCTCACTTGGAGAATCACTCCCCTTAGTGGAGGGGTATAGTTCCTCTGATCCCTCCTTCTCAGGAATTATAGAAATTAATATAACAATAAAAAGTACACTTCACCTCATTGTTCCTTACTGTCAGTGTGACTCTTGAACAGACACTACTTTAAAGTGGTGTTCAGCTGCTGTTGTGAGGATTTCTGCATGTCCTCGTGACAGAGGAGATAAATTCATTAGTTGTTGGAACAATTATTACACAGCCACAACCTCAAATGCTTCCATAAATCTTCAAACTGTCCAGATTGGATGAAATATCACCTCTGTGCACACAGCTAATTAGTAACAAACTGTATTTCTGCAATGCACAGGCCTCAGGTTCCTCACCCTAGGGGGAAAATTCCTCCATTAAAACTATTTCTGCCACATCACCCAAATCTCCCTCATAAAACAAAGCAATATCATGAAGGAGGAAGGAACACATTAATGACCTTGCTATTCCAGTTCTGGAATTGCTGTTTCACTTTCCAGTTCCTTGTAGTCCCACTAAGCACTGCTGGTATCGGCACCAAAAATCTGCTCACTGTGCCTGTCTGGAGCCCTGGTTCCTATCACTGGCATGTTAACTGGTGTTAACCAGGGTGAAAATAGCTGAGACAGTTTTAAAAGACTCAGGAAAGAAAAAAAAAAAAAAAAAAAAAAAAAAAAAAAAAAAAAAAACCCACACCACCCCAAAAGCCACCAGAACCATAGTTTTTCCTTTGTTAATAATTTTGGGCTTTACTGTACTCAGTAGCAATACTGCTAGAGCCACTGTAGAGCCACTGGCAAGGAATTAACACTTGATGAACTCCCTTGACAGGAAACAATATCTGAATGATAGAAAAAATATGTTTTCAATCCTAAATTTATTTTCCCACTGGCACAATAGTCACCAGGTCACCAGTTTCCCTTTATGTGCTGCCAGAGGATTTATGCCAGCCCAGTATGAGAATCTTACCAGCAAGTATTTCCAGTCATTCCAACTGCAGCCAATACATGGCAGTGGCAGCCATGGATGTTCTTAGGGAAGGGTATTTCCTCACCTCAGACTGAAGAGGACGTTGCCATCAGGGTACACTCGGAGCATGATGTTCTCCACAGTTGTGTCATGGATGAAAGACCTTTTGGAGTGCACAAAGAACACGTCAGGGACCCAGATCTTTTTGATCAGCCGCCCATCGAAAGTCATGCTTTTGTTTTTGTTGCTGCGGAATGAGAGTCGCTCGTCCTTCCAGTAGTGTCTGAGATACAGAGTCATGGTGAAGTCCTTTGTGCCATTCAAAACAAAAGGAGACAAGGCTTGTTTTAGTCAAGTGCAGCAGAAAACACTACAAATGTTTTGGTTGTTTGTCTTGTCCCTGGTGTCTGAAGCTCAGACTTCATCTATTCTTAGATAAAACTACATATTTCAGTGGTCTTCTGGATTGGGCCAGCTGTGCAGTGATAAAGAAGCTTTAAAACCGACCAAAGGTAAATGAAAAAGATGTTTCCTCTGGAAATCTTCACAACCTTTTATAAGAATGGACTATGGTCCCTTTAAGTTTCCTTTACAAAGGGATTAATTTGAGTTCTTCATGAGCACTCAGTCAATTTTAACATTGTACAAAATTTACATTTTGTACAAATATTGTACAGGGGCTAAATTAGTACATTTATTAATTAAGTACATCATAAAGAAACAATATAATGAATATAATAAGAGTGAGCAATTAGATTTTACAACAGTTTCAATAACTACAATATTTTTAAATATAAAAGATTATTACCAATATTTTATGACCCTATTTAGAGAAACATCACAATTGCAAATATACACGTGGGAAGAGATGGAGAGGATGCTGCAAAGCCAGTGTGAGCTTCTGCACAGCCCAACTGCTCTGTGTCCACCTATATAAATTTTGTATTATTAGGCAAACACCATTTATCTCAGTAGAACAATTGCTTCTGATGAGAATACTGTGAAGAGAGTATTAGATCTTCCCCTGTAATAGGATTTCATGGCCCTGTAATATGATTTTATGATTTGGGTGGGTTTGTAAAGCAGTTCATATTGACAATATTAGTGACAATTTGGGCTGAGGAATGAACAGCCTGCATTCCAGTAGCACAGGCTCTAATTGCAGTGTCTCCTTCCCAGGACCACTTCTGGAACTGTTGTTTCATTTGTTATGATCACAGCTCCAGCCATGCCACAATGATGGACTATTCAGATTTGCATAGGCAAAAGAAGCAAAGGACATGAAGCCTCATCAGGCAACATGCAGAGTTCTGAGAACTCCTGGGGAAGCCCAGGGTGTTTATGGAATAGCTGGAGTTTTCAAACCACAGCACTGCCCACTCTGAGCTGTTCTCTGGCCCAGGGAGAAAATCAACTCTTACTAATTTAAATGCATACATAAAGGCAAGGAGGTGCCCTTTAGGGTTTGCTTTCTTTAACCACAGCATCGTCTGTCATCCATCCGAGTGTTTCTGAACCTCTTGTATTTTTAGTGAAATTCTTTATTCCAGCTCTACTCACCATGTCAACTTCAGATATGCTGTCAATGCTCTCCACCTGCACATCAATGCCCACAGGTATTGGCGACCCTGCATGGGAACAGAAAGAGGGATGAGGAACAAAAATCCCTATTTTTAAAGGGAAGACTGTGCAACACCAGCAGCATGCAGACAGTGCTCCATCCCAGCATTTACTGCATTCTCTCCACTTTAGAACACTGAATGATAAAATGCAACAAAGTAACACCTGAAGCTAAGCAGTTGTGAAAAGAAGCACAAGATGTTCAGTGATCTTTTTGCAGCCAGATCAGTTGTTATTGGAACAGCAGTGGCTGTGTCCTTGTCATGCCACAGCTAAAGAATCCCTTGGAGTGGAATTCTGAACCACCACAGGAAAAAGCTGAGTAAATACACAAAATACATCAATTATTGCAAAGCTTTCTCACCACTGCCAATGCTTATTCACAAGCAAGATACTTATTATGACTCCTATTATCTTTGGTTACTGAACTGTTTAAGGTTTGGTATAGCTGTTTATAAAAAAGCATTTTTTGCTCACTGCCTCACAAGGGAAAAGCTGTATTAGTCACATTAGTCACTGTGTTGTGTATTTACTGAGTGCATTTTTAGGATGAAGTTGCTCCAAATCAATTAAAAATTACAGCCAAATATGAAATTATTTCCACTCTTTTCAGTGTGGAATATCGAGAATGAAGGATCTAGTTCTACATGGGTTATGTCATTCCACTAATTGATTAATCACTTCGTTACAGGGAAGGAAGAGAGGAGCATGCATATATGCATATATGAAAACATGCATATATGGCATGAAAATCAGTAAGTAATTATTGTACATGGGATTCCAATCATTTTTGTCAAAAATAGCCAGCTAAAATATGCTTAAAGTACACATTTCAAATAACCAGTTAAAAACATGAATACAAGGAAGTCTGAATAGCAACAGCTTTTCTAACTTGTCTTTTTCTTGTTTTTTCCTTTTAGCCCTATCAAGCCAAAACAGTCCAGGAACATCACTCTTGTGATAACCAGCCACAATACTGTGTCCCTTTTTGGAATTATCATCCTTAAAATAGCAGCCTTCGAGGATTACACAGCTGCTTCCAGTTCTTACCAGTAAAGATCTTGAACTGTTTCAGAGGTATTTTTAAATCTGGCTCTGTAATCTCTTGATTTTACTTGTCTTTTTTTTTTTTTTTTTTTTTAATGAGGAATCTGTCCCTGCACAGAGCAGATGAAGATGGATTGTGCATGGGAAAAGCAAGGTGAGATGTGCTCAGTTAGCAGGGCACACCAGAAAATATTTAGGCACTGACAAGAGCTGGGCTCTTCAGCTCAGAAATTGTGTCTCTGAGTGGAAGAGCCCCCTCAGCTCTTAGCCAAAGTCCGAAATAAGATTCAGGACTCCAGACAGCAAAGTTTGTTAGTAAAACACCAGGCAGCACTTTGGAAAATTCTGCTTCTTCTGGAGAACAGAGACAGCAAAAGACAGCTACCCCAGAGGCTGATGCACAAGAGTATCAATGAGAATATTCAGCCAGACTCCTTCATACTAAACAATAGGAGTTTTTATATCTCTCCTAAACTAGTTTTGCCCACTTCTTGCTTTGCCTTGATCACAACACACAAACAGTTTACTTACACTAAATACCAACTTGTACCAAACACTGGTACAAGAGTGCCTGGTTGTAATCTGAGTGGAGTCATCTTTTCTGGATTCCACTGAAATCTTGTAAACTGAACACGAGCTTAAGCCAAAGTAGGAGTCATTGTGGAATTTATACCTGATGTGAGCATCGTCCACAAAAGGCATTCACACATCATTTAAATGCAAACAACAATTTCTGTTGAATTATGTGGGTGGGACAGGAGGAGAGAGGGAGTAGCTCTCAAAGTCAAGAGAAGTTTTACCAGTCAAGGACAAATCTAAAGCAAATAAAGTTAAATGTCTCCCATCAACATTCTTCAGGCAAACAAGGAGGTAGGTATAAATCACATCCCAGAATGAGACTTTCTAAGCCATGTGTCACTTGTAGTGAGGAAAAGGCTTTTCTTAGTGACAGCTGCTCCAAGTGTGATGATTTTGGAATTTCAAAAATTACTCACAATTTCTTACGCAAACAAACACTATTCCAGTGTGGTCAAAATTTCCATCAACAATTCAGCTTCTCTGGGCAGATACAAAGGAACTGCTCACAGAACTAGAAATCAGTGGCAGCTTATGGTTATATTGGTTGCATGCACACAAACCAAAGTGCCACTTATCCATAAATACACACAGAGACACCTGATTCTTTGAAAGGACAACTTCTACTGCACTGGAAACTACTATAAAAACATGCTGGTGGTGGCAATGAATAGCATAAAAGAAATCGAAACCTATGGCCAGGAGAAATACAGTGAACAATTCTAAAGTGAATTGAATAAAAGGGGAACTGTTACAATTAAATTTGTTCCTGATGAGGTAGAAATGCAAGAACTGTGAAACAGAATGCTTGAGAAGAGATTTTGCTTTGTCTGTGAAGAAAGACAAAGACCATACTCATGATGCTTAGTGAGGAAACAGTGTCCAGTCTAGCATTCACCACAGGGAATTATTAAAGCACATCCCCTACCCCAGCCCTGACCCATTACTAACAGATCAGAGCAGCTGCAAATATTTCCTTCCTATTCTGACTCTACTTTGGCAACAAATGTAAGCAGATAATAGAGAGAGTAAGCACTGCACATATATGCAGCCCTGATCACTGTGCTGTTCAATTTTCTACTCTGGAGCACTTCTATATTGTTGTCACTAACACACCCAACAAGAAAGACACCTACTGGCCTCAGTCTGGTCTAATCCTTCAGGGGTTTTGGGAACATTTCTGTGGGTGATTAAAAATCAACTCCAGTAGAAACAGGAATAATTAGCTATTGGGAACAGGCTGCTGAGAACTGTAATTTCTTCATCCCTTGAATTTGTTTTGTCACAAGAGGATGTTTTTTAGAAAAAAAAACATAATTGCAGTGAGATTTGAAAAGGTTCCTAAACCAGCCAAAATAGGAAAGCAATTCATCTACCTCTGTGTCTGCACCACAGCTTTCTCCCTGCTAGATTGAGAATTTCAGTCTCTGGCTGACCATCAGACAGCAGCCTCAAATTCACTTCTAAAAAAAAAAAAAAAAAAAAAAAAAAAAAAATGCAAGCAGAGAAAAGCTGTGGTTTTTATTTCCCAGTTTGACAAAACTGAGGATGGCAGAGAGGATTTTGTTATTAAATTGAGCAGCTTCAGTTGCTTCTGGAGGGTCACTACAAATCATTATTTTAGAGGGATTAGTGCTTTTCACAATGGAGGCTCCACAGATTTTCAGGATAATTACTCCTCAGCAGAAAAAACCCAGCATTGTTTTCAGACAGGTTTATCTTCCCATTTCCAGTCTTTTATTTTAAAGGTTTAAGCATAGCAAAAGAACTCCTTGATGAGCATGGAATTTTATTAATAGACAGTACATCAGGCAAATTCTGCAATACGCTTTTTAGAAGGGATGTTATGTAAAAAGACTATCCTTTTAGCATTTTTAGGATCAATATCTACAGTAATAATGACTGGTTTTAGTGAATTCTGTAATATTTTTATAATAGCCAAATTGCACACATTGCACCTGAAGATCTATGGGATAAATGTTGAATTTAGAAACAACTGTACCCAGTTGGCTTTGTAAGAGTGTAAGCTGGAAAAAAAAAGAAGGTCTAGAGAAAACTGCCAGTAGGAGATAGAGACCAGGGGAGAATTAAGATCTGTAGGTGGACTTTATTCTAAAAAGGCCTGTGGGTCTGTAGAGGAGAAAAACTGGATAGAAATGTAAACAAGCTCAAGGGAGGTGCAGCTTTGTGGATTTATTTATTTTCTTCTGGCAATAAGTACAGGAGAAGTTCTGGCAAGAGTATTTTCTTCTTGTTACTACCCCGTTTCTTTCCTTCCTGTGTAAGAAATAAAGGTGGTCTGGTATGAGCAGTAACCATCTCTTGGAATGGAAGATTTAGCAATGAGAAAGAAAAAAAATCCAGAGGAAGACTATTAGAGGTCTTGCAAATAATCAAAATATTTCCCCTTCCCTCTGTCCTGAATCCCCAGCTACTCCTTCCAGTAAGAGATGATAAAAAGCCATTCCACTTTCATCCATGAGAGTCCTCACCACAGTGAGAAGAATTTCTCATCTTTCAGGGGGAGCTGTGGTGCAAAAAAGAAAACAACCTGGTGGCAAAGAGCTGTTAGGACTGAAGGAGTTTTTGAACATACACTGGGCCATATTTTTTTCCTTTTCCTCCCCTTTTACCTTGATATGAATGTAAATGTTAATAACTTATTTTGAAAAGGAAGGAAGCATAAAGGGGGAGTGATAGAACAGGATTTCTGATCCTCTGAAAATGCAGAATTAAGGTTATGTTTAATTGCAGATTGAGATGCAAATTTTCAGGAAAGACTGCTACCTCTTAAACAGCTAAATGTTGTTAAATTATTTTCATAATTTCTAATACTTGCCTATGTTATTATCTTCTATATTGGTTGAAAGAGAAGAAATCATCAACTTTAAGACTTGAACATACTTGTAGCATAGGAAACTACAATATATATACAATATATATTGTAAACACTATATATACATATATACACACACATCCATACAACAACACGTGTTACTTTGACCAGTACATTGAAACAAGATAGTTCAGAAAATAAAAGGATATAGATAAATACCTGTATAATAGAAAAAAAAAATAGATTTAAAGCATTTCTAAGGATTTGCTCTAAGACCTCTCTCAACATGGAGTTTTGGCTGCTATGGCAGCCTGCATTGTGACCCTCATACCTGAGCTGTTACAAGTCAGGATAAGCTGAGAAGTCTCATTCATTGTCTGTGCTCACTCCTTCTTGCTGAGTTTAAAACTTGGGGATAATCATTCCAGGAAGTGCTGGCAGCATGATTTCATTTCTTACTTTTTCTCCACTCCCAGTTGAAGCTGCCTTCTCACTTCCAAACCAGACTATGACATTCCACAGAAGGCAACAATCAAACAACAACCACAACAAATAAATTAGGAAGGGAAAAAAATCACCACCAACTTCAATCAACAACTCAAGAGCCTGGCTTAGGGAGTAAATACAATGAAACAATGTGAAGTTTAGATTTTTAAAGTTTGGGTGTACTGAATTGTTGGTTTGCCTCCCTTAACCTCACTGTATAATGAACTGCAAAATAACATTTTTAAAGAGTAGGATCAGGTTGCCAGCAGATTGCTGGGTTTGCTTCATCCCAGTGCTCTCTGTTTCTCTGGCTTTGATCTCTAATCTGCTAATAAACGGACAATGTCAGGACTAAATTTTAAAATCTGCCACCAGAGAGTCAAATTGTAATTGTGCAGGTGGAATGGCACTGCAATAAACAGAAGGATGCCAAGATACACTCACATAAGTGGAAGTAGAATTGTGTTCATTTAATAAAAAAATGGATCTCTCACCTCCACAATTAATTTCAGTAACACTGCAGCCAGCAGCATCAGTATCCAACAGCTCTACATTCATTTCCCTCAGGATTTTACCTGTGCATGTTTGCTCAGTTTACAAATCAAATTCAGCATGTTTTTCCTTTGTAACTTAAATAATAATACTAAAAACTCTGAGTCCTCTGGTCAGCTCATTTACATTGCATGTATGGGGCCAGATGAAATCAAACAAGGCAGACTTAGGTATAAGAGTTCCCTGAACTGAGGAATCTCCAGCAGCTTCAAAACCACATGAATTTTCCAGCTGCTTTTTCTCTTAAACTGGTACTTTCTCAGGCAAAGGGGCACAGTGGACCCAGATTAATAAAATTTGTCATTCCAACTCCCTGACATACCCAGAAAATCACGATGGGGTATATAGGAGAGGGGGGAAAACCCCATCCCTCTTCTACAGGTAAAGAATAAATACTTGGTTTTTCATCCAGTTTTTCTGATCTGTTTTTTGTTGTTGTAAACTGATGCATTGTGCTGAGCTGAATAAATCATGTGATGTGGCACATGACAGCTGCAAGCCCTTCGTGAGTCACAGTACAGAGCTGCTTCATTAAATATGATGAAAACAAACCCAAAATTTCACCTGTGTTAACTGCACAAAGCCACAGTGCTGTAACTGCAGTAATGCAGTTCAGGGTTATGTTGTAACTGCCGTGGCAATGACATCTCTAATTTCTCCCTCTCCTCTGGGTAAGCTTCCTTCTGCTGCAAACTTAATCATCAGTTCTTCAGAGAAACCCACTCCCCATGTCTGCTGCCATAAAATAACCCTGAAGATGTTATTCAGATTCATGTTTCAGTAGAGAAATCTGTCCACTGATGAGGCCACAATTGTGTGTTAAATCTCTGCTGCTGCCTTATGAATGCCAAACCACTCCTTACTACTGCAACACCACTGAAATCAATGGTAGGAATTCTGGAGTATAAATTTGGGACTGACACTCATTTCACTGCGACTTTTTTCACTCTGTGCTGTAAAAATGCCAGTGGATCTGTTTTAGTCTAAGAGAGATTCACGTTCTATATATTGAGAGAGTTCTGAGAATTTGGAAGTGTGTGAAGAAAAAGGTGCTTCCCATGGCAGGTGGGCGCCAGAGAAGCAGCAGAGCTGAGGCACTCTGCAGAGCTGAAAGCTGTTTCTGAAAGGCAGGAGTGCAGCTGAAATCACACCCAGGGCAGTGTGAGGAGTGAGAGGCCTGTGCAGTGAAGTCAGTGGGAAAACTACAGCTGGCTTTGAGAGGAACTGAATGGGCTCTGTGAGGAGTCATCTACAAAAAAATAAAAGGACAAGGAGAAAAAGCCTGAGTGTGAAAAATCCTCACTGCCCATTACAACTGCCAGATCACAGGGTATGTACTCAAAGCTGCTTTTATGTACATCACCAGTATTGTTTTCTGGGAGGATCCAGCAATAAAGGACATCCCAAACTGCTGTCTGCTTTCATGGAAATGCTACCTCCTTTCTGAGGTGACACTCTCAAAAATTTAAATTCCTTGTGAGGTAACAAGAAGATATCCAGGTTAACAGATATCAGACAAGACAGGTATTAGGCAAGAGGTAATCTCAATTTCTGTTGCCAAGAAACAGACTGTATCTCAACTATTCAAAGTCAGGCAAGGTTTTTGCTGTCTGACAAGACATCATTTCTATGGTAACAAGAAACCCTTTCCCATTCTCCCAGTGCATCCAAAGATGCTTTCCTTACCCATTCTCCCTCTTGGCCTGATCAGCAGGCTCCAGATCCCAGCAGCTGGTGTCAACGAGAGCAGCTCCCCAGACCTCAGCTTGCCTCCCAAATCTGTTTGTCTACACAACTGATTATTGGTCCTCATATATTTTACTTTGGCCTCATAATCCAGAGCAGTGCAGTCCATTTTCATGGATCATGAAAAGGGAACTGGTGAAGCAAAGGCTCAGACAAAGGTTATTAGTGGGGCAGCTTTCTCACCTTCCCTTCCATGAAGGAGAGTCAAAACTGAATCCAAGCTGTGAACATCCCATTGAATACTCCCTTGATCCAGATGGAATTTAGTTAAATGAACAAATCATCATAGTGCCCAACAAGACAGCAACAACCTGATAATAACCTGAAGGCCTGTGGGTAGGGCTTTTTTTTTAATTTTGTACAGAGCAAACAGATTTAGGAACTGATGGATCATTTCAATCTCTCAAAACAAATCTGATGACTACGTAATTTGCTAATTGCTACTAGACTGTGCCGTTTACAGGGATACCTTAATCACTGCTCTCAAAGAACCTTATTCTAATATTATTTTTTTACTTAGTTCTATAAAGCAGACAATTTGAACAGTTTCTCCTATTGATACACCAAACACAGAGAAGCCCCTTGTCTTTGATTATTTCTGTATTTCTTCCTTCTTTACATCCCGAAGCACAACTGCTGAGGTTGCTGCCATGAAATCTGTCATTCCACTTGAAGTTACAAAGTTCAAGTAAACCTCCAGAGAGAGGATAAACTCCAAACCAGCACACACAGTGCAGGCATGTGCTGCTTACCTCCAAATCCAGGTCTCAGTGCAAAGTCGTGGTCCTCGATGTGAAGGAGCTGCTCAGTCTTAAGTGGTCGGACCTTTGTGCTGTCAAGTTTCCTCATTTTAATTTCTCGTTTGCTATGTTAAAAAAAAAATAAAAAAAGGTGAGAAACTTAATTTCTTCTGCCCTGACATTCACAGTGCTAGTCAAATGAAATAGGAAACTAGGAATACTGGCCAGCTGAATCTGGAATGCTAAGGGTAACAACTGTGCTAATAAAGCTGGAGAGAAATACATTGGGAAAGGTTGGGAAATGAGGTATGAGGGTGCTCAGGTCCATGAAGACCACTAATTATTTATATGAAGTCTCAGGAAGAATTACTACATCCTCTTCTGTTCTCCTCAGAGATTGTAGCTATCATTATAGAAGAGAATAGAGCTGTTTGAAGTTATTATTCACATAAACACTTGCAAATCAAACTTGGAAATAACACCACATATCCATGGTTTAACCACTTCATGCATTATCCATACTACAGAGACAATTATTCCTTTTATTATAAATGTGGGGGTTTTTTTTCCTAGGAGCTCAAATGAGTCAATAAATTTTTAGAAGGACTGAGAAAGAATGATCCTGGCTCTAGGCACTTGCAGGGGGCTTTAAGTGGAAAAGAGAGTAGGTTTAGATTGGATATCAGGAAGGAATTCTTTCCTGTGAGGGTGGTGAAGCCCTGGCACAGGCTGCCCAGAGAAGCTGTGGATGCCACATCCCTGGGAAGTGTTCAAGGCCAGGTTGGATGAGGTTTGGAGAATCCTAGTCTAGCAGAAAGTGTCCCGCCCATGGCAGAGGGGTTGGAATGAGATGATCTCATGATTTTATGTTCTGTTGGACACATTAGGAACACCCTTCTCACAGAAGTGTCCTCATGGTGAGAACAGTGAAACATGGGAATGTATTGCTTGGGCAGGTTTGGAGACTCCTTTCACTCAGGCTATTTTAGAACAGGTCAGACATTTATTTGTAGGAATGACTCAAATACAGCTGCTTTGCCACAGGCAAGGGACAAGTGCCACAGGCAAATTCTTTCATGCCTTCTGTGATTCTCTGGGACTTCGCTGCAAGCAACTCTAATTATTACTTTTGCCTAAACAATAGAAATGTCTTCTGAAGATTTGCCTTGTAGTCAAACACTACTTAAAGCAAGGTATGGAACACCTTAGGATAAGGTGTATGCCTCTGTTTACTTATTTTTCTCTTTCCCTCCCTTTTTTTCTTAATAAAGAAGCCCAAGAAATTACTTTAATGTTACAGGAACAATGACATGGCTGCTGGGCTACTCAGAATTGCTGGGCTTGAACAAATTCATTTACCTTAGTATTCCTGAATGTCTCTGGCAGTGCTGCCTGAATCAAATTTCCAGGGCAATCAGAAGGTCCATGAGGCATTTCAAATACTTTAGACTTTAGTTTTCTAAGTATGAAAATCATGTGGATGGTGAAATGAAAGGCCACGCTTCAGAGAATTAAAATCACCACAGAGCAAGCCTGCATCAGGGTAGAACGGGCAGCAGAACTGAACAGCTGCAGTGTTCTACATGAGGAAATTCTGCTGCCTGGGATCCAGGAGAGGAGAAAATGATGAATTATGTTCAGAATGCCATGGCACAGCTAATACAGTTGGGAAGCATGAGGTTATTTGTCATCTGATGTGCCAAGGAAAATGCCTGTTTGATGCTCCAATGATTCCACTGGAAGAAGCAGGCTGGAACTGATTCATCTATTGCAACTCCTCACTACAAGCAAGTCTGTGACTGAGGAAGACTTTCACTGGACAAGAGAGGCAAAACATAAGCTACCAGGGCAGGAATTTTCTCCTTAATAAGAAGAGATCTTATGGGATTTTAAACCACAAAGCTATTTGGAAAGAACGTGGCCTGCTAACTGCTCAAGGTAATGAGCTCAAGCATGCTGAAGGGATTCTTGTACTCCTGAAAAGTATCTGGAAGCCTATGAAAGCAGCTATCGTGCACTGCAGAGGTCATCCAAAAGGGAAAACAGCCCCAGAACTGGGAAATCACTTTGCTGATGAAGCAGCAAGAGGGGTTGCAGCAAAGGGCATTCGTGCAGTGCTACCACAGAAAGAAGCAGATTTGTTGGAGTTTACCCCAAAATACAACCAGAGGGATGACAAATTAATTTTCATAAGGCTGAGATCAAAGAAGGTGGATGGGCTGTCACCCTGGCAGGACAGACTGTGGTTCCACCCTTGCTCCTTTGAGAAATAGCCCAGCAAGAGCATGAGAGTACCCACTGGGGAAGAGAAAATCTTTTAAAACATCTGAAGAAAGTAGTAATAAGGAGAAGAATGATCAATCTATAACAAGCAAGTGAGAAACTGTTGTAAAAACAACTCTGACACGAGCAAAAGAGTTGTGTTGGGATAACAAAGACAAGGGATCTCCTGGGAAACTATTGGCAAATAAATTTTGCTGAGATGTCATGCAAGGAGGGATGCAAATATGTACTGGTACTGGTTGATACCTTCAGTGGATGGCCTGAAGCACCAACACAGCAAAGGAAGTAGTGAAAGCTCTGCTCAATCATATAATTCCAAAGTTTGGGGTTTCTTTGGGAACGTCATCAGATAAAAGACCACATTTTGTTGTGACAGTAGTTGGGGAAGTTAGCAGGATTCTGGAACTTACCTGGGACCTGCACATCCCACATAGGCCCCAGGCAAGGAGCAAAGCTGAACATATGAATGGAACCCTGAAACCCCAGATTTATAAGATTTGTCAAGAGACATCCATGACATGGGTTCAAGCCTTGCCTACAGCCTTGCTGAGAGTCTGGATACAGCTGAGGCAGAGGGACAACATAAGCCCCTAAGAGATATTATATGGCAGGCCAGATCAGGTTCCACATGTCCTGGGGGAAATTCACATGAAAGGAAAAACTGATTCACAAAAGTACTTAATGGCTCTGAGTTCCACTTTGCAGAAACTCCAGAGATTCATTGTGTTCTCCAAGCCAATAGCACTGGACACCCCTGCCCACGAGTTCCAGCCTGGAGACTGGGTGGGACAGTGACCCCTCACAAGCCAAGGGGAAGGGACCATTCCAAGTTCTGCTGATCACCCTCACTGAGGTGAAGGTTGCTGCCAAAGGACTGTGGATCCACTACTCCAGAGTGAAGAAAGCTTCTGCTCCCAAAACCATTAAGAAGACAGAGACTGATACAAATCAGGAGGATGTGGTTTAAACTGTTTTGTACGTTGTCTGCCCAACTGGTAACCATGATTCAGGATTCACCTCATGATTTGCATAGGACTGGAGTCCAAAATGTGTCCAAAACTCTTAATAAGAACAATTGCTGGATTTGTACCCAGTTACCACCTCTAGATGGGGACAGTCACTGGCCACTGATTGGCCTTTTAATGGAAGAGAAACGTACTGAAAGGTGGGAACCAGTTAATAATGCCCTTCTGTCCCCTATACTCCTGAGCAGCCTGACAGAACATGGCAACTATACAGTTCCCTGTGCAGTTGTAAATGCCACAGGAAAGGCCATTCTCCCTTCATATTGTCATAAAACCAATTTCAGAGAAATAATCAGCCCAAAAGTTGCAGCAAAGATGAATTTGACAGGATGGAGACTGGCTCTACCATTTGTGACAGGGCTGTATTGGATATATGATGATCAGGCCTGGAAAGTCCTGCCCATGAATAAAGATCAGGCTGGTGCCCTTGGGGCTGTGGTCCCAAATATAACAATCACTGATCATCTTGAAAAACCAAATGAGAGGAAAAAAAGATCTCTTAACCTCCTCACTGAGCATCCCACACTTTTCCATAATACAGTCAGAACTCTCCTTCTCTCTTATGGAGTGGTTGAACTGGAGAGAGCAATTGTCATCTCAGCTGTCATTGAACATACTTCACAGCAAACTGCAAATGCAACTGCAGTTCTACAGGAGGAAGCTGACAGTCTGTCCCACGCAGTTATGCAGAACAGGACAGCTCTCAATTCCTTACTTGCCACACAGAGAGGTGTATGTGCTATTGGCAATACCACTTGTTCTTTTGTAGACCAACGTGGGAAAGTTAAGAAGGATGTGGATGAAATTTGGAAGGGGACTCATATTTTACATGAAGTAGCTTCCAGAAATGAGACCTTGAAATCTGACCATATCTTCCATACCCTCACCTCATGGTTACCAAACTGGGCCTGGATAAAAGAAACATTTATAACAGCTGTAATTATAGTTATTATCTGTGTAATAGCCTGTGGGTCAGCTAGTTGTGTAAATTGGTAGTGTGGGTAATGTAGAGACTAGACAAAGTAGAACCTTGTAAGTCTCTAAAAGGAAAAAAATGATGCCAAGATGATTTTTTGCCTTTTACATAACCTTTATGAATCATCAGTATTCTTAGCATGCACCCTTGTAATTCCTGAAGTCTGATAACTCAGCATAGCTCAAGTATTTTGTTAGGCCAGGAGACCAAACACCCTAAAGGCCTCATAGTAGGAGGCCAGAAATTCATGATATGGCAGATGCCAGGCTGTATCTGAGAGGAAAAGCCCACACAGAATCCCAGAACCATTTAGGCTGGAAAAGACCTTTAAGATCATTGAGATCATCAACCATTAGCCCTGCCAAGTTCACTGCTAAACCACGTCCCTAAGTGCCACCACATCCACACATCTTTTAAACACCTCTAGAAATGGTGGGTGAAACAATCCCTTCCATGGACAGCCTGTTCCAGGACTTGACAGTCCTTTTGGTGAAGAATTTTTTGTGAAACCATTAGAAGACAGATGTACCTGAGGACAGGAAACCTCTCTTTACCTATCTGCAGTAGGAGTAACAAAGAGAACTTTGGTATTGGTGATATATTATCTATTTGGTGTAGATCTGGGCAATGATAAAAATTTATTGGTCTCAGTGAGGCACATGCTCAAGAAACTACTGCTTCCACTCACAGCTGTGCTTTCCACAGCTGCACTTCAGGCAAGGGTTTACATCATGTAAATTAAAGGGCAATCTATAATTACATTCCAAAAGAGGCCATAAAAAGCACTTGAAGTGTTTCAGATCACATAGGGAATTCACTCTTGTTGGTACTTCTACATTAAATTAATGGGAGCACTAATTTTTTGGCCGAGAAAGAGTGAGGAATACTGTTTTGACAGTTCTCTACCCAATACTATTGCATGGACCTTGGTATTTGCCAGAGATCCCAAAGAACATTTAGCCACTGCCTACAAAACCAAATTCAGAATTAATTAACAATGGACAAAGATGTGTCAGGCTTTTAAAGACAAATTTAGCTGCTCCTACCTGGCTTTGAACACCATTAGTGAATGGAAGGTCAAAGGTCTGCTCAAGGGTACTTAGATAATTTTTGGTTAAAGCATTTAATCACTTAATGCCATCAGTGTAGCTCCATAAACCAATGGCATGAGTGGGATTGATGTGGTTCATGTCCCATCTGGTTGCCTTTAACTTACCAGGCTATCAAAAGTTTATGCTGGTTCAAGGAGGAATCAGACAAGTTCATAGAAAAGAAATCCACTGATGATCACTAAATCTGCAGAAATTACATCCAACACAGGATGTTGCTGGAGGAAATTTGGTGACTTGGTACAGCTCCGAATATTAGGGGAAAATATCTTATTTTACTTCTCCTTATTTATCCAAGGTTGTGCTTGCAAGCCCTTGTTATAAACTCAGTATAGTACAGGGATCCCTGGAAAAATCCTGCTTGGCTGTTCTTCTGTTTCAGAGCTCTGCTCATATTATGGTAAAAGTTCTTGTAGAAAACTAGAGAAAGGGTTTTTTCCCCTTTCATATTCAGAATGAAACCACGTAAGTTTATGAGGAGGATAAGGTGCCTTTTATGAAAAGAATACCCTGGATGTCATGGCCATAACTTTCTTTCCAGTGTTGTGTCCCCAAGATACTCTGGCTACTACTAAATCAAAGGTATACAAAAGGTAGAAGTTACAGAAATCTTATTCCAAGGAGAGTCTGTGGGATAATCCAGCAGTGTAACCTCCGAAATGTTTTAATATATCCATCAAGCCTTGAAGCCCAGATAAATTAAATAATCAAAATTGCACAGTTCTCTCACACACACATGAAAATGCATTTCTAATTGTTCAGCAACATCAGCAATATGTACTGTAAAAAAACCTAATATTTTGACAATCAAATGTTTTTTTCTTTGCTGTAGGAAATGGACCAAGAGAATAATCGCTTTCTCATGTACTTTTGGTTAATGCTTTAAAATCTTCTTTACAGGAGAATGCAGACAAACAGCTTTGGAGGGAGAATTGGGTTACTCTATTAAAACAGTGGAACTTGTAGGTTAAGTAACATTTTCACATGGGATTCTTTTTAAAAGGCCACCCATTTAACCAAGGCCATCTGTCAGCTGTGTCCCTAAGAACCCTAGTGCTGGGTGGAAGATTGTTCCCCAGAAAGAAAAAGATGCTGGTGGAAAGTCAGACCTTGGTGCAATGTACTGCAGGATAATGCAGCCTTTAGAACAAAAGCAGAGAATGAAACAAAGAGAAATTAAACACATCTGGATCCTTTGCAGAGAAAAGCTGATTTGCTGCTGTTAAGCTTTGGGATCCTCTGTGGCTCAGATTTTGCAGTCTTCTTCCCAGTTCAAAATCACCAGGACCTTGGAAATGAGGATGTGTGATGCCAAAGCTTGTGTAAAGAAAACTGCCACACCAGGCAGCAGCAGATGGATTCCTCCTTGTTCCTATTCTTCCTTTCTCATAACACATTTGTTGTGGCTCCCTCACAGGATTGTCACATGGGTCCATTTGCATGCAGCAGTAAAGATCTGTGGCAATGGAGAGGACACTGTGCTAACACTGGCATTGCAAGAGGATGTTCATCAGGGCGCCACAAAATTTCCTGTCTCCTGGCACCAGGTTTCCCTCCTGCTTTGTGATTTTTCATGTCAACAACAGAGCAACTGCTCTCAGCTAAGGCAGAACAGGAGAAATGCAAACAACAGCAGCATATGCTCCCTTCTTACAACAGACAAAAGTGTACCAGCTGAGCTTAAAATAGACCTGCCTTGCCACCACCACTAACAAGGTATTTTATTCTGTCTTAAGTGTTTCCCGAGACTGGCAAAGCACCAGGTGCAATCCTATGTTGATACTGGGGCTGGTTCTGTTCATTTTCCTTTGTTGTTACAAGTAACTGTGCACCAGCACTCAGACTGTTTGAAACAGCCTGCTGAACAGCCATTCCTTCCAGGAGCTTTTGGCTTGCACCAAACCTGGACCCACAACTTTGAAGAGAAACCCAGAAATCCAGAGTGACCAGCACCTCCGGGCACCTCTGTTGTGTCATCTGTTACCTGGCCCTGCTGAACAAGATTTTATCAAGACATGGAGGGTCCCAGAGATACTGAACTGCTGGATGCTTTAATGAGAAGTGATACAGGAGGTTAACAGCTGTACACCTGCTGTAAAGCATGCAGCTTGAGGGGGAAAAAAACCCAACATCTTAAACACATCAGAGCAGTCCAGCTATGTTACTTTTCTTCAAAATGTGATACTGTACAAATAAACTGTGAGCTCCCCTGCTCATTTTAGTAGGGGGTCAAAGCACATTTTAAAATATTAACAGTTGTATCCCTTCTTCCTTAAACGGAACTAGTTATTCCCAAGAAAGAGGAAATTTTCTTGGATTATTACTAGCAGCCATTGGTCTTTTCACACAGTATTAGATTAATCTGGAAACAGGTTGAGAGACCTCACATGGCAGATGTGAGCTGCCTTCCTGGGGGAAAGCACTGACACTCTGCCCAAAAATTTACCGGTAAAAACCTCTATCATTATTCATTTTCAAGCAACTACTCGATTAAAAGGCCAAGAACAGAGACTATCTTCAATGTCTAAAAGCATTAAATATAGTCCAGACAGGGAACACACTGCGTCATCACTACAAATAAGGCATCATTCACTCCATTTAATGCCATCAAAAAAAAGTCTTCTGTAGCTTTATAATGTATCTACTCTGCTGTTCAGGTAATGGAAGTCACTTTGTAATGCTGTCATAGAACTTGAGAAGGCATTTCTGCTTCTTGGGACGGGAGTTAAAGGGCAAGAATACTTGGAACATGCCAGCAATAGTCTGGTAGCCTTGTATCACACCAGGTAAAAGAGCTTTGTGTGTGGGTGGGTACATAACTGCATATTTATGAGAGATTCATAAAATCACAATGTAAAAGGTCTGGTTATGAAAAATTAATTCATACTTCACCATTTCTGCTTTGGGAACATCCTATCAATACTTATGCATACTACAAATCCGGAAACTGGAAAAACAAGACAGTGTGTTGAAAGGTGGCTGACAGCATAAAGTTTACCAGATGAACAGAGAGAGATAAGGTCTATTTCTTACCTGTTATGTTTTCTCAAGAATGACATTTGCTGCCGACGATGCAGACGGTGGTGCTGACTGTGAGAACTGTGGAGCACTGCTGTTGGCCATAGGCAGGTGAGGAACAGAAGTTTCATGACCAGGACCATCTCTTCCAAAAGAGAAATGCACCTGATCACCCAACCCACCTTGCTGACTTCTGATTTTTAGTGTTTTTACCGTTTAGAGACAGCATAGCAGATAAAAGATGCACATGGAGCAAGGCATCCCCAAAGAGAGAAGACAGGGGCATCCCAGTTCTGATGTCCTCGCCGAGTTCCCCTCGTATTTTGGCAAACCATAAATACTCCCTCAGCTCTACATCCCTGCAGCATCTGCTGTCCAACCAGAAGCACCTTGTTTTCAGCACTGTGGTAGGTAGGGCAGGTTGCCTGGCCAGGCTGCTCTCCTCTGATCCATTGCTGCCTCTCTTTCAGCAAAGGCGCGTTTTTAAATTCTCCATCACCCGCTCTGTAACCTCTCCAACATAGCCTGTGCAGGCAAAGTGATGTCAAACATTTAATCCCCCTTAAATCCCACACAAAACCATACAAAAATCTGCTCTAATGACAAAGGTCTCTAAATTAATCTTGCTTTCTATATATGTGTGTGTATCTGCTCAAAATCATCTTCTGCACAGATCAAGCTCTTTTGTTAACTGGCTACATTGCCCTGTCTTCCCAACCATTAACATCAATTCTGGCTCCGTCAGCTGCCAGCATTTTGTCAGAACACACACTTCCTTCTGAACAGAACAATATCACACTGCAAGCCCAAACTAAAAACGTTTTGATATTCCCCAATACCAGAAAATACAATTTCCCCCTCTCCTTTTTCTTCCTCTTTTTACTAAACTCTGCAGCTGTTTAATTCACCCAAAATTTACAAGCTATGTGCATGTCTAAGATCCAGCATCCTTCCACCAACCCTAATTTTATCTTTTATTTCATTTAGCCTGCCTTACCTGCTCAACAGAAGGTTGAATTACAAAACATTTTATTAACAAAAATGTTGCTGAAGCAATAACTTGCACATGGCAGCTAGAAATGATGGTAAGATTTCTTAGGGGCTTAAAACTGGACAATACCGGGAACACATCTTCTTAGCTGACATGGTCAAATTTATCCTTTTCAAGCCATCAGCAAGTTCAGTCATTATCAAAAGTGACAGCACAAATTTATTTTTCTTTATCTAAAAATCAGACCTTTGAGACTGAAAGTTTAGGAAATAGAAATACTCCACCTCTATCTAACAGCTAGAGGATTAATTTGGGTGTCCTAGAAGGAGGCTTCTTTCTAAGTAAGACAAACCCAGGAATAAAACCAAACCCAACACTGGGTCTGCTGAGACTGTGAGCACTCACACTACCAGGGACAGTAATCTTGTAATCTGCCTCCTCAGAAGATCCCTGAGATTTCCAACTAACTTCTCCTGGGACAAGAAATAATTCTCAGGTGCAGGTGATTTGGAGGTTACCAATGGACAGGCAATTCCCACTGTTAGATTGAATTGGGTGGCCTAAGATCAAAGACTCCCAGCCCTGTTTCCATTTCATTCAGCTGTTTAACAGTTTGATCCTTTCCTGTTCAGCAAACTCAGGGAAGACCATTTGCTGCCTGGCCCAGGGATAGTCAGAAGTGCTTCTGGTGAATTCCCAGGGTGGAGTTTCCAGACATGGCAAACATGAGCTGCAGTTAATAAAACCTGGATAATAAAAACAGGTTCCATCATTAATTTGCACTATCATTAGGGTGGGAAAAGGAAAATAGAACAATAATTCTAATGAAAATTTATTCCAGGTGGAGATAAATACGAGTTCCTGAGCCAGTCTGGTTAAGTTCCCTAGTGTCACCCAGCCTACATATATCAAAGTATCAGCCCACGGATTAAATTACACGTAAGAAAAAATCCAAGAGCCTTTGGACCATCGTCTTTCCCCACCCAAGCACAGGCCCAAGAGTAGCAGCAAATGAAATAAAAAGCAAACTACACTGCAGGTTGTGTGATAAACACCTTACCACATTTCTGTGTGTCTGGCTACCTGCACATCCATCAGTGTTAACTCATTTCCAACCATTCTCCTCAGCTATAAAAGAATAACATTTACATCCTGTCTTCCCTGCTAATTCTAGTGCCCATTGTTTCCAGATACTGTGGAGACGGCCTTGTGAGATGTTAATGTAATCCTTATCTGAAACCACTGGCTGTTATCCCCACAAGCAGGAGACAGGGAATGGGGAAAGAAAGGATGTTCTGGGTGCTGAGGTTTATCCACCAAGAGCTCTGTAGGGCACCTGTGGTTACATCACGTCAGGCTAATGTAGAAACGCGATGATTTTGTGTGCTGACCTCATGGAACACACAGGAGCCCATTAGAAATAAATAAGTAAAAATTGCTTGGTGGATTTATTTTCCAGCTGGAAAAGGGAGCCCTTAGAAGTGCTGCTCCAGAGATCTGGCTTTGCAGAAGGACTGGGATATCCCTGGCCAAGCAGCACACGGATGTTCCCTCCCTCCAGGAGAGGGGAGTCTTTAACAGAGACACAGGAAATTAGAGGCTGTTTTCATTGAGCTAGCAGCACCCTGCTGCTTTATTACTCCTGGCTGCAGCAGCAACTTTACCACTAAGCTGTGCTGCTGAAAAGACTGCTCTGTGGAGGGTTTCCAAAACATGCTGAATGCTCCTTTCACCATCCCTGCTAAAATCAGCTTTAGTCAAACAAACAAAAAAATTAAGAGAGAGAAAGGCCTGCATGCACTGACATATTCCAGCACTTTCACCCATCTCATGTCATAAATATCCCTTGTGAGGCTCTGCCTAAGCACACTGAAAATCTAAGCACTACCCTTCTATCCTGTGGTGTATTTCCAGAAACAGTCCATTTTTCCACACACACTAAGGGGTGCCCTCTCCTGCAGAGGGGAATCAAAAACATTTCCACTGATGGGTGTGAATATCAGTGAGGACAAACCCACAGCAATAGGGTCTCTTCATGCTAGACCTGTTTTCATTTCCTCTGGGGAAGGGAGCATTACACAGAGCAGATTATAATACCACTATAAATTACCATTAAGAAAACAGGTTAATCTCCCAAGCATTTGTCAGTAATAAATTCCAAAAAGATCCCTCTTTGGAGACAAACAAAACCAAGATAAAACACTTTGCTTGTATGGGGCAAGTTGCTGCTCAGTTCTTGTGTTTAAACACAGAGCACTGTCACTTTGCTATCAGTAAAATTATTCTTTTAAAATTATCTGTAGCCTATTAAAAGTTTGCCATGCTTATCTTCCTGGGACAAAACCTGGCACATGGTAACAGTGCATCAGCTCATTGGAACAGTTTGCAAACAAGCAAGCAAGGAAAAGAAGCAAAGGTGAACACACCACCTGGTTTCAGAAAACGAGATGCCTTCTTTTAGTCGGCAAAATAAAACATCCCTTCTGGTGACTGCAATCTGCAGCTACAGACCCCTCTCCACCACAGATGACAGAGCAAAGCAGATTGACAACAGCTACTATGAAAACAAAAACAGAAGAGTATCAGGGATGAAGAAATGCTTCAGAGCCTGGAATTTTGCAGAAAATCTGATCCCACCTAAAGGCCATTTTAAATACATGGAGATGAAAGACCACAGCACAGTAGCACTTTTCAATCTGTAAACCAGCTGCAGTGAGAAGAGATGCAATGTGGAATGGGGAGTGTAGGTTTACATGGCAAGTGTTTTTTTTACTCTCCTAATCAGAGAACGAAATACAAGGAAGAAAACATTAATTCTCCTAAGAGACACTCAGTTCTTACAAACAACCAGCAAATCACAGAAACCAGATTAACCACATCCATGACTCTGAGAGTGTGAATGCAATACAGCTGCACAGGAATAAGCAGCATTCTGCTTTTCTATGGTAACAGACTCGGTGTAGAGCTCTTACCATCTACATCATGGTGACTTACAAAATTAGTGTTAAAATTAAGGACAGTTTGTCCTGCTCATATTAACACAAATGACAAACCAAGCTTCCAGAATTAAGATATCCATTCACATTTCCCAACAGGATGAAGTGGGAGGAAAGCAAGCAGAGACTGGGAATTATGATTCCAGCTTGCAGATCTCGGAGCAGAGCAAGTGCCTTTTCTTCTCATTACAGAACAGCCAGCTGCTATTTTTCACTGAGGTAAAGGGCAGTTCATTAAAAAGAAAAGGTCACCTAAACAATTTCCTGAACACAGTTGTGTGATATGAAGTCTCCTTGGGTGTCCCAGAACCTGCTCACAAACAGGGCATGGGACCTGTACAAAGTCTGCAGCTTTTGAGAGCAGAGCTGGACAGTTTCTACTGAAATGGCCAAAGACTGGAGACCAAAATCCACTCCTGAGGCTCATCCAGTTTCTGATTGTCTCTGTCCACTGCCCATTCATCCAAAGGAGTGTTTTAAAACTGTAGTGTGGGATCCTCACAAGACCATAATCCACCAAAGGCAGGTATGTATTTTCCCATATAAAACAGCCTCTAAATACCAGCCTTGAACAGGTGACTCTGTTTGGCACAAGAGTCTCTCCTGCTTTTCCTTCAATTTACAAAACTCAGGCTTCTCTTTGTTCTGGAGCTGTGTTGGCTACACACTTTTTTTGTACAATCACACATTTGGGTTAAAAGGGTGACAAGAAAAACTAAGAAAAACCACACACTTCCCCTAACTCTTTGCATTTCCCACTTCCAGAGCCTCTAAATCAGGGATTCTTTCCCTTTCATGATTCTGCCCCAGACAGAACAATCACTGAATTAATTTCATCCCTAAATCCCTTTACTTAGCTTCTACAGCAACAACCTTGAAAGTGGAACCATCAGTTTTGCTGCCTCTGGCTAAGGAACATCTGCATCTTGAGGGTGATCTCTAACAAAACAAGCAGCCACATTTTCCCCAGGTTTACACTTCTCACAGCCCCAGTGGCAGAAAACTTTGCCTTTCTGCCACCTCATGCTGACCACAGGCACGGGATACAGCCACCCTACTCCCTCATGTATGTCCATTTTTTTCCAGGAGCAGTTTCTAGAGTTTGTTTCTTTATTTCTGTAGGATTTTTTTAAAAACATCTTTTAGCTTCTTTCCCAAGTCAGGGAGGATCAAGGGGCTGACCCTTAAGCCTGAGCAATTCTCAGAAAGCAAGTGTTTGCAGCAGCACAGTGTATCCCCAAGAAGAAGGCTACTTTGCCATATGTATGGCCTCAACACTGTACCTAAATCCCAAAAGCAATATACACTGCATGAGATTATTTTTTCCCCTGATTTCCTTGCCAGTCTGGCCAACAGCACAGTCTCTCCTCAGTGTCTACCAGCCAGATCCTAACTGCTACCTGAAGCTCTTACGGCTCATTTCCCCCCACAGACCAAAACAAAACAGTCCAGCAAGTGTGTTCACTCTTTTCTTGCTGCCAAGCTGATGTGTATTAAGCATTTTCTCCAGCATTCCCTGTTTGCTGTCCAGCAGTCAGAAATACAACAGGAACTGATTTATGAAATGTACTGAATCTCCACAAAGCTCCTTTTCTGTCACCAATGAACATGAGGAGAAAAAAAATGTGTTGAATAGTGGGGGGGGAAAGCACCTTTCAGCTTTGGCACCTCAAACTTTTTTCATTTTAAGAGTGAAAATAGAGACAGATTTATTGATTAAATCTGATCTCTACAGGTCGCAAAACAGCTTCAAAAGCCATCAGGCACAACTCTCAGTGGCTGTTTTCCAGGCTGTTCCTTCCCGTTGATATCTTCCAGAGAAACATATGTTAACATCACAGAGCAGGTGCTCATTTCAAACTAGGAAGCCAATTTTTACTGCGTGAATTGTAGTCTTAAGTAAATATATATTTAAGTTTACATATATTTGAGGTTTAAGAGGAGGCAAGTGTATTTGGGTTTTCTAAGGCTTTACAACTTCTGTTTTCCTAGTACTTGACAAAATAATGTAATTCTAAATCAATAGACAACTGAACAATTCATGTTAAAATCTTGAAGGAGAGAGAAGGTAAATGATGGAAGAGAGCAGAGAAGGTTGGTTGGAAATTTGCTCATAGAAACACTGAATGGTTTGGGTTGAATGACCTTAAAGACAATCTTGTTCCAACCCCCCTGCCATGAGACTTCTCCCACTAAAACAGGTTTTCAAAACCTCATCCAACCTGTCCTTGAGAACGTCCACTAATGGAGTATCAGCTCAGCTTCTCTGGGCAACCTGCTCCAGTGTGGTCCCTGGGCTCACAGGGAAAAATTTCTCCCTGAAGCTCTAGCACTTGCCCAAGCTCTTGTGCTCCTGTTCATCATTTCCCTGTTAACATAAAGATAACGCCCAACAAATGTCTGGGCTGGGAGATACAATACGGGTATGCTGGCTATGCCATGTTCCATCCTTTAAAAGATAAATAAAGTACAGCTGAGAGCCCCAACAAAATGGAGCACCTGCACGGCGAGATCTCCCTGCTGTGATGCCTTCAGTGCAGAAATCCTCACCTGGTGATTGCCTGCAGATGCAGGACAAGCTGAGGGGGATTCTGGATTGTGTCAACATGGATTTCTGTAAGACAAAAAAAAAGCCACCCAGAGGAATCCAAAGTGACAGCTCTTCCAGCTCGACCTCTTCCCCCTTCAGTGCGGATAAAGGACTCAAGACAGACTAACTTTCCCTTTGTCCCCTTTTTATTTTTGCAGGGAAGAAGCCACAGGGCTGCTCACTATTTCACAAACCCCTTTGTTGTCCACAAAAATCAAACTCACTCCCCAGTGTGCAACACACCAGTGAGACATTGGTGTTCACTCCAGGACTATCCAAACCTGGTTGTTCCCAGGTATTCCACAAATAAAGCACCCAGACTATCAAAACTTTTTAGTATTTATGCATATTAGCAAACAAAGGAATTAGTGTTCAGTGGTTACAAGTCACACACACAGTTCTACTATTAATTACCACTCTGTCTTCTCTTGGTTAATGATTCTCTCGCTTCCAATGCTAATTAGTCCATATGCTCAGTCTTTCCCTTCTCTTGGGTCGGTGGTCACGATCTGCCCTGCCAGGATTACCTTTTATCCAGCTTGAGCTGATTTCAGCACAATTGTCTTTATTGCTTTTTTCCTTCTCTTGTGGGTTCTGCCAAGTGTCCGTGTGGCCTGTAAACTCTGCCTTCTCAGTGTCCGCTGTCAGTGGCACATCCTTCTCCCTTTATTAACCTTCCCCTACATCCCAGAGCATTAAAACACCCCAGCCCTAAACCTAAACAAGGCATTTCTACTGACAATTTATTTGTCCTTCCAACGCCCGCACATCACTTGGCGCTTGATACAAAGACCAAACATCAACCAGCATCCCTCCGTAAGAACATTTCCACATTTTGCAACACTTTTCCCCTAACAGGCGGCTGAACCGCGGGCGTCTCCCCCCGGCGGCGCCCTGAGGCGGCCGGACATGGCGGCCCTTCCCTCGGGGCGGCCGCGAGATGGCAGCGCCCGCCGCCCCGACCGCAGAGCCCTGATCGGAGCCCCGCTGGAGCCACGGCTCCGGGCTCCCTCCGGGAGGGGAGGGAAGAAGGGCCGAGAGGGCAGCGAGTCCCGCCCGCGGCTCCGGTGGGGAGGCGGTGAGGGGCGAGGAGGGCTGGGGAAGGGGGAAGGAGGGAAAATGGCCGCGGGCGGTGGCGGCGCGGGCAGAGCCCCCGGGCGCACCTGAGGGAGCGCGGTGTGGGGCCAAAGGCCGGGAGCAGCAAGTGTGAGGTGATAAACAGCGAATGAGGCAGCAAGGGGGGGAAAAAGTGATTGTGAGCCTGGCCGTATATCCAAGATAATACAAGAGGTTCCCATTCACGAGTCCGTGCCCAGCAGCGGGCTGCTCTTCACAGCAGCTCCCTCACGGTCCTTACAGAGACTGACCTCCAGCCCCTCAGCACGAGAATAAAACAGGCTCTGCTGACTGTAATCTTAATTCCTTCAGTAATCCTCACTGTATTTTATGGTGTGAGAGACCACTGGGAGTCATTTAAAATTGAAATAAAGTTTCGCAAAGGATGACAAGAAGGTAGGGAAACCAATGGAGTTCAGTGGGACTTGTTGTAAATGAGACCACTAGAAAAAGGCGAAGGCATTCATTAGTAAGAAATGAGCACACGTACTTCCCCCCCCCCCCCCCCCTCCCCAGATAATTCCATACCAGGAATAGCCTATTTACTTTATGTACGCTGGGAATGTTTTAGCTCACAGTACACAGGAGGAGCCTGCTCAGGAATGGTGCTCCTGGCAGCACCCAGAGGAGCATCCAGCCTGCAGCTGGAGCCCACAGCCTCCTGACCTCCCTCCTTGTACCTCAACGTGCTGCTGCCACCACCTCTCACTGCCGTTCTCTCTGCTTTGTTTTTGTCCTTATTTACTTGAGGTTGCTCCTACTGGAGACCTTACAGACTTTAATCTACTGACTGCAAGAGGTCCCAGTTTCTCCGGGCCCTCGTAGTTCCCGTTTCACGTTGGGTGACGGAGGCCCCGGCCCAGGTGCCGGGTTGTGCCATCACACGGGCTCAAACATCCTGCACAGTTGTATAACCTGACCCAGACACGGTGTCCTAGTCCCTTATGGCCCTGCCAGGTTACATAAGGTGACACACCATCTGCACTGACATCTGTGACCCGATGCAGGTGGCATCACTCTGCAGCACATGTTAACAAACGCAGGAGGCTCCTTGCAGCCCCTGTATTTTTATTTTTCACTTTTAATTTGCTCACCTTAGCACAAGGCATTCCTAGCAACTCAGCAATGGCCTTCACCTGTCACCAATATCAGCAGCAATATATATATAAGATATGCATGGTGGAAATAAACACTACAGATTTGCTGATGTGGAAATAATTTGAGGGTAAACATAGTAGGCATTTTGCCCCCAAATTTCAAAAGTTGTCAAGTGTGAAGATTCTTCAGGTATGAAACACTATTTTGCTTGCCTCCTACTTTGTTAGTCCTGAGTAGTCACATTTAAGATTTTCCACTAGACTGGAAAAGTAAGAGTAACAAAACAAGAGTAAACAAAGTTTTGTTTTACAGGGAGTGTGGGTCTGCCAAGTATTAAATTACAGCCTGTTCTAGACCCAGAGTGTTCAGAAAGGAAGATGGTAAATTTACTAGGTATTCCTGTGGCAGTCACCATAGTGGACCTGGAGAATATGAAGGGAAAGAAAAATAAATGCTTGGGAAACACAGAGGTACTCCAGCACCCTGAGATGGCAGGAGTGTGATTAATACTGCTCTGATGGAGGATTGTACGTGCAAACTCTGCCTGAGACGTTTCCATGAGTATGAGCTAACGGAGACCTGACCTTGAGTCCTAGTGAAAAATAAAGGCTGATTTTTAAAGGCTTTATGCCTCCTTTTGAAACACTGAATTGATTAAAACCTGTAGCAAAGCCGTGGGTTTCCCAGGCTCGGGGATTCACCACCTAGGAAACCTGTCCAGTATTTCTGAAGTGGATTTTTTTCTTCCTGTAACAAAGGAGCTTCTCTGAGCACACGGAGCACAAGGTGCAGCTGTTATCAATGCACACCGCTGTGTAACTCACTTCACCAGCCCCGGGCAGCAGGAGATGTCTCTCAGCCTCAGGGCAGGCAGAGTCTCCAACACACCCGGAGTTAAAACCAGCAGCCTCAATCCACACCCGCGACTCCCAGCCCCGCCGGGCCGGGTCTCACAGACACACCGCACGGGCTTGCGCTGATGGATTACTGGGGCTGTGGGTGCCTCCTGCCACTGGTGACAACGAGGGGTTTCATTCAGAGGTACTTGTAAAAAAAAAAAAAAGAGAAAAAATCACACTGAAAATGCGTGTGGTGAGAGCATCCCTGTCTGCATCATGTGAGTCTCTTTCCGCTGCACCCGAGAGCTCTGAGCAACAGGCAAGAACCTCAGGGCTCCATTTTGCAATTTGTGTAATGTCAGGGAAAAGAGAAATTGATTCTGATTGTCTCGCTGAAAAAAAAAAAAAAAATCTCTCTTTTCTGCCTTTCACAGTGCTGCTTCTACCTCTTTGTTTTTCAGGCTGCAGATCAAGGTGTTCAGCACTAGAGAAAAGGGCAGTGCAGAGTCCAGCACATCACACAATTCCACACAACAGAGAGACAGGGGCAGTTATTAAACCCCGGGCAGCCTGCAGGGCTTTCAGCACTGGGTAAGGAAAGCTGCTTGCAAAAGCTACTTTCTCTCCTGCAGCATTAAGTGAAAATGCAAAATTTGTGGTTTTTAGGGTACTTGTAGTTGAGAGCATTGGGCAAACACTCACTGCTTGGTGTCCATAGAGTTTCCAGCCCTTCTGTTGACAGTGCCCTGATTCTGCATGACCTTAACTCCAGCCTGTATAAAACCAGTGTAAAAAAGACAAATATTAATACAAATATTACTACTACAGCAGGAGTGAGGAAGACAGCTGTATCACGACTGCTAAATACTTTTTCTTACTAAACTCTAGATCAGCTATGCTCTGATATGAAACCTTATCCATAGGAGGAAAATGGAGGGTTTAGAAAGATTGTACATCACCTAAAGTCAGTCTGAAAGTGCAACTATGCAAATTGAAGTAAAAAGCAGTCATGAAGCTTAACATCCACTGGCAATGATTCACACGTTTGTTTACACTTTGAAAATCCTCTTTGCCTTAAATTTTCTCTTGGGTACATGTGTTTTTACAAGACAATTTCTCACTTTCATCTTCTCCTGCCCAGAACAGAGCTGTTCAAGTAAAGGCTGTAACTCTCAGCAAACCCCACCAAGTATAGAAAAGCATTAGGGGTGGTATTATTTGCCTTGACATTGCTGAAAATAATTCATTTTCATTACACTGGAGTATCCTACTTTTTAAAGATCTTACACAAGACAAAGTGATGATTTGTACCATGCAGGTAAGAGAATTCAAATTACAATAGGCCCTATAGGTCAAGATGCAAAAATAGTCATGCTGAAGTAAAAGCTCATGAATCATCTCCAGTGTCTCTTACACAGTGTCAAAACAAAACCTATTTTCTTTCTTTTTATGGAGACAGAGTAGTTGTTATTTGTGTAAAAATTCAAGAGGAGAAACAAGGGATCACCAAAAATCCATTTTACCCTTTTGGGTGATGGTGGGAGGCTTTAAAACACCCTAAAAGAGCCAAAACAGCATTTTGACCACTGGCTTCCATTTCACAACAGATGTAAAATTCTACTTTAGCCCAGTGGATTGAGTAACAGACTGTAAGGAGAAAGGGAAGAGAAAAAATGCAAACACACTTTGACTAAATAAGTACATGCATGTCCAGAAGAATCAAGTACTTCAGGCCAAACCCACTTCCTATTTGCTTTAGTATTGAGTTTCAGAGATAAAAACCACAATAGCTCACCGTTTTTATTGGAGTAGAAGGCAAGTGATTTTCTTCATGTCCTCAGAGCCCCTCTGTCTTAAAAGTCTTGATAAAAATAAGTCTTTTGAACCTAGGTAACTTTCAAAAGACTTTAGTCAAGGACCAGCAGCAGATCAAGATCAAAACCAGAAAATACAATTTTCATCAAAAGGACAAGCCTTTCTGGAGACTGAACTGGGCTGATGGAACAGGCTGTTCTCTCAGAAGTATCTGATATTAAAGGGTTTCCACCATGAAATTAGTTGTTAAATAAACAATTATCAAAATAACAACACCTTTTCTAGAGTTAGTTGGCAGTAGGGATTAAAAAAATAAAAAGAAAATAAAGTGCTGTTCTACACAGGCATCTGCTCAGCTGCAGAGGCTGATCAGGTGAAACATATCTCAAAAGCTAAACTTCTGATGGTTCTCCTGATAAATGGAGGAGTTTGTTTCATTCAGAATTTTTCCTAAATTTAGTCTGGCCTGCAACCAAGACACAATTTCTATACCAACTTCATGAGATTGCCTGCCAGTTAATAGCACAGCACACCTAATGAGCATTGAGAGCACGATTCTCTGGAATTCTTCAGACTCCATGGTCTTGCAAACACACCAAAACAACTTCTAAACTTTCACTACAAGCTTTTGGATATCAGGATGTGGAAGTGTGGGTGAAAACCCTGGGGTGTTTTTGTTGTCTCTGTGGGAATCACACTGATTATAAATCAGTTAAAAAGACCCATTCTGTTTTTGAATTGGAATGGAATTTTTATGCTGGATATTGCCTGGATTCACAGCAGTTATTTTCTAGTTATTTGTGATCTGGTAGATGTTGTTCCCAGCTTTCAGGAGATTCAGTTTTCTACAAAGATGGCAGTTGTGCTAAGAGCTTGATCTTTTCAACAGCTTAGGGGAAGGTAATCCATTTTGCACTTAAACTGTCCCTCTACCTTTCCATGTCTAATGTTCTCTCCTTGATTTTAAATAGCTTCATTTTCTTTGCTAACAAGTGCTCTACTTCTCTGATCTTGGAAAAATTGCCCTTCCTCACACTCTACCTTTCTGACTTGCAATAAATTACCTGGTGACTCCAAGACAACAAAATTGATCATGTGTCCTCAAGCTGTCTCCATTTGTCTCTGGTGAGTTCGTGGAACCTCGTATTCTGTGACATCTCATGTCCTGGTTTTCCTGCAGTACCTTCCAACAGTGACTGCTAAGTGAAAGGAGACAGTTCTGGTGCTGTTTTACCTGATTGTTCTGCCACTTCCATGGGCATTTGCTTCCCTGGCTATCAATGATGGCTTTTTATCCTATTCACTTCACAACTTGACAGATTTAAACTTTTGCAACTACTTGATCATTTTTTTCAGTCAGTATCAGTGCTCCTACTTGCTTCTCACATTTCCCAAGATCATTTATAGCCATTAGCTGTTCCATGACAGAGGCGAGTGTCTGGCTGCAAACCTGCAGTAAGGGTAAGAAGAGCAGCCATTCCTAAAAGTTCAGCTCTTCAGCCAAACCTGTATTTAAAGAGGGGTTTAAAGAGTGTTATTATCATATCCTTACCTCGTAGGATCTAGAAATGATGAAGATGAGCAGACTACCAAAATTCTGCTAATTAGCCCAAGCTGCCTGCAAGCATGAGTGGAAGATAGGCTGAAATCATTTGGCTTTGGGAGGCCTGTAAAACTTAATCAACTGTTTCATTAACTGCCTTGTCCCTTTTTGAACCACAGGGGTATAGCTGCTATTTCTGCAGATAGCAGGAATCCAGTACTAATGTCAAGTCAGTAGCTTGGACTAAAACCAGGGATACTTGGGTGGAGTACAAGGAGAACAAAGTTTGTACTGTCTGCATGTAGACCAGAGAACAATCGGGTTTTCTCAGAGGTAATAGGCCCAACTCCTGCAAATTCTGAAAAATTGAAAAAGTCTTTTGATTTGGAGTTAAAAAAGGAGCCATGCTCAGCAAGGTTCTGTCTCCTCACCCTCTATGGAACAATAAATCCTCTAATCCCACAGAGGTAAAAAAGCCCCAGGCCCCCAACTTTACCAGGGATTTTAGTGTGTCTTTTCTTCTGAAAGGACTGTAACTTGTTCAAAATTCTGTTTGCAATCACCTTAGCAATATTCTGCCTGCTCCACACGCACGGGAATTCTCACCCACAGCCACCCTGCAAATTCCTTGCCACTCACTGTGCAGCTATCATCAGCTTCTTCATGCTCAAAATAGCTCCCCTGCTCCCAGCTGACATTCCCAGCCCACAGAAATCTCAGTATTCCCGTGCAGCTCCTTGGTTTGGAAAACCTAGAAATAGCATGCTGTTTTACTATTATTTTTGCAAGTTCAGGTGAAACTTCTGGAGATAGTAAAACCAGGAGAAAATTCCTGCATGTGCACTACTGAAATTCAACAATACATGACTGAGCTTTTTAGCTGGGCTCATTTGTCACCATGGGGTTAAGTCCCCAGCATAGCTGGTGCCTCACGTAAGAGGAGCCTGGATAATTTGGCCATAGACTTAGAAAGGTGGCTCTAATTTCAACTAAAAATACATTTGCATTCTTTCTGCTTTATTCTTAACCACACAGCTTCCCTCTCACAGAGGCACAACCCTTGTGCACTCCTTTCTGCCTTGCCCAGACTTTCTCTACACAGCCCTGTCTGCCTCTTTCCCAGCTCCCACTCTCAAGCCCCAGCTTTCTCCCAGATTTAAGTCCCCCAAATCATCCAGAACTTAATTGATTTCTCCTTATTTAGACAAAATAAAAAAAGATTATATGAGGGTTGTATTATACAAAGTACCTAGTGGGTAAGATGTTACATTAAAATAAAGTCATAGAAAGACAGTTCTATTCCATTTGCACTAAGGTTTACAAATTTTTGCAATTCTTATTTAACGAAGACAGGTTTCTTTCTCAAAAGTAGTTAATTACATGTAATTCTGAAGTACATTGTATTGAATCACATTAAATACAATGAAGTAAACCTTGTTTATTACCAGGTTAAGCACAAAGTGTTACTTTTACCCAGACTTAATCTGGACAGAATGTTTTCAGTTTCACTGTCTCAGAAGCTCAGTATAACACAGAATTTGCTAACTTCTTAACAAACAAACAAACAAGAGGAAAAGGCTAGATAATCATGACCTTCTTGGCATTCCTTCATGTTTCACATCTTCTAGGCAGAGATGCTGGGGATCAGTTCTTTCCTGTAAATTAAAAATCCAAACAAATTAAACAACTGCCTCACTTTTCCCAGTGTTTGGGTTGGAAGGACTAACATAACTTGAAAAAGCTGCCTTGATGTGTTTTCTGGGTTTTTTTTTAGTGCTCTTGCTCTCTCAGTAATTAACAGATACAAGTACTTTTAACTGGATACGTTTTTCTTTCTATTCTGTTTATTTTCTTTTATTGCACAGCCAACCTCATAGTTGGCTGCCAATTCATTCCCAGCTATTCAGGATCTTTGCAAGCTTCTAACAAGAATATGTTTTCTTCACTAATTATTCTTGAAGAAGGTCATTTGTATTATTAAATGTTCTTCAGGTCTACTTTTCTGTGGTTTATGAGCTCTTGCTAGCTTCAGTCATCTGGAGAGAAATGAGACATGTAAGTCTCCAGAAAATAATATTTATTAGGAGCTACAACAAGCCACACAAGAGATATCATTTTGAAATCAACGATAATAAAAATTTCATGTAAAAATATTTCTGGACATTATAAGTAAAGTCCATTGGGATTTTTTTAAGAATGAAAATATTTTTCATTCTTAAACAAAGAAGAGAAAACATTAGTGACACTGAAAGAGCTGGATGTTGCCTCTGGGGATCCATTTTACTGAAAGCAAAGATGGGGAGGTGACCAGCTGGCTCAGAGTCATTGAACAGGCTTAGAAAATCCTGCTCCTGATGCAGCTGATTTTGGCAGTAGCTTGAAAAGTCTTGGTGTGATCTGGTACCTTTTCTCACTGGCCAGCCATGATAACAGCATTTCCATTTCCCAACCTTTTGGCAGCATTTGTAAAACTCTTGATATCTGAGAATAGAGTTGCTGAAAGTTTGAATCAAGTGCTGCAGACACTCAAGAGCCTCCCAAGAGCATCATGTACAAAATACAAAGTCATTATGTGTACATATCTATAAACCCAGTGTGTGCTTCATCGTGCTTTTCTCCTGCTGTGAACTTGGCATTCATCTGCATCCTTCAGTACATAATTATTATTTTTAAGTGTGCATTTCCTTACCTATCAGGGTGACCAGCTTTGGCTCTCACAACATATTTCACATTAGCTGTCCTCTGTCTTTGATACATCGTTTTCAGAATACAATTAGTTTTTGCTGACATCTCCACCACTTTGATTCATAAAATGAATTAAAACTATTACAAGAGGAGATAATTTATGAAACACTAAACAAGAAGCCCTCCCTCCCCCCAAGAGCTGACTAAGAGAAGAACAAAAGCAGTAATCATGGGTGATAATTGCATTGTCTCATTCCATTTTCTTCTGAAACCTTATTACAGCTGTCCCAAGAAAACATGCATTATCCAATCCAAGTAATGAAAGAGCAATTCTAAAAGCTAATTGTCTATAAAAAATCTAGAGTTGATACTTTACTCCTTGGAAATAGGAAGGTAATTGCATTGGTGTGCCAATTCATGGCCATCATCACTGGGTATCACATCCAGCTTCAGAGTACCAACTTCTCCCTTTCATAAGATGTTGGAAGAAAAAAAAACCCATTCAAATATTGCAGTGAGACTATTCCAGCACAGATGTGATTTTCATTTATCATGTGTCTTTATCTGAGAGAAAAATGCATGCAAGATCCAGCGGCTAAATACTGAAGAGAAATTCTGTGGCCTGGAGCAGGAGGATTATCCTGGCACTTTCAAGCTTTAAAATCCTTTAAACTGATTGCCAAGTTAGGAAAACACTAACATCTCTTCAAGCATTCCTTCCAAGTCACAGGAAACTAGAATCAGAAAAGGAAACAAATCACAAGTGGTTCCATTCAAGTAAATTTTTGGTGCTCACTGACCACATTTCATGGCACAGGAGTTACCTCAGAGGGTCTGATCAAAGACCAGATCTGGAAACTGTCTTCACTCAGCAAGTCTTGGCTTTGCAGCTACTGCAAAGACAGCAAAAGAAAGTGAGCAGAAACATCATTGCTGTTCACCAAGGGGAATGAGGATACCAAAGGTAAGGGCTGAAATGCTTTCTGACTGAAATGTAACCCTGTGAAAGAAAATGTATAAACTCTGCTTGGGAGTGGATGAAGAAAGTCCTAAGAAAGGAACATGAAACAGTCATCAAATTATCCATTTATTTCCACAGGTTTTGTTGGGGGGTTTGTTGTTTTTTTCCTCAAGAAGAAATCATTAAGAGACTAAATTTGGACACCAATCTGCCACTTACTGCTGCCTGTGCTACTACCATGGCCCCAAGCTGATCATACAACAGCAAGAGGCCGACAGCCAAAATGCATTAAGAATTCAGCTGACATCAACATATCTCTGCTGAATGTCTTGTATCACACGAATGTCTTGGTGCAGATCAGCAGTACAGATATTTAACAGTGATTTTTCTGTGTAGACAATGTTTAATGGGCCAGAAAAAATACAATACTGGCATGCAGTACCATAAACATGCATTTTACAGCAGAAAGAACCAACCTGGCTCATGAACAAGAGGAAAAACAACCCTGAATTCAGCAATTTCAATTGTAAACATCCTAGTAGAAAAAGGCCATAATTGTTCATCTTTAGAAATAAAAATATGGACTGAAAAGTGTAACACCCATCTTTGGATTAAAATTCAAGTCTGCTTGGTGCTGAGGTAGAACAGTTTCAATAAATGTAGAAGTATGTGAGAAAATGGTGTTTAGGAATTTATCTTTCTTGACGATAGATCATTATGTCTATGCAAATCTATTTGTATATCAAATAGAAGTGCAAGATTATTAAAAATAAAAATAAACATGCAGTTTCTGAGTGATTTATTGAAATGCTGTACCCTGAGCATAAGGGCAAGTGATCCTTTTATGCAAGAGAGTAGCACATCTCCTACTAGCCCCAAGAGATGAACAAGTCATACTCACAAAAATGACCAAAAAATGAGGATCCAAATTTGTTTTGATTAGGTGTGCGATTTCGATCCTGTGCCTTTAAAAGCTGGCAGTTTAGCAAAAACATCAAGCTGCATAATTTCCCACTGGCTAGAAAAGTACTGCTGATGATCTCTCAAGTGGAACTGAGCAAAAAACCTTATCTCATGCAAACAGTGAGTTGTGTATTTTTGGTTTTTTATTTTTCCCCCCTCTGTGTTATATAATAAGAAATCAAGTGTGTTCTTCACTTTCCACAGAAATACTGATTCCTCATTTCAACTGCTGGTTTTTAAGAGCTCCCTTCAGTGTATATATTGGCTATGGGCTTGAACATTAATCTATAAAAAAGGCCTAGAATTTGATTACTACACACTCAATGCAGATTAATGAATCTGCAGATTCAGCTACACAAGATCCCTGTGCTCATCCCTCAAGCAAGGATGTTGATAAATGAAAAAACCTGGCACATTTATCCTGGACTTTTCAGGCTGTACTGCACAAAGAGATGAAATGGAGCCCAGAACAAATGGAAGCATCCTAAACCCACCATCCCTTATGACTCAAACCCACAGACTTTAAAAGCAGTGCATCTGTCAGCTGATAACTGCATTTTTTTGGCCATAACAAGACCATGTGTTGTTCACAATGGCAGAGCCCAAAGTGATGCACAGTGAATTATGTAAAGAAGTGAGAAGCCTCCCTGTGCTGCTGCTATTATGGGGTCATTTTTGTACACTCACCTAGAGGAAGGGCTGCTTTTAACTCTTCCCTTCTCTGCCCTCTCCTGTGTTCCCTCTGCTTTGTCCATTAGCAAAGGGACCTTCCCGGTTGTGCCATTTTGGAGCTGGCATTCTTAAAACCCCAGTTCAGAGATGAGAAATTTCAGGTAACACTTGGCAAATCCAGAGGACGCTAGTGGAAGCTGCTGATGCAATTCCAGTGTTCATCTATTGCATATGGAGTATAAGGAAAAGGAATCAATTCAAAGGTTTCTGAAGTTCATTGTGGTTTTCCCAAGTAAACAAAAAGGATTTCTTTTTTTTCCCTGAAGAGTGAATTAACTTCTTCACAGTCTAAATTTTTCAGTAAGTGAATTGAATCTGATGGGTTTTTAATGTTCTCGTAAAGCCAGGAAACTGTATTAGAAATTGCTAACATTTATCATGTTCCTTTGTAGAATAGTTAGATACTTTGGTTAAAAAGAAACCCCACACTGATTGTCTCTCTTAAATAAATACTTTTAAGTAAATAACTGGGGCAGTTGAACGAATTAAAAATAAGCAAAAGATAAACAAAATAATATTTCTGCCAGAAAATTGTGTTCAAATTTAGTTCATGGAGTGGTTTTTTTTCCAGAAGAGAGAAGCTAAAATTATCTCCAGCTAAACCAAGGCTCTTGTACACTTGTCATTTAGGAATTCTTTCAGTGACATAAAGGCAAAGACTAGAACTGACAATTATTTCAACAGAAAAAAAGAACAACAAAACGGAGGTTAGAGGACACGTTATTTATTGTGCTCATCTGACAGCCCAAATGCAATGAGATGAGGCAGAAGTGCCCAGGCACTGTTTACAGCAAGAATCATCTCTTGAAATAGATTTTCATTTCGTTTTGCTCTGTCATAATTAGAAATGTCAAATTTCTTTGGGGAGGAAAAAAAAATAAAAAGGCATGGGAAAAGTTTTTGCTTCCTCTTCTTCCTTAGAAAATGAAAATATGAGTAAGAATTGAAATATCTCTCTGCAATAAATGGCTGTTTGCTCAGCTTACATTTTTGGAAGTGCAGAGTGCATTGCTCACAATCTAGTTGTTTCATCAAAAGTATATTCAGATATGAATTCTTTACCTTTGAATGATAACAAATCTGTTATCTTAACTAGAGATACCAGCAAACCAGGAAGAATTTAAGCATGTAGAAAGCAACAGGATAGCTGAGCAGTGCAGGAAAAAGTTGCACACACAAGTTGTTCATGGATACCAAGGCATATCATGTTCCTGAAAACAATCTTGGAAAACTAATTTAACAACAGATCTATTATACTGAAGTTACCACAGCACACAGGATAAAGGAACCACAAAAAGTGTGGTTCACAAAACCCCCCAACCCACAGCAGTAATTGTTAAAAACTAAGTTGGCTTTTGCTACACCTGTGGTGCTGGTTATTTTGGTTGGTTGGCTGGTTTGTTTGTTTTTCTCCTGATTTCTGGTCTTAGATCCAGGAGGTTCCCAGATCTTCAGGTGCTGTGCACTCCAGCTGGCTGACAAACCCTTACAAGAAATGTTCCTGTTAAAACATGGTCCTGTGCCATGTTGGAACAGGATGTTTCTTCTCTCCTCTCTTCATTTCAAATTGTCTTGTGAACTGAAAATTCTAAGGACATTCAGTTTTCAAAACATTTCTGTAAGGAAATACGCTGCCTGTGTTTGGAGAGGGGTGCAGTGACTCCAATAACATAAATTCCAGCTCGCAGCGGCCTTTGGATCCCAAGTCCTTGGCTCTGGGTGTGTGTCAGGCTGCCAAACAGCTCAACTTTCCAGCAAAATGGGAAGCCCTCCCTGTCTCTGCTGGCTGCTCGCAAGAAAGGGCTGTGGCTTCCTTGAGTCCCTTGCTCAAGACAATCCACAAGGCTTTCAGGCAGGCTTGGATTCCATGGGAATTCATCTAGCTCCACATGTTCCATGGCTCAGTGAGCAAATCTGGGAACAAATTGATGGCTTAAATTAAATTTTGCTTCTGACGTGCCAAATGGACCACCTGGGTAGATTCCTAAATCTGAATGTCTGGCTGTGGAGTACCACCCTTTGAGGCAGCTGAATCCCATCCATCTGCCACCCTCCAGCCCACAATTTAGCCCAGAAGTTGCATTTTGCTGAAGTGCACCCCATCCTAGGAGGTTTCCATGGCAACTGAGGGACTGGCTGGCAGGTGCCGATCCTGCTACAACTCTGCTTCTGTCAGGAGACAGCTAAACCCCTAAAGGGCTGGTTTATGCTTTTGATTGTAAGACCTAAGGTGTTTAAAGAACACAGGTCACACCAGCACAAACCCACCCCATTCAGAGCTGTTATTCCGTATCATTGACAAGTAATTCCATTTTTTGCACCAGCCTGTTTTCAATTTTGAGAAAGCCCTTGAAGCACTCGGCTTTGCCATCACACAGCTCACCAAGCAGTGCAGCAGCAGTGCCACTAATGCTTTACCAAGAAACCCACGTGGCTCCCTTTCCTCAAGAGGTTAATGTGAAGCTGCCAGTGTGGAGGAACTTGTTGGAGACTGAGTCACCTGCTACTTTTAAAAGGCTGGTGGAAGGGGACTCACCTCAGAAATGTTAAGGCTCCAAACCCTGCTTTTATTATTAGGCTGATAAGGGATGATGGGCAAATTGTTTTCTCATTCATGCCCAATTTCTCAATCTTTTGAAGAGGAATTTTGGCGTTGGTGTCTCTCTCTGTAAACTGGCTCTAACACCATTTTAAAGCTAAGCTGTGTAAAAGCTAAATATGATCACCACTTACATCAGCACTGAGACGATCACTGAGCACTGTCAGAGGAGGATGGCAACATTTGACTCAGAGCCTCATGTCTTGATGCTTGAGAATCCCCTGTTTGCTCTCTGGCTGCCAGAAGACTTGGTGATACAGCTCAAAACACTGGTGGGCAGAAATCTGGGGCTCTGTTGCCAGGCAGAAGAGATTCCCAGCCTCAATTTCCTATCTACTCTTCAGGAATGTATCCCGGTGGATGTCCCGTATTTTTCAACCTGCAGTTTCACTGAAACATCAGCTACCCTCTCCTGGAATTGAGAAGCCCATTTTTCTTCTAGATATGCAGCACAGCAGTATTTGTTATCCTGCAGAGTTCTGTAACTTGGAAATAATTGTTTAGAGCTGTGGCATGTGGCCATTACCCAGCAAAACAGGAGGTCACATCCCTCTGACAGCTTTTAATACAGGATACCCCCTGCCATATTGCAGGCAAATGGGATTGTAGCATTTGCCTGCAGCCCAGCTGCACTTCAGGCTTCTCTGTAGCATCCCTCTGCTTTTAGGCTGTCTTTCAGTGAACCAAAATATCATTGCTGCATTGAAAATTTTTCCCCTTCCTTGTGTCTAACTCATCTTTTCATTTATCCTCACATTGTTTGCTTTCAGCTGCTTTCTGTTTCCCAGGGAATGAATATGCAGAGGGAAGTGGAGACCTTTTTTCTGCTCCTCCTGTCTGCTCTCTGCCTATCCACTGACAGGTCAAAACTGCATCTTGGGTTCAGTCTCTTACACTTTTGAGTCCCTACTCCAAACTGCTTCATAGAATGCCAGCAAACAGAGGGGAAAGACAGCATGGGAAGCAGGATGAGAGAAATTAAAAGGATGGAGCTCATTCAGTTTCTCATTTCTGTATGTCTTGCCCAGCTCTCCTCTATAAGAGTATGTAACAGTCCAAATTTAGAGCCTCCAGACTGCAATCAAATCCATTCAGTGCAGCCATGTGAAATTCAAGTGGTGTGAATGAAGCTGAGTTTCTGAGCACCACATGGATTTTCAGGGTGGAGGGGGAAGTGTGTGACTACCACCCTTGGTGGCACCCAGGGCCCCAGAGCAGGCACACACAGCGTGGTTGGGAAGGAGAAAGGGGCTGGGAATTGCTCCTGCCCTGGGGAGAGGGTGCTGATGGAGGTGCTGACTCTAAGTCTGGGGGTGTGCCAGTCTCCCTGCTCTTAGGGTGAGCAAAAGCTCCTGCCACAGAGAGAAACCCCTTCCTCAGTGTACTCACTGCACAACCTTTACATTCAATGACAGCAGGTGCACAGTATAATTATATTTAAAAAGAAAAAAAAAATCACTTGAGAGAAATTGGAAAGAATTTTGAAGTGGGTCTTATATATTACATCCTTGTGCCTGGAAAAGCTTCTGTAGTGCAACCAACACCCAAGCCAAATGGTTTTGTCACAGTGCCTAACACTATTTTTAAAGCCATGTTCATTTAAAGACTTACAGAATGCTTCCTTGCTCTTTCTAATCCTGGGTAAATAATCACAAATTATTTGAAAGCATGGTATTTCCCCTTTGAATGCTCATGGAATTAGACAGGTAACAGTCCCAAACTTTTTCCCATGAACAAAGTGCTGAATGAGCATCCTCAGAGCTGTCCACTGACAAGTATGACAACATTAGGTCAGCAAGAATTGAAGTGAGAGCCCCAACTCACCTTGCACAACTACTGAATGGTCACCACTCTCTGAGGAATAGAAACCACATCCTGCAACTTGGCAAGTGTCACTAAAAGTACCTTGTGTTAATTATTCCTTTAGATGACTTAACTGTTACAGGTTTGTTTTAAAGGTATGTGGTTTTTAATCAAATTTCTTTACAAGTGAGGTGAGGAAGGAGAAAATATTGGAAACAGGATCTGAGCATGGAGTCACCCTGCAAAGGGGAAGGAGAAGAACTGCAGTGCTGTTTGAGAACAGCTGCAGATCCCCTGGGATTTGTTTTCCAATTAGTTACAAAGCCTATTAACACACTCTATTTAAAGGAATTTTCTATTTAAGTGAGATTTTCCTAAATTAGTAGCCATCAGTTCTTATTTGGATAGTGAATCTGTCAAATTCCATAGATTATACTAGTGTACAGCCGTCCTCCTGCAAAAAAAAGGGCAGCACAGTAATATGGTAGAGTCATAACCAGAAAAAAAAGGAACTTGCTTTAAAAACCAGGTTATTCCTATTTTTCCTATCAAAACACCTTGCTGTGTGTTTTAGTAGTAGTTGTTTTCTGAACTTCAGTTTGCTCTGCCAGTAAAGGAAATTTATCTAGAGGGGAGCATTGACAGTTCTTAAAAGGTGGATGGTGCCATTTCATCAAAGAGAACAAAGCAAATGCAAATACTAAAAGTAACATTTAAACCTGAGGAAAATAAATCTCTATTACCTTAAATAACTCAGGCTCAGCAGTAGAGAATGTCACTGAGAAGACAAACTGGATGTTTAAACAGATGAAGGTATTTGTGCCCATTATAATTCATGGAAAGAGCTTAAAATTGATTTCACCCCACATTTCAAAGCCTAGTTCAATCTCTGTTTACGCAGGGCAGTGACCTCACAGATGCCTCCTGTGTCATTCCCTGTGCTTCAGCTGAGCTTTTAGGGCTTGGCCTCTTGTTGTGTGTGTGACTGGATCAGGAGGAATATGAGCTGGGACCCAACTGCTGCTAATTGCAGCTCATTTCTCAACAGTGCTGCCAGCTCTGCCCACGAAACAGAACTATTCCCAAGGATTGTGAGTGATGGCCTGAGCCTGGCTCAGTGGGATCTTCCCATAAAAGAATGGCTCATCTCTCCCAGGCAGCCCCTCTGAATGTATCCATGCCCTGCACACAACCACACAGAGGTTATTTTGTTGGTACAAGGCCAGTGAAATCCCTATTGAACATTTACTTCTGGAATTTTTTCCTCAAAAACATCATCTGGGATATTGTGAAAGAGCTAAAGGTGTACACAATAGCCTTCTGTAACATTTATCTACTGCTTAGCTAAGAAAACTTCCTAATCCAAGGATGCTGCAGGATGCCTTTAATGAACCTTGTCCTACCTCCATCAGGGAAGGCACAAAGAGCAGAACTTAGAGTGGTTTGAACAAGCTCAGCATTTTGTCATTTAAAGAAGAGATTGTGTCCTACAGGAACCATCTGCTCAGGCTTCAAGACACCAAATTATTTACCAGGAATTGTGGCAACATATCAGAGAATTGCTTTTGATCTTTGCAATGGTCTTAAGGAATATCCTTCCTAGAAGGGAGCAGTGACACCTGAACCTTTGCTCTTCCCAGCAGACAAAGCACAGACAGTGCTGAAGTGCATGTGCAATCCTCAGTCCACACAGCAGCAACAGATGTTCCTGTATCCTTATCACCATCCTGTCCATCAAACCTGGGCTGATAGTAGACAACAAACCTTTTGGATCTCTCCAAGTGCAGCAGGAACGGGGCACTAGAGGGAGCTCCGGCAGCACCGCCCACCTCGAGCCCTGCCTGAAACCAGACCTCAAGCACGAGATTTCCTTCTCAAGTGGAGAGGCTTTGGGATGGCTTATTACTTTGATTATCTTCTCTGCACTTTTGAACAACATTTTCTAATACTCTTTTGCAGCTTCAAATTCCGGAATCGCCAGCGTTCCCCATTTCTGCAGACAGCTCCTATTATTAGTTCTAGGAACTCAGATTTAGACCATTACAAAAATGTTAATTAAAAAAAAAAAGCCAACCCAAACACTATAGATATCTTAGTTTTTCTAAAACTGCCTGAAAAGCTTCAGTGAATTTTGAAAAATCCTCAAGATATTAAACTTTCTCCTTTATTGAGATTAAATCCTCCTTCTAATCAGAAAACCCGCAGCTATGGATCAGGAATTAAAGCCAATATTTAGTCTTTGAATAAATAAGAGACATTTTGGGAATAATGTGCCCATGGGGGAACTCTGGGGGAAAAAAAAGACAAGATTATTGCTGTTGGTATGCACTTTGCTGGCAATTGCTATAACTACAGCAAAAGTGGCAGAAGCAGCTTTTTTATTTTTAGAAAGACATCCACAGTGATTTATTAAACCTCTCTGGGGAAGACAAAAGCTATCCTCTCCATATATTTACTTGATGAATTTATTTCCAAGGCAAAAATTTAATAATTTCTAAATAAAAAGAGTCAGGCTTCTGTAGAAACACCAAGGCTGTTTTTGGAAGAAAATACCTCAAAAATCATCTACAAAGAACCCAACTGCATCAAACATTGTGTTATTCTATTTCATTTGCAAAATTTCTCAGGAGCCACAGCAGTGGAGCAGACAGTCCTACTTTATCTATACACTAAATACTTTATATATATATTTCTTGTATGGTTCTTTTAAATCTAATGAGAGCAAAACTCCTGTTATAAAAATTCAAGGTTAATTTACCTGGGATAGAAAAACATTGCTCAGTGCAGTGCTGTGAACAGCACTGAATAGTGCTAAACCCCTGTGTTCCCCCTTCCCAAACAGATCCACCACAAAGCCATAAAATATTCTTTTATTTCCTACTGATCTAAACATGCCCAGAATGTTATCTCATGAAAAATAAGTTACGCTCCTTTCTCCCACAGAAGGGCCAATTACTCCACCAGAAAAGACAAATATCCATATTAGCTGTTAGTCACTCCATTTCCTTAACAAACAAGCATCTTACCTTGACATTTTCTCCTCTCCCTTGCTGATGTCAGATATTTTCTCAAGCATTTAGCAGATCTCCATCCTCTGTTGCACTGACCTCCTCAGGATGTGAAGCTTCCTGGTTGTCACAGCACTCCAGTGTTTGAGGTGTCCATTCTTCTCAGCACCCTCTGCCTCCAAAAAACTTCTTTCCCCAACAGTTATTTTCTCCATTGCCAAATTCTCTTCACTGCATCACTTTCAATGATTTCTTAACTTCTCCTTTAAAACAAACAAGGAAACCACCCAGCCACCCTTATCCATCTCTTCACACTTTTCCTCTCCCCTCATGTTATTCTTCCCTTTCCCAAGGGAATATCTTGAATGTTACTGCCAGCTGAGTTCCATATAATTCCCACTTCTCCTCCCTCACAAATTCCTTGTTATCTCTTTCAGTTGTTTTAGTTTTATATCCATTCCCCATGTCCCTTCAGCCTGCCTGCAGTGTGAATCAGGACATCAGAATGTTGTGCTAATGTTCTTTTTTATTTAGTGTAGGGAATTCCTTTTGTTGATGTCAGCAAAGTTTATGCAGCTTGTGTGATGAATGTGTATTTTAATGCCAGCAGGGTAATGAAGCCTCCAGTACCCTCATCCCCCTGATTTAGAATTCTTCCCAGCATTCTGTACTCCCCAATGGAGCCTCTCAGCATCTGCCATCCTTGGCAAGAACTGCCATTGAGCAAACAGCTCTTTCCACTGCTCTACCCTCCTTCCTTCCTTCACTTTCTCTTCCCCATTACCATCCAAAAATCTGTGGAGGAAGGTAAAGCCCATAGAATAGACTGAACAGCCTTCCCAAATCATTACTCCTAGGAAACAATGCACAGGAATTTTTCAATTAATTTCCACTGGATTTAGAGAACATTAAGATGTACCTGCTGCTGCTGCAAAGAAGGCAAACTCATAGATCCATCAGTGAAATACAACTATTTCACCAGCATTACAGACCCACAGAGAATGGGAGGTGACATTATATAACTGAGGGAGAGATAATTGTTGCTTACACATGTGTGGGAAATGCAAGAACCAAGAGACAAAGGGTCTTAAAAGTCCCCAGTGCTCACTGCAAGAAATAATTGTGTTTGTCACTTCACAAACACTGTAAGAAAGAACACAAATACTGCAAAAGCAGCAATGAGGTTGTAGTTACAAGGTGATAAACCAATTGCTGCACAAAGAAAAACCACAAAACTACTTAAAACACCCAAATCTTTTAATTAGAAAGCAACAAACATGCAAACAGCAGGTATAGAAATTTATTTGAACCAACGTTTTTACTATCATGAAAGTTACTTTAAAACATTGATCCAAGCTCCCACATTTGCTGTTTAAGGAAAATATTGCACTTGGCATCTTCTAGCACCCCTCATACATGGCAAAACATTTAAAAAACATTTTTGCTTATTTTACTTGCACACTCTCCCCAAGTCATGCACACAGTCATTCAAAAAAACAAAAGGTTAGGTTATCCAAAAGCAATACCTCAGAATTGCACTAAAGCTCTGTAAGGAAAAATATAATTAATGTCTTATACAAATTTCATTGACTTCCAGGTGCTCACACACAAGTGTTGGTTACTCTTCATCTTCATTTTCGTTCTCCTGGCCAGATCCTTCTGATCTGTCACCTTCCAATCGGTCTGCAAAACACAGATTTAGTAAAAAGGACTTGCAAAATTTTCTTTTTCTGGTAGATATTTATTATGTACTGTCTCTCTGGGCTATTACACGATGGGATATGGCTGTGGGTTTTATGGTAGAAGAAAATCTGTGTGGACTTACAGCAGAGAGAGGGTAGAAATGTTACCCCAAGAAAGGAGAACAGGAGAAATGACCTAAAGGATTTCCAGGCATGAAAGAAAAATCTGTGTACAACAGGAAAAACCTTGTAGCTGCTGACTGGCTGTCAGCACAGAAAAGATGAATGCAAACAAAACATTAAAATGAGATGGTGACTACAGGAGACAGAAGTGCTGTGCTGGGGAGCTGAAACCACAATAGCTACAGTTAGAAGTGTGAATAGTCCAGAAACCGGGGGATCACTGCCTGGCACTTCAATACATCAGAAAAAGTGTCTTTTGATGCAAATATTTAGGGAAGCGCAAATACAGAAATGTTTGAGGGAACATGACTTCTCTATGCAACCCTCTTATCACCAGTTTCAGCCCCATGGGAACTGGAGGGACATCCTGCTGCCCTGGGAACAGCTGCCGGCAGCCTCAGCAATGCCTCCCACAGTCTTGAATCTTCACACCCTCCTTCACCTCTGGACAACTCCAAACCCACAATCACAGCCAGTTTATCTTACAATTCATTCCAGTCCTCCCCAATAGTCTTCCCATGACACAGCCCTCACTGAAAAGATCATTCCTGAAGAGAGTATTTTTCAACATCTAAAAAAATATTTTGCTCTTTGACATAAAAAATAACAGCTGCAATATGTTGCAAGTCTCACACCAAAGAAGGAATTCCTAAGTATTTCTATTAAGAAAACCTTGAACAACCCTTGAACCTTCTCACCAACCCCAAGTACAGCCACAGACAGCTGAAGGTCTTGATGAATTCCCAATCAACCTGCTATTTCATAGACCAGTGTTGTGGCCCAGCTCTTCAGCAGTCCCTCACCTGCTCTTATATGATTCAACGAAGCCAACATTCGGAGCATGAAGGAAGCTGGAACAGTGATGGTGTTTCTGGTCTCTTCCAGCATTAATTCATTACGAGTTATAACCTGGAGGCAGGGAAGGGAGAAAATATATATCAGCATCAGAAATAAACATAGAATTATACTGTAAATACAAAGTTTCTATGCAAAAGCCATTTTAGAGTCCAAAATTACCATAAGGGAGCAATATTTTAATAATTGCTATTGAATACTGTTGCCTGCAGTAAGAAAAGTCAGACAATGGACTCTGCCTGCAGGAATATAACTACTTAAATTATCTAAATCTAATTATCTATCTATTATCTAAAGAATATTCTAGTAAGATCATGGTTCCATTGTCCACATGCATGGCAGATACTAAGATGAGTGACTAAGAAAAATTTTGGAAATCTTTCATGAAGTAAAGCAGATTGATGAGAGAAAGTGCTGTTTCCAGACGGCAACTGTTGTAGAGAACAAAGTTCTAGCACCAGTGCTGGCCAAGAATGTGGGAAGGAAAAGAGATGAGGTTACCCTCAACTCCTACCTTCATGCTGCTTGAAACTTTTGGAGAAAATCCAAGGAACACAAGCCATTTTCTATCCCACTTCAGGAACATTCTTTAGCTCCACAATTCTTTGTAAACAGAGCTACAGCTTGCCTCTAAATGACTTGAATGAGCCAGTTCCTACTGTCCAATTTTCAAGAAAAAAAAAATCCACTAATGAATATTTTTAGCTTTCTTCCCTTATTCCTTCTCATGGTACTTCCTTGCCATCCTTCCTTCTTCCTCCATAAATTCTAATCCCACACTGTAGTGTCTCAGCTTTTAGACTATGTTTCTTGTTTTCATTAAACACAAAAGTTTCTTTAGGTGGAGACAAGTTCATTTTTCAGTCTTTGCTCCCAGATAAGCTGATGCAAGATAGGAAAATAATGGAATTCTTGTTCTCCCTGAGATTCTTCAAGCCTGTTCCTCTCGTGAGGAGCATGTTCTTGCAAATGTTTGCAGTGCCTTTCTCTCCTCCCAATCAAAGCACCTCTTTTCTGTCATTCTTACCTGTTGGCCAGACACTTGGCACAGCTGATCTCTTTCTAACAGAAGCAAACTGAGAAGGCAGCAGGCTGCCCTTTATTCCTCTTTCACCCCCTATTTCACCAGTGCATCATCAATAACTCCCTTGACAACCTGCTGCTGAGGCTTTTTCTCCATTCAGGGATTTGTTCTCATCTCCACTGTCTTTTCCTCTTTACTAAGGTCACGGCCTCTCACACTTTTAAATATATTTCTGTATCTATATGGAACTTTCCTCAAACATAGTGTTTTCTCCCCAGACTTCCCCCTTCTATGGAAAATTCAGTTCAAGTATGCTGGACACTTATTCCAGCCAAACTTAGCATGGTGAGAACTGTTTTATTGCTATGAATGTCTCCTGTCCCCATGACAAGTATTTCAATTCAGGGATTAAATTTAAAACCAAAAAAATGTGTCAAATTACAAACTGCATTGCAGTCAATTTTTCTGACAGTTCTACCTTGTTTATTAGAGAAAACATAACTAAATATCTAAGTAACTTCTAATTATTAGAACTAAAGTAGAGTAATTACTTTTAGCACACATTTATGTTTAGCTATACTTCCAAACCCCAAAGGCTCCAAAACACGTCATGACTAAAGCTGTGATACAATATGCAAGGAAGTGTCACTTCACTCAGTGCTAAAATAATGGGAAAGGTTCAAAACTCGAAGGTGGATGGTTTGGGGTTTTTTCAAGGGATGTAGGGTGCTGGCTAAGGATTGTGTGTTTCTGTTTGTTTAAAATATATTTAGCATTGCTACAGAGAAATAATTATTAAAAAAAACCCCCAGTCTATTCTATCCATGCTGCTTAAGATATTTCACAAAAAAAAAAAACCAAACCCCAAACTGACCACCCCATGACCAAATCTGTCCTATAATGTTACTTACAGAAAACCATATAACGTTTTGAAACATTGTGTTATGTAAATCACTGAAATATGATTATTCAGCAGTCAGCTGTATGGTCACCCCAGGCCAGTTGCTATATCCAGTTATTGCTCTGAGGGCAACATGAAAACAATGAGTTACATAATTTCACATTGGACTTTTATCTGATTGGGCTTGCAATGCTTGCTTTGTTCCATGAAGTTCCCATGTGCAATCTTAACCTTTAAGTCCATTTTATGCCACTGAATATTTAATAGGATTGATTTTTGTACTCCCTCTTGTTCTGCATATCCTTTTATTTCCTTCAGTTTATTTCCTTCATCTTCCCTTCATTTATTTGTTTAGAGACAGGCACCATGTTCATTTATTAATTCCTGCCAGTTTTCCTTCTGTATCTGAGTGTTCACACTTGCTCCAAATCCTTTCATGTACATAATAGCAGATCATGTTATATAATTTCTAGGAGAGCTGACAAAATGCAAAGTGCCAAGGATATGAAAGTCAGCTGTTCTGAAGGGCAGCTTTTGATCTGTAGCTCATTTGTTGAACATTAAATAACTCTGCTAATTCAATATCAGTAATTTGTACCAAAGGCTTTTATAGAATTAAATGCAACATTATCATGAAAAAGGAGGAGAGGTTCTTACCTCATCTGCAAGTTTTCTGTTAAAGATCTTGGATTCTTCCAGTGGCGACCAAATTTTTATATCATAATCAATACCCGAAGAGGCCAGAACTAGAAATAAGAAACAGTAATTCTAAATTAAATGTGTTATGTGTTTATTGGTATTTTCTGTCCTTAAATGTAAGAAAAATACTTCACTTGAAGCATTTATTTGCAAATGTCAGACCTCATGCTGAACAGAGCTTGTAATTACCAAGTCTCCACATGAGAGTTGCTCCATAGATTATATGGTTTTGAATATATCCATATATATATATATAAAGAAAACAAATGCAAACATCAAGAGCCCCATTTTAAATTTTAAAAAATCACCAGAATATACAAAAGATAGAAGCAAAAAGTAAGAGCAAACCCAGCCACTGCTAATCCATTTCTGCTGGTAAGTATATGCATTAATAACAAAGCTTTAGGATTTGTAAACTCAGGTACATAAGCAGAACCAAGATAACTTCCAATGTAGCTTTGATATTTTCAGTGAATTTCATGTAAATTTATTTTGTATTTAAATATAAAGATGCAACGGATGCTGTTATAAATCCATTATGAAAAATACGAAAAGTTGCAGAACATTCTCTAGATCATTCCACAGAAACCACTGTAGCAATTAAAATTCCACAGAAAGATCTTAGTAGCTGGGAAGCTGAACAAAATTAACTGTTCTAGAAGGAGGATGAGCTCTCTTAATGACACCTTCAGAGTGTGAAAGGGAGACAGTCAAGACAGCCAAGATGACATCAGCAAAGCTACAGGGCACTTTGAAAGGTGCTTCCAAAGGGAGTATCCAAATCAGGACATTTACAAGAACTCAGTTTCAATAAAAAAGTTAAAAGTTCAAGGCTTACCCTATGTAGGACGGTATTCCGTGTTCCCCAAAACTGTCTGAAAACCCCTCAGCCTCTTCTACTATTATTATGACAACTTTACTTGCTAATTTACTAATAGCTGACTCTTACTATACAGCCAGGTAAGCTGTGAAGAAAGAAATAATATAAATATATTCTCTGACTGTGTCAGAGGCTGGAGGATGGTTCAGATTTTCCAGCTACATATGATTCATGTTTCCCCTTCTACTGCTTTGGTCCATCTTTTCTATGAAGGATTTCTTCTAAACACAAATTATTAGGATTCCTATGAATTTTATTAATTCTTCTAATCTGACAATGCCAGTGAGAGGGAGACACACACTTCCACTGCATTTTTTGAAGACAGCCAAGTAGAGACCAGATTCCAATATAATTTCCAAGTATTGCTGGCATTTCAGCAGCCCCATATTTCCCTCATTAGTGTCATAGAAAATGTGTTGAGGGCAGCAAAAAAATCAAGATTCTTCTTATTACATCTGACAGTATTTCTATAAATTCCATGCCAGGAGTAGTTTGATTTCAATAAATTTTTGAGGGGGATTGGAAGAAGGGATTTAGGGGACAAAGGCCATTAGTAAGAGGCAAAATTAAAAGCAATATTATCTGAATAATATGGGGAAACATGAACAACAGCTCATTAATCATTGCATTGCTCTGTTGAGACAGAGTTTAAGACTGAGCTTTAAAACATGCAGAGTGTAAGAGTGCTGCTCTTACTGGGGTCAAAGGGGTGAGGCTGCAGACAGTTCACCACGTGGTTGTCAGCCTCCAGCAGCATGAGGTGCTCAGCAGTGTGGCGGTCCCAGATGAAAATGTGGCCGCAGTCTGAGCCACTCATGACAAAGTTGGATCCCCAAAAGTTGGCTTCCTTTATCTGCAGGAAAAACAAAACTTAGTAAGACCCAGCCAGTGAAAAGCCCATCCAAGAGCACACTAACAGTGCTGCTGAAGGAAAGCTCAGCCCGTGCAAAAATGAGATTTAAGTAATTTTAAAGGAAGTATTTAAAGAAGTGTGATCAGAAAAATAGAAGTTCAGAAAGTTTTAGATTTCCAGACCAAAGTAGCTGCTAAGAGGAAAAAAAAAAAACCACCAGAGAGAGAGGAGTAGAGGCAGACTGAACAGTTTGAAAATAAATACCAGCAGATCTGTCACTTTCTGAAGTCACAGAAATTATACTGGAGACAGGGCTATGCAAAGGAGTTTTCAGGGAGAGTTTGGCTAAGTTAAATTTTGTGACAGGCTAAGCCCTGGGGAGGATTTTCCATTACAGACAAACAGGAGACAAGAGTTTATGAAGCCTTCCTCAGAAATCACTTTTGATTTTACTGATTGTAGGATCTCAAATTAACCATTGCTAAATGATATACATTTGCTATCCTGTGTCCTCTACAGGTGAGAGGTTTGATGGGGTGGCAGAGGGAGAAGGAACATTGGCTTCGACAACAGTCAGAAAATTCAGTCACGAGATGTGAGCTGAGAGCTCCACAATAATCTGGTGTTTGTGATGCAGGAAAAAGCCTGGAAGGTTGAAGTGTAGCCTTGCATGTAGAATTGTTATTCTGAGAGCCAGCAGAACCTCTTACAAACTCTTTTAATCGATATTCAAGGGGCAAGAGAGGTACCTGTGCAGGCAGGAGTTTCCTTCCATTTCCAATGCTGGAAGTTCAGTTTGGCATTTAAGAGTAACTCCAGCATAAGGGACAGAATTTTGAGTTTGAGACTATTTACATAGAATCTTGCTATGAATTATTTTCCAGATAAAGCTCTTAAGAGGGCCTTGCCTGGATCCTTATCTTTTTTTGGGCACTTCCCTCAGAAAATGCCCTGAAGAGAAGGGCAGAGACATTGCCTTGCTCTGTGCTTTGCCTCAGCTACCTTGATACTGATTCATTGGGAAGTTGAACCCTTATGCTGTTAGAAATATGTGCTTCAGTTCCAAAATAAGTATACCCAGTTTTAAATTTCAGGCTTGGTAGATCTTTGTCTATAGAATATGTCCCAATGGCTGCAGTCAATGCAATAGAGTCATCCTAATGTCTAAAAATAAACCAGAGAAGCTGCATTCCTGTAATGAATTAATGTATTAATGTATTAATCTTTCAGCAGCTTTTGTCTTACAGCTCCTTTTAATATATATTTTCATTATCCTGTTACATCTAGATTATCCCCAATGATAAAAAACTTCAAATTTTTTATTTTACTTTTGAATTATAATCTCTTCCTGTTTCCTTTGTATTCTCTTACTCATACTTCTCAATACTCATAAAATCTAATTTTAGCACCACAGAAATGAACAGAACTGAAATTCACATTCAAAAATTTCAGGTTTCAAAAGCTTCTAAAAGTCACTGCTTTAAAAGCAGGACTATAAAAAATGTAAGATTGCCAAATTAAGTTTTCAAAAGTAAGGAAGAACCAGAATTATTCCATTTGCCTGCACAGCCTTAACTCACTATATATACATATACACACACCCATGTATATGTATAGATATGTAAAAATTATATACATCTATATAACAATAGTTTTGTGTAATTGACAACACAACTTTATCCCTGGGCTGCTCAGGTGTGTAGGGAACTAAGCTTTTCTAAGCTGTCTCCTTCATAAATTTGAAAGGGAAATATCATTAGCCCTTGCCTTGCAGGAATGAGGGTATTACTCAAACCAGCAGATTAAAATGAAGTTTACAACCATAGAGACCAACAGGGAAAACAAAATTACATTTTCTTTCATTCTGTGCATTTCTTGCCATAGGTGCTTGTGTGAAACAAAAACAAAAAGACCAACTCACATTCCCGAGAAACCAAACAACAAAATCTGTTAAATAATCTATATAATAACAGCTATGCAGACAGAGACTGAATTAGGACTTAGACGAACTCACAAAAGTATCTTTTAACCACAAAGTGTCTGATTGCCAGGCACCCATTTAAACTAATGGGAGTTTGAGCAATTAAAATCGATTTCTGAAATACAGTGCAAAACTCCTTGTCATTAATCAAAGTTGATTGTTTATGTAGACTGAAATATGTATTTACTGGAGCATTTTTCCCAGTGTAATCAAAGCTATTCACACAAACCCTAGAAAATGGCTTTTGAGGGTGAAGGGACTGCTCCTCACATCAGCTGCAAAATAACACACCAGCTACTTCTGCAAAACACCACCTAGAACTCAGAACTTCACATCTTCAAACTATTGCAAAAACCAAAAGAAGAAATAGCAAGGAAAGCAGCATCTGTTTTTCATGTACTGTTGCTTTACGAACACAATAACTGCATTTTTCTGAAAACACAGCACTTTGTGTGAAAAAGATGAGGCATCCAGTAGCTAAATTATAATTTAATAACTAGCACTAGTTCCTTTTTTTAATTCAGAGATGTCAAGGTTCTTCAAAACTATGGTTTAATCCTCACTTTCCCTTCCAAGCTCTGCAAAGTTAAAGATGAAGTAATAATTTTGAACAGCTTGGAAGGGAAAGTGAAGATTAAATCACAATTTGGAAGGTAGGCCCATTTTATGCCACTTAAGCTGAGCGAGAAAATGAAAAAGAAGAAAAATACCCCAAATTTTAAAGGTTTTCAAGGGGAGAGAGTCTCAAACTCAGGGATGTTTAAATGCCTTTCACAGTGACACGAGTCCCACTAATTTTCATTTTCATTTAGAGCAAATTCTGTGCCTTCCAAGCAAACACAGAAGCCAAAGTGCTTAGAGTGCATGCCCATCTCCTTTTTGGCAAGCCCAGCAGGGGCAGGCACAGTGAGTTAGCCCAGGGAGCCCCCAAAGCAGACAGAGTTGGTACCATGGTCCGCGAGTTGCGGTGGCCTTTATAGACCATCTTTATCAAGGGCCGCCGGATGTTCAGCGTTTCCAGCTCCTCCATCTCCTTCCTCTCCTTCCTCCTCCTGAAGAGCTCCTGGATGCGGGCCACGGCCGATCTCCTGGGAATTGCAGAGAGAGCAGCACTGAGAGCCCCTCCCCAGACACTGCCAGGGGCTCTCAACAACCATCATTAGGCACTTCAACACATTCTCCATCAGTTTGACACAGACATCGACATAATCCCAACTGTAAAATTACAGACTTGAATATTTTTCCATCCTGGTTTACAACAAGAATAGCATGCAAGACAGTGGAATGTCAAGTGATACCAGGTTTTATTCCTCCTTTGTAGAACAAACTTCAGCTGCTGGCAAAATTCACATGCTATTTTATTTTCATCCTCCACCCATATTTAAGTAGCAAAATTCTGAAGTGAAAAAATCTATGCCAGAACAGAAGTTTTTAAATTTTAAAAAGCCATTAAGGATCTAATTTGTCTCTCAGTGTGATTTGATTTTTCCTATGATTTTGTCCAATGTATTTCTCATCATTATTTCTCTATGACAAGACTCAAGATTTAAACAGCTTTTAAAAAGTTCTAAGCAATTCAGTACTAAGGCAAAAGATGATTTGAGATAATTATTGGAGCACCTATCCCATATGATAGCAGTAAGGTTTACAGCTGGAGATTTCCTAAAATAACAGAGGGGAAAAAAGCCAAATTATGTAATTTGTTTTGTGAATATTTAATTCCAGGAACTTATTTTTTTATTAATCTGTGAAAAGACCTTGGTGTCAAATTTTTCCTGTTTAGCTCTTCAGTTTGCAGATCCCCATAGTTCCAGCTATGACCAGACAATCACATCTCAGTTCTTTTTCTTCTGTCATTCCTTGTCATTATTAGCTTTGAGGTCCTGATTCCCCTGAGTCCAAGGGGAATGTCACTCTCAAGAAGAAGCAGGCACAGATTTTAGCTGAATGCAAGGACTGAAACTATTACAGCAATTTATATGATCCTAAAAATTAAATTGACCCAGGAACCTCACTACACTGCTGCCAGAAAGTAACCTGAATTTGTTTTTAAATTATGTTTTCCAGTGTTTTAGTCACTGATTCTGGAGACTCTAGCAACGAGTCTTCTAATCCAGAAAAAAACCCACCAAATCTATCTCATAACTAATTCTCTCAACCAGTGATCTGCTTAGATTTTTGTCCAATTTTTGCCAAAGGAGAAAGTTGCACCAAAAAGTTAAGGTGAAATAAATGTTATGCTACAGCTAAGCAAAGAAGGAAAAGGAATGTAAGTCATTATAGCAAATAAATTTGCATTAAAAACAAATAAACCAACAAACCACACACTGTTTTACTAAGACAGATCACCTAATATAGCTAAGCTTTCAAAATAAATTTTAATGCTTTTTTTTATAGAAACCAAAAGAGCCTTGAAAACACCAGCCAATAGATCCACTTAACAAGTGTGCTATTTATTATAATACACTTCTTACATGTTTCCTAGCAAACAGCACCAGATAAAGTAGACTACGGCTACTTCCTTGGTGACAGTTTTCCATCCTTTTAATCCCTAGGCAATTTCCTGGTTCATCCTTTTTATACCACAGTAAATAAATACACTATATTTTTTAGTTAGTCCTTATAATATGCTGAGTTTCAACTTTAATCCTCAACAGATTTAAGAGGGCCCTTCACAACATCTTCATACAACAGAGCTGAAAAAAAAAGAAGCCTGTGTTCTTTATCTACTGTACTTTAAAGGTCACAGAGTTATTCTCACCAGTTTGCTTCTACAAAAAGGAAAAAGGGTGGGATGCACATGATAGGTTGCATCAAACACTTACAGAAACTTTAAACCGTTATTTGTGCAGATTTGGGTTTTACTTGCTTTTAAAAAAATATGGGTTTCATAATTTTGGTGCATTTATTCACATTAATTAATTAAAGATGTGCAGTGAAGAGGCTGGGAAATTAAACATCATTAGGACTGACAGAGCAGTAGACTTGTCCAGCTGTTTCAGAAGGGTTACTTGCTGGACAGCAGTAACGACTTTTGGGATTAGAAGATGGTATTAAAGTAGCTAACTGGTAAAGCAAAGTAGTTTCTTGCATAATTTTCACCCAAACATCTCTACGAAAATTAATCTCCTCCTCTCCATATACACAGACATTACAAAACCCCTCAATACTACTCAGCAATCAGAATCATGCATTTTTAAATAAGAGCAGAAGCACAGAAGCAACTTTTGGTTAAAACTGTCTTGCAACTAAATGGAGCTCTGAATTTAACCTCCTCATTTGGGGGGCCTTATTTTAAAAGGCAGGAGTGGATTTCTGTTTGGTTGTCTTGTGAAGTCAACATTACCCTCACCAGGGAGAAGGCAGCCAAGCACACACGGCTCTCACAGTCACACTGTGATCAAGCCCTGCAGAAAGCAAGAACATGGCAGAGGCAGGTCTGCTCCAGAAAACAAACATGAGCCCAACTTAGTGACCTTTCAGAACAAAGAACGTTACAGGAAAAAGCCTTCTCTCTGAGAGGTATTACCTACAGATTTTCTATAACTACAGATTTTCTATATACTTTTTAAAATCATACACGTACAAGAAATTTAAAATCTGACACAGCTGCTTTTATTTGTATTTGTGATGAGCAATTCCTGCCTTTGCCAACACAAACACAGATAGCAGCCTCATCACTTGGAGCATCAGTGGGTACAGAAGTGTGCTGTGCAATTTGAACTGCTCTGAGGTTCCGCTTGAGCTGAGCCTGGCTGAGAGCTGCTGTTTCCCTCCCAAACTGCTCTTCCAAGCACAAAATGTCAGACCATAGAATTTTTGCACATTGTGTTGGCACTCCTCAGGCAACCCCATCAATGGGTGCAGTTCTGGGAAGTATTCACAGAGCACTGTTTTTCCCTTATGATCAGCCAGGTTTGAAGTCCTCAGAGTTAATTATTGTAATTAGTTATCAAAAGTCCATTTAAATTAAGCCCAGGATGAATGGAACAAGGATGCAGAAGTGAAGCCATATTTTTTGCTTAAACACAGGTTCAAGATAAGCAAACAAAAAAACCAAACCCACAAAAATCCTGTGATGCAAACTAATCCACAGCTATATATTATAAATGGAGAGAAATGGAAAGTATGTATACACAGAAGTCTTAAAACATATAAGTTGTCACATAGGGCATTTTCTGCATACAAGTTCTGATATGTAATGAAGATTTTTTTTAAAAAAAAAACAAGAATCTGTACAATTTGCACAATTGAAGAACTGGTTTGTTTGTTAAAGGACAATAATGTAGTGGCTGCCATAAAACTCATCTGGTACCTGAGATAACCCTGCTTCTTTCCAAACACCATTATCCCAGACTGATAATGGTCATTCTTCCGAGCTCACGTCTCCCTGCTGCCTTGCTCCATCCCTCTTGTCTCAGCTCTGCACTGAGTATTGAGCTCAGTATTGATTCCTTCAGTGCTGAGGATTTTTGTCGCTTCTCAAGTTTCCAAATGTACTCACACACAGACAAACATGGTCTCCTTTTCATAGTAGACAGCTTTGGGCTGGAAGGGGCCTTAAAGATCATCCCCCAAGCCCCTGCCAGGGGCAGAGGCATCCTCCACAAGCCCTGATTCCTTCTCTTGAGCTCTTTGATGTTAACATTTTATTTTTTATCTGCTCTTGTTGCCATATTCTCCTTTGAACTATTTTCCCTATCCAAAACAATTGCAGAGAACCTAAGGCTTATAACCATTAATTTAGATCTTATTTTTCTCCAGTGCCTTATGGTCATTTGGACAATACTCTCAGGCACATGGTGGGATTCCTGGGGGTGTCCAATTGAGTTGGACTCAGTTGTGGCTCCCTTCCAATTCAGGGCATTCCATGACTCTGACATTATTTGTGTGTGTATCTAAACCATTGCAGAAAACCTTGATCCAGGTCTGTAATTTCTTCATTAAGCCTCTGAAGGAATCCACCTGCCAGCTACCCTGTCCTGCCCAAGAATTCCAAAGGCTTGTCTTAAACACCATATTAAAATAGATTCCTTGACTAAATGCCAACATTTGATTATATTTCTGATACTAATTACTTCCTTTAGGAGCCTCTGAACCTGTGCAAGAGATTTACTGCTGCTGTCAAATTTCAAGCATTAAGACAGCTCAACACCAAAGGCAAAAACATCCTGTCAACAGCACACTGACACTACCCCTAAAGCCCAAGTTATTTCACTGCTGATCATACAAAACCAAATGTTTGCTGTAATGCCCTCCTAGGTCACTTCCCAGCTTTCAAACACAATCAATGTTTAAATTGTTCTCAGTTACAAAACATTTTTAAATTTTCACCTGATGTGCTGCTGAATGATGATGAAAAGCAGAGAAAAACAGGCTGATTAAAAATTCCGTGCTAAATGCATAATTTAGTTTATATTAAATTTATAGCAACAAGAAACTAATATTCCCCTGGGCTGTGCTGAAGAGCTGAAGAACTCCTTGGTAAGCATCCTGAACACAGAAAGAATGCCTATTGTAAAAAATGAAGTACAAACAGCACAGATTCCTGAATCTCTGAGAAAGCCGATGAGTTAAATCCAGGTATTCCAATTACAGCTAAGATGAAAATATAAGACAAAGAAATACAGATCTACACTTTTTTCCTGGAGGCATTTAAAATACAGGACTCAGGCTAAATCTTTTATGGAATCTTGTCCTGCACCTTTGCCTTTGCAGCCACAGGAAGCCAAGATGTTAATTTTTGTCATTATAACGACTTTGGGCCATTTCCCCTCTGGATGGGCTCTGGCTGAAATCACAGCAGAGTTTCTTCCTCTTAGGGCATGTGGCCAAACACAATTATCCAAATTACCTTATATGTTCTTACAACTGCTTCCCTCAAGTATTTCAATGGAGAATATGAGATCAAGTGATTTTTTTCATTTAACTTCATTAAAAGCAATATTGTATAAAATTTAGCATCTATCTTGCTATGTGTGTATTATCCAATATAGCTCTAATAATAATAAGTATGCTTAGTTCCATAACCTTGTTCAGGCAAAAAATATAAATGGATTTTGATCCATGTAGTCATATATTTTTGTCCAGAACTGGATGTTCTCTACTTCCAGACAAAGCAAGTTAGCAGTAGCCCATGCAAATAGAACTCGTTCCTCAGCAGCTCAATTAAAAAAAATGAAAGGTATTTCTTTTCACAAACTACACACTTCTCAAATTCCATTAATTTCTATGGCACACGATAAAAATGTTAATAGATTGTAAAATGTATACACTGCCATTTCTTTTCAATTTCCATGCAACACATGCAGCTAAATATAACTCAAGCAATATGCTCTGTAATTCATAGCATTTGAAGTACAGCAATTCTTAAAATGCCAGTTAGATGTGAAAAACAAGAACCTGATAAATCCAATATATGGCAATAAAAAGGAGGAGGGGAGGAATAAAATAATTAATTACCTCATTATTCTATCACCTATCGCTGTTCCTCTGATATTATATCTAGTAAAGGGAATAACAACTGAAGTCATTCACAAATGCTGGGTACCATGTTTTTCAAAGCTTAGCATCTCTTACAAAATGTGCTCTATGAATTCCAACTGAGAAGGCTCCTTCCCAGTGTATGAGTCAGTATATGAGACTACTTGGATTTCAGCAAAAATAGTATTCAGATTATATAACAGCACACAAAGTTAAGTTATAAAATGCAGCAATTCTTCACAGCAGCTGTATCATCATTTCCATTTTACACTCCCATTTCTTTAGATTTTAACCTACTAGTTGTAGCTTTTTCCAGGCTTAGCCTCCACCCCCAGATCAACTTCAAAGTCCAAACAAAATTCATTCAGTCATTTAAGCAGGAAATCAGCCCTCAGAGAGCTGTTTTGACTAATTTGTGAAAATTAAGATCAATCCATTAAAAACTGCACTCTCTGTGTATGAAGAACATTTTGCATAGATTTTTTTTCCCTCTCACAGATTACAAAGTACAACTTCTGTTGGAACTAAACTTGCTGGACCCAGCAAGTTTTAAAGAAGAAATGCCCTTGCATACGTCCAGACTGAAAGACCTGCACATGTTGTCTTATTTGTCAGAGAAGGCAATTCTTTTTCCTGGCAATTCTCTAAAATGCACAGGAGGATATCTACTCTGGTGAGTATCTAGCTAAACTGCTCTGCTGTACAGAAGAGGTTTAATTTTTTTTTTTTTTTTCATTTTTACATATTCTGTGCATTTCCTTCTCCATTTTGTTAAAAAGAACATGCATTGACTGGCCCAACAACATTGAAAAAAAGAAATAACTGCTCAGCTTCTTTTAGTCACTCGTGAAGACTATTCCTGTAGTGATGCTCAGTGGCTACAGAAATGCTGCTGGAAAAAGTCAGATGTCACATTCTCAATTATTTCTTTTAAAGAATGTCCTTCTGTGTCAAAACTCCTCCTAGCTGACTCCTAGTCAACATGCAGCTGACTTAACCAATCAACCAAAGGATTGTGGTATTTCTACACATTTTGCTGCTACTATTTAAAGTCCTTTTCAAAACATTAATGCAGGTGCAGACTTTGCCCAGTCCTTCCTGATAGCTCAGTTTCACATTAGTTGGTGAGAAATCAGCTCTCCTCATTATGTTTTGAGATTTATAAGCATCCACAATATGAGATTATGTGCCTTGTATCTATTCTTAGATTATTTGAGAAAAAGATCAACCCCTCAGCTTGAAAACATTACAACTTGGAATTGTACCCAAATAATATTCAAACAATGGAAGATTTGTACAATTAGATTTGCAAAATAAACAGTATTTATTTATAAATCTGCAATCTACATACATTTTACTAAAAATAAGGTGAGATGCAGCAGGAAGTTCTCAATTTAGAGCTCTGTTTAACAGAGCTTTCAGAAGGGTATTTCTGCCACTTTTTTTCCTACAGGAAGCTACAGATCATGATTTTGGAGTACAGAATCAGAAATGTGCCCTTCTTTTTCAGTTGAGAAAGCTGTACTTCACAGTGGGAAAATGACTGTGAGATATTTTATCTGAATTTATCTGAATTTCTCCACCTGTAGAGTTTGTGCTCGATGTAAACAAGAGCTATTTGGTTTATAAGAAAACACAGCCTAAAGAAAAAGAAATTGATTGTAGACAAAGCCAGTAATGCTACATATTGGAAAAGGCTATTTAGTCAAACAGTTTTTAGCATTCTGTTTCAGATGGCTACAACAGCGTTTTTTTTATTTTTTGTCCTATAGAAAAAGGAAACTTTTTTTCTTCATTACATAAAATATGTTCACAAAAGGTAGATTATTGCAGGCTAGTCTTTCTTCTTCAGAAAAAACCATAAACAAACAAAACAAAACCCACAAAAGAAAAGACCAAAGCAGCTCTCCCTAAGTACTCTACAGAGAAAAAAAAATCTACTTTATTACTCAGATATTAATGCCATTAATTATCTCAAAAAGATGACACATTGGACAATAAAGTATTAAATAAACTTGAAAAAGTGAGATTTAGTAAAGGAATTGTTAGGTAACACAATTTACTGAGTGAGGAAAGAGAAAAGAAGCCTACAGAAAGCATCCTGGTGGAGTGGAGCCCCAGACTTGCAGACAATTCTGTGCCATGTATTGCTAATGGTCCTTGAGCAGGGGGTGGGAATGGAATCATGCAGCACATTGAGGGTGGAGAACTTTATTAATAGAGAGGGGACTGTAGGGCCTTGAGAGAAAGAAAATCAGCAGCATAAAATTGAATTATACACCTCTGAGCTTCCTTCTGGCGAAAGGGAACACTCATTAGGTGGGAAGGACAAAGTAGGGAAGAGTGCAGGGTGCTGGGCTTGTGTCTGACCACGAGCCCCACTGGAACAGCCACACACAAGAGAGGAGGAGGACACAGCTCCAGCTCATTGTGCTCAGAAAATCCTCTCTAGACCAGGAGTAACAACCACAGGATCACTCCAGCAAAACCCAGACAGTGCAGAGGCTGGGCTACCACATTCAGACAAGAAGTGAAACATGAAGAGGAGACAGAAACCAGCATGACGACAGGAAACCCATGAAATTTTACTGCTAAGAGTGAGAAAAACTTGGCACTCAGTCTAAGGGGGCAAAACCTGAAAATGGACAGGATGAACATCATTCAATGATGAGTACTGGGCGTGAAAAATTATTTCAACCAAAACAGAATGTTAGCGCAGAACAAAATGACCAGTTTTAGTTCATGTATACCCAAGGCAGCAGCAAGGCTTTGAGTTAGCTTACTACTCGTTAAGGGACATGGGGGATTTTATATAAATTTGATCAGTTTGTGAAAGGGATTTTAGGCTATAAGAACTACCATAGTACTACTAGTAGAGAGGACTTCCAGTTCCTTTCACTCTGAGATATAAATACTAAGACGGCTTAGAGCTATTTTTATTGCCTTTAAGATCATCAGTGTCTGCTTTCTTTCTGGAAATCCAAATTCCTTTGAGCATACACAGGATGTCTTACTTTCCCTTAGTATCTCAGAGTGCATTTGGAAACTCCTGAAACCTGAAGAATAGGAGGGAATGTAATGTTCAGCAGTTAAACTGGAAAACTTCACTGCTTGCACACACAGAGAACAAAATCATCTGGTCGGGCATTAAACCTGAGCAATGAAAACCTGCAGGAAATCCTAAACCAACACTGACTACAAAGCAACTTTTTTCAGATTTTATTTGGGGGAAGAATAAGGGAGCAGGGGACTGCATAAAGGATTTTAATTATATCATTCATTTAGTTGAATGATCTTTTCTAGGTGATAAACTGTTAGAGGAAGAAATCTCACTGCACAGAGAGGAAAGAAAGCATGTCAGATAAATTGTAACTTCATTTAAGGATGCCTCCACTAGTGGGAAATGGTAACAGCTGTGTGATACCTGGAAGTGTCATTCTTATCACATTGCTACAGAAACTATTACATCCTAGAGACATGATGCATGAAGAGAAGCTACGAATCCTGCTTGAAAATGGAGATGGGATTAAAATTGCAGGGCTTTTCACAGCTTGCTCTTCAATCACTGGATCATAATGAACATTGGCTCTGCAGGGGAAAATATTTCTGCCATTCCATATCTGCCTACAAATACTTAGTACCACATGGAAAGTTAATGGAATAAGACAGAATCTGTGTATATTGGCTTGTTCATAAAAACTGTCATTTAGTGAGCAGAATTACTTGTGCTTTGTAATAAACAACCACTGACTGTTCTTTTTGTCACTACTGACAGTGTGGTGGCTGACAATTTCTATTTTAACTGCAAATTATTCAAAGCCTTCTCTAGAAACAACTATGAAATTATTCCTGATTTCCTAATGAATACATACTGTAAATTCCTGTGAAGAATTTGCATTGCTAGCATAAGAAATTAATAGCACTGTCTTTGAACAGGAGTAAAGCAAAGGTATCTATGAGGTTAAATTACATTTAAAGCTAATAAAAAAGATATTGTTCTAAAGTCTAGCAACAGAAACATTGCTTAAATAATTTTATAGTTTTGAAATTAGTGAACAAAAGTATTAAACCAACAATAGCAAATTGAGGGTTCCGTTTACTGAATGATCAAACAAGTATGTAAAAAAAAGCACAAAGCTTACTAAATGCATCTTTTATTAATGGTAACAGCTAGCAGTCTACCTTTGCTTTTTACTGACATACATAGTAATATTTAATAACCAACAAAAGGCAAAGGATTACAGTTTCTCTTGCAGAGAAAAAGAAGAATGAAAAATTGAAGGCATCAGTTTTAACATATGTACTACAAACACATCATTGCTGCACAACCACAGTAAAAAGCTCTTGCTTTGCCAAAATAAGAACACCTAAGGTACAGCTGAAAGAAAATGTAGGTCTCTGTACCCAAATTTATGAACTTTCTATACTCATGACTAGAAGGAGAATAATAAAAAATGAACTGCAAATATTTAGCACTGAGGTATTCAGCAGGCAAGAGATGAGCATAAATAGATATTATATCTGCAAGAGCCCTCCTGGCTTGCAGGGAAAACGCAGCTGTACATGACTTACACATAGGAAAGTTACACATTAGACAGACATCAAGCTCTTGGCCAGTTGTCAAAGAATGACTTACTCTAACAATATGAGACCTGAGTGTCTCGATCTTTCATTCAAAAAAAAAAAAAAAAAAAATCCCAGAGCATTTTGGCAAGCAGAGCCAGGATCCCCCCCTCACCTGTGGCCAGGGCCTCCTCGATACCTGGCCCCCGGGATGAGCACAGGGTCGTCGTCGCTGTCGTCCGTCTCCTGCAGGGCCGAGGTCCTGCTGGAGGCCTCGTCCAGCCCCGGGGGCTCCGCCTGGGACTGGGGCTCCTCTCCCGCCCCGCCGGGCTCGGGGCTGGGGCTGCACACCTCTGGGCTTGCTCCCTTCTCACAGGAGCCTTCTTCCTCCTCTGCACTCCCACACACGGCATCAGCACTGGGGCAGCTTGTTTCTGGCTGAGTTCCAGAGTGCTCAGGTTTATCTGATACTGCTAAAAAACAAACATTGGGGGAAATAAGTCACACCATTAACAATTACAGTCTATTTTAGAAATGCTCAGTGGAGATAAATTATGCAAACTGAGTTCATATTTCATTCTCTACTTCTTCCTATAACTATTTGAAAGAGTACAGCCACCTACTTGCTTCTGTTGTCTCTACAGCTTCATCTGTATTTTTCAGCTCTTCAGCACTTGCATCTTCCTTGAGAGATTCATCAGGAACCCCTAAATTGAGTAATTTAATAGTAAATCACATTACTTCATTTAGATACACATTTATAATGTAAGCAAGTCTAAATGGCACCAGCACTCCTAGAAGAAACCAATCCAAGCAATCCACTCCAAAGTCAATGTCTACTGAAATCTCATCTATCGGTCACATAAAAATCAGTGTATATAAACCTATCTAGTTGACCAGGTCAACACACTAACAAAGAAAAGTGTAATAACTTCTTGTTCCAAAATGTATTTAACATTATGAGAACTTTAGCAGAAAAAATAGCATTTGTACTCTTAATACAGACACTTCCTATTATTTCTGAAGACAAATTAAGTTATCAGTCTATTAAAAGGGATTTTTTAAAGTATTTCTTTGGAACCAGTCATTTGACTTGACTGCCCTTTTGGCACTAACTGAGCAAGACAAGCACGTTTAGTAAAACACAGTGAAAGCCTGAAAGAAATGTAACAAAATTCCAAGCACTCATTTATGACTGCAGAGTGCAGTTGTTCTATTTTTCTATACAAATCAGGGAACAACATGCCCCTAAGAAGAATAATGTTTTTAGAACTAAAGACAAGATAAGTTACTGTTTATATTTATTTGCAGCTATCTCAGGTTGGTGTCTCCTTTCCTAAAAAAATCATGTTTTATTATGGCTGTGTTGTGCCTTGTCCCAGTGTGTGCAATGGGAGTCAGGGACACAGAAGGGCAGAAATTTTGCCTTGGCATTAGAAATTCCAGTGTATCTTACTTGTTTCCTCCCCATCAGGCCCTGACTCATCCAAAGCCTTTGTTTTCACAGAGTCTTCTTGGCCTTCAGTTTTGCAATGACTTCCACTCCCTCTAGAGCTTGAATTTGTGCTGCTCCTGACAGCGTAACATGGAAAAAGAAAATCATTTAGGATCATGTAAATACATAAGATCATTGCAACAGCACAGCCCGACCAACATTGTCTATCTCACTGCAGTCAAGTGAGAGCTCCTGGCAGCAGCTACAACCAATGCACAGCAATTTCAAAATTCTCTTTTATTGTGTCTTTTGCCACTCATCCCACACAATTCCTCTGCATCACTGAAACCTGTTTTCTCCTTCCTATCTTTTTTTTTTTACCTTTAAAAAATGTCATCATTGCTTTTCCAAATATTGGAAGAACTTTAAAGTATTTGCTTTATTTCACTATTTGCACACGTTTTAGATGAGCACTAATAAATAATGTTTAATAGCACTAATAAATAATCCCATTCAATTAAAAAGATTTGATTCAGATAAAAGTTTCCAGGTCCTTCACCACTAATTATCTATCATTCCTGTACCTTATGAGGCATGAACTTTCAGTTCTCAAAGTTTTGTTATTTCTCACAATTCACTATAAGCTGGTATTTGACATTTACTCCCCATTCATGTTTAGATAATTATTGTGGGACACCAATTTCTCTTTACAATATGGAAAATGAATTCTTGGGAAATATGTAAATTGCTGTCCTGAATGTCATTGAAAATCATGTTTTTAGACTCTCCAGCAAAGACTTTCAGGAAATGCAGTCTTGCTGCAGAGCTCTCTTATGTGATGCGGCCTAAAACTCAGGCAAATCATTGGACAAAAGCAGAAAAAAAAGGCAATTATAAGCATGGTTCTCAAGAATTTAGACTGCCTATACAAATACGTTCTGTCCTGTGTATGTTATTAGCAAATATTTCATATGCTACATTGTTAAAAGTAGCACAGATCATGTTTAGTCGAGATTCTTGAGAATCCAGCCTAGACTTGAAGAATTTTATGTCTTATGTTTAATCAGAGCTTTTACTCCTCTTGATGACCAATGTTCTGTGTATTCATTGCTGTACTGGATTTGGAGGCTGTAGAGAAATTTTTGTTAGTCCTGTCAGTATTCCTTCTGAATCCAGAATTTTCATCATTGTTCCTGAATGGCCAGACAAGAAGGGTCCTGCTAGATACCAAGTGGGGAATTTTTGCTATTTCATGTCTCATTTTATAAACTTAATCACAGCCTAAACAGTAAAATATTTTTTTGACTCTTAGGAATCTACTTTGTAGCTCAATGCTCAATTTACATGTCTTCCTCTGCTTCATTTTCACAACTTCCAGTTCTCAGATTAGGGCGTTGTTATTTTGTTCTCAACTCCATGATTTTGTCAGATGGAATTGCATCCTGCTCCTGTTGCTCCACTCTTCAGCAGTATGTTCTTAGTCAGCCTCTGAACTGGCAGTGACTTGCAACTTTGTCCTACCAGAAAATGCTTCTTCCTCTCACTACCCACACCACACTACCCACCACCAAACTCCATGGAATTTGCTGACTAATGGCAGAAATAGGTAAAAGCATCATAGCAAAACTAAGTTTTTCAAAGTTTGCTGGATCTTGGAGGCAAAATCAGTGTTTTAATTTTCCAGACTGAGCAAGGTGTATGTTTTATGTCTAAAGCCATAGCACTTAAGAGTGGCTAAATGTGGCTGGGTTTTTTCCTCCTCATTAACAATGAGCAAGCATTTCTCCTTCCTGCCTCCTACAATAATTTTGAAAACAAAAGTAGAGGAACAGAAATAAGATGAGATGAAATAAGGATGATGGCTGTTCTGGGAGATCCCAAGATGCTCTACTGACAGACTTGGACACAAAGCCAAGTCCATGAGGCCATTAGGCAGTGTGTGTTCCTTATTCGAAAAGGATGTCACCACTGCAACACCTAAGCAGTGCACAGAGCTGCTATCTCAGCCTTATGCATTCATCAACACTCCTCAGACACAGAAATATTAATTTCAGTGTTTACAACTCAGGAACTGAGTCGCAGAAAGACTCATTTGCAGAATACCATATGAGAAGTTTGGTAACCCCTGGATTACCATTCATCCCTGTATTACCCTGCTTTATAGCACCTTGATATTATGCCAGGGTTTGATGAAAATAGCATGTTTCAAATTATGTTTGCATTATAGAGATTCACAGTAAATACACAAAAAGGAAGGATCTTGTATAAATTTCACATTAAAGTATGTCTATCTTATATTCTGAATGCATTAAGAACTACAGCCATTTCAAATTGTGTAGCTACACCTAAAATAGGCATAAACCACAGGGAAAATAATTTATAGCTATGCTAGACAAGTGTTATTGATATGTGCTGATCATGAACTAGTCAGAACCAAAATTAACTTGTTCTTACCACTCATCAGTGAAGTCCAGTTTTATTGTGCTTGTAGTCGTTCCTTCTGTACTGTAGTGCAAACTCAAAACTGGTTCACCTGTTCCTGTTCGTGGTTTATCACTCTCTGTAAATATGGGGTTGATAAAGTTTGAACAGGCATTAGAAATGTACATGAAGTTGCCTTAATTTTGAAGATTAGTTTAATTATCAAATGTGGTAGTAACATACATAATGTTTGTTTAAGATCTCTTACAGCCCAAGCAAAAAGTTAAAAAGTTCCAGAGTAAACACACCAAATTTGCAATGCTTGAAAAATGGTCTAAAATTATATTTAATTATAAGAGCAAACAAAGGAGATGCTGTCCTTCAACATGCAAGTAAATAAAATTTCAGATAGATATGTGTACACACAATATAATCATTAATAAGCAGATCCATTTTATAGCAAATATATTAAAAGGATTTTTTTGAAGTGGGATTCAGTCTTTTTGCCTTAGTAAATACACATGGAAAAAGATGATGAGATCCAGATATAATCAGCCTAGAAAAATCACCATCCTCTACTTTGTTCCCTACTTAGAAACCAGACAGTTACCAGTGCCCTTAGGCCTGCCGTAAATTGTCAGTCAGTTGTCATAAAAATACTGAAAATTCATGTTTCAAGAGTTTCATGCTTAAAATCCTATTTTATATTATAGTAACTGCAAGCAGAAGGGAGCACTTGCAAAATGACCTCATTCATGATGTCCCAAAGCAACAGAAGTGAATTGAACTGAAAACCACAGCATACTGGTCACTCCTCTGCTGCAGAGATGGTTCTAAGGATGTTCATGGGCTCCTTCAAAACAGAACTGCTCACTGACATCCATCCATCCATCCATCCATCCATCCATCCATCCATCCATCCATCCATCCATCCATCCATCCCCTTTGATTAAAGTTAATGGTCACCATGCATCCACAAATGGCAAGATTGCCATCACTCCTGAAGTTGGGCAATACTCTCAGAACTCAGAGGGAAGGTTTATTTAGTGTATCCAAATGTGTTCATTTGGATACACTAAATAAAAGTCCTGCTTTTCATGACTACTGAGCCTTTTATCTCAGCATTATTTGGACAAAGCCTTCTGTCCTTTCTTTAGTTTATAGAATACAGAAATTGGACTATAAATATCCTTGCAGTATTGGCAGCACACTGACAAGTGTAATGAAGGAAAAGCTACAGATCATCTTTGTGGAAGTCAGTTAAATCTAACATTCCATTCAAACACAAGCCTACAAATTTCCCCACTAAAAAGGCTGTTATCATAACAGTAATGGCTACAATACTGGCATGGGATACTTAATTTTTAAAATACAATCAAATTATAGTAACTGTGAGATAGCACATCAGAATTTAACCTAACAATCAATGCTCGTATTTTTAAACTGCTGACAGGCAGAAGCCCACTCACAGGATCAGAGCAGTGATCAGCTGTGCCAAAGAACTTCAAATATGCACTTCTACATGGTCTGAAGAGAAGTTTAAAAACTCAAAACATACCACAAAACCCCTGAAAGAATAAATTAGAATATTTTTATGTGAAAGAGAATTAACCAGTGTATATACTGACCCTAATAATGCACAAGATATGGGCCCCACTCTGCAGAAAGAAAAGCTTTATAGCCCCTTTAAATTAAAAGTTACAGTTACACTCTTGTTAGAGTGGAGCAAGGATAAAACTGATTAAAAGGAAGTTTATTTAAGGAACTGGAAACCCAAGAAAGAAATGTAAGGAAATATTTTATAGTGCTATATAGACAGTTTGAACAAAAGTGACATTCTTTTTTAACTAAGTGGGTGCTTCCTCTATTTTTGACAACCTATGATTTATAAAATCTCTTTTTATAAAAGTCTGTACTTTAAGCATCCTTTCCTCAGCAAGTAGAAATACTGATTGATCCCACATACTGCACAAGTCACCAGGGACTGACACTGAAAGTCAAAAGCGAGAGTTGGAAAATTCTTCAGTTTCCTTGTAACAGCTACAGACAAGACAGATCTCTGAGCTGGGAACCCAGCTAAAGACAGACAATTTCCTGCTGTGAATAATCCAAGACAGCCCCCAAACAATGACTACTCATGGACTTCCTACTGCTGTGCAAGGCTGGCTTCAGCACAAAACCACTTAATGTTGCCAATCAAAGTAACCCAACATTGCTATCTAGAACAAGCCTAATTGAATACCAGGCTTTTATTTCTTGTCTTAAAATCTTAGTATCTGAAAATCTAACCAAGATGCATAAGGAGTGGCTACACTTACTCTGGAAGCAATGCTTATATTTGTTCACACCCCAAAAGTTGGAAGAATTGCTCTAGGCTTCACTAAAGAGGGCACTGACTGAGAAATTATTTTTACAAGTTTCTGGAAACAGGTAGCTGTTACTGGATTATAGCTGTATCACTGGATAATAGCATTTTCCTAAATCTACAATAACAGGAACTACAATTTGGATGGAGTCAGTTTCTTCTTTCAAGTAGCTTCAGGGCACAACATAGACACTAATAAGAATAGGAAACCTTTTAAAAGACAGATGAGAGAAGAAACTGATAATAAACTGCAGAGAATTAGTTATGTAGTTCAATATTTGATATTGAATTTACACTGCTAATGAAAGCTGACTGAGAGCCTCTGTGAAGAAAATAAATAAGCTTTGCCTCCTATAGAACTGAACATTCTTTCAGAGAAGCCACATAAACCCTACAAATCTTGAACTCTGTTTTCAGGGAGAAATGTGATGGCTGAAGACTGCCCAGATTAGAATGAAACTCTGTTCTCTTCCTCTACTAAATTCATCCCATCAGGGCAGATCTACTTCACATTGATAATGAAGAGAAGGAGAAGAAAACGGTCCAAATTCTGTAATATAGGCAATTCAGTTTATTAATCTGGTTGCCAACTCTAGCAAGGTAATAATCACTGCTACAAGAGAAAGCTGTAGCTTGTCAACACCTTACTAAACTCTATTCTAAATTCCTTAAAAATAACTTGAAATTTTACATAATTTTACAGCCAAACACAAGGTATTTTGAAGATACTATCAACAACTTACAGTTATTAAAGAAACAACCCTGTCTAAAGCACACTCCCATGAAATGGTCCGTTCTCCAGCTGCCGACAGGAAGAAGGCACTTTTAGACTACCACTTTTAAAACTGAAGACAAAATTTCATTCATGACCTTACATGAAAAACAAATCCACAAACCAAATGGCACAACTGACAACAAACTTCAGAGCCACTTTTTCCCTTAGAAAATGAACCTGTGCTCTCTGACTCTGGGGCTCCCAACTATAAAGGGGTAAGTGCATAAGGACAAGTTTACAGACTGCGTTTCCTAATTAAACTAACACTGTAAGGAACTTCAAGCCAGCATCTCAAATGCTGCCCTGTTCACTTATCTATTGGCAACCTCATGAGAAGAGGATAGATAATTTCTCATTTTAAAAACCCCAAATAATTCCTATCTAGCACTATATTCTGTGTGAAGACCTACGAGAAATATTTCTGGAAGGCGGAAAAATTGATCCAAAGAAGAGAAAATAAGTTGTATATTTCAGAAAAACAGGAATTCTGTGAGAAGGCCTAACATATGAAATTTAATCAGGCCTCAGGTTCCCTCTTTACTCATTCCAACTCAGGCAGTACCTTAAAATCCTAACACTGCAATAGATGTAAAGGCCAACCCTCCACTATTACAATCACAGTCCAAAATATTTTTAAAAAGTCAAGTGAGTCAAAAGACTGTGATCCATTTGAAACCATTTTGTACACACAGGAATGACTTTCAGGTTCTGCTGGACTGTCAGAATGCTGGCATTCTAAATGTATGTGATCACAATGAGAATCAAAACATCTTTAAACTCCAAACCAGTCTTAAAACATGAATGCCAACATGAGAGACTGGTCCAACAGAAGACAGCTGACTCAGTACTAAATTAAGAGAAGGCAGAAATAAGAAGGAAAGTAAGGTATAATCTCAACAGTCACCAAACAGAGTGTTTTTCAGAAGTGGGATTTCAAAATGGCTTTCTAGTTTAGAATGTGAAAGAAGACAAAGCTGTTTTGTGGGATTTAAGCTATTAAATCTCTACAGATGCTTTGATATGGAAGCATAATGCAGAGCGTATGACAATCTATTTTAAAATTAGCATCTATCACTCTTTAATTATTCAGCCACAAATATTCCCTACAGATGACATTGATGCAGCTGGAATAGAGTCACCTCTGGCCCACTTCAGTGCTCACAGTTTGGAGACTGATGCATAATGGGCACAGAGAAAGCTCCCAAGCATTCTTGTCTACCCTCAAGTCCATAGGGATCCTACAAGAAACACCAGTACTTGTTCAGCAGGAGGAGTGAAGGATAAGGGGAAACAGAGAGAAGATGCAGCTCAGTGCATGGGGGCTCTGAATTCACTCAAACTGTGCAGGAATAACAAAAGTGCACATCACTCATGGATAAGAGAAATTAATGTGGCATTATGAGACTAAAGGTTATTGCAATCTTGATATTTGCCCTTTGACCCAAGAAGAACCATTCAGAAAAAACCCAACCTGTTTAAATAATTAATTTTACTTTGCATTTTACTGTCTGGAGAATACATGAGACATTTACTGTACCTACACTGAACTGCAGTAATTGCATGAAGAATCGAGCTTAGGATGGCTTTCAAAAACAACAATTAACCTCACTCAATCATATTGATCATTAAATAATGAGTTTCCAGCAGATCTGCTTACAGAATTCTACTTTATGTGGATGAACAGCATTTTTAGACTGTTTCTCATCATGAAAAGCAACTTTAAAAGGAAGCATTGCAATCAGCTAAGGCTGGGTATAGCGCATTTCCTGTCACACGCACCCTGTGGCTCATCAAGTGACATGGATCCAAGCTGTTTGTTAACCACTGAAGAAGGAGAATCTGAAACAAAAACGAGATTTCAACTTAAAACATAAGCAGCAGAGAACTGCACAGCAATGTCACGATCATATGTTAGTTTAAAATAAAAAAAGCAGCAACATAAGGAAGCTTTGGGTTTGTTTAATGAGCAGCCAGCCATATTGCATTTTCTAGGCATGACAGAAGCAAAGCCACTTGTTTCAAACCATTACTTATTCACTGAACAGCCTGAAGCTTGCTGACATGATGATAATGAAAATGCCTGTCCATTACCAAATATTTTACTGTGTTCTTCACACTTCTGACATGGCAGGAAAAACACTGAAGAGTCATGACTCCTAAAGCCTTTGCTCCAGCTACCAAATGACGTGAGTATTTCACCCCATGTGTAAAATGTAGTTTCAGAATATTTATACTTCAGCATAAAATACTTCATGGTGTACCAGTACCTCCAATATTTAAATACTGTTTTAATAATAATGTTTTAGAACATCAAGGCACCAAAATACATCCCACTTATATGACAGTTTGGTAGTTCTGCATTCTCAGACGCTGCACCTCTGATGACTGAGAACAAGTCTTGATGAGTTTATCACAGCACCACACCTGTCAGTCTTACAAGCATCCCCATCAATCACATAAACAAACAAATAAATAGAATAATCACAACCCCCCCAGCAGAAAAGTGCCCTTTTTTTCTCCCTGGAACTTCCAGTTAATAACTATCACCAGCACTCATTCATTGCACAGACACAACAGATGCAATATTCAGTATTTTCTGTGAGTCTATTTCCCTTGTCCCCTCTGAAGACCGGATCTTACTTCTGTATTATCTGAAGATGAGCTGATGTATATAAATTAATGCAGTATTCCAAACATATTGGCTAGAGAATCATATCTTGGTTCCACTTGTTAATCTTCTGTTATAAACAAATTCATCCTAAACTAAAAGGATTTAATATCCTGTACTACAAACTGAGTCTCAGTCTGACAACATCACAGCATGCTAAATGAATATTAACATAAATGTAGATCATGTGCAAGGAAAGCAATGAAACAACACTCTCTCCTACAGGAAGCTCCCTTCCAGCTTCAAGCCAGAATAACTGGTGAGACCTATTCTGTAGTACAGCCATAAAACCTGCTGAATTGACCAAGCTGCTTTAAATACATATATTCTCAAGCAGTCATTCACTCCCAGCCATTGGTGGAAGCAGGGCAGTGTGCTTCCATATCTACAACTGATATCCAGGTACAGGGAAGGGGAGCAAAGGAGAGAGACCAGGAAAGTCTGAGGCTGTGTTCTGGAGGCTGCCTTGTTTTGGGAACTGGGCTTGCACAGCTAATTTCTGTAACTGAGGAACATTAAATTGGTTCTGGTTTGTCTTCCGTGCTCAACCATGCCCATGCCTTGCACCAAGCACACCTAAGTCAGATCACAGAATTTATCATCTAGATTTATGGCATGTAGCTATTAAGTAGAAGATTTGTAGCATTAATATAATTTACTTTCCAAAAGTGAAGTGTTTTTAATATATAGTAGCTAAATTAGAAGAGAAGGATTTAGAGGGGAGTTTTTTTCAATGGAGTAACAAGTCACTTTTTTGAAGGTAAATCAGAGCAAAAAAGTGGTGTACAGATGCTCCACGTCATGAGATGTCCTTGTGTTCCAGCTGACTCAGAACAGGAATCTGTGCCTCCTTCAAGGGCTGACTTTGATCTCTGACTCACAAAGTCCATAGCTGGAATTAACTGGTATCAGAAGTGCTAAAGGGAGGGGAGGTCCTGGCCTGCAAGCCGAGAAACCTAATGCATGACAGTGATCCCAGCCATGCTCTGTTCCTGTGCTCAGATCCTTTCCAAAAGCTCATATGCCCTTGTTTAAAAGGTTTTTTGTGCTGCCAAACACTTAACTTGGCTGGAGAAGCTCACCTTGTCAACTCTGTAATTCAGACCTGTATGTTCAGAAGACTGAGGTAACATATTTTAATTAGAAACATAAGAAATTACATCTACTACCCTTACCAGCACTTATAATTTTATTAAGACCTCGCACTATACAGCAGTAAGTAAAAAAGTAGGCATGTTTTGCCATGTGCATCATCCAATCACAGTAAGTGAAAATTAAAAGGTTTCTAGGTAGAAGTCCATGACAAGAGAGGCTTAAACCTCCCACACCTCACCGTTACATCCAAGTCTCCATCCAACTTTGTGAAAGCATTTCCTTCAATAAATGAATATTTAATCAACATACAGGAAACATCCTGAACATCTGAATTAGCATGGTTAAGGACTGTTTGTAGCAATTTGAAATCCCCTTGTTTCCTTTTCCAAGTACCCTGAAGCCACAGATCACCAGCACTCCCTGAAGTGGCTCTGCAGCCTGGAACCCGCACCTCAGGCAGGGAAATCAGCACGACCATGAAACCAGCCTAGAGAAGTTCAGGTAAATGCCTCTTTTTTTAATATATGGCTTTGTTTTGTTAAAAAAGTCTGAAAAAAATACTTTCATAATTTCTTATAAAGCTTTTGAAAAAAAAGTATTACCAAAACTGTGCCATATAGTTAAAAAAACAAACAAAAATCCAAACTCTTACCTGAGCCTTCACAGGCTGGGTCTACATCCCAATGCAGTTCACCACTGGTTGTAATGTCACCAGTACATTCTAAACTGGAGCACCACTTAAAGAGGGAACTGGAGATTCATAAATTTGGGGAACCTCAAACAGAAAATAGAAGATAATTTTAAGGTCAGTTATATGCTGAAAGATCTTCCTGTAGTTTGGGCAATCAGCACCTGACTTGACCAAAATATTAGCATGCCACCTCAGTTTTGTAGAAAAAAAATTCTCCTTACATCACCACCTTCAGGGTAAGGTCTAAAGCAGTGAGAATTGTTTTAAAACTCCTAAATATGATACATGTAGAGAAATTTAAGAAATTAAATACTTGATTTAATAACTATGAATAATTGCTTTGCACAGTGAATAAGCTCTCAGTTACATTGTGCACTTCAAACGGACATTTCTACATCTGAGGGTTAGCCAAGAATTTAGTGATAAAAATGTCATTCCCTTGTTCTTCTCCAAAAGCTTTAACACAGAAATGAAGGTCCAGTTTGCTCTGCTTTAAAGGCTGACTGTATAGTCAATCAAAAGTTTTTTTAAAAAATTGATTTGCAGCACAGGTTCTGCAATATGCCAGCATGCACACGTACATATCTGCATTCCACAGCAAATGCAATCTAAATCAATTTTTTTTCCTCAGGAAAAAAAAAAAAATAGGCTAATACTGATTCACGATTTTGTGGGTAAGATTAGGTACAATGACCACTACAGGAACCCTTGATCTACAATATGCTGCTTCTTTTTCACTTCACAATCAGCTGGTTCACGTTTCTGTTACTTTTCAAATTGAGTTCCATCTCCTTAAAATCCTCAGAATGAGAATTGATGTATACTCTGAGAACAACTCAGAATGGTGATGCATATGTGGCACAGCAGCAATAACAACAGGTTAAAAAATTATACTTTGCATATAGAACATAAATGCAGTTGTTTAAACACTGCACAGGATCTAAACGTTATGAAATGCCACAAAAATGCAAATAAAAATCTAGGCTTTGAGGGAGAAATTATACAATAAATAAAAATCCAAACTAAACTGAAATATTTACCATAGTTCCCTAATTAAATAAGGTGGCTACCAAAAAAATCTGAATCTATTCAATACCGAAGCAAAGGCTTGAAGACAAAACAGACCTGATCCATGCAGTCACACACTGCTTCTAAAATTCAGCCAAATCCCAAAATTAGACTTTAATACTTAAGAGGGGTATTATCCACTAAAACAAAATCTCTGTCATCTGAGACCTTTTGTCTCAGAGTCAAACACTGAATCATTACTCATCTCCCTTTCACATTCAAAAATATAAACTTTTGACCATACTTTTCTAAATAGTAAAGATTAACTACTACAGATTGATCTTACAAATCCTCATGTAACTGGGAGACAGAATAACTACCACACAGTCTAATTTTCTATTAAACCTGTAAAAGCTTTCAGCTCTTGACATTTTCTACTTGCAATTTCTTACACGGCTGGGATATTTTTCTCCTCCTACTCAAGCTCCTGTGGTTGCAAAGATAAGGATTAATAATGAAGTACAAGTCAGAAGAAGTGGCCTCAGTCTCGCACTGAATTCCCTCCAAAATTGCAAGTGCAAATAATACAAGTTTTACCAGAGCAGGGATTGAGAACTTCCAGACACGTTTGAGGGTATAATTTTTTATTTGTTTGAAAATTTACAACTAGTATATGCCTGAAAACTGAACACCTGCCTCATGACAGGGCAGCAAAGACAACCTTTCAGGGAAAAAAAATAGAGATTGTCTCTGCATAAGAATTTATTAATTTTAAAAGATCCCAAACAATCCAAAACTACTCACTTATTTTTCTCCTACCATATTTCTGAAAAGTCAGCTAAACACAGGGTTAGAAAACAATTGTGTCTATGGAGAAGCAAGAGACCACAAATGTGCAGCTCTGCTTTTCCAAAGGAATAGATTATGAATAACCAAGTTGCAAAAATAAATCTTGAGAGGTCAGAAAAGGAAACCAAAACAAAGTAACTTTCAAAAAAAGAAATGAGCAAGTACAGAGAATATCTCCCCATCCAGAGTGCAGAAATCTTATGAAGTAAATAGAAAATGCAAAGGTGATTGCCAGTCAAAAGACATGAGCTTGATTTGTTCCCTTCCAAAGCAGGGGAAGGAAGAGCACAACAGGAATATCTTGTTTTTACACATACAAATAGAAAGGAAAAGACAATGTAATCTTTTATCAAATTTCTCTAATCTAATAGACCAAACATATTAAATATTTGCAAATTAAATTTCTCCTTTTATAACTTGCACTGCCTACACTACTGAAGGCAGCAATTCCATCCCTCTGACCAAACCTCAAGGAGATACACCCTAATGAGCTGGAGATCAGGGAGAAAAATAGTTCTCCCTTTGTCTCCCCAGAAATAAATGTTTCTACAGCACTGAGTAAATCTGTCTTTTGAAGCAATTATTTAGCAAATAAAACTGTTAAATTTCCAAATTAATTGTCATATTAATGAAAGAGATAAATTTGAATATTACTTTCCTCCAAGGCTGTGTATGTGGCTCCTGGTGATCCCAGACAAAGGGATTGGATGTTTCCAATAGTTCCCTCAAAGTTCTAAGCATGTGGGAACTCAAAATTCCAACAGGCAGTTTTGGGGGGGTCCAAACTATGTACAAGATCCCTGTACCTCCCAGTCAAAGCAATTACTCAGCTTAAACCTTCCCATTTGTGGCAGTGTGGATCCCACAGTGTGCTGTAGGAACCTCACGAGCAATGGCAAGTAAAAAATTTACATTGCGTTCTTGAAGGAGCACTAAGGAAGAGATGGGAGAGATGTATCAAGAGAAACCCGGACCAACACACCCTTCAGAGGTAGTAAAATCCCCACAGATAAACCTCCAGACATGGCTGTAAACAAACTTTACTCCCTACTTCAATTCAGTGGGAAGCAATTTAGTAAAAGAAATTAATAATTAAGCCATTCTGAAAAGGAAATGCAAGATCAAGATCTATTGCATGTGTCAGTTACCATTTTCCCTCTATCAATACTTATACTTGAGTTAATAAATTCTGATGTTCAGTTTGCTGGAAAAAAAAAAAAGAAAAAAAAAAAAAGAAAAAAGAAAAGACAAAACCAAAATTGCTTCTGGGGTGTTTTTTTGTCCTGGCAGGAAACTGCAACCCTCCTCAAGGCCACCACTACCACTGCTGTTCCTGTTCTACTCCTACAGGTAACCAGGCACCCATCATTGCCATCCCTAAGATAGGCACACACTCCCTCCAGGATGTACTGGTTTCCAAAACACTCTAAAACCTCACTGCAGTATTTTCTAGAGTAGCAAGTTATTCTGAATTCAGTAACTGCATATTGTGATTAGAGCATCAGCCACTGTTACATCAAATTGTTCTGTAGGGCTCCAGATTAAGGAATAGACTGAACCATGGCAAGACAGCTGTAAATGTGTGACATAAGCCTTAAAAGCAATTTAGCCACATCTCAACTGTCACAGGATTTATCCACAGAAGAGACACTGCTAGACATGACTTTGCAACATAAAATACACTGAATTCTCACACAGCATGCAGCTCAGTCATTTTTACATGGTGCCACAACAAAGTTTGCTTCAAGTTTATGCTTCAGGGTTTGCCTCTATTCATATGCATGCTTCTGCCCTAACTTTCTCAAATATGTTATTGCAAACATATTTGAGGCTTTCTTGTAATCATTTTTAATTTCAGTAAGACAAGAGAGAAAGAGGATGGTGAAATAAAAAGTTGCTCTGTTCAAAAAAAGGAGAGCATATCTGGGGACTTTGGCTAGGTACAAGTATTTTCACTACACTTATTGTACAACCATAGCACTGAAGAGTGCCAAAACTCTGTTTTACTGAATTGTTACTCTGATTTAGAACACATGCTAACCCCAAGCCAAGTCTTAAATGGTACTGTTGGATACAAGAAGCACCAAATTGCAATTTCAGTGTGTCATTCTCCATCTACTCAGAACACTGCAATTTCTTGCTCAGCTGTTCTAATGACCATTGATACCATGCACCTAGAAAACCATTTCCACATCTTATCACTCAATCCAAACACGTTAGCTTAACAAACCTGTCCACACAACTATTTCCCTGACCATGTGATGCTCAACACCACCACGTGCAAGGCAAGACAAGCAGCGAATGCAGGAAACGCCTTGTTCTGGAGGAGAAGCATCTCAGCAAACAACAGCAGCACAAACTACAGCTACATCATCTGCTGGAGAAACCTTGGCAAGTGACCACCTGCTGCCTGAGGGTGCTGTGAGGAGCCCTGAGGGGAGGCCTGCTCAGAAGAGGAGGGCTGTGGTGCAGAGCCCTCAGCCAGCTCTCGCTGTCTCTGCTGCTCTGCCTTCTTAAGCCTCAGTCGCTGCAGCCCCCTACGGATTATTGCTAACTCGGGTCCCATTAACTCTGACAAACAGGGAGGAGACAGAGAAAGGGGTGAAGAGAGAAGCATTGAGCAGTCAATATATAGAACAGAGAGGAGGAGTGGGGGGACTGAGCAAAGAGACAAGCAATAGGTACTAAGTGTCATCACAGGGAAAAAAAAATTACTAGCATTCAGAAAGCATAAAACAGAAATATTGAAGTTGGTTTTCTCTTCCTAAAGGCATGAATCACAGGACTTAAATGTTCAGGATTCGTGCCGTACAATGCAACCCCCCTCCCCATCTCCAGCAATGAAACCATTAAACAAAGAATTATTTAAGATATAAAATAGATATAGACTGGTTAAATCACAACAAAGCACACAACAGATGTATTCATTCTGATGTTCCTAACACAGAGACTAAATAAATGACAATATTTGGTGTAAAACTATGCAACTGTGGTCTACAGGTAAGTTTTCAAAATTAATGCAATAACTTCCTGATGTTTCAAAAAAAAAAAAAAAGGTAAATTTTGATCAAAACAAACCACTGCAAAAAGTAGACTGGAATTATGAAAGAGGTGGCATAACAACAGCTAAACTAAAAAATACACTTCTCTATGAACTCATTTTTAATTTCAGATATTCCCTGTGGTTGAAGATTCACAGTCTGAAATCACTGTTAAGTGGTCCTACAGACAAAGTGGTGTATAGGATCATAAGTAATTCTTGGTAGATTATTCTTTTAGTCCCATCTATAGAAGCTTCACTGTTTCCATCATTTTGTCTTTATTCATTTGCCAGTTAAACTATTTTGGCACGTTAAGTTCATTGCCTGAGTACTGGTACTTTTGCAAACTGCCATAAAATGAGGTGTCCAAGCAATTTTTTATTCTTTCCATGCCCTTTGCAGATTTTCTCCAGTTACACAAGTGCCGTGTGGCAAGTGCTTCTCTTTAAATAACACAGATTGTGTCTTTAGTAGCAGTGTCTGAATCACACTAAAATGTGTGATTAAAATAGTAGAGAGCATTACATTGGCATAGGGCCTTTCAGCCAGGCAAAAGCTTCACAAATATTCTGTAACCCTTATCCACACAGTGAAACAAACAAACCTTAAATTTTCTTTTATGAAGAGAAACAAACCCAAAACCAGAATCCAGTAACTGGAAACTCAGTGACAAGCACCAGTTAATACTGACTGGTCATGAGGTTTAATGTTCTTAGTCTAATATAATTTCTGGGAGAAACATCTCCTCAGTTTTATGGTTGGCAAGGTGTAACAAAAATAAAACTATATAGTTCCTAAAAGGAATATGGCATCAAAGAGATTGGCTATGAATAGTTTTCATGTCCCAAAATCATTTATGGAAATAAAAACTCCAAACAGCCTAGAGAATACTTTTAAAGGGAAATTCAATGATGTCTAAAATTGCAGTTTTCAGTACTTGCTGCTGATTCAGTTCCACTGAGTTAAAAGGCAGCCATAATTTAAGATGTAACAAGAACTACAATATCAAATGTAAAAGCTGCTATCCTGGATATGTTCAGTGACAACACCTTCTAATGTATTCCAGAATATCTAAGCAAATGTTTATTTTGCCAGCAAATGGAGTGAGGAAATAGAAATAAATAAAAAAAACCCAGTTATTGTCATATTCCCATTCAAAATTTAAAAGCAGTTACCTTATATCAGAACACATATTAGGGTTAAGCTTTGTACTAATTAGCCAACTGCTCCCCTGCAGCCCCTCCCAATGGTACCTGTGTGTATCTGGAATTTTATTTATGAGAAAAACTGTATTATATTTTACTATTTGTTGTACCTGGTGTTTATTAGTGGTTGAAAACATCAGCATCTTAAAACTAAGGTTTCCACTGAATGGCACAAGCAGGGCAAGAAAATAAAGTTGTATTTTTCTTAGTGACAAGCATGATGATCTCCAGCAATTGTTCTCATTATATATATTTATAAAAATATTATTCAAATGTTCTGGCAGTAATAGGCTACTGAGATTTTGCACTGATTTTGTTATTTAATTGTAACTTAAATGTTCAAACTTCTAGAATATACATTCTGCTAAAGAGACCTATCCCAACAAGCTCCAGCACTAAACCATTTCTGTACTGACTGTCTTTTGAACAGGTATTTCATCTCTTAAAAGTTTTAAAAAGAAATTCAGATGTAGAAGCTCCAATGCTCACCATGTGACACATTTTCTGGAACAGCAAACCAACAATAAATTTGAACTGTACACTTATGCAAAGGCATTGTGATAATCCTGTATTCAAACACAAGATTACCACAAGTGCTTGTGTTCAGTGCAGAAATCTGTAGAAATTATTTATGGAAAGCTGTTTACAAGCCTGGGTTAGGAATTCATGCTCTAATTCTAAAGAAGTCACTTCCTGAAAACACATTCTTCAGTTTCTGACTCCTTCCTACAATATTCAAACTTGTATCTGCCATGACTTTACACAAAATGGTGGCTGAAAACCTTTTTCCCTTCTTCCACCTTTTCCAAAATGCCTCCCCAGTCATCCACCTCTTACAACACACCTCTGTCTGGGCTTCCTACACAGCCCCACTGTATTTAAACTATTCCTGTTAGCACTTTCCCTCTCCTGTCAACCCCCAAAAGCAGCAGGATTTATTCACCTTTAAATGCAGGTGAACAAGCTCAGGGAGCCCTCTCCTTGATGCAGAGGGCAGTGTTTTGTAGATAGATTTATAGACTACAGACAGTGAGTAAATAAAATCTCACAACTGAACACAGCCATAGGTTACCAGGGTAGATAAACATTGCAAAATGGATATTCCCAACCCAGCCTGCTCATTCATAAACCCTCTGCCCAGGAGCTTCTTTGCTCCCTGAACTCACTCACTTATGTTACCCACAAACTTGTTTTGCTGGAACCTCAGTGTCTCATTTACACTGCTTCTGAAACAGCATTATTCTGTATTATATACAGGATTGCACCTTATTATAATTAGGTACAAACACCTTGTTCTATTACATTTATGCCTGCAGGAGTCCTGTAGACAATTTTAAGCTGCCAATCTCACACCCCACCTACAAGAGTGTATCAAAAGAACCTATCACATATTATACAGCAAATTAGAAAGTATCTGTTGTCTGTCAACCAACCATCACTACCCCTTTCAAAACTAAATATATTCTGAAATCCAAAGTAACACTGGGAAAGAAGAAATGCTCTTAGAAAAGAGCTGGATTAAGAAATAACAACTTCCACTTCATGCTAGCAGAATAAACTTTTGCTTAGAAATTCAAGGAGATTCAGAGAAAAAGATTTTTCTGGTCAGCACAGATTCCTTAAAATGCAGGCTAGAAAATGCACCACAATTCCAGAAATCCTCTCTGGTGCATTATCTTTCTGAAAACCATAAAGTTTCAATGACATAGCTTGAAGCAATTATTTTTAAATGGTAAATACTCTCCTGACCACTCCATACACTTTTAAAAATAAATAAATAGATCAAAATCAACCTTTGGTAATGGTACATGTGTTCTCTGATGGGTATCCCTCTGGATCAAAACTAATGGCAGCTAAATTGGGTTGCACTGAATTACAGTAGACCCCTTAATCATCTCTTTGTGTGTGTATTGTGGAAAAAGTTGAGATTGTAGAAAGCTGATACCAACACTAAAAAACCATATATGACTAAAAGCCTCTGATACTAAACTTTTTAACATTTTCTAAAATTCCTCTGCGTATTGCCATTTTTCTGCTCACTGTTTATCTCTAAGCATCAGACTAATAGCAAGGTTTAAAAAGCAATAATGACATGTTACATGAATTTCAACTCATGTCTTTATCTTCCCTGTCTTTCAGATACCAGGTACCTCATCATTTCTGACCCATCCCAAAGATTTTGGCTGCAGCAGTCACAGTACATTGAATGGCACACTCTCCCCTGGGAAACCCCCATCCCTTCTGTATTCCAGAAAATCAAATTTAAGGCCTGAAAAAGACAGAGAGCTTGATTTTTTTTACAATAGAATCTATATAAGACAAAATGCCTCAACCTGTTGGTCTTTCAGGTCACATCAGCCTTTCTACTATAACTGTGAAGCCCAGAAAGCCACTTTATAAAGCAAAAGTAAACTCTTGTGCAAATATTCCACTCTGAAGGCTGTGGCATTGAGATGGAAAAGGTCAAGTCAAAGCATAAGGTGCTATTTTACTACCCAAATTAATTTCTGACATTCTGACAGCAGAATATACTTCCTTCTTTTTTCCCCCCAAGAAGAATATAAATCTGTATTAAACACAGATGAGTTTTTTCAAGATATACAAACTTAACTATCAACATGAGGTAAAATTTATTAACCAATAATGGAATGTCATGCCAAGTGAGCCTTGTTTATCCAAATACTTTTGAGAAGCTAAAACCCAACACTGCTGACTCTGAAACGTTGAGGATGGAGGTTCCTCCTGAAGGAGACATTTCCTACCTCCCCTGATTGCAACAGGCACAGGCTCTGCCATTCATTGCACTGATGCTGCTACAGCCAAATCCCAGTGGAAAAGGGGGATGTCACTACACTCCATGCAGACAACACTTTTTTGTAGGGGGAAAAAAAAAATAAAAAAAAATTTTGTATTTCTACTTCAAAAGACAATACTGGTGACTTGGTAACTCTACAACACCTAAGTCTCATTAAGGATGTGCAAGGAAGAAAACAGATGGAGATCAATTACCCAAAATATCCTAAAAGAGAATTGTTTCTTATTTTTCATAAACAATGACAAGATGGATTTCTTCTCACCAGACTGATGCAGCACAGGCTGAGTTGAGGCCCCTAAAGAAGGCTTTTGTTCATTATCAGGAGAGGACAGTAATGAAGTTGAAGGGGGACTTTCTGTCGAAGATGATGTTGAAGGAGCTTGAGCTGACATGGTAGAAGAGGAAGATGATGGAAGCTGTTCAGAACCATCTACTTCCATTGCAGTTTCTGATTCTCTACTAGGTGCCATGTTATTAGTAGCAGGAGCATCTGTCCGATTAGTCCCACCTTTGATTAAAAACAGAACAAAAAAGCAAGAAAAAGAGCTCAAAAGTAAACTTACTCTGCCTCTAAAGATCCCTTTGCACTACCATTCCTATGAACAAATGTGCTCAGTTCTTCGGTGCACTAAGATTTTGTTCACACCTAGGACAGGCTGATACTGCAAACCTGAACATCCACTATAAACACATTTCTGTTGTAATCATTGTTGAAAAGAAGGAAATCACCTCTGGACCGTGATCTTCCTCGTCCTCGACTGCTCTGTGCAACTTCACTGGCTTCTTCAAACCACCTTGACAGCATGTCTGACATCCTCTGCATCAGAGACACGTTGGGACTCTGCTCCCCTGTGGAACAAATGGTGCTGAAGCTTTATCTACAGCTTTACCAAAAAGTACCTTTCCCCCCATCATTTCTTGCAGGAATGGAGACCACCCCTCGCCCCCTTCTCCCACAAGAAACAGTTCCCTTCAGTCTGTCCCCAGTGCTCCTGTCTATCCTCATTTCCACAGGTCTCTGATCCTCCACTGGGATCCCTCATTCCCCTCCTGCACCTCAAGCACAGGAGCTCTGATCTTAAAACACAAAAAATAGAATTGCAACAGCCGAAGAAAACAAACTAAAGGTGGTTAATGGTGCCATAGGAAATATTATCAATAGGTTCAAAAAAAGGATTTCAGAAGCCCACAGGCAACAGAACCACATGCAGATTGTAAAGGGGCAGATGGGATCACACCCCCCAGTGTTTCTAATCCTGTAATTCCAAATACTGGAAGAGTAAAAAGACAGACTAAGGTTAGAGGACAGGGTCCTGTTCTCTCCCTAAGCAGCATCTTCTACTGCCTGTGTCAGGTACAGAATCTCAGACACTTCTATCCTAGTTTGAGGAAGCAGGAAAGTGAGAACAACAGCACAGAAAATTTGGAAAAGGAAACTGTAGGCAGAAAAGGGTGGAAGATTTAAGGGAACTAGAGGCAAATACTTGGAACCTCACAGCTTGTCAGATTTAAACAGAAACACATTATTACATGAAAATTAAGATGAGTGACAAAAAATGCTCTGCCCTACTTTGGTATTCCAATTTTTGATACCCAAGCATAGCTTTGGAAATGCTTTATCTACTAAAATCTCAAGCAATTGAGTAATATATTATAAACATGAAAATATAAGGATAAAAATTAGCCACCTGTGTTACTAAACAACATTATAAAAATAAAAAGTATAATATTAGAATCCTATTGCTTTGAATTCCAGTCCCCTAATGTAACCATTAAAGAGCAATTCATTTGTAACTGTGATTGCATGTGAGGTGTGACTATAAAGAAAAGCAATAAGTGCTGGTATTAGTCCCTGAGCAATGACAATGAAAAAAAGCTGTCCTTTACTTACATCAGCCTAACTGAAACAATATAATTTTCCTGGTAAGAGTATTTTTAATGCTTTCAATGTTAAAAATCATTGTACAATAGCAGCTCTGTGCTAAACTCTAAGAAAACCATTTCAAGGCTTGGCTAATTGTTAAAAACAGGACAATCTGAAGCACGTATTTAGGGAATACTTCAGAAAAACTGGAAAATAAAACCCAAACCCACATCAAAAAAGAAACCCAAACCAAAACCCTAATGAAACACTCCCCCTTCAAATGCAAATGCTTTTACCATCTCTCTCTCTCTCACTCTCAGGCCTTGCTCTTGGCCCAGTATCTGACCAATCCCCTCGGAGCCGCAGACGTTTCACGGGAGGCTGACGTAACTGGGGGAGAGAAAAAAAAAGAGAAAAAAGCATCACACAGCTATTTATGTTCTACAGTACAGGATTCTAAGCCTAAATATAAATCTCAATTTTCTTAAGTCACCTCAATTCATATCTGTCACCAAAACAGAATGTCAGCCTTATGTTCAGATTAACCATGAATAAGCACAACAATTACCAACAAAATGCACAAATTTTAGTTTCAACAGCCTAAATGACTCCCAGAGCTAATGCAGCTTTTATTTTAAACTAACTTCATCGCGTTAATTGAATCTTTCTATAGGAAGCAATAATGATTAAGGCTTTCTTAAATTCAGCCTGAATTCTGCAGAAATATTCACCTCTTCACATTAAAAACTATATGGGAGTTCCAGTTTAATGAAATACGGACTTGTAATTAAGCAAAAGGAAAAAATGTCAGACATTTAAAAAAAACATGGAAATGTTATGCAAATAAACTCCTGTTTATTTTTTAACCTAATTTCTTTTTTGTTTTTATAACATTTTTTTGCAACAAGAAGAACAAAACAATCACTAAATAGGTGGTGTTACTTTCAGCAACTGCAAGAGAAATAGAGAGTGCTTTGCTCATCTAGAAAGGCAGGTCAGAGTTTGAAGTCAAGTGTATTGACTGGATATTTCTGGTCTTAACAGAAATAAAGAAACCAACCAACCAACCAACAAAAAAACCCCAATCAACCCAGAAACTATGCTGACAATTTTAAACTAAATGCCCTGTGGTGAAAGCATATCAAAGTTTTAACTTTCATTACTCCACCAGCAGATTTAGGAAGAAGTCTTTACATCTTTTCTACTCTCAAAACATTTTAAAATGGTTCCAAACAGATTCTGAAAAAAAGGAGGAAGGAAATGTCAACATCACACTTTTCACAGCAAAAAGGAAAATGAAATGATCATGACTATCATCACACTGATCCTGCAGGTGAGGACAGCAGGATGCTCCCAACTCAGTGAGAACTCCCGTGTGGTCTCGGACTAAAGACAAGGAACTCAGGATACAGAGTCTGTGAAAGGGTGAGCAAAACACCAGAGAAAAAAGCAGTGGATGCTTGGGAGAGTGCAGGGAGAGACAGAAACAACTTCACTGTAGTTAAAGGCTTTTTTTTTAATATCAGAAAATTTAGACTGGAGGGGCCGGCATCATTGTCACTGAGCTGATAATTAACAACTGCTTGACTTTTGAAAATTTTAACACTGCTCAGGGACAGTGGTTCACCTCCTTGATCTAAACATCTTGTACTCCCTCCTATCTGTCAGGAAATTATAACTTCTACCAAGGAGTATTAACAATTGATTTCAAGGAATATGGTTCTCATGGCATGCAAAGTAACAGAACACAGAGTGAGTGACCTCCACCCTTGCTGGTCTTATGAGCCAAGGTTCAGGCAGATGCCTTCTCATCTCTGAGAGGGAAAGCAGATGAGAAAGAAAACCACAGTGACAAAACATTGTCAATAAATACATAAATAAATATGTATTAAAAATATACCATTTCATCCACTTGCCACACCTCAGTCTATGACCAGCAACATTATTTTCAAATAGAAGAGGAACACAACTGATGGTATTTCTTGTGTGCTGCAAGTTAAAAAAAAACATAAAACATGAAAGGAGGGCATCTTAACCACTTGCCTCTTCCCTTCTCTCTTCTGCAGAAGGGACTTTGAGTTCTCGTGCTGTGTCATCCTTGGGATCAAACAAGTAAATGTAATCTGAGGAGTAGCTCACAAGGATCTCTTGGCCATCTTCACTGTAACACAGGGATGTTACCCTGCAGGATTTGTTGTTGAGATGAGGAGGGACAAAGCGTGCCACCATTCCAACAGTGCCCCTGCCAGCATAATTCCCTTTAAAAAAAATAGTAAAGAGTGAGGGAAGAGAGGAGGAAGAAAACAATTACACATTTACTATTGCCAATTTTCAACACCTTCAATAAATTCCTTATTTGGCATCCAGCAAAAGACGATCAGGGAAAAGCTACATATCCTATAATTTCTGCAATAATTTTGATCTAGTGAATGACATATCAGATTTTACAGTCTTTATTAGTTTTGTTTATAAATGCTATGTATATTACAAAAAAATAAAAGATGAAAACACTCACAGATATACATATAAAAATGTCTCATACCCACCACATGGCGTTGTATGGAACTATCTGTCAAATGTGGTACAAATGGAAATTTTAGAATCAAAACCCACAAAGCAATAATGCAAATCTATATCTACACCCAAATAAGAAAGGAATTCCTTACATGAAACTTTGAAAATTTAGGTCATACATCTCTTTTCTACCCAATTAAAAAAAAAAAACAACTAATTTTTCTTCAAAACAGAATAACACTGTCACTTTGAAACTGCAGAACTATACACTACACTGCACTTACCATGCTTTCCTGATCACTCACCTCCCAATCCAAACACTAAAATAATCTAAAATTCTAGAATTGCAAGTCTGTGAGCTGATAAAAGTTACCTACAAGAAGCTCTAACACTGAGAAAAACAGTCTGTTTCAAAACCTCTCAATTTGACACGTAACTGTAAACTACATGGCAGAAATTATTAAATGAAAATCAAGTTTGCTCACTGGACATGGAATAATTGACCTCTTAAAAAAACCAAAAAACAAAAACTCCACACAATCCCAAACAAATAACAGAACACTATACCAATATTTTCAAAAAATCAGTCTTCAAAGTCTTGATTTTGCTCTCCAGGCCAAATTCATGTTATTTCTGTACAATGCTAGAGCACACGCATTTTAGTCAACCCCCAGATCCTGTTCCCAGGCACTTCTCACAGAATTTTGCTGACCACTGTGATGAAAGAATGTCCATCCTATAGAATGTCCACCTGATGAAAGGATATTTTTATGTTTAGTGATTGTTCCCTTTCTCTTCCATCACAGTCATCAACGGGAAAATGCTGCACAAAATGACAGATTTTATGCCACTGCTTATTGACATGAAGATTGCAGCTGTATTTTTAATTCCTATGTGAATTAAACACATAGTTCCAAACACTGATCATATATTATAACCAAGAGCTATGTTAAAATGACATAACACATTTTTGTGCACCTGAAATTTTTTAATAAAATCCTTAGGTAAGCGTCTGAAGCATGCCAGCTTTCACCTGAGGAATTTGCAGCTTTTCAGTGAAATTGTGTTAGATACGGCATTAACTACTGCTGTATCTAAAGGCAAGCACAGTGCAGAATATTATGGAGTTCATAAGACCTCCTCCCATAAGAAGCATCAAGTTCCAGCATGGCAGAGTACGAGACAAGAACTTAATAAAAATTCAGGTGGACCACTAGAGGCTCCAATCCCTGGCTTTTTGGTTTCAGATAAAATAAGAGACATTACAAAATGTCCTTGTCCGGGTTCAGTACACAATGCATTCTAAGATGCATGAAGAGATTAGGTTTCCTTCTTGGAAGATTTCTGCATTAGCAAATATTAGAGTGAAATGGCCATTATCACAAACCATAGTTCCCAGAGAAGGAAGGTACACTTCTGCAGTGTTACACTTGAATCATTCACCACTTGTTTTGAAAATAACCTGAATTTGGCACTGTCAATGGGTAGAAATGCTCAGTGCAGAGTGTGGCTCCTACCTGTGGCCCTTGTGCCAAGCATTCTCCTGTCATAGATCCTCACTGAGCTGTCAGAACAGCCCACAGCCAGGTAGTACGGGATGGGTGGACAGATTGCAACAGAGGTGGCAGCACGACGACAGTTTATTAAAATATCCTGCAACACACAAAAATGCACCATTGAAATAATAGCTCTGAACATCTGAAGTATAATTATTTTTGTTCTGTTTTGTTTCACTACATAGGCTCCTCCCTCAGTCAAGGAGGTTTTGAGAAAATAGGTCTGGCATGTGAAGACAGATCATAAATGTGTTACCAGAAAAGCCACTGCATGGAAGGAAAACTATCAGAGAAAGAAAACCAGAATAATTGAAAAAGAAACCTAACCAAAACAAAACCACAGGAATATTTAAAAATAGATAAGCTAAAATCTGCAGATTTATAAACTACCTTGCACCTTGGATTTTCTTATGGAAACACAGTAACTGTGGAGGTGGAAGAGTACTAAATATGCATAAACAGTTTAAATCAATTAAAGGATCGGAATAGGCTCAATCTACAGGCAGATAACTGGGTAGTGGGAAAAAAAATGAAAGAAACACCTAGAACTGGTAAATGTGCACAAGGCTGAACAAAATTAATCAAGACTAGCAATACATACCTCAGTAGTTTTGTTCAAATTCAATATTAAAATTGTTTCTAAAATTCACACACAGTGGACACTGGTGATATCAGTAATCTAATATAAGTCATTACCAAATCTTTTCTTACAGAGGGAAAAAGGATGCTCAAGAACAGAAGGCTGCAGGTGATTCTCAAGGTTCATTTTTTGCCTCCAGTTTTGCACTCTATATTATTAGTGTAAACCAGACTAAGAGATTCAATTTCAGCAGACAATCTTTTCTCCCATCTGAAGCCTCACACCAAAGCTTATGAAATAAAAAATGTCAAAGGAGATACAAAAATTAAAAAAAGAAAAATAAAAAAAGACTCCCCAAACTTTTATTGTTTCTTGGGAAACACACTGTCATCTCCACCAATGACCCTGAAATCTATAGTTTCTAAAAGCTTTACCTGAATTCATATCGTGTGTTTGTGTGATGCAGAGCTCTACATATTATTACTTTATTATTATTATTATTAAAGTAGTCTTTATCAAAAAGTTTCATTCTTACATCTTTACAATCTTCCTTTGTGCAACTTGTTTTGATGCGAGTATCAAACCATCTCACAGTGCCATCCTCGCCACAAGAGAGGAAAGTGTAGGGATCATTTGGTACTGTCATAATCTGCTCGAAATTAAGAAAAAATAAAATTATTAATACCTCCAGAAATAGCACTAATTTTAAAATAAAAGCAACAATATTTGGAGCAGCAGTAAGGCAATGAGGACTCAATTCAAGCTTCCCAGTGAAGTAATGAGAAAAATTGAAAAATTGATGAAGTTTCTTTATTTTCAAGAAAAGGTTTGAAGTGTTGAGTCAAAGGAAACTTTTAAATGTCACATAAGATTAAATATCCATAGGTCAAGGCTTACAGTTGTTTCTATTATCTTTTAATGTACAACATACATTTACTGCAATCACTTTTCAGATAACTTATCAGTTTGCTGCAACAATTCAACAAAAGCTCAGTTTATTCTCTATCAAGTAATAGTAAACAATTACAAACAAAGTCTACAGAAGTCTGAATGCCTTGAAAATACTAAATGGCTTTTATTCCCATTGGGCTATTCCTTTACATCCTAGGTAGTTCCCTGCAGCAAGTCTGCATTAAAGGCTGTTACCAAGCTACCTCCTCACTGTAATTTTAAATTTTTTAATTTTTTTTTTTTTTTTTTAAAGAGCACTGTATTGAACCATTTTCTTAAGCTCAGGCCTTCTCCAGCTAGGGATGACTCAGATGGAGTCTCACACGAATGGCTTCACTCAGCCTCCTCAAGACAAAATAAAAAGGCAAGTAACCGTAATGTAAAATATGACCTGGATTCCACAGGTCAATGAATGCCCAGGGAAATGCCAGTTTATTTACACTCTGTCTCTTAAAACAAAAAGTGGAGAATTTTGTGGCAGTATTTTTCTTTTCTTACACTCCTGCTACTATCAGTAGAAATTTATAAAGCAAAACCAATGGTTAATAGTATAATACATTCATTGAACACAGAGCATGAGTGATTCTTTACCATTTTAAATGAGATGATTTATCACCCCCACTGCCCAAAATTCTTAATAAAAGTAACTTGTGCATATCTGCAAATCTCTCCACCTGAAGTGGGGTTACAAAGGTAACAGCTGAAGGCTTGAGCCTCCCTTGTAAGGCTCAGCACAATAACTGAGACAATGCCGGCTATGACAAATAACTTGCAGAACAAAGCCAAGGTTTGAATACCAATAGAACAATGAACTTCTGAGCTGTGACCACTATTCCTTAATATATCAGTGCAACATATTGAAGAAACTGGTTTTCATCACACATTTTGGTCAAGTTTACTTTATCTCCATAGTTATGAAAGTTAGCAATTGTTTTTCAACCCATTAAATTCTTCCAGCATTCAGCAGAGCTTTCGGTGAAAGCATTTTACTCCAATAATGTTGCTGAATGTGGCAACCCCTTATTTAGAGTAGCTGTATTTTATTTTTGTTCACACAGATGCTATTTCACCCTATACATGTAATATAACTTGCACATGGCAACTTTTATGTGCAGTGTTCACAAATATCCTCAGTACTTTCTAAGCACCAAACCAGGGAAATGGAGAAGTGCAAGCTCCAATAATTGAGTCAATATTACTACATTTAAGTTCAACAAGTTCACATTAAAGATAGATAGATAGATAGACAGACAAACAGAATTGTTTTTTTACTAACTAAAAAGTTGTTTCCTCCTTAACTTTAAAAGTGCATAGCTATATGATCATTTTACTGTATTTAAAACAAGAAAGTAAGAGGTGTCCATATAAGTAGATTCTCTTTCTGAAATGCAATTCACATGAACGGCAATAAAAAAAATATTTGGCTGAGGAAAACCAAACTTGTCAAAGCCTGGTACAAACAATAAATTCTTCAGAAACGTGTCTCAAGAGCCTCTCCCCCTATTTATTCTATTCTCACTCAGAACTAAAAACAATTGTACAATTATCTCACAGTTTACAACAATCTACACCAATTTCCACATGTCTCTGTTTTATGTTTTTGCAATGTCTTGAATTGTCACAAACTCCAAGAGCTGTATAAATCGAAACCACATTCAAATTTAGAATTGGTACCTCAGGGGCAGCTTTCAGCTTTTGTTATTTAGAGAACCCAGTGAGTCAAAGTTCTATATTTAACATGATGATGTGGTTACATACAGCTGGGCAGTAACATCACAATATTTAGAAATTATCTCCCTACTCCAGGAACCTCTCAACCTCAGTGCAAAACAGGATAAGAAAAATAACTTAATTAAGAGACAGAGTTGTTAAAATAACCAATGTCATATAGAGGTTTTGATATTGCTTCCATTAACAGTGTTTAAAAGCAGCAAAAATAACCAAAACTGTATCACACTTCTGTCATGCCCTCTTGTTAACAATCTTGCTGAATCAAAATCATCCCAAATAAAACCACTTTGACTGTGCAATATAGCAGGGAAATGTAGTTGGTGTAATTACAACCACAAGGACACTTTTACTACAGGAACAAAAATTAACTCTGGCAGTACTTCAGATACTTTCTTTTTTCACACACTCCAATCCTTTTTATGAGAAGTTTTTAAAGGTTTTGTTCACTTAACATGCAAAGAAAGTGATCTAAAAGCTTGCTATGAAATCTGAGCTGAATAGATTAAAAAAAATGGATTTGGGATTTTTCCCCTGTGTGTGTACTGTGGTAGTGTTGAAAAAGCCCCAACAAATAAATAGTGAAAGAAATAGGAACATTTATAACCTAAGAAAAATAATGGCAATTTTTTCTATTTTAAGCATAGTAAGTTTTCTAAGCAGCAGCTTTTGCTGTTATTTAAAAGAAGCAGATAGAACAATAAATCTTATTATCTTCCTAGCTTAAATAACACTTTGCTTCCTCACTCACCTAATTTATATGAACAAAACTTATAAGGGAAGACTGAAAACACTGTGGCTAAATTTACACCTAAAGAGTTAACTAGAATACACAACAGAAAAATTATCTACAACTGTAAACACATTTTTCAGATTAAGCTGTTCACACATGCTGAACTAAGCATTTCTTAGAAGGATCTAAATTTTGAAAAAGGCATGAAACTGCTGAAAAGCTCAGGGAAGAGGGGAGGGGCAGGGGGAAAAGGATAAAAATAAAAATGCAAAACAGTCACCTCCCCCACCCCCCAACCTACTTCAGGAAGAAATTCAGAGCTCAATTTAAATCTTTTTTACTCTGCAGAACATTCATTCAGTGCAGGTGAATTCATATTTGCAAAGCGGTCTTAACAGTACCACTTTTTGCAAAGTTCTCCATTTAATTTAGACGGTGCATTTCTCTGTTCAAGCCTACTTTTTAAAAAGGAGGAAAAAAAGCAACAAAGACAGAAGGAAAGTTCTGTAACTCTCACTGCGCTGAAACAAAGTTTTCAGCATTCTGGTTAAAACCTTGGGCAACAATACAATAAAATATGTATTTTATCCATCTTAAATTCTGATATACTTCACGAAGTACCTCGTAGGTAGTCCCATAGTGGCAGGTGTACTGGCACTGCCTGTTGGTCTCTGCATCCTGTTCAACATTCGTGTAGAAAATGACTCCATCTCCAGAACAAGAAACAATCTGTTTGTCATTGGTGCATGGTAAGAACTTTGCACTGAAAATATTGGCCCTGTGTCCTGAGCGAATTGTTGTGAGAACCTAAAGAACAAAGGAAAAAAAAGAGGCTGCAGCAGGTCAGTGTTTCCAAACAAATAAAGAATTAAAAAAACTCAGACTGTGAAACACCAGTTGTGCACAGGCTGCCAGGGACCTACGGATCAATACCACAGAACAGAGAAGGGTCTTTACACCAAATTTCTCCTAAGAACACGGTTCTGCAAGAGAGATTTGCATGAAGCAGCTGGGAAAATCCAAGGGCTGGAATGCAGCTGCCTTTTTTTGCAATGCTGGTTACACAGCACATGAGGTTTCTCAAAGTGAAACTTTAGTCAGGGTGATGGTGCAACCACCCAGCAGGTCAGTGAGGAGAGATTTAGAAGATCTGGGATATTGCAAGTCAAGAAGAATAAGGCACTGTAATCCAAGCCAAGTTTATAGACTTTAAAAATTGATGTTACTCTTAAACTCACTCTGAAAAGGAGAACTGAAGTTTATAAGGAAGGATGTTTTGAAACTAGCCAAAAATAAATAAAAATTTAAGCACTTGATTATACAGGGCAATAAACCAGGACTTGATTTAGTCTCTCATTCATCTACAGTAAAGCAGAGAAACAGGATTTACTTCACCATCACAGCTGATTTTAAACACTTTGTGGTGACTCTTTATCCTTCCTCAGATACTTAGTCTACCAAAACTGAAAAAACCTCCAGAAGCTTTCCTGTGAACAAGTGAACACTATATTCTTATTTCCCCCATCTGCAGCACTTGAATCAAATTGCATTTGCACCACTCCCATTAGGAAAAAAATACTTACCAAGTTGTTTACAGTATGAAAATTACTTCCAAATTTCCACTCAATTAACCTAATCAAAGGAAGTGTTTTGCAAATAAAATTTCTCTGTCAGTAGCAGTTCATGCCTGACAGTTCAGCAGTGCTATTTCACATCATTTATTAACTCCCACTAATAAAGTCTAACAGTTAGCTGCATATTCTGAAAGATACAAAATATTGGCTGAAGTCTATCTTTGCTACTCTACCTAGATAGTAACAGAAGGTATGGTGATAGGTATATTTGCCAAAATTACAGAATTACAGCACGGTTCTGATACCAACTTGCTGCCTTTTCTTATATTGATTCTCTTACTCAAGCCAGAGAAAATAAGCTAACACAGTTGTAACACTCATTAAAAAAATCACATCTGTAGTACATTCTAGGAATAACACTGGTTATTGAGTCTTCTTGCTGGTACCTGCTGTTTTATAATTGCATTTACATGTATTGGGGAAAAATAATTTAAAAATCATCTTCTTCTCTGCTGTTACAAAAAATAAATAAGCCAGCTAACTGTGAAAAATAAAAAAAACCCACAAAACATGTCTCATATTCCTCACTAGGCTTAAGTAGAGAAGTAGTACATAATGAAGAGGAAAAAAATTGTCCCATGAAAGCATAAAGCTTAAATTGCAGCACCTTTTAAAATATTAGAATATTTTAATGTAAAAATTATTTAATGAACAACTATCTCATAGTGGGATATTAAAATAAACTCTGCACAATAAATAACATTGAACACCCTTCATTTGCATGAAAAATTCTTACTCTGCAAGTCACTCCAGCAAGACTCACTTGGGAATACATCCATCATCCACTTCATAGCTGCCTTGGGTGCTGCTTTTTCAGCACAACTCCCAGTCCAAGAGAAACCCTATCTGGTGATACTGATCTGAACTGTGTCAGGCTGACACCAGTAATTGAAAGGAAGAGATGAAATTTGGAAGCCATGGCTTATTTCGGGAGGTGAATAGATTAAAAAGGGCCTTACCTATAGGCACAGGCAACACTCCAAACCACCCCCATGTTCCCACCACGACCCTTCAGGAAAGCAAAATATTGTTTTCTACTCAAACTCTCTTCCACCATACCAACCACATCTTTTGTTTCTCCCGCACATTTAATTTTTGAGCCTGTCCTCAGGGTTTAGCTGTCAGCCTCTGAGAGGACAAAGCTCAGAGCATCTGTTCTACCAAACTATCAGCAGCTCCTTCCAGAGAAAAGTGTGGGACAGTGCCACAACCTGATGGATGCCAGCTGGCATTACTGGGAGTCTTTCAGCTGCATTGCAACCCTTATTTTAGTATAAATTATTCTCCATCCATTTGCAGGCACACACAGAGCAATGTAATTTTACATTGGAGTGAGCTATTTTAATCAAGATTGGCACCCCAACAACATCACACAGAAAGACAACTCAGTACATTACACTGAGCAAAAATTACAGTATTTTAAAACCAAAGTGAGAGGAAAACAGTTTATCTGACTACAAGATTTTATGAGCATTACTGAATCCTATTGCTGGTACTGACACTAATCTGTGGTGAGACCATGTTCCCTTTGTGCCCAGCCATGTACCGTAAAATGGGATAATACCAATGTCACAAAGGATTAGAACTCGCAGGTTTTAAAGCACTGTGGAGCTTTATTCTCATTTAAGTACACTAGGAAGTGTGTGATATTATCTTTGTCACATAATAATTAATATCTGAAAACTGATATGTTGAAAAATATCTTTAATATGTTGGAAAATAAGAACTTGCATCCTATTTGAAAATTAACAAGCAGCTAGAAACAAACCTACCTTTCTGCTGTAGGGATTACTAATTACCAGGTTGGTGTCATCTGAGCCAGACAAGATATATTCTCCTGTATCATTCCAGCAAATTGTATTCACCTGCATGAATTTAAAAAAAAAAATTGTTTAGACTTACATTAATTCAATTTTCATCATATTAAAACATCCAACACTACAGAAATAGGAGTTAACAAATCCAACTGAAATGATGTCATTTCTAAGCAGCTAGCATTAAAAAAAATTGTGTTTTTAAAACAAATTGATAAGGGAATCACCTGCTTCACCTATGGCATCTCAATCACTCCCTCTGTTCCTCAAGAGTTCATCAGGTAAATTAGGCTTCCCACAGTAGCCACAATTTTACACACTCAGGTGCTTTAATGTACCAAATCTACTCCACAGAGAATTCTGTGAATTTGAACTGGAGGGCATCACAGTGCTCTCATTATTGTATCTTCACTATATCCAAATTCTGACCATCCATTGCTTTGCACACTTTTCGTGACCACACCTTCTCAGGGAAAAGCACTGCAGAATCCATCCCAGATCCCTTCTGAAAAGTGTGAGTACACTGGGAAAGAAGAATCCTACAGTGAGGTACAGAATTGTATTGGGAGAGCTTTACAATACATTTCCTTATCAATTCTCCTTTTCACAAGACTGTGCTTAATAACGTGTCAGTGAAACAAAGCTGTGAAAGCACTCCAAATCCAGGAAGCTCAAAGGGTATCCTCCAAGCAGCAGCTCATGCACAAGCACCAAAGACTGCATGCAGACCATTATTATTTCAAGTAAGCCTCTAAAATACCTTCAAGTGTCAAAATGCAGCCATCACCATTTTCTGCTGGCTAGATTCTGTTGGCAGAACAGCTGCCTTAGTGTGACGTACCAGACTGGATAGAGAATTGGTAAAAAACCCACTTTGTTCTAAATTATTTTCTTACACCTTTTTTTTTTTTTTAAATTTAAATGTTTCACTCTGAGCCCCTCCCAAACAATTATTTTTTTTTAATTTAAAATAAATACAGCCCTTCTAGTTACTGTTTTAATGACAAGTTTAGTTGGGGTTAGTTGCAAAACCAGAATTAGCAGTTTCAGGTGGATCACAGGAACACCACCACCTTGATATTCTCAGCTGGAGGAACTTGAGGAGAGACATTGGTGTTAAACAAACGTGCCTATGGCAGGGTTAGCTCAGTGCTCAGCAGCAGTCAGATTTGTTAGGATTTATTAGGAAATGCACAGAAGAGCAGGGTATACATCCATGCATGGCAATCCCACATCTTCCACACTAGGCAGTTTGGGTTCCTTTCCCGCTCCCGTATTCTCCATTTCTATTACTGCCCATTTGGAAAGAGAAATTATGACAGGGAATTACTGGGGTGCTCACAGATATCTAACACTTTTTATTGCAAGAAGCAAATAATTTGTACTGCTCTAGGGAAGGGAAATGACAGAAGCTTATAAGAACATTAATGACATGGAAAAAGTAAAAAATAATTCTCTGTGGATATTCACAGTACAGGAGATGAAAGGCCTTAAATGAAACAATCAAATGACACATGACTTCTTAATGAAACTGGAAATCATTGTTATGAAACACCCTAAACACCAGAAGTGGAAAGAGATACATATTCATCAAAGAGAAATGAAAAATGATCAGAAACAAAGGTGCAGCTTCCACCTCCATCTGCCCATTAAAGCCTGATGTGTTGTCCAGAACACCCATCAAATACTGTATGCTTGCCCCATCTCAACTTCCTTCAAAAAATATGTGCTGGCCACTTTGAGGGCCAAGTTATCAGGCTCCACTGAGCTTTGGTATGACCTTGCATGGCTATCTTATGGTTTTATAACCCTGGCTGTCAAACACCAAGAACCACAATTTCAACTAGCCCCCAGAACCATCTATCATTGAAATAACCTGCCCTGACAATGGCTGTACTCTAAAATGTTGTCAAACACTGCACAGCACTCCAGACAGGGCAAACACACAACCCAACAATGTTTATTTTCATCTGCATTTCCTCTCAGGCAGAAAAATATTATTATCGTTGCCCTAAAGAAACCAAAATGCTAATGTAAGATTACAGGAATAGAAACAAGAACAAAACACTGAAAAAAACCCAAGGAAGCTACTGAAAATTTTAAAGTCATGATATGAGAAAGAAAAGTTAGCACGAAAACAAACTGAGGGGGTGGATGTGTATATTTATGTACAAACACAAAATCTGAAGGGCAGAGAAGCAGAGAAACATTGAAGATGCAAAGAGAGACAAGATTATCTAAACTGCAGCATCACAAATCTACACAAGAAATCAACCATTCTCCTCCAAAATTTCAATTTCATTGCAATGGCTGCCTCAGTTGAGCAATTTCAATATACCCTGCCCAGACCAAAGTTGGTTCAAAAACGATCCTGAAGTAAGATGACATAACCAAATGTGTACTACAGGTCTGTAACTAAATGGGCTTTTTTATTTTGTACCAAATCACCTTGTCACCATTGCTGACAACAAATAACTCAAAAAGTAACTCCTTCAATGAAATAACATTGGTTTGATTTTTTTTTCAGACTTTCCAGCCAATACATACAGTGTTCAGTACAACCTACTGACCAACATCATATAACCCAAATAAATTAGCATATGGATCACTAAAAACAGATGCTCAAAAAAACAATTTAAAAAAAATAAAGTTCTGGTCTCATTCCATGGTAGCAAATCCACCACTAAATTACAATGTAAAACAAGAACTGGTTAGAAAATTGGTTTTTATTTTGAAAAAGCTACACAGTGCAGTAATGCACTGCCACTCAACCCCAGCTAGAAGCACAATGGAACAGTGACTATTCTGAGGGTTTGGAAACCTTGGGAAAGGGTGTTGGAGCCAGAAGAAAGGATACATCAAACACGAAGGACAGACAATTCCTAACAAGGTAAGAAAAGTCAAAGGGTGTGTAATTAGCTTTTTTCCATTAAGTACTCCACATTATTAATGGTATCTAATTTGATTTGTCCCTCATCTAGCCTTGCAAGGAGTCAGCGGGCACTTTTGATTCATTAGTCAATTAGTCAAACATAAATTTACTGTCTCTGTGTTTTCCTCAAAGACAATGCAGGAGGCACTGCAGCCAATCCTTAAAAAAAAAACAAAAAAGGAAACTCCTCACTTCCATGCAAAGTGACATCAGAACCAACTCTTTTGTGAACAGAAGAGATTAACAGAATACAAAAATAGAAGAAAAGAAATAAAAATGGCTGTAAATATCCAGAATGTCAGGATATCCCCCAAGCAAAGAAGGAGGTGAAAAAGGCAGTGCTTTTCATCAGTGGAGTAAAAAGTAAAAACTGTGTTTCTAACAAAACACAAACTCCCTGTCCTGGTTCAAGCCTGGCTTTGAGGACTACACCTGAAAAGGATTTGTTCCCAAGTGCCATCCTGAAGGAGATGAATGCCAAGAAGGATGCTGGTTTGTTATTGATCTGAATGCCTACACACAGAAATGAGAAGTTACTCCTTCAGGCAATTCTCTTTATTTCAAAATGTAGTATTTATTCATGTCAAATGCTTCATCTACATCCTGCATTTCAACCTTCCTCAGCTCTCACAGAAGAAAAAGGGGAAGAAAATAAGCCGTATTTTTACTGCAATTCAATATGGTTTAAAGTTTCTTTATCCTCTACTTTCCTCACTCCTCATTGCTGCTGGTCCAGATTACTTCTCTTTCAACATTTCTCCTTGGGATTTAATCACTTCATACAGAACAGCTCACCTAACTCTGCACATTTCCTCATCTTCTTAAGCTCCCTTTACAGCTAACACAGAAAATGGCAAGTTCTGGCATACAAATGATCTTACTGAATTTGACCATGTGAACCTTGTTGAAAGAGGCAAATCCTGCCCTGGAAGGATGATAAGGCTACTGGCAGACATCAATAATTCTGTAGAATCAATTCAATTACTTCACACACTACTGCTAGAAACTGTGTCTTCAAACCAAGGGGGAAATGGGACTGTTTCAAAGAGAATTGCCCCTGAACTCTGAGGTGAAAATACTCAGATTTTAAACATAAAGTTCCTATGGTAATATTACTGTTACAAAAATGTGGATATGTGAAGTAATTCATGGAATATTCCCTTCTTCACAGATATCCTGCCTGGATATGATTACACACACAGCTGTATGTCCCACAGGATCTCTTTTCAGTGTAACAGGTAGCAACTTGGACTTTACTTTTATCCTCAATTAGTAAAAAGATTTCTTGCCTTAAGTAAGTTGTCCACCGTGTCCAATTACACAGCACGCTTTATACAGAAAATATGAGTCACAACTTATTCAACAGAACAATGAAAAAAACACCAATCTACCAAACAGCAACCAAAGAAAACCCCCAAACCCCTGCCATCCAACCTTCATTAAAAAAACCCAACCACCCAAAAGTCAAACCCAGAAACACCTTTTAATAGGACAATATGGCATTCATTCCACATATTTGAAATGCATGCTGAGCCAGTAGTTGTGGGAAGAAGAAATAAAAATAGCCTAATCACCATTGATGGTAATAAGGAGTTTAATCAGTACAAGCATTGTAATTTCACTGATTTCTATTTCACAGATTTTTAAAAAACAAATAGTAAGAAATGATAGCGAGTGGTTGTTTGCCCTAAAAGATTATTCCTTGCAAAAGATCACACAGTAAATGAGGTAAGAATTTCAAATACATATCCATCAGATAGATGCAAGCAACATCAACAGCCAATACCAAATCTACAATTTTTATTATGTGACACAAAGGCAGATAATTGAAATAGATATCAGTCACTTAATTTTTAACGAGTAGTGAACAAATACTGTTTTCTTTTATTCTGTTTTAACAGGAAAAAAATGACTTTTTTTACAAGGAAATAAAAAAAATCAACTTCAGGACAAGAAACTTGAAAAATTTAATCTCAAGTATTTGAGGAGATTAAAAATTACTTAGAGAAGAAATTCAGCCATAAAATATCACTGTTACAATCTTGACTATAAAAATTAATAAATACATATAGAATCTTAGAATTCTTTGGGTTAGAAGGGATCTTACACCATCATTCTTGTGACATTACTTTAAAAAAAAAGAGAAATGTATATATTTGCTTCATTACACCAACACCATCTGTACCAGAATATTCAATTGATAATCAAGTCAGCACAGGAAAAGTAGCTCATGTTTTATATACAGCAATTCTAATCCTGGCCTTTCCCAGACTTCCCAGGCTCACAAAAACTCCAGGCCCATCAAAATCATACTTCTCATCTGAGGAAGACTGGATTTTAACAATATTTGTTCCTTAAAACTACCAGAGTGTTAGGTAACAATTCTATCATTCCCTAATTAAAATCCAAGCAACTCAAGATAAAATAATCCTTACATTTGAAAAGCTTTAGAAATACACATGTTAAAGTACAAAAGCTGCACTTACATTTTCATTTTTGTTACAGAACATTTTAATTTTTCACATATCTTGTACAACAAATACTTTAACAACCATGAGTTTCTGCTCTATTCCTCAAAGGTAACATGGCACCCTCTTTGTCCTGAATCTAGCTTAGGTAAAAGCTTTTATTTAAAAGGATATGTTTTAAAATATTTGGACCCCTTTCAAAAGTTAATATTTAAATAAGCAATATTTCAAGTTATGTTACTGCCTTTCAGGAAGCCTTATTTTTGTTTTCCTTGTCTATAAGTCAGCATGTAGCACTTGATGATTTGCTTCTTGAAATTGGAAAATAAATCACTCAAAATACTAATAAAGCTTTAAGTCAACACAGTATAACAAAAAAAACCAGAGTTCATTTCAAGGTTTAAAATGAGTCCTAACTGAAAAGGTAGAGACTTTTACCATGGCAACAAAACCACAATTTAATAATTTTTAACAATCGAAAAAGCCACAAAATGACTTACACATCCATCATGCACATTCAAGGTTGCTTCAAGTTTTAATCTTTGGATAAATTCTCTTCTTCCTGTGAAGAAAAACAACAATTACATAATTTTTAAAAACTGAAGCAGTTAAGAGCCTGCTAATGACCATTCACAGGTAAAAACCTAAAGAGTAAAGAACCAGAATATAAATTTAAATCTTGAAACAATTCATATGCTTCTCATTTTACAAATCCTAAGACAAGCACGACATTTGCTGGTTCTTCCATCACCTTTAATAAGAGTGCAGAAATGGCAAAAGGAACATTTCACAGGTTCGCAGGCTGATGCTCCCTCTCAAGCTAATAGCAAGAAAACAGAAATTAATCTTGTGGTTATTTGGTTCACTTAGCTGAGAGGGAGCAAGTATAACTTAGTTCAAGCAGTACAACCCTTGCATTTGGAAAATTAACATTTCAGACCAGTAACATTCCATTTCATAGAAATTATATGGAAGGGAGAGATGAAGGATAGAGATGAAATCTATAAACACGTAAGAAGACAAAGCCCCAGTAACTTTCATGCCCTTACACCCCATATACAAACTGATTTACCACTGCACTCAGAACCAAACACAAACTGTACTAAACACATGAGGAGGGAAAAACAAAGTATATTGCCAAAATGTGGGCTTATCCTGAACTAGATGTTTAAACACATGGCTCCAACTCTCAGGTTATACTGAACCTAATATTGCCCAGAAAGCACTTTCAGAAAAGAAAAATACTGATAAACTCAATATTTTTAACTTCAATCCCAAAATCTCTTAAACTCAAGGACCATTACCCCTTTCTTTTTTCCTGTGTTAGTACAGCTCTCAGAACAAAATTCCAGGTAAGAGCATCAGACTGTAGGCCTATGCCAGGCTGTGCTCTTTCCAAATGTGTAACTGTGAACTTCACTCAAAATTAACCTTAAAAACCTAGAAACCAGGAAAAGAACAGCAACAGACTCCACATCTCAAAAATCCTACATTTCTGAACTTGCTTTGATTCAGCTCAAGGCAGAACCATGTCAGAGCTCAGTATAGCACATATTTGAAAAAGTAGTTTCTCCTTTCTCCACTTGCTTCCTCTGAATGCTTTTTATTTCTCCCATATTTATTTCTCCCAGCCCTGAAAATGAACATCTGATATCCACAGCTGGTCCCTCACATCCAGCTGTCAGGAACCAGGCACTGAGCATCCCTGCCCCACTCCCTCCTCAAGGGCCAGGACACCCTTCCTGCAGCTACGCCCGCACCCATTCCGGTGTTCATACAGCTCTCCCTCCATCTAAAGCTCTGGGTTTTTTTTCCTCAGTTTTGCTGGAACTGGAAGCCACCTCCAAAATTCAAAATTGCTCATAACACAGCTTAAGTACCCCATGAGATGAAGATCATACTTCAGCAAAATTTTTTTTTTTTTTTTTTGTTTCAAGAGGAGGTACTTAGTGAGTGATGCAGTTATAAAGTGCTTGCACTTAAAGCAGCCTGAGCCAGCTTTAACAAGATAAAAGCCAGACTTCTCTCATGCCCCGTTTTATAAACATTGAAGTTGTCACATCTGAGGTGCTACAGTTTCTGTTAACCAGGAACAACCATAATTAGAGAAATATTAAAGTGATGACATCTTATGCACCATGCTCTACTAGTAAGAATGTAGGTATTCTTTGATTAGGAATACATCCACCTAGTTCACTGTGCTTTCTCTACCACCTGTCCTCACCCACTTTTCCCCCTCCAGGAACGGACTTTGACTGTAGATTCTCCATGGTTGGTTTATTGTACCTTTCAGTGAAATCCTATTTTTTTTTTTAATCAAATGATTTCTGTGATTTCAGTGAAGATTCCTGGTTTCAGGTGAATTTGATTTCTTCAATTCTTGTAAGTAAATGTGAATGCTGAGGTGGGAAATATCACCTGCTGCATGCTTGGGTATCACTTTGCATAACAGAAACTTTAAAATTTGCTCCTGTAATGCAAAACAGAGCAGTAATACACAGCTCCAACAGAGTAACTTCATTAAGAGTTGTATACCCCATAGGCCAACACAAAAATACAACACAAAAATGTTTGCCAGACCCATCACACTTTCATTGAAGAACAGAAAAATCTGATAGCAGTGGATGATTGTTCAGCATTGTGCCATGTGCATAAAACACATCTGGAATGAGGTGATGTCTGCAGAATAACAGGCAGGTGCTGGCTGAGAATCCTCTGTACACACACACCAAAGTTGATTCAAGCTAATTTTTAGAAACAAACAGAGCAACAGATCTTTGACCTTCCTGTATGCTCTGGTTTTAATCCAAATCGCTTAAAGCAGCAAGTAAGAAACAATAACTGCGTTCTAATCACATTTTCAGTTTCAATTTTAATTTCCTTACAGAAATCTGTTGACAAAATAAGATATGAACAACTTGCTATTGCTAAATTAAGGTTGTTTTGGTCTTAATAAGAATACAGCATCCATACAAGTTTCAGTAAACCTGAGATGCAGACATAAGGTGTATCATATACTCAGCATTTGGCTATTTAAAACATTTTTTAATATTAGGATTTATATAGATTTATTATATAAATATATAATTATATTTATATATTAATATAAATATATAAAATATATTTTTATATAATTTATTATTTATATAATAAATAATATATAATATTATTTATTATATATGTGTTATTTATCCTTTGATAATTTTATATCTAAATACTTGAGAAAGGAATTAAATACAAACAAAATTACAACTTAAATAGTTTCTATATTCCCTAAAGGAAAAATGGGGCAAGGGAGAAAGCAGTTAAAATGTTTTCCCTCCAAACTCCCTCTTATTTGATTACATGCAGTAAGACAACTGAATGGATTGTTTGTAGTTTATCTGATGATCCAAAATTAGAACCACCAGACCCTGAGTGGTGCTTTTACTCTAAAGTAAAAGCCTGAACTACGTGAATAAAGAGATCTGAATAAAATATGCCTCTGCTTTTGCTGTTGTTAAAAGCTGAGCAGAGTCAGTGAATCTGTGCTCCTTGTACTTCAGCAATGACTCCCACAGGTTCACTTGGTTTGACAAAAATGCTCAGCAGCAAGTATTAGAATTTGTCACTTGAATATTTTTGTCACTGATCCATTTTTATGACGTTGAAAAAAATTAAGAAACAATACCTCTTGGTTTGTTTTGCATTTACTCTTCAGCGTCTCAGCTCTTATTGCTGGACTTCCTAACAGTCAGATTCTCCATGTCAAAGGCTCTGCTCTCTCAAGTGACAAGAATCTTCTCAATCCTTAATTCCCATTCACCTAATCCAAAGGCTGCCTGTTCTCTCCACCTTCCTACAAAGGCAGCCCCTCCTGGCTCCTCTTCCAGCTACGGTGATGGATGGAACCCGAGCTTTTAACAAAACCCCAAAAATACTTTTCTCTTACAATATCAGCATCAAGACCTCTGTCATGTTTAGATTTCTCCCATCCCAATACTGACTACAGGCTCAAGCCAGAAACTATTTCTTTTTCCCCTTAACTATTAGTCCCCCTAGAAAGGCAATAATTTAATCCTGTGAGGGTGCTTCAATATATTGTTTCCTGTATTCAAATAAGGCGTAGGACACGGATCAAGTGATCAAACTGTCACCACCAAGATTATCTCACTGGACAGGGGAACACACCTGGGGTTTGCTTCAAAATTGCTAAGGTGAGTTTATCAACAAGAACACCGTAAAGCAAAACAAAACAAAACAAAAGCCCTGGTAAATTTCAAATGGCTGTGGTGACCTCCCCATGAAGTGTTTACAAAGCTCAAATTTGGAAAGCTGTCAAGCTAATGCTCCACCCACCCATTTTCACTAGTTATGCACCAAGTGAAGCCTCAAGGTTCAGTGCCACTCTCAGTACAATGATCAATAATATTTTCAGGTTTTAGCCATCCACCCATTCTCAGCAAACATTATACACTACTGAAGCCTCAAGGTACAGTGAAACTCTCAGTGCAGTGATCAATATTTTTTTTTTGTTTATATTAAGCTGGAGACCAAGGGATCATTCTGTGTATTGAAGAATCCCCATTAGAGTTGTTCATAATATGAATTTAAATATGGGAAAGCAGGTGAAAGAGAAGCTGCAGCTGTTTCTTTGTAACTTTATTTCTTCAAAACATCCACCGTGCACAAGGTCAAACCAAATGCTGCCTTGCAGCTCCCACCTGGAGAATTACCCAAGCTGGGTGTCTGGGCACAGTTACAGAGCTCTAATCTCACTTCAGGGAGCAGTACCAAAATACAAGAGCATCCCTTAGACTCCCCACTCACAGCCCTTATGACACCGTTTAGGTCACAATCCTCAGTTTAGGAATTGCTAATCGGGTACTTTTTACGTGCCTGTTTTGGCAAAGAGATACATACCTTCCTTTTGTAAGCTTCAAAGCTGCTTCAGAACTGATGACAGCAGACAAGTTAAACGCTTCGAGCATGTAAAACCTTTGTAAATTTAAAACTGTGCTCCAGAACTTCCCACTGAGGAAGTACAGATCGTCTCATGATGAAGGTTTAGCTTTAAAGCACACTTGTGCTCCACAGAAATTTAACTAAACTTTCACCCAAAGCAGGACCAAGAGAGTGTAAGACGTTAAAAGACAACCCTTATTCAGTAATAGAGCCCATTTATCAAATGAACACTCATTTATATCAAGCTGGCTCTTTGCAAGGCCAAGTCCCTCAGCGCTGGCTCGCTGTGACATTTGGAATGCCCTAGTTTAAAGCTGAAATGGAGCCAGCGTCTGTTCCCAATGCAGGGCACATGTTATCCTGCACTCTGAGTGCATTTCAAAACTTCTTTTGCTTTTCCAGGGGAGAGTTCAGGCATTTCTGAAGCAGCTCTGTTTGTATATAGCTTATTTTGCTGGATCAACTCCATCAAACTTTGCACCACGATATAACTTTTGATCCACATCTCAACATGCTTTTTCCAGCCACCAGAATTCTCCATGCACCACACAGTAAACAGGACTATACACAATATGCACTGAATTAACTTATATCAAGAGAAGTTAAAATTCTTGAAGATGAATTAAAACCTTAAAAACCATTTGTTAGCTGTGTAGGCCGACACCGGCCCCATTTATAGTCATTGAAACTGTGACACAGGAAACTCAAGCAATTTATCAAAAGAAAGAGTGAACCAGCAGCACTGCCAGAAACCAAATCCATGGGTGTGACCTCCAGTCCTCTGAACAGGGCCCTGTGCTACATCTCTTCACTCTTCTGCACTACTGTAAAAATGCCAAAAATGATAACTCTTGGTCCTGTCAATGTTTAAACGACTTCCTTTCAAAATACTATAATCAACTACTTCATTATGGGTTAAGTTCAAAGCAGATAACTCAAATTATTCTCTATTCTTAATGATACATCATGAAGCCTGAAAGCATGAACACTACACAGAAAACAGAAAATATTTTTATTGTCTACGAAGAGAGTTCTTTGCCTTTTTAATATGTCAGAACTTTGCTACCAACCAGCCAGCATCAAACAACTTGGTGCTAACCAAGCCTGCACCCAAACCCTAAAGATAGGTTAAATAATGAGCCTTAAGTATTAGAAAACACAAAATTTTCAGATATTATAACACCAAGACAGAAACTACAGAAGACAGGACACTGTGCCCTCAATTATAAATCAGCAAGTCTGTAATATCTCAGGGTGAGTATATTAATACAAAACCTGATCTCAGGAAAACAAAAAACCAAAAGAATAAGAGATCTGCTGAGATTTCAAAAAAGAAAAAATAGTAGTTCAGCAATGTTATACATTTTAGCGTAATAAATAAGCATTTTGGAGAATACCTCTGGTTAGGTTTGCTTCTACAGAATCTGCAAAAATAGGTTACTGTAGGTAAGAGCACAGATATGTTTGCATTAGTAGCAATGGCTGTAATTAACTTTGAAACATCTTTTGTATACTGAAAGTATCCACTCCCAAATATAAGCCTCCACTGGGCTCCATAACTGATAATGTTACAAGCATTTGGGCTTTAAACCAATGTCTTTAATTTCTGTTTGATATTTACTATGGTTTAAGCCTGAAAGATTACATAAAATTCAGCTGCATCAACATAAAGTATTTAAGGTGTTCTCAGTCACAGAAATGTGGGATGAAGCACAAGTACCTTTCTCAGAGAAGGCACTTTATCTGTGCTGCACTGACTGGTGCTAAGTGGATTTCATTCACAAGTACAGCACATTCTGACAGATATCCTTACACTTCCCCTTACAGTGCCCATAGTTTAGTCTCCTGTATTGTTCTTGCCACAGAGTGCAAGTGAGGTTTTGTGACAGGAGGGAAAAATGCCAGTTTTCAGCAATTTTGATATTTACTCAACCCTTTAAAGTAGCTGTTCTGGGGTGACTATGAAGCTGAATTGTATCTCCATTTATCTCTTTAGCCCAGAAATAAATTTTGCACCTTTAAAACGAGATCTGAAAGTGAAGGGGGGGGAGAAGGAGAAGCAGTGAAATGTCTGAGGCGTCTGTACTCAAAAACACAGAGATAAGAGCTTCAGCTTTCTCTCTCATGGAGGGTGTTGTCACAGCATGGACAGCAGGAGAGAGCTCTCCTTTGCTTTTTAGTTAGTTTTTTTGCTAGCTGAGGCAGAGACTGTGGCTTTTCTTTTTCTTGGAACTGATCAGCCGTGCTCTGGACCAAAAAGCCAGAAAAACACCAGGAGCTCACACTTGTTGCCCACTGGGGCCCAGGACGTGGCACTTTCCAGCCCAGGAGGGACTGATAAGAGACTGAGCTGAGCTACGCCCCACAAAAAGGACTCTCTCTCTGAATTTACCATCTCTTCAGAACAACAAAAAGTTCCACTGTTTAATATTATTCATTTTTCCATGTTTGTGGGTACTTTGCTGCACAGTAGTCCAGTGATCAAATAAAAACTACTCACTGAGACAAAAGGCACTTGAAATTTTTATATTATTCCACAAATATTTCTAATTTCTATAGAGCAGAGGACAAAATTGACATGACAGAACTAAGAGAAGCTCTATCTATGGAAAGGATAACACATACCACCTTACTCCTCTCAACAGAAAACTATCTGACATAGCTTAAGTGATTAACTGGATGTAGGATTAGCTACATGTAAAAGCTTTTGCTGTTTTCTCCACCAGGACTAAAATAGGACTCCCAAATAAACAGCTCGAAATTGTAAAACAGATATCAGCACAAAAACAATAGTTATCAGATCAAGAAAAATACACTTGTGCCCTGCTTTCTTCTCCAAAGGAAAGTCAAAGGAGGTTTCTATAAATGAAGAATGAAATATTATGCAGATTGTTGCAAGTTGGAGTAAACAGCACTACAGTAGTTTCAGTGTCTTTAGAAATGTTTTCCCTTGACTTTGAGAAGTCTTCATCTGAAACTGCTATGTGGGCAGCAATGTTGAATATTTTCTTGTAAAAATGACATCCATGTAATAACCCAGCCAATCCTTAACAACACTTGGGAAAACACACATCAGGCACTGTGCTTTATGTTCTCAGGTACTGCTGATCACTGTGACACCCAAGGTTGATTTGAAGCTCCACTTTCCAGCAAGAAGAGATGGTATCTGAGAATCTGAAATGTGGTGCTGCTGCACTCCAGTGCAGATGTTAAAACTGCCTGGAGCAGAACCAGGGCCCCTCACCTCCAGGCACTCGGGCAAAATGAACACTGGAGCATGCAGAATTGCTAGGAGAAGGAAAGAAAAAGTGGAGAGAATTCCTAGCAGGAATATCCTCATTCATCCTGAGGAGGTGCCCCCACTGCTGCCAGTCCTGCCATCACCTTCCAGTGCCTGCCAGAGGCTGCTGCTTCTCCCACTCTGGCAGCAGGACTAATCCCAGGAATTCCAGACAAAGGCTCCAGGCTAAATCAAAGCCTACTATTTAAAGTTGTTTAAGCTAACTCAATACTCATTTTTAAACAGATTAAGAAGTGATTATACAGGAGCTTACCAGCATATCTACAGACACGTCTTCCAGCAAAAAAACCCCAGGGCCTGCCTTTCCCACAAGTGAAACTGAAACCTTGGACAGCCTGGAACTGAATTAAGGCATTGAACATTCTGCACACCTGCCTAATATAACATAGCATTTAATCCTGGGTAGTGTGAGAATTGTACACTGCTGGGGTTGTTGGGGGAACTCGGGAAATAGATATAGAGATACCATAAGAGATAAGGGTCATAACCCCATAAGATTATAAACGTAAACACCAGGCAATTGCCCAGGATTAAAGACAGATTACAAAAATCAAAATTAGTGATAGATTACAAGAATCAAAAGTCGAGGTCAAGTAGGAAGCTGAGTCTTGATAGTAGATGATTGTTAAGTTAACAGTGTACTGACACACATTAAATTATCACTAGGTATTTAAAAACAAATGAGGGGGAAAAAACCCCTTACTTTTAAACATTACACTGCCTATTGCATTAAACTATATGTATTCATCCTAGGTAAAAAAAACCTGTTTAATTATACAGAATCTTTTTTTACTGAAGACAGTTCTCAGGACATAACAGTGTTTTTAAAATAAAACCAAATTTAAAAGGAACCAGATTTTTTCCTCATTTCCTAGAAAGGTAAGTAATGGGAACACACTGCAATAACTGCAACAACAAAGTGATGCAACCTAAATAAAGAGGTGGGTTTGGTTTAAAAACGTAATTTTAACAGTTTTTCACTTAGGTGAAGTTTCAGTAGTTCAAAAAGGGTTGAACAAACACTGATGGTTCAGAACATGTGAAGTTCACAGGGAAGAGAAGGGAGAGATTTTCATCTTCCCCATGGTACCTGTTAGAGAGCAGTCAGCATTAATGACACATTCAATCTTCCCAGAGGAAAGCCTGCAAATCTTTGAAGAACGGGATGAGGAAAATAAGGGGATATTAAAATTCACTGATGTGACTCAGATTCCATCTCATGATACTCGCATTCAATATTTAATTATTCAACACACACTAAAGCATTTGGGACACATCTGAATCAGCAGCTCACTAAGCCCCAAAGACACGAAAAAACTGAGACTTGCACTCAGACAGTGAGAAATCCAGCTTTGTTTGAAGGCTGGCAGAGTCTGTGTCTGAACTGATCCTTTTCCCTGCTGCCAGGACAGGACTGGTCTCAAGTGTCAACAGGTTCTTGATACATGATCAGTTATATCCTCCGAGACTATTCTGGAGACACTCAAGGAGAGAAGATCAGGAATCACATGCAAAGTCACAAGAACTCACAGAGTTGCAGTGCAACATCTTGGGAGTGACTGAACACAGACAGGTTTAATGGTCTGCCCTAATGCAGTTAATGGAAGCAATCCAACTGGAAGAGAGCTACAAGGGAAAAAATTAAAATAAATAAATAAAGGAAAGAGATCTAAAGGATCTCTCACATCACTGCCTCATCCTGAAATACAAATCCAGTACATGCTGTACACGACTTGTTTTTGCAGCAAGAGACAGCTTTCATGTATCCAAAGCTCATTATTAGAAGATCAAGGTACAACTTAACTACAAAGCTGTCTGAAACACTCAGTATCAAGGCACAGGCATTATTTACAAAGCAAACACATTCCCTGTACAAAGACAGTCTTTAAAAGCACACAATGTAAATGCAATGAAATATTGCAATCAAAAATGAAAATATATTAGAAGTGCACACAAATGTCTGCAGTCTCCAGCTGTCTCCAGGAGAACACTGAGGCTCCAAAGGACATAAAGCAAATACATTTGCACCCTAAGACTGAGTATAATTCAAATATTGTAATACATGCAAAGCCTTAGGACTACAACCCACTTACATTTACTCCTACTTCCTGGCAGCCATTAGCACACATGATTAATGTTCTGTTAATCACAGATATTACACACAAGGTTAATCCTTTAAAATCAAAAAGTGCATCTGTATAGTTCTGCCCGTTTCAAGAAATTGTGACAAATCTGCAGGTAACTTAAAGGGTCTCCTGAATCTCTGAAGGACAGAAAATCAACAGTCTGAAACAGTTATACCAATTTTTCATCATTTCTTGCAGGCTAAATATAATGCCAGAATGCACTTTCCATTTTAATTCATAAGTCAAAATACAACAGCAGCAATCAAGGTGGTGGTTTAGAAAATTAAAACATCAAAACTCAGTAAGTAGTTCAATGATAAGTTCTAATATAGGCAGTAGTATAATTTTTTTTACAAAAAGGGAAAAACAAAACTCAAAAACCAGGTTTCTGCAAGGTTATCCCACCAAAGAACATAATAATATCATCCATAAGGGTCTGCAGTTTTACACAAACTGGTGTTTGTACGTAAAAAACCAGAAGATGCGCTACTATCAACCCCCAGCATCCTAAAAACAATCACTGGAAATCATTCTCCTATTTCAGGACAGAGTAACAGAAGGCACCGAGTAATCCCAGACCCTGCATGTAATTGAGTTTTTTAAAGAAAATTATTTAAATTGTTTTACACAAAAATTATCACCAACACATTATCACTGAATGAAACAAAATGGGACAATACTGAGGAGGAAGAAACAGTAACAAACCATAACAATTAAACCCCAAAACACATAGGAAGATGTAACTGAAAAATTGTCAGTGACATGAACTCCAAGCAAAGATTTCTAAGATAACAGCAAAACAATCTATCAAATTTACCTGGATTAAAGTTACATGGCTGTACCACCTGCAGGGCCAAGTGGCTCCTGCCCTCCACTCCCACAGCTCAGTTAGTCTAGGGGTGAAATAAGGCCAAAGGTAACAGAAGGCTGATTAGACTGAAATTAAAATTAAGCATGCAGCACTCAGGCCACAGAATTACTCCTCTAACCTTAATCCTGCCTCCCAGCTCACATCTCTTTCTGGTTTTCTGATATGTACCAAATTATAACCAGCCAGCATTTCTTTATTTGCTGTTTTGTATAGATGATTCTGTTGCACTGTGCTTTTATTATCCTTTACCAACATTAAAGGCTTTAAAATGGGTGTCTCTATTATCTGAGCTGATTTACTTTGAAGTAGGAAAAAAAATAAATCATTAATCCTCTATGCTAGGATCACCACTAATATCTTTTTCCTACAAGCTGTTTTAGACACACATATAGTGCCTTTCTGCTCCTTTCTGTCTCAATTTAAATGAGATGGTATCAGGGAATTAATTTCAAGGACAGTCTCTTTATTAAACTCCTCCAAATTCAATTTGTTATCAACAGGTCTCAATGCCACACTGTTCTCTCAATAGCCCATCTGTAATTTTATATAGGACTGCAGTCACTCTTTTATTAACAAGGGGAAAAAACCCCAAAGATATCCAGTTTAAGGCAATACCTGATCACTGGTCTCTCCTTTGTTTTTTTCAATTAAAAAGTTGCATCCCTTTTCCACAATGCTCTTATGCATCTTAAGCTTTTCTACACAACCACTGAAGATCCAATGACTACACCAAATTTCCTGCCTTCCTAAAGCTTCCTGCCTCCTTCCAATGATAGACTGAGCACGTAAAAACTGTTCCACAGATGTATTTTCCTCCAACTCACTCATTACACCGTGAACTTCAATTCTGCCTCTGCCTATTTCTATTATTCAGAAAACATTTCTAATGAAAAAAGAAACTGGGGAGTTCAGTTACATCTTTCTAAACACTTCAGCTGGTGAAGTTTCACAAAGTATTTGTGATAGAATATATCACTACAGAACTGTGGTCTCATGATCCGACCATCAGGTACATTTATAATATTCTTTTTCAAGCAGCAGTTATCTGTTAGAATTGAAACAAAAAACAAAACAAAACAAAACAAAAACAAAAACAAAAAAAAAAAAAAAAAAAAAAAAAAAAAAAAAAAAAAAAAAAAAAAAAAAAAAAAAAAAAAACCAACCACATAAAACACCTCTACCAGATCTGGAGTTTAGCTGTGACAGATGAGTGTTTTTAACTCATGGTGAAAAAGAAAATTAGTTTCAGAGGTTTAGGACATGAAATATAACAGTGTACCTGAAAAAAAACCACCAAAACAAACATCAAAAGTATTATGCAAAGAATTTAAGAAGAAAGGCTGATTAAATACTCTGCCCATCTCCAATTTTGCAAGAGCACCAGCTACAAAGCTGATCACATTAAAGCTGTCTGACCCTTCTTACTCCACATTATTTTCAGAGACCAAGATACCACATGTTAAATATAGCTGGAGCAAAAACTGGGGAAAATAATGCCTTTCTCTTGGGTTGTTCTCCCCTGCATTCAAGTTTCCATTCTGCTGGGTTTGGTTGGTTTGTTTGGCCAAGAAAAGCAAAAAGAGAGAATGAAAGTTTACAGTATTTAAAGAAGTATTTTAATTTCACTCTTGCACTCTGGGCAATGTATTTTAGGAAATACCAAATGTTCAACAGCAACACCCAATTTTATCTTCATTCAACCAGCCACTACTAGTTTTATAAGCTGATATGAATGGAAGGCAGTCAACATCAAAACTAACCAGTTATAATAAATAGCTCTTCTTGCCTGGTTTTCAACCCTACTGAGGAGCAGGGCAATCAACTTCAAAACCGTAATTAGTTCTGGGGTTACTGTGGTTCATCCTTATAAAGAGGGGGAACTATTGAAACCTAAGTAGTTTAGTAAATTCTCCCTACATACAAATATTCACAGATCTCTTTCTAGTAAGAATTGCTGAAACTTTACAAAATTTGATCACAATGAACCCAACAACTGGTTTCCTTACAGTTAATTTTTTTAGACTTCAGACTTCTCCCAAATCTTAAAACCCAGGATGATAAAAACTTAGCACTGTGGTGCTTTCCCATGAGTGAGCTTTCACTCCCCCTTCTTTAAAGATTGTTTCATATCTTACTATCTCTAAGATATATGCTAAACTTAAAAGAAAAAGAAGGAAGGAAGATTTCAGAAAATAGTATCTGCATGAAGATATCAGAGACTGGGGAGAGCTGATTGTTTTGCTATTTGCTTCCATTGTATCAAAGCACCACAGCTTCCAACAGCCACTCTGAACTAAAATACAGCATCAGTTCCTCTCCTTTTAGACTGGCAGACCTTCTCTGGATAACCTGCTATGGCAGACAGCGAGAATGAACCAGCCAAACAAAAACCCTAAAAAAAAAAAAAAAAAAAAAAAAAAAAAAAAAAAAAAAAAAAAAAAAGGAAAAGCCTTCATTCTTCCTCCTGTCTAAGCAGAGCCATTCTCGGCAGCAGGACCCTTCACAGAAAAGCAAATAAACCCATCACATTAAATACTTCAGAGGAATTATGGATCTCTCTTTCTCACAAGAAACCCATGCTGCCATTTCTCTAGCCAAATTGTTATGTGCTATATTTAATCCACACAGAGGCCTTTATGGTGCTGGCACAGAACACTTCACCTGCCGCCAGGACAGGTTTGCTCACCCCTCCCGAAACATTACACAACGATACAAAATTGCAAGATTTGGAGCTCTTTGCGGAAGTATCCTGAGTAATTACACTTGCCAGCTTCAAGGCAGAATTTAACTTGGATACTACAATGTTTTTCAGGGTAAAAGCACCACGACGTGCTACTGAAAGCAACCTGAAACTCAGGTTTCCATCTGTGATCCAGCAGCAGGGCTGCTCCCAGCAGCACTGGGCCAAGAGGATGCCTAAACTGAATCAAAGAGAAGAGTTCCTGACAGCCTCCCCCAGGCCTGGCTTCCTCTGGAGACCTCAAACACAAGCAGTGTCTGAAATGGAGACTAATTAGCCTACAAATGCTGAAGGAAAGGTAGCCAACAGACACATTGCTGAGACCCACATCTTCCCTCTCCCATCCCAGCAGGAGCTCTCACCAAAGGATAACACCTGAAGGGCACAGCCCAGGGACAGATGTACAGCCCCATCTCCGTGAGCTGTTTCTCAGAGCTCTGTCCAGAACTGACCAGGCTTCAGAACAATTATTTAGGAATGTAGCAAAATCAGAGAGTTTTTGCAAGGCCATGAGTTCCAGGGAGGAGCTCTCTGCATGGAAAGGTACATTACGCAGATCCTTCCTGGAGCAGCTGTTTTCAGAAGCTGAGAGAGGCTATTTATAGAGTGCCACTTGATTGCCAGTTCACATGAAACTAAAACACTGAGTAAATAGGAAACAGCAATTAGTTCTCAGATGTCTTCCTTCAAAACATGGTCACCGTCAATAGTTGTGATATTTTACAGTGTAGCAGGACACGACCATCCCAGTGAAGGGCTCATAATGCAAGTACCATCCACACAGACACCCCTTCCTCCCAGCTGCATTGTTGGTCCATTACAGCATTGCTATAATGCTTTTTCCTTTGGTTTGGTAGCTGAAAAAGTGCAGCAAGCAATGAAGAGATAGAGGAACTACTTTATTTTGTACTGATATCCATAATTGCCCAAACAAAAAACCAAAAAATGCACATTGACAATGCCTTGAGCCTCCCAATACTACTCCTAAGTTAAAATGAAGTTCCTGTTCTCCATTTTATCTGTCTGCCAGACTGTTGAAACACTACTAAAAAAAAGAAATTATAAATAGGAGGAAGCTTTACTTCCCATACAGATCAGATCAGCAACAGCCACCTGACCACTGTGCTCTTGACCAGTGGGTCAGAAAACAAAGCTCCTGTGCAGAGCTGCTGAAGTCTGGAAGAGAAAAGACCCACCCACACCTACACTGCCCTGCACACAAAAAAGCACAACAACAACAACGGGCCTCTTGTCTGGGAAACGTGCACTTGAACAACCACACCTGAGCAGCAGTCGAATTAATGGGTTTATTAAGGCCATAAACGCTGTTTGGGGTAAAAGTGCAGTGGTTCCACAGGACAAGCACACCCTGCACCAACCCCCTGGAGAAAAGCAGGGGTCAGTAAGGGCTGAGCATGTCCTGCCACCAGTGCAGATCTCAACATCAGTTCAGTGGGAAGGATCTCCCAGGTCCTATTTTTTCAAGGCTCTAAAGCAGCTGAACTTGTTTAGGTGAAAGAAAAACCAGTAAATACGAGACCTCAACCAAGGCACCAGAGTTTTGTTTTTAACTAAAGCTATGTGCATTTTATCGGAGCAGCATCCAGAAAAGACATCTTGGTGAGTCTGGGAAGATGATTTCTACTGTTCAAACCTTTGTACTTCAACTCCGAGACACAACCATGTAAAAAGCAGAAGGAAAAAAAGCAACCAAAAAAGGTCTTCTTAAAAAAAAAAAAGGTTCTTGTTCAGAATCTGCACACTACAGTCCTAATTTTAACATTGAGCTTTTCTGTTCCAACTGGAGCAAATAGAAAGAAAAAAAAAATCCAGTCAGAAGGATTGATCGCTAAAAGTTAGAACAATCCTCAGCTACGGCTTGGCCAAGCACAGCTTGAGACACAACCAAAATCAAAAGCAGATCCTTAGTTCTCAACCTTTTTTTTAATTATTATTTTAGAGCTCAAAATTTCTTTCAAAGGGATTTGTGCGCTGTACACACACCCCTCTCTGTAACCGGCAGAAACCTCTCAGCAATAACCTTGATTTCCTCGATTAACCTTTTGTGGATTACTGCGTGCTCAGGGACTACAGACAGAGAACTCCCGAGTTAGGCTCGGTAATGTGATATTCCACCTTAAATTCCACCAGGAAAAAAAAAAAACCAAAACCAAACGCCAGAGCATTTACCGCCGAGCACCGCCGGGAAAGGCTGGGCGGCACAGAACCGCGCTCGGTTTTACAAGGCTGTAAATCAAGCTGCATCTCGAGTACTCGAGGTTTCCACTCCGAGGCAGGAATTGTTTTGCCACAGGAGCACAAAAGGACGCGTTCCCGGCCCCCCGAGCCACCTGCCCTGGGGAGACACCCCCAAACCCACAGCGCCGCTGCCTTGGACCGCCACACCCCCGAAAACACCTGAATAAACACTGGTTTAAAAAAATTAATAATATTTTTTGGTAACGATTTTTACCGAACCCGCGCCATGACAAAGAACACGGACAGTTTATTCACGGCACGGAGCCCTCCCCGCGGCCCTGGACACCCGGAGTGGCTTTAACTCGGGAGGCGGCGATCCGCCTGGGGCTGGGGCAGCCCGGGGGCCGGGGGGGACACAAAGGGCGGGAGGGAGGATCGGCTCCGAGCGCCTTCCCGCGGATCGGGAACACCTGGGGGCGCCGGGACAGCGCCGGGCCGTGATCCCGGGGGATTTAGGGGCTTTGTTCCCGGCCCCCGGCAGCCCCGGCCGCTGAACGCGGACCCTGCCCGGCCCCGGCGCTGTTCGGAGCCGCAGCCCGAGTTCCCGGCTGGATCTCGGCGTGCAACAGTTCCTTGGGCAGCGAGGGGGAGCCGCGCTCCGGGGGGTGCCGGCGGGCCCCGGGGCAGCGCGGAGGGAAGGGGCCGCCGTGTCCGGAGCACCCCCGAGGGTGCGGAGGGCCGGCTTTGGAGGAGGCGTCGCCGCCCCAGACGGGGCACGGGAAACTTCGGCCGAGCGGGGGAGCGGCGGCGCGGGAAGGGGCCGAGGCCGGCCGGGGCCATGTCCCGCGGTACCGGCCGCGCTTACCGAGGTAGTGGCGGCGCAGCAGCGCGGGCTCCTCCAGCCCCAGGGTCCGCTTCCGCACGTCCCACAGCAGGTGCGCGCGGCGCCCGCGGGACATGGCCCCGCGCGGGCAGGGCGCGCGGACCGGGGGGCACGCGCCGGGAGCGGCCGGGCGCGCGCGATCACCATGGGAACCGCCGAGCGGGCCCCGCGCGCGCGCCTCGCGCCCAGGCACCCACCGCGAGCCGGAGGCGCGGCGGGTACCGGGCCACGCCCACCGCGCGGGGCCACGCCCACCCCCCCACGGCCGCGGAGGACACGCCCATCGGCCGGGAGAGAGGGGGGGGACGGGGGCCCGGGACTAGCGGGAGTCTCGCGCGAGCCGGTGGCGTCGCCCCGCCCCGACCGAGGGCAGGGCCACCGTGGGCGTGGAGGGTGACGTCAGCGCGCCCGGTTCCGCCGGGCACAGGCCCACCCTCTCCGGTGAAGCGGTGTGAAGCCGCAAGGCGGCCATCTTGGCTTTGGGCGCGTTACCCGCAGCGCAGGTTTTCCCCGCCGCGGCCATCTTGAGGAGGGGCGAAGCGGCGGCGGCCATCTCCGAGCCGGGCCCCGGGCCCTTCCCCATGGCGCGGGCGCGCCCGCTCTCCCCACAGGCCGGGAAGTGCCAATAGCGCCGCGCGCCCCGCCCCGCCCCTGCGCGGCGACCAATCAGAGCGCGGCTGCGGGTGGGCCGGTCCGGGGGGGCGGGGCCCGGGAAGGACGGACGGACGGACGGACGGACGGACAGAACGGGGCCTCCGCGCAGTCCCCGCTCGCCCCGACCCTCGCCATGGCGGCCGCCGTCGCGGGGCTCCGCGCCTCCTACCACCGCATGCTGGACCGCATCGAGCTGATGCTGCCGCCGCGGTTCCGGCCCTTCTACAACCACCCGGCGGGTAATGGGCGCGGGTCACCTTGGCCCGGGGAGGGCGGAGCGGGGCGGCAGTGACGGGGTTAAGGGGCTCCGGCACGGGAGAGGGGCCCGGAGCGGAGCCCCGGGCTGTGTCTGTGAGGGGGAACAGGATCATCGGGCACGGCTCCGGGAGGGACGCGCGCTGTCACTTTGGCGGTGCCGCGGGCGGATCCAGGGAAAGCGGGGGCTGCTCGGGGATGTCACGGCTCTAAAGGGCCCGGAGGCCTCGGCAGCCGCTTCTGTCGAGAGGATGTGCTGGGAAAATCATAGCAATGGTTTGGGCTGGAAAGGATATGAAAGATGACGGGCGGGAACATCTTCACCAGCCCAGGTTCCTCACAGCCCGGCCTTGCACACTGCCAGGGATGGGGAGAGCGCTGACAGGGTCTGTGATCATAAAAGGTGCCCTGGTAAAGTCAGGCAGCCTTTGGTCTTATATCCTCTCTGCTCCATCCCAGTTTCCCCCAAAGGCAGCCCGTGAGCTCCCCTCACCTGATCCACACTTTGCCTTTCCCTGGGCACACGGGGGGGTTGTGGTGTTATTAGGGACAAACCTCTTGTAAAATGATCTCATTCGGTGCCATCTACGTGGTGTTTGTCAGGTAAACAAATTGCGTCGGCTGTTAAAAGGAGCAGCCGATAAAATCCTGGCATTCCATAGGCTCTGTCGCCCTGTTCTGTGTCGGTGTCACAGGCATCCTTGACTCTTCACCTACCGGGAATAGCCATTGTGGAAATGGACTTTAGTTTGCAGTCAGTTGCTCTGTCCTCTTACAGTGGCCCTTTCTTGGAAAAAAAAATGTTGCTCTAAAGAAATCACAAAGAGTGAAAAGGGCAGTTCTCAAAATGTTTGATTTACACTGAATTCACTAGAGCAGTATATTTAACATTAACGTATTGTTTTTATATATAAAGAGACAATATGTTCAACACTGGGAGAGACACATTCCCCCAGTGTGAAATGTGGCAGCTTCCAGATGATTTTAGTGGATATGAGGCACAGCAGGTACTGGGAACATCCATCTTCCTTCTTCAACAGAGCTGTAGTGGTAATTGGAGAAGATTTTGGAGGTATATGTGTTATATATACACACACATATCTGTCGTAATCCATACTGATGCTGTGAGAAAAGCCACAGTACAAGCAAGTATAGAAACTAAACCCCTGCAACTTCTATTTTAGCCTTGGAGGTGTGAACATGAGAAAATTATGCAATAGATGTCACTCTGCAGAAAAAAAAGTGGGTTAGAAATGAAAGGCTTTCTTTTATCTCCAGTGACATCTAAATATCTAGTCTAATTCAGGAATAGAAGAGTCATTGTCATGAAATTATAAATCACTTGCAAGGCATGCAGCACTTTCTGGCATTAAGAAAGCTTCAAGCAAAATAATTGATGCCTGTTACAAGCTGTTTCTTTGGCTGGCATTGCTGGAGGACAGTGGAGGGCCTGGCACACCAACTCCCCAGGGAAAGCATGGGCTGAGCTTCTGCTCCCTCCCCTTTGGCCTCTCTGCTTCACTTTGCCTGGCTAAACCCAAGTTTTCAGCACAAAGACTTCTTATGTTTAACAGAAGTCATAAATTCTATAAACTGGTCACACATGTGATATCCACATTAGCCTCTGGTGTCCCCTGCTCTCGTGTGCTGCTGCTGTCATATTCATCCTGGAAAAATTGTGGATGTCAGGAGCTGGGAAGAACTCACCCAGGCTGGGTGCTTGCTGGAGTGCCTCCAAGGAGAGGTGTTTGAGTCTTTCCTAATTACAAACTTGGCTTGGTACCTTCCCTGTCTCCAGTTGTTTCCTAGTCCTGCAGTCAGCAGTTTGAAATGGTTTTCTATTATTAATAAAAATTAATGTCAGTCTTCTTGAAAACTTCTACTAGCTGTTTAGGGAATGTCAGTTTAATGATTTATACTCACCCCACAGACTCTAATACTCCAAATCTGAATTTGTGTTTTAGAATAAGATAAATGTTAGTAATTAGAGGTACTCTGTAAGACTGATTTATTTATAAGAAGCTGTATTTGCAGCCTGACACTGACATACCAATTAAGTGCCTAAGAGAAGAGCAGCTGAAGTTTGTATCTTTAAAGGAAGAACATTAAACTGCTGTTATCTAATACTCAACAATATTAGACAAAAGGTAACATGCTTGTAGTTATTAAATGCAGTTTGAAACTTGATCACAAGCAGGGTGGGTTAAAAAGGGCTTTATGCAAGGCTGCCAAGCCAGTTTTTGTTTCCCAAGTCGTAGTTTTAAAAAACTTGAGGGTGGTTAAAACTGGCAGCACAAGTAGTTAGTGCAAGGTCTTTTTAAAGCTGAATTGTTAGTGAAGAAATAGCTCTCATAAAAAGCAGGCAGCCAAAGTCCTGGTGGTTACTCCTGTGTAATATATTACAGTGAAAACTTGACTTCATCTTGCACGTTATCAGAGTGCTGAGCAGTGACCTAAACATTAATGTTTTTGATAAAATTAGAACAGTGTCCTGACTATTTCACAGGGATTTGGTACTTTGGATTGTGATCTCTCATTTAAGACTTGGAGCAGAAGTCCCAGATTAATGATTTCTGGCATAGTTGTAGGTGTGGCTTTACAGACCTTTATTTTAACCAACCAGCTGCTGTTTTAGCATCACTGAAAATTTGCATGTATTTGTAAGTGAGTTGTTTTTCCCCAAGCCATTGGATTTTTCTCCCTTCCTTCTTGAGATTTCATCCTCTTCTCCCATAATCATGCTGGTAGATTTTTGGGATGGTTTCCCTATTCATAGGCCTTTTCTTAACTCTTTCAATTATAAATGCAGTTTGCCTGCTCTGGTTACTTAAACATGGGCATATAAAATCCTATCCAGCTGTTGCAGAAATGTGTGGAGTGATTACACAACTGAAAGTTGATGCACTGAGTTGATGAATTATGAGTATTAGGTGCTAGAGGTTGTGCAGCAGTAGAAACTGCTAATAGAAACAATTCGTTATTTAAAAAAAAAAAAAAAAAAAACACAGAATAAAACAATTTAACTTACTGTGGGTATTAAAACAGGCACATACTAAATAATTTAACTTCTTTTCTCCCATCCTCCCTCAGGTCCCAAAACAGTGTTTTTCTGGGCACCTGTTATGAAATGGGTAAGTACAAGATGCCAGCTGGTGTCTGGGTGTCAAGCCCAGGGCAATCTGCTGCAACACACTGAGCAAGCAAGAGTTTCCCAGTGGATACTTGAGCCTGCAGAAAGATTAGAGGCTCTAATTCTTAATATATGGGGAGAAACAAAATTAGCCTTAATAACAGATAGCACAACATGAAGGGGATACAGCGTGGAGGAAATGCTTTGTGGAAGAATTGTGCTTTTCACTGAGTTTCACAAAGGCTTTCTCTTGTGAAACACCAGCCTGAGTGTTGCTCAAGGTAGGCATGAGCTGGCATGATGCAAAAACTCCTAAAGCATGTGTTTTCTTCTGAGACTGAGGAATTTGAGAAGTATTTAAGGAAGCCCATTCCTAAACCTCACAGCCTGAAGGTGGGCTGAAGCATACCAGAGTGCAAGGCAGTCTTAACATAAAAAAATATAAGCAGCTCCCAGTGTGGCTGCCAGTGGTGTTCTGCCTCCTGTGACGTTCTGCTTTCACTTGGCTACAGGCCTGCGCTGTGTTTGTGCCCAGCTGATGCAAATCCATCTCCTGATGCACTGTGTTCCTCTGAGGTGTTGCATTGATACAGAGAAAACAAGAGATCTCTAAACCCACGAGGGTTTGACCTCCTTGTTTGATAGCAGGCAAGGATGTAACCTGCTCTTACCATTGCCAGCTGCTTTGTAACTCTGCCATCGTGAACTCCAAATTTATATAGGCCACATTTTGCCCTAAGCCACAGTTGGTTTCTGTGTCAGTTGTCTGGACTGAAGCTGCAGGAACTCTGGTTAACCTTTCCCTTCCTCAGAGGTTCTCCCTGGAAACACCCTCCTGAGCCTAATGCAGCTCTTCTGTGCTCCAGGAGTCCTGGGTGGCAATCAGGGAATTAAAAGCATTAGGACTATCTTACTTATGGGTTTGGGTTTGGTTTGTTCGGGTTTTTTTGTGAACTGGTGTAACAGGAACATGAAATGGTATTTCCAGTAGAGGGCAACAACACAACAAACAAACTAAGCACAGTTTTTGCTACTAATGTCAAGTAGATCAGCCAAGCTATTCCTCCATTCACCTGCAAGTTTTCTGCTTTTACTGAAATTATATTGGGGAAAAAAAAAAACCAGACACTTCTACCCCCTCAGATGAAGTTGAGTGAAGACTGTATGGGGTGATGTTTACCAGCAGCATCTTAGCCTGGCCTGTGGGAAGAAACATTATTTAGATAAGCCTCTACTTGTTGCATGAAAACCAGGGTGGGTTTTTTTCAGCTGCTTTCTTAAGCATGTTCTTTTTCCTACCACAAGGGACTGGAAGTGGGTGGTGTCTCCCAGAGTCTAACTGCTCACAGAATGCATCCCCATCTCCTGCATAATGCAGTAGGATGAGCACTGAGCTGTGGAGCAGCTTCCCCTTGTAAAGCTCTTGATCTGTTACAGGAGTCCCAGCCTGAATGTCTGAATTTCTCTTTGCAGGGTTTGGTGGGTGCTGGACTTGCTGACATGGCCAGGCCAGCAGAAAAGCTCAGCACAGCACAGTCTGCAGTACTGACGGCCACAGGTAAAGCCACATTTACTCTGTTTTTTTACACAGCACCATCTCAGAATCTTCCATCAGTACTAATCCACTTCCACAGAAAGCCTTAACATGCTAGTGTCACTACTGCTGTTAGATGATAATTCTAGGATAGTTCTTTACTTGTTATTCAGTCAGTAAGCCCCAGTAATTATGTAACAGTTTTCTTCACCAGTCTTAATCTGGAATTGTTCAGTGCAAGTTGCTACGAGTTAAGACACGAGTGTCATCTCTTAAGTTAGTTCATGATAGTTCATTGCAGTAAGTGAGCTCTTTTGCTTCAGATCAAGTAATTTTCAAATCAGTCCAGGATATAGTGACTGTTTTAGAACAGACTTTAAGGGATTTAAGAATGGTAGGGTAATTACACTAAGATAACTGGAAAGAATTTCCAAGTGTTACAAGAAATTGGAAGCAGTGGCACACAGACTACTGCACTGCTGCCTGCCAAGAATTCTCACACTGGCAGAAACAATATTCTGTAATCCTAGAATCATTTAGGTTGGAAAAGACTTTTAAGATCGTAAGAGTCCAACCATTAACCCAGTACTTCCAAGTCCACCACTAAAATGTGTCTTTAACTGACACAACTACACATCTTATAAACACCTCCACAGATGGTGCTGCAGCACTTCCCTGGGCATTCCCTTTTTCCATTGCTTTTCCTGTCTGAAAGGATTCTCCAGAGGTTATTTTGATATCTGACACAGTCCTGTGCATTTTGCATAAGTTGTGCATAATCTGCAGTGTAGTGCAGCAAGCTGGGTAAACAGCAAAATACCACTGCCTTGCAACTGTGCTGGAGAATTAAGGTCTGGGCTGCTGGGGACTACAGAGGATCTCTGTTTGGTATTCAGACTATGCCTGACCTTACTGTAGCTATTTTAGAAAAAGGCAGTACATACCTGTAGGTGTCCCACTGGCACTTTTCACTGAGAAAAAGGTGTTGTCTAAGCAAAGCAGTTGTCTAACACAAGGTTGCGAAATCTGTTTACTTCAACTGGCTCACAAATCTGCAGCCAAACTTAGGGAAATATCTGAATATTTCATTTGAAATATATTTAAACTTTCCACTTTATTCAACAGGCCTTATTTGGTCACGGTACTCTCTAGTGATTATCCCTAAAAACTGGAGTCTGTTTGCTGTGAACTTCTTTGTCGGCTGTGCTGGTGGCTCCCAGCTTTACCGAATATGGAGGTATGTGTTAATAAGGGTACAACTACAGCTAAGCATTAACCAGGAATTTATAAATGCTGCCAGCCTGTCACTGCAACAGGCAAGAGGAACTGAACCATTCATGAAACATTACAGAATGGTTTTGCTACAGTGTTAGTTTTACAGTTAAGTGGGGAGTGAAGCTGTAAATATTTTCAGTCTAGCTAGAGCAGCATTGAATCATGTCAGTTTCAGCTGGATCAAAGGATTTTTAAGCAGAGTAGCATTTTTAAAAAATTATTTCTTGAAGGAAACTTTGGGAGTTTTATGGTTTCAGTACTGGGCCAGGAATGTGGCAAACTTAGCCACAAACTTTTGGAACTTCCTACATGAGTTAAGATATCCTATCCCAAGTTTCCACCCTCAAGTCCATTGTAATTTTAAACCTCTTCTGGCGAACAGAATGCTAGGAAAACACTGTTATGGTAACTGGTGTTCTATTCTATTCTTAGTCTGTGCTCTTTCTTTTTTATTCCTATAGGTATAATCAGGAGTTAAAAGCACAAGAGCAGCTGCAGTAAAGAGATGCTTAACCCAACAGGTCAAATCTAGCAACGCACAAACCCATCTCCATGGGACCTAGCTTCACTAATTTTAATTTTTTTTTTCCTCTGAGAAAAATAAATGAGGAAATTTAAATGTTTAGAGAGCAAATGTTTTCTAAATGCAAATAACAGAGTATCTCCACACATTTAAATAAAGGGTAACCTTTTAAAATGAAGGTGGAATTGTTGGTCTTGTATTGTCTCTTTAAAGAAACTGATTGGATTTTGCCTAAAAAGAGTTGCTGAGCCTCACCTTACCTGACTCCACTGAACAGTGCTGGGAGTCACACAGTACTGGTGACAGACAGCCAGAGCCTCACATGGAAGTCATCTTTCCTGTCTCAGTCAGGAAACCACCTGGGTGCAGGTTTGGATGTTTCAGTAACCAACAGTAGCATTCATTTGCATTTCATTTCCTGATGCTCTTCCTTCCCTGGGAGCATAAGGATATTTGTTCCAGCTTCAGCTGTGTTGTCTTCATTTGTTCCCCAGACACCACTGTCCTGAACAAAAGGACAGCAAACAAATGTGCCACTGATGTTTTAGCTTCCTTCACAACTCCAGGCAGAAGATGGGGGTGTTGAAGCACTGGACTCAGGAATTCACATGCAGGGGAACGGATAACTGAGGCAAGGTAGGTTCTGATGAGTCTGTCAGCTCCTCTTTTTTCCAAGGCTGTCCCACCATGAAGTCAGTTCTCTGTTCTGCCACTTGCATGTCTGGTCCTTGTGGCTGAAGCAGTAATCAGGGTCTCAGGTGGTGAGTTCTCCAGCTGTGTTGGTCACCAAGTGGACACAGTGACTGAAGGATACTGCCAGGAAGAGAGGTGCTGTATTCCAGTCCCCCTCCCTTCCCAATCCCCAAACAGGTAAGACTCATCCAGAAAACCAGTAATGGGAAAAAAAAAAGTGTATTAAAATATTCACAAGATTACAATAGAAAACATTAAAGTCCATTCAAGAAAAAATATCCAAGATAGCTATTTTCAGATGAGTCTGTAAAAGCAAAAGCACTAACAGTTGGTACACTGGTTCTTCATGTAATCAGGCCATGCAATGCATATCTAGCTCCCTCACACAGATTATACACCTGTCTTACAGGTGTTTGTTGTCTTGCACACCTCCAGGACAGAGGTTTATAAAAGAAAAGTACCCAGTCTATGTTTTCAATTACATTTACCACGTAAGAACAGTTGGCATTGCAGGGAGACAGAAAACATTGCACAGCACACTGATCTCCAAAGGCATTGAACTTATATTTTAGAGTGCAAAAATACCTGTAAATGAAAGGGCTTATTAGCTTTAGGGCAGTGAAGAGAAGGGAAAGAGAAATCTAAAGAAGAGAATAATTGCTGAGCCTTGTTAATATGACTCTGTAGTCTCCCATATAAAAAATGTTACACTGCAGAGGTGTGGCCACAGCCCAGAAGTCCCACCCACCTCTTCTCTTTTGGTGGTTTTATCAAGGAAATTTTTCCTTCACCTATGATACAATAAGAACATTTTGTATTTGAGGTCCTTGGCAGATACACTAATAATGTAGAATTCCAAGACAAGATTCCAGTACAGAGTGAAGGTGTTCTGGTCACAAATCCAGCACTCCATACCTGACCTCAGTGAATCCACTCTAAGGCAACGCAGCTCTTAAGTTGCATACACACCTCTACTGCAATCACAAGACAGATGGTTACCTAGACAGTTCTCAGAAGTTTAAAAAGTTTAAAAACCCAATTACAGCTCTTCTAGTCACAAACTGAAATACCACTAAAGCTTTGAGAGAAAACAAAACCCTGCAGGTCTCCAGTTATAAATGACACATCAGGCAATGAGTTACAGGGTTATACCTGCCCCCCTGTGATGGCTCTTAATGCTAATATTCTGTGAACATGGTGAGCATCTTCCTCACAGAACAACTGCTGAAGTCAAAAAGGGCCATGGAAACCTGATGGACTGAGTACAGCTCCCAATTTACTTAGCTCAGTATCTTATTTGTAATCCTCTTGAAATTCATTTATGGTAATCAAAAATAAGTAAGATTTCATATGGATCTCAGTTTTGTTTGCATGATGAATAAAAGAGAATTTATTGCAAGTCTTTTCCATCACACAAGGCCTCCCAGGTCCATTATCCAAGAGCAATGACCTTCCTAACTGTTTTAGTCACTGGGTAATGCCTTAAAAGAGGTGCCTACTCCTCCTCTGGGCTGCTGCAAGCCTGGCATGCAGCACTTGTTTCGAAAACAGATGATCCTAAGAAGAGCTGGCAGCAATGCTACAAAAGGACAAGGACAACACCCTTTGTGTTCCTTAAAGTTCTTTTCCACCTGCAAGGAACAGCATCAGAAGATTAAGAGAACAGCAACAGAGCAAACAGTTAAGCTTCTGGTCACCAGAACATCAGGATATGATGGCCTTGTCTGACTTTAATCTCTGCTTGTTCTACCCATCAAGGAAGAGAAGTCCTCTGTCTCCTGAGACTTTACTATATAAGCAAACTCTGCATCAGTCCCTTTCATCAGCACAGGTTATCATATCATTAAACCATCTCAGATAACCTGAGGAACAGAAAGCTCACAAGTGTTGTCTCACAATGCCTGAAGTGCTTTTGACTTAATCATGAATATGTTAATAATTACATTGATCACTTTTCCATGACAAAAAAAAAAAGAAGAAAAAAAAATCAACAGCCTTGGCATTGGAGAGGGATTCAGGCAGATTTCTGCCATTCCTGGGGGAAGACTTGTTTCTTTCTAAACAGATGCTTAATGTTTTTTAAAAATACTTCCAAGTTCATTCTGCCTTCATAAAGAGGACCCAAGAAGCCTTGCAGGGAGCCTCCTCAGTCTAGGCAGTATGAACATACCTGTAGCTGGACAAAAGCCATGCAAGGAGATGTCTCCTAAAGTCAGTTAAAACCAGCCAGATCAGTGTGTCTCCTAAAGTTAGCACCAGATCAGTCCTAAAGTTAGCACCAGATTCGTGTGCTTCCTAAAGTTAGCACCACATCAGAATTGTGCTCAGATTCTCCAGTACATTCCAGCAGGAAAAGAAGCAAACATTAGTAGCAGACTTCAGAGGCAAGGCCAGCCCCATCTTCTCATAGCAGCAAGTTTCTGATTGCCACATTCATCACAATTCCCCCTCTTACTCAAAAATGTTGGAGAGAAAGACGGTGATATGCAGGGATGAATGCAGACAGATCAAAATCAAGTTTCTCCATCAACCACCTCCAAAGCATTAGTGCTTTATTAAGTGTAAAATAAATGTTGGGAATTAACAGCCTGATAGATAAGGAAAGCAGCAGCAGCAGGATTCCTCCTGATCTTAATCATAATTTACACTGGGTTGGAAGAGACCCATCAGGATCATCAAGTCCAACTCCTGGCCTAGGCAGGAGACCGCAGGAGTCACACCATGGGCCGGAGAGCATTGTTCAAACACTTCCTGAACTCTGTCAGGCTGGTGCTGTGACCACTGCCCTGGGGAGCCTGTTCAGTGCCCAACCTTCCTGATATCCAACCTAAACCTCCCCTGGCTCATCTTCATGCCATTCCCTTGGGTCCTGTCACTGGTCACAGGGTGAAGAGAGCAGTGCCTGACCCTCCACTGCCCCTCATGAGGATGCTGAAGACCACAATGAGGCCTCCCCTCAGTCTCCTCCAGGCTGAACAGAACAAGTGACCACAGCCATTTGTCAGAAGCCTTCCCTTCCAGTCCCTTCACCATCCTTGTGGCCTCCTTTGGACACTCTCCAATGGCTTCATGTCTTTTTTATGTTTTGGCACCCAAAACTGCCCCCAGGACTGGAGGTGAGGCCACCCCAGGACAATCCCCTCCCTTACCCAGCTGGTGAAGCTGGGCCTGGTGCCCCCCAGGACAGGAATGTCCCCCCAGGTGCCAGGTGCAGAATCCAGCACTTGAGAAAATCCTATCACAGAATCACAGACTGGATTGGGTTGGGAGGGACCTTAAAGATCATCCAGTTCCAACCCCCCTGCCATGGGCAGAGACACCTTCCATCAAACCAGGTTGCTGAGAACCCCATCCTGAACCTGACCCTGAACACTTCCAGGGATGGGGCATCCACAGCTTCTCTGGGCAACCTGTGCCAGGGCCTCACCATCTTCTAAGTAAAAAAATTTCCTGACTACAGTCACCAGCATGAGCATTGCAGCAACCAAGACAAGTGGATCTTATCAACAGATAGAAGCTTGAGAGAACAAACTACCCCTGAGCGTTTCTGGGATGAGTAGGTCCATCAGCTTCCAGCACTTGGTACAAACACCACAGCTCTTCAGTGGAGTCTTGCTAAAAAAACCCTGCTTAATCCATGAAGTAGAAGAAGATATTTAAAGGTCTCTTGTGGAGAAGAAATTTGTCAATTTTTCATCTTGTATGTGTTATTGCCAAAACATAAAATGCTAAAATATTTACAGAGTTGTTCGTTAGCCACAGTTCAGTGTCTCAGTTCCCTATGAGATTTGGCTAATACCTGAAAACTGATGCCTTAAAAATCTCCTTTAAAACTGAAATATGCTCCTTTTTTTGATACCAGCCAAGTCTTGGAAGAAGAATTACACAAATTCAGATATTGCAGGATTAGCAACTGACATATGGCAGAATAAATTAATCCATGGTTTCCTTCTGATCCTCAGTTTTAAGAAGCTGGTTCTGGCTTTGAGGACAATGTCCTAAGATCTACCCAGTGCACGTATTAAAAATAAAGCTGTTGATTTCTAATAAAGGCAGCTGTTGTCAGGAAACTGAAATCTGATCCTGATGAAAGAACATAGTGTTTGCATACCTAACTTGGCTGGGAAAAAAAATACCACTGTACACAAAATAGTTATTAAAATTGCACTTTTATAATTAAAGGTTTATCTAATGTGGTTATGAAAGGGTCTGCCATGGACCAGTAACTATTTTTCATGTGCTTGGTGTTGGAGTGAAATGTGGACTTGAGTTTGTCTGGAACAGGTTGTCCAGAGATGCTGCAGAATTCCCACCTGTGGAGATGCTCAAAACTGGGCAAAGTGCTGGGCAGCCTCCTCTGGCTGATCCTGCTGGAGGAAGACTGGATGATCTCCAGAGGTCCCTCCAACCTCAACCATTCTGGGACTGATTCTGTGAAACAGACTGAGCCAGGAAATGGGTAAGGATCAGAGAAAACGGGTTACGATAGACCAAACTGAAAATTATTTGCTGCCAAAAAAACCAACCCAAAACAAAACCACCACATTAAGATGTACAAAACAGAAATCCTTCTTCTATATGCCACTTTGAGAAGATCTCTGCTGGAAGGCCACTTCTAGTTTTGAGCACCAGATTTCAGGATACAACGGGTCAGCAAAAGAAATCCTCATCAGCAGAGATCCTCAACAGTCTAGGAGGAGTTTAACCTAAAAAGACGAGGCTGGAGAATTGTATTCAAGCCGTAGACTTGCAGTAGAGATGAAGGAAATAAACTGCCCATCCACATCTTCTGTGCAAACATTGGTTACACAAAAAAAACCCCAACAAAACCACACATCAAAAAAACCCAAAGAGTTCTAGATTTCCTCCAGAAGTTGTTCAGCCTCCACTACAGGCTTTTGAGAATAGATAAAGTACCTCCAAGGAGGTGACAGTGGCATAATGGACCCATGGGAGAGAGGTATGGGAGTACTACAGCTTCCAGATCCCTTGGAGCCCTTTTTAATGCTTACATGAAATGACAGAGCTTTGAGGAAGAACTATTTCACTGAAAGGTTCAACAGAGTCTCAGAGTCTGAGGTAACCACCTACAGCTACAGCTTCCTATGCCTTTAACTCACTATCTCCTTCGTTTTCACAGGTAAACTACCATTTCACAAAATTCATTAGATCAACACTATCCCTGCACCTTAAAGGACTAAGCTTGAATAGCTGGGCTCATCGAGAAGTAAACAGTTTTGTGACCCACATTATACAGGTCAGGTAGGCCTAAAGGTTTCCTTCACTCACACTGCTAAGACATACATTTCTGATAGCTAGGAGTCACAATTTGGCTTACAAGACCAAGTGAGAGGGTCTAGTTTACACGAGAAGGCAGCCTGTACTGAGAATCTGACCAAGGAAAGATAAATACCCTGTAAACATAAAGAACTCTGAATATAAAGAAGATGTCTTCTTTACAGTCACCCCAACAAAAGAAATTAGGCCCTATAAGCAAAGAAAAAAAGAATCTCCAGGTCAATCTAGAATCTTCAGGCATCTTCCAGTTTCTCCATTAATAATCAAGATAAAAATATTTTAAAATTGTGAAGCGAGTTTTCACTTTCTCTCTCGTCACACAAGATACAAATAAAAAAAGAATATTGGCAATTTATAAGCAAAATTCTTACCGCATTTCAACATGCAACATTGGTCTCACTTCTGTACGATTAAATAGACTATTTACACACAATACATATATATCTCTCCCTCTGTATGCACATGCATTGGTCCTAGCCTAGGCATCAAAGGCCACATGTGAGTTCTCTGGGTCAAATCTTGCTCAAGCAATTCCAGTCCGAATGTGTGTTGTCCTTTGGATAGCTGAGGATCTCAGTTCTTGCGGATGTCGGCGTAGACCACAGACTCTGACTTGTTGATCTTGTCGCTGTGCTGTCCCCCGGAGTGATCTAACTGCGCGTAAATGACTGGGCCCTGCGGACACAAGGAACAGGCACATCATCAGGCTTTTCCACAGCAGCCACGCCGCCCCTCGCTCCCACGGGGGCTGCAGCAAGGTGACAGCTAAAGCAGGACCACAGAGCTTTTATGACTGCCAACAGCACTTGGAAGCGGGTGGAATGAACCCTCAGCTGAGCATGAGCTCTAGTCTGCCACCTTTCTCCTCTCAGGAGCATGCCAAACAGCACCCTTGCCTCCCTCCAAAACTGCCTGCTGGCACTGAAAGCAAAATCTAGGATCCCTTGCTCTGAAAAGCAGCAATTCTTATGTGCTACAGAGCAAAGATGTACCTTAGTCAGGTGCATGCCAGATTTAATCTTGTTCAAGAGGAACTGTGTGAGAGGTTTACCAGTCAATAGCAGAGTGTACTTCCCAAACTGCTACTCAGGTCCTGGAAATCCCAGCATGGCTGTGCCACTTGGATAACAAGGGAGAGGATAAAGCTGCAGCCACCCTGTGACTCAAGTCACTGCCCAAGCCAGTGATAGGGCCAAGACTTACACAGCAGTGAGCCAGGAGGTGCTAAAATGGTGCAGCAATACAGAACTCTTACCTGACTTCTGAGCCAGCCCAGGCAGCAGCAGCCCACACACACCTTGGGCAGGCACGGCCTCACATCCTTGTGACAATTGCTGGGGTGCAGGGGAGGACATTACAGCCCTGTCTTTCAGCTGAGTGTGTGAACACTTCCTAAAACACCACATCCTCTCAAACATAGCCCAGGAAAAGCCAGTTGCAGCTACTGGTGACAGGCTGAGGATGGGACTGCAGCCTCCACAGAGCAGAGGTCCATCAAGACAGGTGGGACCTCGATGGCAAGAGAGCTGCAGCTCCCATGCTGAACCCCTGACCCCAGCACAGCACTGCCACCACCTCCCAGGTGACCTCAGCAGAGAGACCACACACCCCATGCAGGAGGCAAAGGGATGTTGTATCTGGGGATGAGTGGGGGGCAATTAAAAAGAGAGAGCTTTTAGTTTGGTTGTGGCTTTTTTTCAGCAGTTTTTCCTTCAAAACCTTTCCATTTAACTGCTCTGGTTTCCCTTATGTCCCAGGAAGAAATAACCTTCACTGGCACTCCTCTACCCCCTTCCTGCTTTTGGAATCCTGACAAATTAGGAAACATTTGTATAGACCTGACACAGAATTTCTTCCATCTATTTTCCAAAGCAATTTTGAGCCAGAGATGAAAATAAACCTTCTGTAAAGAAAACTAAGCCCTTGAAGGATCACTGGTACCTTCCTGCCCAGCTGTCTTCCCCCCAGCAGAGTGGCAAAGCTCACATCTGATAAATACCTTGTTCCTTTCAGAAGTCATTTAAATCCACATTTTCTTCATTCTGGGTAAAGTATTTCCAAAGTAACAAAGAACAGAGAAAGAAGATGGACTGAAGGGTGAAAACTTGCAAGTAGGTATAAAACCCTGAATATAAACAACACACTGAGAAAATGAAAAAAAAAAAGGACACCAATGTCCTAGAAAACTCTGGATTTCAGATCTCATTATAGCCACTTTTTAAAAAATTTCTCTGCTATTTGCTTTCATGTTGTTCTGGTCTCCAAGCCTGTACTGAGATTACTAATTTCTATCAGATCACAGTGTCTGTATAAACTTCAAGGCAAAGTAACCCTGAAGTTTAATTGCAAGCAATTTTGGAAATCTCATCTGCCTCAGACCAGAGGTCAAGGGTATGATAAATTCATCTTGAGAGCATTATCGGTTAAAAAAAATCAAAATAATAAATCTAACTGCATAAAGTACTCACTGTGACATTCTAATTTTTGTTCAAGTAATTCTAGTGGGTCAATTGTCTACGAGTGGAGTTCACTCAGTTACCACTGTACTGGGTTTTTGCCAGTTTAAATATAGTCACTGTGCTGCAAGCAGTGGAGAGACTGACTGGTGTGATCAGCTGATCCAAACCAAGCTATCATGGCCTCAATGTGCTCACTGTCAGTCACCTAAAAAAAGTGGTAGATAACCAACACAGAGAAAAGGAGGGACCAAGGATTTATTGCAGTGCTCTTCTCTTTGATTTGCTGCCAATTGATTCTCTACCTGACTATAAATGTCACATTGACCATTTTAAAAACAGTCTAAACAATTCAGAAATTTCATCTAATCCCAAGTAAGCTCATCCTGACTCTTCAGAACCAGAAGACAGCCCAGCACTGCTATATAAAACCAGCATTTCCTGAAGCCCTGCAATTTTTCCATTGAGAACTGAAGGGAAAAGAGTAGCAGGTGTACCTGCCAAGAGTTTGTCAGCAGAGTCTTGAATTGCAAGTTACAGCAAAGAAAAAGGAATTACAAAGTTAGATCACCATGGTCCAACAGGAGTCTACAGAACTTTCAAATTTCTCAGATTCTGAATGATGTTGCAGATTCAGGCTCTGGGAAAGTTATCTGAAATTTCAATCAAGATTCTTGGCATCACAAACTGCTCCTTCTCAGGGTCCTGGGATCCAAACAAGGACATCCATGTGGGAAATCCATGTAACTCTTGCCTTCACTGAAAATCGTTTCTTACCCACACAAATAACAGTCCTGGTAGAACATCAGGAACTAGAGAATGATGGCACAGACAAGAACCACCACAGACAAATCTGACAGGACAGAGCACACCTGCTGAGAAGGAGGGCACAGTGAAAACAAATGGAGCTGATTCAAGCAGCTGAACACTCACAGAATCAGATATGCAAACTCCAGAAAGCAAGGTCCACACCTGAGTAACAAAGGAAGTGCAGATTCAGAGCACTTTCAGCTGAGATGTGATGCAGACAAATACTCCTATCACTGATTCTTGAAATGATACATAAATTTAAAAATGAATGAACTTCATTTAATTAATTTAAATGCTCTAAGAGCAAACACCTCTGTTACTGTTTCTAACTTGCAGAGGCAGTTTTGTTTGTATTCAGTTCTTTTCCACCAGTGAAGCACAAAGCATTCATTCACTTCCTACACATCCTACTCTGTAAGGAAGTTATAAGGAAGACCACAGACCTCTGTGTTTGACCACGGCACTGACTGTGGGAACCACTGCCAGGCATTCCAAGAGACAAGAGTGTGCCTGAATCAGCAAACCGCCTGCAACAGCTCTGGGAACTGCTGGGAAGGAATACCTGCCTTTCACCTGCACAACACCTCAAAAGCTTCAATACTACAACTCATTTCTTGATCACCAGGAAACACCAGGTTTTACTTGTATGTGATGAAAAATTTCAAATATGCTGATTTGCATGCTGATATGACCCTTAAAGAGACAACCAACAATGGCTAGAAGCTAACAATGTAAGCATAATCAACTGAAATTTAGTTTCATCACTTCTATAAATATTCTGTTCAAAATATGATCTACCCTGATTTCACTGTGGATATTTTTAAAGAAAAGTAAGTATGTTCAGTTGTTCTGTAAAGATGGGGCAAATGTTCAACAGGAAGTAGAGGAACTACTTGTGGCTACAAATGTCTGCCACAAAAAGAAACTCTGTTTGCCTGACAAAAGAGATTAAAAATCTAAAAACTAAACTAAAACTGAACGAACAAAAGCCATCTGCAGTGTTTTTCAACTGAGGTCAGCAGTGTTCACACTTTGTTTTCCTTCAGGAACTTACCTGCAGGGAGAACTCTGTCAATGAAGAAACAGACTGGATTGACTACAGAAGGGCAAGAACACCCTGATTCTGAGTTAACATCACAAACTTTAGATTTACTCTGCTGCTCCTTCCAGCACACTGAGACTCAGAACTGTGGGTACATGGAAAGGTAAGGATACCACCGGTTTTCACACCAAAACACTGGAGTATTTTTCCTCTCAAGATGCAAGCATGGAACAGCATCTGTGTGTAGCTCTCAGGGCACTTGCAAGTACTCCTTCATGCCATGACAATAATTATATAAAACCTTTTGGGTTTTTGACCTATGGATGTTGACTCCAACAGCTACCATATCATAAATCCCACTGTGCTGGTTTTGCAAAATCTATTTTTTTTTTAAGGGAGGATGGTGGGAATCATCTGTCTCATTCACCCATCCCAGAAGCATCTCTCATGATCTAGAAAAGACAAGTTTTATCCAGGCCTTATAGGCAGCCTGCTGCTACAAGACCTGTTCCAGTCTAAATCTGAGTATTTTTAAATCCTGATTATATAGCCTCTGTGAATAACTGATCTCTAAAGGCAGAAGGCAGCTTTGTGGGCCTGTGTGCTAAAACTTTGGAAATACTGCACAGCCCAGAACAAAATGCATTTCAAAACCAAACCAGATGCCCAGCACAGTAGGAGCTTTCACTTTACTGAGCTGACTGTTAGCACATTTGGTTTTTTCCTGTAGTGTTAATACCTTAACACACATCTGCATTATTTTGTCAGGAGAAATTAAGAAACCAGGTATTAACTTGCACACACTATACTGCAGCCACTTGCTAAAAGGTGGCTAATTGAGAAAAAGTCCATTTTGAACTTAAACTCTCTCAGGACCTGTATCTTCACAGGAAAATTGCTAGGAATACTCTAATCAAGAGGGAAGAAACAGCTTCCATATATGGAAATCCTGTACTACTAACAGGTAATGATCCACTGCCTTGAATCCCTGCCTGACTCATGCTCTGTCCCCTCCCATGGGATGCTAAGTCTGGATAAAAACCACTTTTTCCCTTCAAAGTCAGCAGAATTTTGCCAGCTGCAGCAAGCACAAAGAGTGGTACTTTCAAGGCTACAAAAGTTGGGAGGCTCAACAGAAGAGAGCTCTCAGCACCACAAATCATATGCAAATTGGTCAGCCTCTAGCTCCTCCCCCTGTGAGGGAAGTACGTGCCATGGAGCATGAGAGTGCAAGGCAAATTCCTCCCCATTACCATCCCAGAACAGACTAGGCAGCTTTATGGAGTGATTCTATCTGACAGACATTGTACTGTGCCTGTGTCAAACAGATACTCCTTGACCTCTCCTCATCCTTGCACTTCACTACCACCTGTGTTAATGCACAAGACCACAACCATGTATTTTTATAATTCAGTATGGAAAGGGCACGAAACTCCATCTCAGCTCACAGGAAGATGCTGCTCCTCCAACTGCACCAAGCCTTGTAGAGCAGAGCTCACCAGTCCCGGCTGACTGCACACCCCTGGTCCAGCACACGCACTTGTACCAGCAGACAGCCCCTAACGCACGGACCCCACCCTGCCTGGATGTTTTCCATGACAGCAGCCCCAGGCTGGGGGGGAACCGTGCCTGGGGGAGCAGCAGGAGCAGTTTACCTGGTGTGATCTGGCGGGCACGCTGTTTACCAGGCCCTCTGTGTCGGAGGGCGCCTTCTGCGGAGCCTGCTTAACCGGAGACATCAAGCTCTCAGAGGTACTGCAGCTGACGAGGTGGCAGAGCAGAGTTTTGCACGACAATGTTCAAGAGGCACACGGAAACCAAAACGAAACAACGGAACAAAAAGGAGAAAAAGAAAAAAAAAAAGGAACAAAAAACAAAAGACGAATGATGGCAAGATGAAATGTGACAGGTTACGCCAAAGTAAAAAAAACAAACGTAATGGGTTCTGAAATAAACACACACAGTTCTCCATCTCTCCCGAGATATTTCTCTGTCCTTCCTCTAAGTTTCATTGGTAAGCAAGAGGAAGAAGCAGCTATTAATACAGGACAGCAGCTCCTCCACAACTCCTGGTCCTTAGATACTCCCATTCAACTCAGCCTCTCTAGAATCATGTGTTTTCTTCTCAGTTAACAGTGGTAAACAGCAATTATCTTCTAACTAGAAGCAAAACAATCCCAGTCACCGAGGCAAGTGTTGTACCAGTGCTGCAGTTAGAGGTAACACTCGCAAGAGCCACCAGCTCTCTCTACACCAGCAAGGTGCTTCCTACCCAAGTCTGTATTAGTTCCCTTGCTTTTATAGTCAGGCTGTGAGCCCAAAATAATTCTCACAGCAGATACCAGTCTGTGGAGCAATTACCTCAAGAGTCACACAAGACATTTATGCTATGTGCCCTCATACAGCTACTTGAATATCTAATCAGGCAAATCTTGGTTTTCACACAAAGGAAGTGTCTTGTGGTGAGAACCAACACCCCTAGAAGAAGGCTGCTGGTTTTCACCCTCTGATTGCTTCTTTTCATCTGCTTAAAGCAGGACTGAAAAGAAAACAAGCCTGTGACAGAAAAATGAATACCAGAGAGCAAATTCCCTTTAAGTTGGTGACTTCTGGGCAATGCAGTGATGAGTCTCCAAGGTCTACCTCCTTGTACCAAAGCAGCCAGGAGAGTTAAGTAACCACCTCCTTGGCAGCAGTCACAGGAGTGCCCACTGCTACCACAACCCTCTGACCACTGAGCATCCTTTTCCCTGAGTCTTTGCAGACAGTGTATGAAGTGAGAACAAAAATAAACGAGGACAGTGACATTAAGCAGACCACTTCCTCACAGGGCAAGCATTTTTTACCCTTTGGTAGGTCTTACCATAGCAGATTTAGCTCCTCATACATACAGCAATGAGAATTAAAAAAAAAAAAATACTACCCTGTCTATCATGTCAAGGGGTCTTGACTGTCTCAGAGACAATGCATCCCTTCTGTTACCAAAATTATGTAATCATTAATTGTTTTATTCACAAAACTCCTCAGACCTAAATTATCTAAATGTTCTCACTCAGGTTTAAGCAACTAATGTACTTAGATCCCTGCAAGTTTTCCAACACCCAAGCTGTCTGAGCCAGAGGAATTTACTTTTATTTTGACACAGAAAGAACTCTGAATTTCCTGTGCTTTACTCAATGCACTGGCAAGTTCACTGTTGGAAGAGATGGAGGGACACCATCTGGGATAAACAACAACTCCACCCCAGTCAGACACGAGACAATGAAACCCAAGCACCCAGTGAAATGCATCATCCCTTTGCCAACAGATTCCAGCACAAATTACAGTGATGTTAGTAGAGATCTAGCTGGTTAGTCAGCAAAGGAAGAGGAAATGTGTACACACACACACAGGTATTAACAGCAACCACCAACTTGATTAGTTACCATGGTGTCTAGTGGGACTGGAAGAGAAGACCCAGCCCTGTTACATTCCCAATCTGGCGTCTATATCAGGATCTCTGTAAGGAGAGGAAGGTAAGCAGGATCCGATCCCAGCACACCAAGGCAGAAAGAAAATAAAACAAAACAAAAAAAACACCAAAGTCAGAGCATGAATGGAAACCGTGGCCATGCAGGGGTTCCAGACGCCACGCAGGGCCCTAGCCCACCTCAGTTCAAGGCAGAATGGTTATCTAGGAGTAAGTGCTTCTCTCCACCACCACACATCGGGTTAGCATCATGTAGGAGACAGTCCGCAAGTTTGGAGGGGGTCACAGCACACTTGGTTTCTTTCTACACATCATGCAGAGCTGGCATGGTCAGTGAAAGCAGGGCTTAAACCTCAGAGATTACTTTTCCCAGAGAGCAGTTAAATCTGCTACAAGAGATCACAGTGCATGAACTACTGCTCCAGGCTCAGCACCAAGATGTGTCCTCCAGCAGGAAGACACTGGAGACCAGGTCAGTGGGAAGCAGGGCAAGCAGGCCACCTCAGGCACACTGCTGGTGCAGGACACTGCAGGGCTCTTTTCAGTTCTTGGGGGAAGGACACATGCAGAAAGGGAAAACCAGGCTTTCCACACAATTCTGAGCACACACAGCCACCCTTGCTGTATTTAGCCTTACCATTGGGCAATAGCCAACTCACTTTGTCTAAGCTCTCCAACTGGGAAAAGGACAGGGCAAAGTTTAATTTGGAAATCCCCACAAGCTTATTTTTGGAGTTATTTTCTTATATCCCACAGGCAACCCAAAGAACCTGCAATAAGCAGGAATATTTGTTGGGCAAAGAACAGAAGAAATTTGTATGTTTTGGGGTTGTTTCTAAGACTACATCTATAATTTTCATTCTTTCTTGGAGAAGCAAATTACCAGCTAATTAGAGAGGAGAAAAAAGGAAGCACCTCCTCCACCAGCAGCAAGTTTCATCACCACAGGACTCTCATCTACCTTTGTCAGTTCTTGTTGCTTTTTCATATGCCCACTCAAATAACTGTGCTTCACTTTGGAGTGATCCTCCTAACACTAAAAACCCTGCAGGGATGGTAACAGTTGACAAAACACAGACAGTGAATGAGAGTGGATGCAGAGTGGCTACTCCTTCCTTACTTTTAAGTGTGGTGATGAAGGGGGTTTTGGCAAGTATTTGCCAAGTGTTTTGGTCCAGGCTTAGGAGGCAGACACTGGTAACAGAAAAACCCAGTCCTAATCTTAACACACAGCATTCCTTAAAAGTGCATGTGTGATGCTTTTCCTTTGGAGGTGGTAAGGAAAGGAGAGCTGGAGGGAAGGGGAACAGTCCAGAGCTAGGGGGATTGGATTAAATGCTCTTAGGGCATATATCCTTGTGTGTGGGCATCAACCTCAACACCTAGTGATTTTCAGGTGCAACTCATGGTCAGTAGGTCTCTCCAAGCACAGTACAGAGGTAATCACTACAGGCAGAGGATCACAACTCCACATGACCATACCTATCTCTAGCTGCAATGGCCAAGGCTTGGCTGAAACAACTCCTACCCCCCTTTAAGCCCTCCCTCTGATCCTACTGCTGTTCCTCACATCAGGCACAGGTGAGGAGGGAGATCTCTTACCCAGAGTATCGTTTTTTAGAGTTGTTCTTTCTGATGACAAGACACACGACAATAGAGATGAGCGATGAGAGACCTGTAACCGTACCGATGGCTATCCCTGCCACGGTGGCAATGGGGAACGCAGGCAGGTTGTCTGCGGAGAGAAGGGAGAAAACATTCAACTCTTCTGCATTCCCTGCTCAACAGAAACGCAAACCACAAATGCCCTTGAGCCTAGATTCGTTCAGAGCACGAGGGACTAATGTAATACCAGAAATCACAGCATGCAGCCTCTGTGGCAGTGGCAGCAGGCAGCCAGCAGGGCAACATATGAACAGAGCACACACCAGGAGTGTTCTTAATGTCACCGTCCTTCAGGAGAGAGCTCATGTTGAATCAAAGGTCTTTACATCTCGGGGAACACAAGTGACAATGAGGACAACCCTGTCTCATTTTGTATCTGAAGGGGAAAAAAACCTAGGTTACAGCCATCTGGCAATCCCCAGCGAGGTGAACAGGAAAAGACAGGCATGTTTTGAAAACAGATTTGGACACAGCGCATCACTAACCCACTAGGAGTGCTGAATGCTGAGTGTTCTCCAGGGAGCATGCAGCACACAGCAGAGCTCCTACCCGAGATCACTCTTAGCAGTGTTTATAAATGACTCTGATGTCTCAAAATACAGCCCTGTACATTTTTATAGACTCATTTTTTTCCCGTCTTAAGTCAGGATCGTTGTACAATACCAGGAAAACACATAGAACGCAGTATTGCTTTACTCACGTTTTCCCTAATATTATTTTGGGGGAGAGTAGGCCAAAAAAGAGTAGCCAGAAACAAAAGCCAATCAGAGAATGAGTACAAAATACTTACAAATCAAAGATACACAGACTACCATTACAGCTTTTCCAAATGAGAAACGAAGTCCTTTCCTTCCCCCCACAGCGTGGTTAACACAAGGAACATCTCAAGCCAGATGGTTCTTACCAGACTCCATGCTACTCTAGCTACTTGTCCCAAAGAGAAGTGAATCAGCAGAAGATCCAACAGGTAAAACCTACACTTATATAGAAAAATCTGTCTCAGACACCTGCATCTGATCATCACAGAACTGCTGAAGTTGGAAGAGATGTCTTGAGATCGTCTAGTCCAAACCCCCTGCTTAAGCAGGGCCAAGTAGCACAGTGTGCTCAGTACTCTGTCCTCTTTGGATTGGGCTGTCTCCAAGGATGGGAGACTTCAGGCAACCTTGTTGTTGTGGTTTGACACTGGCCCAACACCAGGTACCCACGAGATTCACTCAAGAGTCACTCCTTTACCCACCCCTGTCATAGTCTGGCAAAGGAGGGAAAAGAAAAAAAAAAGTTAACAAAGGCTTCATGAGTGAAATAAGGACTGGGAGAAATATTTCAAGAGCAAAACAGGCTCAACTTTAGTTGCAAAGAAATTTATTGTTAAGAGTCTTCTTTAGATGCTATCAATGTACATGAATACCTGGAGAGAGGATTCTCCTGAGTCTCTTTCTTCTCTTTTGCAGGCTATATCATCCCTCCTTCTCTTCTCCAGGCCAGACAATCCCAGCTGCCTCCATTTCTCCTCATATGAAAGATGGAACAGTCCCTTAACCACCTTCTTTGCCCTTTACTGGATCCATTCCAGCAGGGACCACAGACCAGCATTACCCTGAAGTAGAGGCATCATACCGAGAAAACTGGGCTTACATTTAGTCCTGTTCCTCTGGAATTCAGTGACTTTCAGCAGAAGAGTACCTGACCTCTGGCTCTTTCACTGATCATAACATCATTCAGCCAATGATCATCAGCAGCTTTCTTGGCTCTCCAGTGTGATATGCCAGTTAACAGCAAGATGGGAATTCAGAGTCTCAGCAAGAAATTAAAAATGAAGACATGAGTGCTACAACTTAGAGGAAGACTTTCTTTCCTGAAACTTTCAGCAGCCTAGGGATCCATCTGCTATTAAGGAAGAGAGACCTACATACAAGTGGTAATACTCAGATATGTAAGATGAGATTGGATTTGAGACTCATGCAAAAATGAACTAATTTATTTTGAGGCATATGAGGAGTTCTCTATTTTCTGTGCTTTTTTCACCTTTCCAAAAGTGCAGGAATAACTGTCTGCAAAAGCATCAAAAGAGACATGCATTTCTGACAGCAGACCTGCTCCTGCCTTGTACACCTGAAAATACACATTTTATTAGAGCAAGGAAGCAAGTGACAATCCAAAACTATAGTGCTGAGTACCTGCTGAAAGAATAATATTAGAACTCTGGTAGTTTTGTCACTTCTTTGACTCATGAGGGGTTTTTGGTTGGTTGAATCTGAGTGATGGACAGCAGTTAGATCCTGTTAACAAACGTTTTTAAGATTATATTTTTAAAAATGCTAGTATTTTCAAGTGAAACTAAGAGTCTGGCTTCATTGCTTTTCCGAAGATGGTCCCTATATTTTCCAGCATTCCAGTTACACAGAATTCCTCATAAGCACTTCCAGATCAGCCAATGACTTCATTGTGAAAGACAATCCCAGATACATAACCAAATACCAGCTCTGAAAGCCAATATTTAAGTTAAAAGCTCAACACAAACCAAAAATCCAGCCATTCAGAGAACACTTCTCACTGTTTATTACTGAAATTCAGAGCAACTTCCATTTCACTGAGACCATGTCAGTATCAGTTTTATGAAAGAGGCAGGAAAATGAAGTTTCCATTGCTCCTAAGCATAAAGATTTTCATACCATTCTAATTTTCTCCCCCATGTGGGTTCAAATCAAAGATCAATCACCTCCAGGTGACAAAAGCTGTCTTGAACGAAGTGTTAAGCAGCTTCCTCTTGCAAGCAGCATCAGCCTAATATAAGAACTTTAAATTTCCTATGAATTTCTGTTGTTTAGGCTTTAAATGGTAGTCCTTTCCAGATTCAGAGAGTCCACTGAAAAAACAGTCTTGCTTTTCATCCCTGCCAGTAGAATTCTTCCAACACACTTGATAGAGCTGTTTGTGCAAACACCACGTAAATACTGCGGTGAAAACGTGCTTGGTTAGTTTGGAAATTTTTAAAAATTAGGCCACCATGGAACTTATAAAATGCTTAATCCAAAACCTAAAGCTAACCTATCATCTATCAGATCATTTAAATTTACAAAGAATGAATGTGGCTTTGAACAGTTGACAACACCAGACGTATGATTCAGAACCATTAGATGCATACATAGTAAACAACCAATATGCACAAGTGCCATCATGTATTTATTCCAATTGAAAAGCTTGCTCCAGCTCAGTTTAGGATGAGTTACAACCTATTAGAAAAGCTTGGAAACCCATTTTCAGTCTTCCTAAGAAGCTGAAGACAAGTGGCGTGGCACTTTTTCCGACGGTGAGGAGTATTTCAAATACAGGGCCCCATTCAGAGAGATTTTCTTCCCGATGCCCCAGTATGGAGAAGCCAGCATGCAAGTCTGTTGGAAAATATCAGCTGAATTAGTGTACTGAAGTCAGTCTTTAGTTGCTTAATCTGGGTTAAAATCTGAAAAGGCTTTTCCAAGACAGCCTGACTTCACCAAACCAGCAGCTGCTTTACTGCTTCTTCATTGTGAGAAAATAAACAGACCCTATTTTACAGAGGCTTCAAACTTCCAAGGAACAGGAAGTTTTAAGTGATGGCTGGACCTCCAGAAGTCCCACCCAACCCAAACTGCTCCATGAAGAGAAAAATTAGATAGAGACCTTGCCTACACAAGATCATGGAATGACCTCATGAGCAGGGGTACACACCTGCTCTAGCTGCAGTATCATTCCAGTGAGGACACACAGATAAATATCTTCCCTACCATATTAAAACTAATGGAATAGCTGCATCAGCACAGCCATTTGTGAATTCAACATTTACTCCTGTCCTTCCTAAATGATAAATTAGGAAATGCAATTACTGTAACAATCATTTCATTGTAGGAAAAACATCACATTTTGGCTGACCTCCAGCTGAGGTAGAACAATCAAACGTTTTGGATGATCAAGGGAAACAAAGAGCCAAATTGACAAACAGAATCTCAGTGCTGTTGAACTGTGACAAATGTTACCAAATGCTAACCAGAAACCTTGCAGTGACTACTGGAAGTAGCCAGGACGTGAAGTTTGTAAGAGCCACCATGGATCTTTTAAGAACACTTGAATAAGAGACTGAATGCACATTCCACACAAACACCTTTGCATGGAACACAGTAGCATTTCACTTTCTGTATGTTTGGACAAGATTTATAGTTTCATTAAATTAATTATATTCCATTAAATATACCAGAAGAGTTTAAAAAAGAAAAGTCTGGTACTCTTTCTCCTTGCTCACCAGATTTCATAAATCACCCTAACCCTTGATGCAGCATAATGCAGGAAATATATTCATAGGACTTCAAAATGAGATTTGTTTTCATCAAGCCTTCCATCAGCTTTTCCTAATAATTGTTTAAACCACAGGAAATAGTGGACATAGAGGAAAAGGGTACGACATACAGTTTTTAAACAGCTACAGATACTGGTTCCATTATTAGGATCTGGAATAAGAGAATTTAAAAAACAGTTGTTCCCTCCAGGCTACTCCCCCACCCCCAATAAAAGTGATTTAGACAAGGAATGGAGGGGAAAAAAAAAACAAAAACAAAAACAACAACAACAACAACAACAACAACAACAACAAAAAAAAAAAAAAAAAAACAAAAAAAAAAAAAAAAAACAAAAAAAAAAAAACAAAACAAAACACAAGAAGTGAGAAGGAAAAAATCATATAGGGTGAATGAATACCTTTCTCCACAACTCTAACTCGGATTTCTCCTGGTTTGACAACAATGTCAGGTGGGTTCTTGACATCACAAATGTACGTGCCGTTGTCCCGGAACTGCATGTTTGATATAGTGATAGAAGCATCTTTCTTGTTTAGATCTCCAGCCCAAGTGATCCTGTCTTTAAATGGGATGTCCTTTCCAGGGTATGACTTCCCATTAGAGTAATAGAAAAACTGCAGTCAAGGGAAAGAGGATATAAGAACAATCCAATTAGCAAGTATGGAGCCACCGTGCTTCTCTCACCATTACAGCATTCTCCCAGAGCCAACTGTGTTAGACACAGCCCACAGTAGATGAGGTTTTTCTCCTCCTGCCTCACCACTTCAGTCTTGTTGTCAGGTCTTGTTGCCTCTTGACCACATAACCATGCTTGTACCTCAACTTTACCAGCACAAGAGACTGCAAGCTTCAGTTTTCTATCAGTTTTCATTTGTTTTGTGGCTGGATTGGCTGGAGTTTTCTTTTTGCTGTTTTGTAGGGGACAGAGCTTTGCAGACAAGGAGGTGGGGGAAAAGAAAACAACCTGGTAACCTGGTAATAATTAAAGGACAGAACAATCCTGGAACAAAGCCATCTGTCTTTCAGGCACAGGAAGCTGCCTGCATCCTAGCAGAAAAAGGATACCAAGTTTCCTATCTGGTGTTTTGCTGTGTGTTACTTGCAACCAAAGCACAGCTAAATTAACATGCAATACCCTCCATTCCTTCCACCCCCTCAGAAAATCCCATGACCAATTTAGAGCATATCTAGCTGTTTTCCAGAAACCTTCAGGTAACTAAATATAACTGTTTCCCAGTTTTCAAGTGACTAAGCTGCACTCCCTATATGTGACCAAAAGTCTTTGAAGAATAAACCTCTTTAGTACAGACTAAGGAGGAACTGAGTATTTCCTAACTATACCTGCCCAGGATTGGAATTTAGAGCAGTAGAAGTGCATAGACTTCTACAGGACAACTCTGCTTTCAAACACATGGGATACCCTAAGAGAGGCATCAAGGCTGCAGGTGAATTGCAGGAGCACATTCTTTCTCAATTGGATATCCTGCAGGACAGCAAGACAAACCTAACCAAGAATCAACCTGAACGCCCTATGGTTCAGTCTCCAGAGAACAGTGAAAGAAATTTAGGACAATATTCCAGCTTCCTGTTTCTCATGCCTTATTTACAAGGCAATTTCTCTGCCACAGAACTGACTGCCTACAAGACAGTCATATTTCCATTCAAGTCACCTCCTCTCCCTTTTCCTTTTCCTGCCCTTGATCTCAGGCTTGCTATTCCACACCCTAACAGACCTGCACTCTGAATATCAGGCCTTAGCAGCACAAATCTTGTCCAGATCATGGCCATCTGTCCTGCTGCAGTCAATCTTATTTGTTGTCTACAGATTAACACAAATTCAACAAAGTATTTCATCTGGTAGAAAGCTGGCAAGCAGAGAGGCAGCTGTCAACATTTTGGACTCTGCATCAGTCTGCAGCTTTTCCAGCTGGATTGTAAGCTTTACCACAGCAGCACTGCATTACCACACCCCTGTGCACAGGGGAAGTCATCTCACTGGAAGTCAGAGGCAGATTCCTCAGCTCTCCAGATGTCCTCATTTGGGGCAGGAGAAATCACAAAGTGAAATGTCCTGAAACACAAGCCAAGTGACTCAAGCCATCCCTTGCCCATGGTGGTGCTGGTAGCTACATCCAGGTGGAACATCTGAACTGACTTCAATTCCAAAAAAAAAAAAGTTATGTGCTGAAGCTTTATCCCTCCAACTGAACAGTGATGCAGAAACGGAATGGCAAACCAGGATATACGGGGAGCAGAAAACAAACAGATGGCTTCTCTTCACCCATCCTGTTCAACACTGGCAGGAAATACACCCTGCTTCCCTAAGCTTCTGCACAACTACTGCTTTGGATTCCCAATGGGAAGAGCTCCCTCTTCAAAACTAGATTTATTTCACTGAGAATTCAGAAGCTTGTTCTTCAGAGCTCTATATACTGAGCAAGATGCTCACATGCAGGTTTTGACCCTCTCTGCTCTGAGCAGTGAAGAGCTCCAAGAGTTTAAATGAGCTCATGTCTGTAGCAGAAGGAAAGAGACAAACACAAACAGGCCGAGCAACCTGCTGTCTCCCCATCTTCAAAGCTGTCTCAGAGTCCCTTGTCCTGCCTCCTCTAAATTCTCACTCAGGACAAGGCACGAGGAGGAGGAAGAGGAGGAGGAAGGAGGAGGAAGAGAGCTATCAACCTACCAAAGCCATTTTGAAGATTTACATCTAAAGGATCTAAGCCCACTTGGCCCCAACATACAGGAACTGAGCAATGACAAACATTATTTGCCCCAGTTCCTTGCTAGCCTGATTTTTCACTTGTTAAGTAACTACAATATGAGGATGTAACTGCTTACTGATTTGAGCTATTCAATTCTGTTCTGAAACCAGGGAGACTGGTCTTACTTTAAACCCTTTCAAACAGAGGCTATACAGTACACAAGCAAAATAAACAACATGCACAGTACACAATGTAACACTGTAATTATAGTGGTAATTCAAATTCTGTGACTGCTAATTCAGTCAAATGCAAAAGGATAGAGGATATACAAAATTCCTAGGTGCTCATCTACTTCATACAGCTTCCATACCAACATCCCTCTTTTAAGACTAACGGAGTAACTAGTGTATTTTGTGGTCACTGCACACTCCAGTCTCGGCAGAGATCTAGCAGACTGCAAACATTTTCATACAACTCTAAAAAAGCCCCCTAAAATCACAGTGATGGACATAAGGCACACGAAGGAGGGTCCAATCCACATCTGCTTTGTTCCTTAGAACCACCTAGAAGACCACTCTCAGCCTGCCCTCCCAGGAGTGCTCCCCTGCAGGCACTGCTTACTGAGATCCGAGTGGCTGCTCCCTCTGGCTGGAAGCTCCAAGAGACGGAGGCTGCGCTGCTGATCACCTCGAGGGACGTGAACGTGCACGGCAGCTTCGCGTCCGTCCCGTTCTCCACAAACATCTCCTCCGGGGTGATCACCTCCACTGCTGACACTTGGACTGCAGGGGAAAGGCAAAGAGAAGAAAGGAGGAGAACGAGACACATCAGTGCTGCTCTGAGAATCAGGAAGTTCACATCACCCTGCCTAGAAGGGCAGAAGAGAAGAGGCATCAATAACTCCTGCATCAGGTGATTGCACAGACTTTGCATTATACCTGCAACCACACAAGTATAGAGCAGGCCAAGTATATATTCAATTCTCCTTCCTTGCATTATCTGTGACAGGATGTTTTCCACTCACAGATGTTTCCTCTGCAACACTTTGTGGAAGTCAATTCTATAGTGCAAAGGATGAGTTTAAAACTTTTTTGTACCAGCAGACAGCAGGCATTGTAATAATTAAACCTCATCAGAGGAACTAACAACGTGACCCAGCCATTACTCAGTTTCCTCTCTGGCACACATCGTGTTTCATATCTCCAGTTTTTCCTAGCTGTAGGTAAAACAGAAGCTCACCTCCAGAAAGCTGAGGAGCAAACTTCTCTCGCTCCCAGCTATGCCATCTATTCCTGCTCTCTGCCATGCTCCAAGGTCTCTATGTGCAAGGCCTCACAAATCATCACTTGGTTATAGTTTACAAGCATGAGAGTAGTTTAATTTTTCTTTCTACCTTATGCACAGTCAAAACAGCAAGCAAACCACAACCACCCTCCAAATTCAAAGTAATCAAGGTTAGTATGGTTAATATTGTGCTTGTACTGGTAGTTTTTGTAACAAGTAAGTAAAATTCATCATGATTCGGGAAATGTGTTGAAATGTGTTGTCATTCTTTATCTAAACTGCCAATACACTATCCCTATCCAGATTTAAGCAGATACATCTCCACATTCATTCAGGTTTATGTAGGAAAACAAAGCATGATCTTGTGACATCACAAGAGAATGTCCATCAGGGTTCATGTCACATCCACGTGAAAGCAAAAATCTTGTCAAGTCAGCGTGGGTGGATGCACATGTGTGTTCCTGGTACCTCAAATGTAAGTTTGGAATTATATTAAACCATGATTTTCAGCATAGAGATGGTAACAGCAATCTACTTCTGTTCATAGGATTCTATGTTTCTGGGCTCCAGTACCTTAAATGTCCTTGTTAGAACAGGAGAACAAACCTTCCTGCTCCATCAGTACTCCAGCTGATTTGTTTCTCAGCTTTGAATAAAGTAGCTCGAAGTATGAAAACCAAACAGAAAGATGCAAGTTGGAGACTTGTTTAGATAAAAAGAAAGAAAAGAAAAACCCATCTACATTAGTCCTTCAACCATGAGGTTTGAGTTTTTAGTGAGAGCAACCAGCTCAGGAGCCTTCAGAAGTTGGACAGCAAACATGAATGAGCAGGCAAACAGCAGTGGGAGAATTGAGCACATCACAGTAATTGAAATAACTAAGACCAGAAGAAACCACCATTCATTAATTCTGCTGTTCAGAGTCCACACTGTTCACTTCCAAAATTCACTGACTCCTCAGTGCCATCAGGTTATCTCTTGATCCCTCAGATTCTCCTGTCATCACTGCTCTCAGTTCCAAGAGCAAAAGTGCCCCAAGGGCGTGGAGAGTAGGGGTGGTGAATTTTCATCATGAGGTTCTATCAGAGCTTCCTTTCTCTTGTACATACCCTGACTATGGGCCAAAAAATATTCTTTTGTAAAAAAACTACCAAACATTTATTTGGAACATACAAAGACTTCTAGCAATCAAATTAAATGAACTGAAAGCTGCTGTGCTTTATGTATTTTTTCAGCTAATGGTGTAGAAAAGAAAAATAAAATAAAATAAAATCCATTGTATTAAGTCCAAACCACAGAACAAACCTCCCTTTCAAGCATAAAATAAGCAAGATGCCCTTAGTATTCGTGTAGGAAGAAAAGAGCCTGCACAGACATTGTCTGCTTGTACATGGTACAGAGAACTCCTTACCACACACAGGCAGTGGGTAGCACAGATTTGCCTAAGCTAAAGAAGTCACTGTTCAAGCTCACTAAAACTGTAGTGAAGCAAAAAAAAAAAAAAAAAAAAAAAAAAAAAAAAAAAAAAAAAAAAAAAATACTTCTCTTCTTCTGCAGTCTGGGAAGGAAGGAGCTACGTAATCCTGTACAGATATTTCTATCAAGTTTAATTTTCATATGTCCTATTGTTGGCTCAATTTCATCTTCTTCTTTGTTGATTTTCTCTCCTCTGCCTCTTTTGCTGCTTCATAAATATTTTTCCTGCTTCTGTTACTTTACAGCATGAGATACAAACTCCTTAAATCATAGTCTGACTGTTTGGTAGAGAGGCCACAAGATTTGTTAGTTGTTCACCCTCAGCCCTCTAATCCCACACTTTTACTGATATAGTGGCTGTTCCCATTATCTTGAACTCTTTGGCCTCCTCTGTCATAATAAAATCCACAAGGATCATCTCTAGCTCTTTTCCTCCTCTTTTCACACTTACCAGGATTACATCCACCTGCCAGCTCCTCCACCTATTTAAATATTCCAGTTGGAGAAAGTTGAATTTTGAGTCATATTTCAGTCACACTTACACACTGCTCTATTCCTCAGCCTTACTCAGCCTTAGTTCCTCTCAAGAGGAAAAAATTATCACAGGAAACTGTCTGAGAGAGAAGAGTGCTTTAGGAAGGGAAGGTCAGCAAGGCACATAGGGCAAAAATAAATATTTGCTCTTCTCCCATGCATTCTCCTCGATCCCATCACCCTGTCCAACTGTCCCTTAGCCCCAGTAACTCCTTCTGAACAGCTCATCTAGCCTTCAGCTGCTTTTATTCTTTTCAGCAGAAAAATGGTTCTACTTTTCTCACCTATCATCAAAACAATATGAAAAACATCCACCTGTGCCTCTTCAGCCATTTCTTTTAAATCTCTAGTGCTGTTTGAGGAGTTTTACTTCAACTACAATAACTCTCTCCAGCTCCATTTTCAACACTCACACTGCAATGAAAACTCTCCATCCACCTCTTCCTTTCCAGACAATCCTCCTGCTCTTGAAGCAGGACAGGACAAGACACTCATAATTCTTACTAACTTACTAACCTTACTTACTAATCTTTTCTTGTTTTTCCCATCATGGATCTTCATTCTTCACCAACACTCTCTCTATTCTCAGGCCTCTCTTTCCTCGGTACCTCACCTCAGAGATCTCATCTGCAAAACAAGTTCAAGCTCCCATCACTCCCTGACTACTCAGATCTCCATCTCTGCTCAGGATCTGTCTCCTTATGTTCAGAGACCAGCCTCAGTCTGACATCTTTGCCAATGCTGAGTTGTCAGCTCACACTAAATGGGAGGAAAGCAGAGCTCAGAGCCCTCCACAACTGCTTTTACCACCAGGGACCTGCCACGTGTCTCTCCAACTCAACACTTGTGCAGCCTCTCTGAACTCCTCCCAGGTCAAGGCAGAGTCTTGCAGAGTTTCCAGTCACCTGCTCTGCTGACACCAGACTGAAACCTCCAGTTTGTACCTTGGCCTTCATTATTGTGACGTCCCTTCTGCTCTGGACACATGAACAGTATCAGACCAGTAAGTACTGCAGTTCCTGGTCACCAAGCTGCTCCAAGAGTCACACTAAAAGAGGGGGAAAACACATATGGAAGATCACTGGTTCCTTCCATGAAGTGGAAATGGCACCAAGCACCCATTCCTGTTTCAGTATGAAGAGACTCTTGTCCCCAGCCACATTATAGCATTGGTCTCATCCAAAACTTTCCAAATCCAAACTGTAGTACCTCCTCCTAAATGCTGTCCCTCAGGCTTGGGAAGATCTGCTTAAACCCTTCAAAATCCTTTCACTTCCTTTGAGCCCTCCAAAGCACGTGGTAACTACATCTGTAAGAATCCAACAGTGCCTAAGCTGCCAGTGCCTGGAGATCAATGTCTTTTAAGGCTGAAGTCATCTTTTCCTACTTTTACTTGCACTCTCTGGTTGCTTACACTTGCCTCATAGTGATTTTTAAAAAAAGGAGCAAGAATTGTTTTTATTCTATATTTTTTAATGTAGAAATATGGTTGACCATTTGGTTTGGTAGCATATCACAAAGAAATCCTTCTGTGCACCAAAGTTTTACACTAATTAACACATAGATAATTAAAAATTTCTTTGCAGATCACTGTTTCTACTGAGATCTTGGATCCAATGAAAACGTTCCGTTAATTGATACTGTGAAAATAAAACCAAAATAAACTCGATTCCCCTGCATTCAACTCAATTTGATCACTAGGAGGCCCAACAAACCAAGAAAGCAAACAGCTAACACTGTAATCACAGGCATCTTATTTCCACCACCACAAACACAGCCCACATGGAAACCTTCATCAGATTGCTAAATACTGGAGGCTGCTACAGTTCCAACCTACACTAGGAAGAGTGTTACTTCCCTCCTCTTGAAATGGCTAATCATCAGGTTACTAATTAATACAAGCAACTTGCTTTGCTTATCTTAAAGACACCTGGTAATACAGCCGTGTATACAATTTATAAATGAAGTTACTTATGGCTGAAAGGTCTTGACAAAATGGCAGAAAATTTAGTGTTTCAGTCTTTTCACTCTGGTCTCCCCAGCAGCCCAGAAGTTTCATCAGAAAGGAGGATGTGTTTTTTTCTAATAACTAAGGGGTTTAAGTCACAAAAACAACATACACTTGAGAATCAGGGCTTTCATTAACAAATACTCTTACTCAATGTCAAGTGTCTTGTGAAACATCTACTGTTGACAGCACTCCCAACTACAGTTGCATGACATTTAGTTGTTTCTTCCACAAAGCTGTTGCTCTGTACAATCAGCACGAAAACAGCAGCCAGACCCCTACAAAACATCCCAGAAAGGCAGAACAAAGTTATAGCCCCTTACTGTGGGAATTCACAAGAGTGAGACAGACTTAATTAGCATATCTAGTCTGGTGACTAGGATGCCATGGCAAGGACAAACAGAACTTTGAGCTTGTAAGAAGATGGGATTAAAAACCTGCTTAAGGAAAAAGATTCAGTCAACTCCCCTATGATGAAGATGTTGTAAAATGCATTAGTTGTTTGTATGATTTTTTAACCTAATTATTGTACTAGAAATTATTAACCTTACTGAAATGGTATATAAGTTCTTAAAAAACCTGATTAAAATCAAATTCTGATCATGAATCAGTCTTTCTGTCTCTCCATCAATCGCCGATACCTTACTGCAACTACAGGCACTTATGTCCCCACAGGCCACTTCTTCACTGTGGATAAAACACCTGGTGGAGAAACCTTACCTTTCCTGCCTTAATAGAGAGCAGACATGCCAAGATCATTCCTCTGAAGCTGCACGAGATCTGTGAAAGCACCTAGATGCTGCAAAGAATTTCCACACAAAGAATTCCTTCGCACCATTTAGCCTTCACAGAAAAGCAGAACCCACACCAGCAGCTCCACCCAGGAGCAAAGCATGGTGTACTTCATAAGGAAAACACCCAAGTATGAACAAGTCACATGTGTCCAGCCCCTCCTCATGGAGACTGTCCCTGCAGTCCCCCTGTCACCATGACCTTGATGTCTGCATCCCATGCATTTACACAGGACACAAAGCAACACCAGCTACAGAAATGATGACCAGATAGAGTCACCAAACAATCTTGACATCTGTTTCAAAGCAACAAAACCTAAAAAAACCTGAAAGGACAGAAGAGTCTAATTCCACTCTCAAATGCCAATTCACCAGAACACCTTTTAGCTGCTGCCACAGCATCTCCCCAGGTTGCCAGTCTTGCCAAGTAAGCCAGGCTGCTGGAGGAAGGAGAGCTCCCTGTCTCCAGTAACACAGCTGGTCCTGCAGCTCCAGGAATCAGAAAGCACAGCTGTGACACCAGCCCATGAACACCCACCCCCTCCTGCCACCTCCTTCCTCATGCTGCTGGAAACCTTCACTCCCCAAGCAGAGACAAGCATCTGCTAATGCAACATTCACTTTCTCCTGGCCTCTCTGCACGTTCAGCTAAGCTCTGCCTGACTCAACAATGAGGGGGAAAAAAAAAAGCATCATCCCAAGGCCTTGTCACCCCAAGTGAAAGGAAAGCAGTTTCATTGAGAAGTCTTGAGCAGGCTGTGGCTAAGCTGTCAAAGCAGACAATAACATCCATGTATCCCAGCACTCCATACACCTGCTCTGACAGGACTTAAAAATAAGTCTCCAGAGTCAACAAACTTTGGTACCTCCTTCTCCTCCCACACTGCAGGGTCAGTTTTTGGCATGTCCTCCTCCATATGATGCAGAGCTGCTCATTGTTCTGCCAAGGAGCAGCAAAAGAACCTATGCTGAGATTTACTTTCAAAGCCTATCTTTTAACCAGAAATTAAGAACGAGCATGAGAAACAGCAAAAAAATGCCTGACAGGCCACAGATTTCTTGTTCAGTCCTGAGGAAATAATTTCACTGCCATGTCACTCTCTCAACTCTCTCATCTCATAAAAGAGATGCTTGTAAAGGTGCTGAGACTATGAACAAGTAAGCAGTGTAGCTGCACAGCTTCATGCTCCTATTACAGCATCAGTCATATGTCAGGTTTGGGCAGACACCCAGTCCTGAGGCAAGAAACTTCTAGTTACTTCTAGGACTTTTCCCTGGGGATCACAAAGCAACAGTTCCCTGCCTGTGCTGCAGGCTGGAACACTGATCTGCAGCTCAGGTACTTTCCAAATCACACATCACATTTTTCTACTCAACAGCCCTGAAGTGGTTTTCCTTCCATGCCCAAGTTTGCAAGTGTTCAAACCCAAGTAAACAGTTCTTGTTGACAAAGCCAAACCAAAAGAGTGCAGAACCCAAAGGGGGCAAGTTAAGTAAAGCTGCTCAAAGTGCAAAGGGTAACTGAACAGCTGATGGCAGCTGTTCTACCTCTAATCTTGCAATACTAACAGAGCCACTAACAAAGACAGCACATTATTTTCTGGGCACAAGGAAAGATGCCAGAAAATGGGAACTGAGATTACAGAAAGGCAGAAAAGACAGAAAAGTCTCCTTGAAATACACCAGGTTTTTGCCACAAATAGGATATGAAACTCGCTTAACTAAAGATCTGAGAGAAGCTGGGCAGACATCTCAACACATGGCAGAGAGAATAAAAAAAGCATCCCACCATCACAAGCATTTCCTAAAATTGCTATAGCAATCCACTAAAACTGTCACAACTACTAAGGAAATGAGAGTATTAAGGATCAGAAGCTGTAGACAAAAAAATCACAACCAAACAACACCAAAACTCAAACTCATGGAGTGGACAGTAGAGACTGACAAATTGGTGGCTGGAACAAAGCTTCCCTCCAGGCTTTTTTCTTTTTTTGGTTATTAATACTATCTCAAGTGAAACTATGTTAAAAATACCAGTCTTGTTGGCAACTGTTGATGGCATGCAGCATCTTTTTGACAAAATCTATCATTAGCAGCATGGGAACTACCAATTTCCAAAACAAACTAGGCAGTGGAATTTAGGATATGGAAACACAAATTTCATGAGGAAATACAGTGCAAAGCCTGTATATCAGACACAGGAAGCTGCTCTTTTTCTGACTCTTTCACAGTAATCAATCCACAAAGCTGCACTCATCTATACACACCAAGAAAAATCTGCAGAAGTTGCACTTTGAACCATCTAAGGTTTTAGTAGTATTCCATGAACAGTCACTCCCACCTGTCATCATTCCTGAACCAGAATCATGTCCATCTCTTGCCAAGTATTGGTATTTTCACCAGCCTGGAAGGTGAGCACATGATTTTTTCCTGTATCCAGAGAGACTCGATTAAAACCTGTTAAATAAAATCCTACCACTTAACAGAGCAAGAAGATAGATGATATTGCATCATCCAAATGATCACTCTCCTCATCTAAGAGGGTATTGAAGCAGCCAATCTGTTCTGGTGTGACTAGAGACTTATTTCAGCAGTTCAAGCAAATCCACAGCCCTTGGAGGACCAGATTCCTTCCTGATCTGAGGAGTGCTGAACACCTGCAGCCAGCTCTGGCACCAAGCTTGCAGCAGCTCACACTTACCTTCTAACTGAACTGCTGAGCAAACTTATAACCAGCTATAACCTGCAGCAGAACAACCACAAAACCAAAAGGAAAAGCCCATGCTAAACATCTCAAAGCATTGTTCCACAAGAATTTGTCAGTGGTGGTGCCAATTTAAATAGCTCACATGCACACTCAGAACAAGTCGAATCTGATCAGGAACTAATCTGTGTTCAAAACAGCCCTTTCACCGTTGTTTTCTTTCAAACCAGACCAACACCCCAGCCCAGTCCACTGTACACTGTTTTGTCAACTGAGGAGGAGCTGATTCAGCTGGTTTTTCTCAGGAACACCTCTTTTGTGAAGAATTTATGGCCTTCCTTGCAGCACACTGTATCACTTTCTCACTTTACATGTGGTGATTTCTAGAGCCATCCCTTGGATTGGAGCAGCCCCTCCCATCAAGCAAGATCCTGCAAGACCTTGATCTGAACACTTCAAGACATACAAACCAGTCACATTTCAAAACTCCTGCTTTCCAAACATACAGCTTTATGGAATTTATTACCAAGAGGGGGAGCCCTGTTCCCCACCTTTCACTTGCACACATTACAAAAACAAGTTACTGAATAGCAGGTGGCGTGCAGCCAACTCCCAGCGCCTCCAGCAATGGTCATCTCACCCCCCTGGAGATGACCTGCCCTGGTTTACCTCCCTCTCATGAACTGAAAGTGCCACCAACCACTGACAACGGCTGCACTGCCCAGAGTTTAACCTTCCCTCAAGGATCAGAATCTCAATCTGAATAGAAACACTGAAGGTAGGGTATAACCAGTGTTCCAGGGCAAGCTCCCTTCTTGCCCCTTAACACCATCAGTAAATGTACCATAGAGCATCTTTTTCTGCAGGGCTGGAGGAAAGAGAGTTCACAAGAACAACCACAGCCTTCTGGACTTACTGATGCACTTTAAGGCAAAATCCAGCAGCAGCACCGAGTGGAAAGTGCCAACTCAACAGATACATAAAAATTGCAGGAGCTGAAAGGCACAGCAGCCAAAGGGAACAATATACAAGGAGTGTGGGCTAACCCCAGCAGGCAGCTCAGCCCTGCACACCCCCAGTGTGATCAGGGAGAGAACTGGAAGTGCAGAAGTGAAAAAACTCAAGCGTTGAGATTAAAACACAGGGAAAGCACAAGCCACCACCCAGTGCTTCCATCAGCAGGCAGGTGCTCACCATCTCCAGGAAGGCAGGGCTCTGTCAGGCCTAACAGTGACTTGGAAGACAAATGCTGTCATTCCAAACAGCCCCCTTCCTCCTTCCTCTCCCAGCTTTTATTGCTGACCATGACTTCTGTGGTGCCCTCCCAACTCTTTGTGCACTCCCAGCCCACCTGCTGCCAGGGAGAGGTGACAAACAAAAAAGGCCTTGGGGTGTGTGAGCCAATGCAAAACAAGTAACCAATGCAAAACATTGTCATCCAGGCTCTTTTCACCACAAGTCCAAAGCTTAGCACCATCCAAGCACCATCCACTCTGTCCCAGATGAGTACCAATACCTTTATTTAATAAAAACTTTTTTGATTTTTTCTTAAAAAAAACTTATTCACGACAAGTAACAGACTAGCCCTTAAAAGCAGATTGGGAGGAAAAACTTTTTTCAATTTGCTCAGCAAAAAATACTGATGTTAACCCTGCCTTAGGAGGGATTGCCACATCTTCTGTGCTGTGGGTACTGCTAAACCCTAATCTGAGTAAACACTGGCTTTTCCACATGACTGCTGTTAGAGATAACAGTGAATCACTGCAGTTAAGAGTTCCCCCAGTCTCTCTGCTGGCAGTAAAGCCCGTTCAGAACTCCTTGTCCTCTCCTGGCACAGCCCTCTCTTACACAAGCTATTCACATCCTCTCCATTGTGCTAATCATTTCTTGTGGGGTTCCACTAACCCAGACCACTAAAGTAGTACAGACAAACAAACCACACACACACAAAAAAATAAAAGGATATATGCCATAAGGATGTAAATGTTTTCACACACAGAACTTCCAGCTTTCTGATGTATTCCTAGGATATCCTGAGTTAGTATTCAATAGTTCAAAAAATGTATTTTCTTGCATACAAGGCTGTTTATTTTGTTAATTACATGCAGGTGGCAGAAAGAGCAATGTATGCCATACATGATCAAACCACATCCCATCATACCACACTTGGAGAACTCCCACTACATGTAAGTGCTAACAATGAGCTTTGGGTAGATGACCTGATGATGCTCTATAGGGAACTTCTCTAGAACAACATTAAGTCTTTAGAAACTACTCAGACTAAAATCTTTCAAGACAAGCAGTACAAGACATCTGCCTCATAATACTAGGTTTCATTTTTTTGGTCTTCCATCTCAACTCTGTATGGGACACAGGATATCCAGCACCACTCAGGACAAGATGGACCCACAGGCAGGCAGTGGACTTGCTGTTTAATACAATTAATTTTAATTCAGATAACGAGCAACACAGCCATGCATGCTATTACTTACACAAGTAATTGTAAGAGACTGACTAGACCAAGAAGCATCTGGCCACTTCACCTCATTTTATCACCAAAACATTGAGGAACAGACTTTTCAACACATTCAAGAACTTCTTGCTGCTGCTGCTGCAAGCAAGGTGAGCTGAGTTTATCCATCTTTTGCCTTTGCAGAACCCACTGAGCAGTGCAGGCAAGGCAGTTTTCCTACCTGCAGCACCAGTGGGCTGAGCTTGAAAGGACTAACAGCTTCTGACGGGGGTGACTACAGGAACTCTGACTAAACCTGGCACAGGCACGAAGTGAGCATTGCAACCCTGACTTACACTGTTATTTTCAGGAAACATTTCAAGCAGCAACTGAAATGGGCTGGCGAGCTCAAAGCAGCAGCAACAGGCACTTGAGCTATTCAACATCTCAATACTCTGCTTGTTACTGACCCACGTGCATGTGCCCATGTGCACTCGTAAAGGGGGAAGTAGGAGAAAATAAATTTCCAAAAAAATCAAGCTGTGTTGGTATCCAAAAGAATATAATAATAAAAAAATCATCATTATTCTTTCCAGTAATATCTAGACATTTTTTGAGACTATCAGGAGTAATCAGGCACCACCCTCATGTCAAACACAGGTAGGATACCACTTTAAGTCATAATTACATGGCTTACAAATGCACAGTTGCAAAATAATCCATTTTCTTGATACTCTTGGCTGGTTGTTCCAGACTCACTGATGCACAGAAGAGATTATACCTAGATTAACCACTTATGCTACAAAACGTCCCCAGAATCACAGACAGCACATTTGACAGTGATCCCCCATTCTCACAAGTAAATGAAGCAAGGGGGTTTTCAGATGACTGAGCATAAAGAAGCAAGATGAACTCCTAACCAACACAGGCAGGGGCACATAGGAAATAAGTGGAATTGGAATTGCGTTGTCCGTGCTTAGATGTGAAGCAACAGGGCTTGGCAGAGCAGGCTGTGGTGTTTAATGGGGCTGCAGAGCACCCTAAGCAGTATTTGTGTCTCACTGCAGGTTACTGGCCACAGGAGCAGACCTGCCATGGAGCACAGGAAGAGGCAGAGGAGCAGGCACAGGGCACAGCAGCCCTGGCATCACCCAGCCCCACAGCACGTCTGAGCCAGGGAGCAGCTACAGCCCCCTGCAAACACCACTCCTGCCCTTGCCAAAAAAAGGCAGGGTTTGATTTCTGAACCTCTCCTCAGGGCAAGATCCAGCAGGAGGAAGGGAATGGGAAGAGGGTCCTGGAAAACACAGCAGGAGCCTGAATGACACAGGCAAAAAGAACTGCACAGCACTGATTACCCAGGACTCCTTAACACCTCGAATTCAGGAGAAGGTCATTTTTCCTTCCCATCACCAAACTCCTTTGGATATGCAAAAGGGGTGAAGAGCCTGCACTCTGATCACTTATTTCCAGGCAGAGATGGAAACCTTGCTTTTCACAGCAGACAGGACAACTAAGGATGTGCAAGGAGAGCAGAAGCCAACATGGGAATAAGTTCAGACCTTCTACAATGATCTACTCCCACCTACCCACAGCATTACTGTAGCTCTACCTTTTGTTGTGGTCAGGGAAAATATGCTTCCTTCTTCTCTTGCCTCCATATGTATTTCCAAAGATCTCAGTTTTACTGTAATATATGCATATTTCACATCTACCTACTTAATCCTAAATACTGTCTCTGAAGATACACAGAAAGCCTGAGCAATCTCTACTTCTTTATTGCAAAATTCAGTCATCTTAAACAAATGCAGACAGTGCTCTTTGGGAAGAGATTTAGGAAGAGAAATAATAATAGGAATTAGATATTAGGAGGAAGTTCTTTGCTGTGAGGGTAGGGAAGCACTGGAACAGGCTGACCAGGGAACCTGTGGATGCTCCATCCCTGGAAGTGCTCAAGGTCAGGCTGGATGGGGCTCTGGGCAACCTGGTCTAGTGGAAGATGTCCCTGCCCATGGCAGTGGGATTGGAAAAAGATTATCTTTAAGATTTGTCCCAACTCAAACTATTCTAAAATTCTATGAAATAAATTTCAAGTCCCTTACCACTCAGCGCAGTTTCTTACTAAACCTTTTCCTATACAGACTAACAGTTTTCCATGACCTGAGGAGGCATCAGGCTTCTTAATGTCTCCTACTGACGTACTTCGCCAAGTTTCACCCACTAGGCAAGTGCTGCCAACCCAAAATACCCATCAGTGGATATCTGGGGTGTATGCACACTGGATATTCCCTGGCTGTCCATGCCCAGCACCTGCACACAGTGAGCCAGAATAGGAAACACGTGTAACTTTCCGAGTCCAGGCGATGTGCGGAACCCTGTGCCCCCCGAGAGCAGAGGCCACGGCGGAGTTCAGCATCACTCCTGCCATTCCTACCGCTCCACAGCCCCGTACGCCCCACTGGAACTGCTCCAGAGCCATCTGGCCGCACTGGGGTGCCGTGTGCTCCGGGATGACCCTGCCCGGGCAGGGGGCTGGCCCAGCTGACCCCACCGCGGTCCCTCCAACCCGGCCCGCCCGGCGACCCCGCACCTCATCTCCACCTACACCAGTCACACGCGCATCATCGGACTGACATGACCGCCCTCCACCCAAACACTTCGCCGCTGGCCGAGCCGAGTCACGTACCACCACCCCGTGTGCCCATCCCCGGGCCAGCCCGTGTCTCTCCCGGGGCGCGGTGCCCGCTCCCGGCCCGGGCTCGGTGCTCCCGGGGACCTTTCCCGGGCTAATGGATCCTGTGAAACCGGCGCCGACACGGGGCCGCCGCGCATCCCTGCCCTGCCCTGCCCTGCCCTGCCCGGGCCGGCCCCGGGGCTTTGTCCCCGCCGCACCGGCCCTGCCCCGGGAGGACGGGGCTCCTCGCCCGCCGCCAGCGCGGCTCCCAACCGAGCCGTGCCCTGCCCTGCCCTGCCCGCGGCACCGCCCTCCGCCCCGGGCGCGGCGTTCAGGGGCCGAAGCGGCGTGCGGCGCTGCCCGGTGCGGGACTCACCGGCGGTGAGGGCGGCGGCGATCAGCAGCCACGCCGCGCAGGGCCGCCCCGCGCTGCCTCCGCCCGCCGCCATCTTCCAGCCGCCGCCGCCTCCCCGCGGCGCCCTCATTGTCCGCCCCCGGCCCCCGCGGGCCCGCCCCCCGCCCCCTGCCCCGCCCGCCCATTGGCCGCTGCCGCTGCCGATCACACACACCCCCCGCGCCGCGCTCGCCCCGCCCGTGCCCTGCCCCGCTGCTCCACGGCGATTGGACAAAGGAGCCATCAGTCAGATTCAAGTGACCTATGGGCGCGGGGAACGTGCTGTCCCGGCCCCCCAGCCGGGAGCCTCGCTGGCGCCCCCCCGCGGCCGCCCGTCGGTGCTGCGGGGGGCGCGGGCGGTGCGGGGCCGCTCCCGGCGCCCGGCGCATCCCGGGGGCACGGGAACGCCGAATCACGGAATCGCCCAGTCAGCGGGGCCGGGACAGACCTGTGAGATCACCGAGACCAACCTATGACCCAACACCACCGTGTCACCTTCACCACGGCACTGACCGCCACGTCCCGCCTCTCCTGAAACACCTCTCCAGCACCTCCCCGGATAGCCCATCCCAATGTCCCATCACCCTTTCTGGGAAGAAATTCCCCCGGATGTCCAACCTGATGCAGCTTGAGGCCATGTCCTCCTTGTCCTGTGGCTGGTTCCTTGGGAGAAGAGGCCAAATCCCCCCTGGCTCCTTTCAGGTGGTTGTGGACAGTAACAAGGTCATCCCTGATCCCCCTTTTCTCCAGGCTGGACATCCCCAGCTCCCTCAGCCGCTCCTGACAGAGCTCTGGCGCTGTCTGACATTCACCCTGCAGCGCGGGAAGCCATGGTACCCACCATTGCAGCTGCCACTGAACCCGTGTGGGCAATCACTGGCAGTCACCCCAGGGGAGCTGTGCTCCCTGCAGTCCTGGAACAGGGAACACCCCAGAGCTGTGGGGTGACCGTGGCCCACAGGGACCACAGCGGTTTGATCACTGTGCTGTGGTGTCCGGGCACTCTTGGCTGTGGAATCTCCTCCTGTGTGTGCATCACTCGGCCCAGTGTCCAACAGGGAAGTGGCAGCAGGAGCAGATCCTGGTGCTCCTTTAGTGTCCCAACCCTCGAGTTTCCCGGGGTGCACGTCACAGGGCTGGTTTGTCCCAAGGGAGGCGGGAGAGCGCTGCTCAAGCTCTGAGCACAGGCAGTGGAGGTTCCTCCTGCTGCACAGAAATCCTGCCTGTTGTTCCCTGCTAGCTCAGGGAGCCTGTTTCTGCCTGCATTGCCTGTGAGCACAAGCTCCTTCAGCAGCTCTCCTGCTGCTCCAGTCGCACAATCACCTTTTGCCTTTCGCCTGAAAATACCTGCTTGGAATTTCCCTCGGCTCGCTGACTGGACTTCCAGCTACTACACACCCCTGAGACCAGGCTTTCATCCTTCCCTCTTCCTCCTCTCTTCTGGGAACCTCTCTGTTGTGCCATGTATTTCCCAGCCATGCATTTTAAACAAGTTGCACAAGCTGAGTCATATCTCACTGAGGCTGTTGCTCACTGCATGCCTGAGCCTCCAGAAGGGTGCTCTGCCCCTGCCCGGTGCTCCCTGGATGCTGCTCCTCGCCCAGATCCCTGTGCCACCGCTTTCTCTGCCACCTCTGGGCACCCCATCACATCTGGGGGTCAAAGAGGCCACAGGAAAGGCCCCTGTGTGCCACGCTGAGCAGGGCTGTGACAAAGCAAGACTGCAAAAACACTGGCAGGTTATTTTCTTCCCAGCTGTGATGCCAGACACCACCTTACAGTTCTCGTGGGATTTAAAATGTAACAGCTTATGCATCCATTATTTATACCCTAAGGGGAAGCTCTGAAGCACATTCCTCATCTAACTGTTGTATGTGTTTTCCAGAAACCCAGCCTAGCAGAAATCCAGGGCACCTCTTGGGAATAAATATCAACAACACAGTCAACTCAGTATTACAGGGAAATATCACCTCGTTTGCTTGGCACCTCATTTGACTTCCCGTGTGGGTGGGTCTTTAGCCAATCCATCAATACACCTGCTTTCCAAATGGAGCAGAAACTGATAGGCAGTGGCAAGACTTTCATTCCCAGCCCTTTCTCATCAATATTTCCTCAGAGCTCTTCCTTTCCATGGAAGAGCTCCACCCAACCTTACAGCTCTCCTGGGTGTCTGGAAGTGTTCTCACCAGCATGGGAGCACCTCAGAACCCAGAGTTCACTGTCTACCTCCAGGTCCTCCAGTACTGCACAGTTATAAACTCTTCAGGCCTCTGAAGAGGCCAAGCTTCACCATTCTGGGTATTTTTGCAAGATAGTAAACCTAAAATAATAATAATTTTTAAAAATTGCATTTTTCTTATTCTCAAATTGACTCTCTTTCACAGAGCTCACACATTCCCTTTTTGTGCACTAAACTTGATTTGGCCACACAAAGCCCTTACCTACCTTCCCTTCCCTGACAGAGCTGAGATCACTTTGCCACAGGAACAGCCCTGACCTCCGTGTTTGCTGTGTAGTGATACAGAAGTTCACTACAGAGAACACCTGGGACAACATCTGCATTCTTTATCCAGATAGATATGATCAAATTATTCTCTTCTGCTACTTCCAGAGAGGAAAGGCGGTGCTGGGACAACTTAATTTGTCCCAAGGAACATGTATTGCATCTTCTTGCTGTGTATGTTAGAAATTCAGACCTTTGTTATCCTTGTTATCCTTTGTTTTGGACAGGTCTCTAGTAGCTTGCCACAGAGAGCAAGCAGGATTTTGGGGTTAAAAAAAAAATGAGGGGGATAATAACTTCTAGGAGGAGAAGAAAATATATTTAGACTGATTTTACATTTTTAATGGTTTTGATTGTTTTCTCTTTACCCTGCATCTCTGTACGTCTTAGAGGAATTGTACAGTATACAGTGTGTAGTGTGCAAAGATATGCACTCCTGCAAAAAATATCCCACCCAACACACTCATTTTGAATTAGCAGTAGAAGAACATGAGAAAAAAAAAAAAAAAAAAAAAGGAAAACATTGTGTGCCCCTTACAGCAATATTTTTTCTTTGCAAGTCGGGAGAAGCTGTGACTAGCAGATAATGCCACATTCATGTTTACTTTGGTTAAATAGAAACGCAGGGCTTTTTTCAAAACTCAAGAGCTGGCAGCAGCACAGTAATTGCAGACAGACTTTGAAGAGTTTGGGAACTATTTTTTCACAGTCAGTGTTGTTGAGGCTGGAAGGGATCACCGAGCCCAATGCCTCTGCCAAGGCAGGGTCACCTTGAGCAGACTGCACAAGGAGACGTCCAGGTGGGATTTAAATGTCTCCGGAGAGGGAGAATCCATGAGCTCCCTGGGCAGCTGTTCCAGTGCTCTGGCCCATCAGCAGAAAGAAATTCCTCCTCATGTTGAGTGGAACTTTTTGTGGTTTGGTTTGTGGCCACTGCTCCTCGTCCTGGCACTGAAAGGAGCCTGGCACCATCCTCTTGCCCCCCACCTCTGAGGTGTTTATTTACACACACTGACGAGATCCCCTCCCAGTCTTGTCTTCCATAACTTGGCTTTGTCATGGTTTGGTTGAGAAGAATGTCTTGGGTCGCCCATTATGCAAGGATAAGTGTTCTCAGGAAAACTTAGGATGGAAAAGGATGGGAATGATGAGCTGTTCCTGCGCTGAATGGACACTCAGGAACAATTTCACTCATGGGTCTTCCTGATAACCTTGACACATAAGAAAGCACATAAAATGGAAGCAATTTGTCTTCCTCTCTCTCCCTCCTACCCTTCCCTCAGCTTCTTGGAACTGGACGATAGGCAAAATTAGTTTTGAGACTGCAGAGAGGCAAAACCCAAGGTAACACTGACCTCCGCCACGACCACCATCAGCCTTCCAAGGCTCTCTTTTTAAGCGTGTCTGCATAAAATCATCATCTGTAAGTTAGGAAAGTAACGCTGCCTCTACTCGGCTGTGGCACAGTTTGAAATTATGAAGATAAACCACGATTTTTTCACCTCACGGAGCTGGGGTTTGTGGCCTAGCTGCCGCGGCCCACGGCAAGCCGCCTACGAGCGGGTTTCGCACCCGCGGGGAGACGCGGCTGCCGGGGTGCCCGTCAGGAGCCCGGGGAGCGCCGGCGGCCGCAGGGAAGCGCCCGTGTCCCTCAGGAACCGGGAACACGGCGGGAATCAGGGCGGGCCGCGGCTGTCCCGGGCAGGGGGTGCGCGGGGTCACCGCAGAGTTCCTGTGCAGGGGAGAAAACGCACTTTCCATGGCGGCTCGTTGGTCTAGGGGTATGATTCTCGCTTAGGGTGCGAGAGGTCCCGGGTTCAAATCCCGGACGAGCCCAGCTTTTTTCTTTTCTTTTTTTTTTTTTTAATCATCTTCTTTCTCCTCAGCAACGGTGGCTCCTGCACACAGCCAAAGGACAGGGACGGGACTGACAACGAGACCCACTCGTTCCGTTTTAGCCCAAAAAAAGCGTTAAGAACCCACCGAGAACCGGCCGCTCCTCTCCGTCTCGCACCGGGCGTCACTATTCCCATTTTTCCCAGGCAGATTCCCGCCTTCCCCCTCTCTCACCGAGCCGGCGCTGCGGGGCCGCTCCTGGCCGTTCCGAGCGGCTGAGGCCGGGCCCGCCGTGCCGCCCGGGCCCCCGGTGCCGGTGCCGCTGCGGGCGGGCCTGGGGCCCAAAAGCGCAGGGGGCCCCGCGGCGGCAAAATAGGAGGCGCAGCGCGCCCCTTTCCCAGCGGGCTCGTCCGGGATTTGAACCCGGGACCTCTCGCACCCGAAGCGAGAATCATACCCCTAGACCAACGAGCCGCTCTGTAGGTACCTTTCCAGCTCAGCACTTCACTGGCGTCCCGCCTCCTCCGGGCCTGGCCGCTGAACCTCTGCCTGTGCAGGTCTGCCCTTGCTGACCCCCGCCAGCGGCTTTCCCGAGCGCCCCGAAACACACCGCTGCTCTCCCGGACTGCAGGGGCTGCGGTCATTTCTCTTTGCTCGTCCGCTCCGTCTCCTATCCCAGGATAATCCCTGGCATCGCCCTTCCCCCGACCCCCCGGCTCCGCTCGTTAGCGACGGCTCCGCGTCCCCGCGCGGGGGAGCAACGGTCCCCGCGGGCTCCGCTGCTTTCCCCGCGCAGATCCCGCTCCCGCGCTCACCCGAGGGGCGCAGGAACAGCCCAGCTTTCCCATTCCCACTTCCACTCCCATCCCACTCCCGCCCCGCGCCCGCGGCGGCGCTGGAAGCCGGGGGAGCGCATTCCCTGGGGATGGGGGGGCGGAGGAATGGGACACCCCGCTCCCCCCCCCGCAGCGGCTTTGGTTCGCCCCGGGCCGCGCCGCGCGCTGCGCCCCCTGGCGGTGGCGGGGGGCGGCACCGGGTCCCCGCGTGTCCCGTGTCCCCTGTCCCGGTGCGCTCGGACCCTCCGGGGCTGATCCACGGGCAGGACAAGCCCCCGCGGGAGACACGGGCACCGCCTGGGGGTTCTGAGCCCACGGCATCCTCCTGGCTGGAATCCCGCTTGTCCCTGATGTGCTCTGTCCCGCTAATGCGTCCTGACATCCTCGTGTTTCCATGCCTCTGCATCCCAGACTTCTTTCAAAGTCTTACTCCTCCTCCCTGTTCTTCAGTTGCTGTCTCAAATTTAAATTTTGAACTCCTAATGCCGATGGAAATCTCACCCATATTTTGCCTGCTGCTACCAGTTCTGTCTGTTCTTCCTCGGGCTTCTTCATCTCTCCAGGAGGAAACAAAACACACAGATTTTTGTTTTGCTTTTATTCCACCATTCATTTATTCTGTTTCTCCCTCGGGTTTCCATTCCCGTGCTCGGGACACACATACACAGGCACACATATATCTGTACGTACAATAGGGCACAAACACTCACATCCAGATGGGACTCTCTGCTCAGAGAAGAAACAGGGGCAGCCAGTGATTGCAGCCTGCCCTGGAATACAAGCTCGAGCAAGCAGATTAAAATGGATTCAAAGACAAGGATGCTCCACAGCATGGCTCAAAAGGGTGTGGAGGTCACGTTTGCCAACAAGGCCATGATAATTCAGAAGGGGAAGCGCTGCTGGCTCTTCTCAGCACGTGTGACCTCAGTCCACATCACAGTACGGACATTTTGTTCTGTGGGGCCAACACAGCTCCAGGCACCGCTGCCAGGAAACTGGCCATGTATGGTCTGACATCCACCTTCCCCCAAATACTCTGCAGATTAAAATTGTAGTGACTGCTAACTCATGATTTTTAGTGGCCCAAGAGTGAATTCAAATCTAGTACAGTACTTAGGAGGGACTGGCTGTCTGAGCTCCACCAATTCAGCCGGGCAACTCTGCTGGAAACTCAGCCAGCCTGGACTCCTTCTTTGACCTGCACAAAATTAACTGGCTGTTTCCAGGAAGCTGGGATGCTTTCTATACTGAGTGGCTCTTGGTGGCCACACACCAAGCTTCAGAATGAACTGGATAAGGTCTGGAAGTGAGAAAGGCTGATGGGCAAGCAGCCCTTCTAAATCTGGACTGAAGCCCAGAGCCAGATAAGAGAACTTGCCCTGCTGACCTACTCAGCACAGGTTTTCTTTGCACACAATCTGCTGGTTGTCACTTTGCACCACACTAAAAGCACCCCAAAGCTGAAGCACACAAGACCTACCAGCCTACCACAGGTGGCTGCTTCACAGATCAGCCCCACTTCAAAGGGATTTTATTTTTATATTTTATATTTATATATTTTTATGATCAATGTTCTAGGAGTTTTCCCCATGTTAAGAGTTCACATTGTCTGCCATAAAGTACATATGGAGAAAACATACTGTTTCCTATTGTTAAAACATTATTTAGTGAAGTTTTATACCCAAAGTACTTTAAAAGAAGCTACCAAAAAGGCACCATACATGTATGTATGTACGTAAATTATGAACTTCATCTCAGACCAATGTAGGGGAGAAGAAAAAGACATTTTGGAGCAGGATGGAGAAGCAGAAAGACTGTGAGTGGTGGTGGCTGTTGGCTCCAGGACAGCAGGTATCAGGTCTCTCAATCCCCAAATATCACCAAGGAATGCCAGCCATCACCAGAGTTTTGAACTCTGAAGAGATTGCAAACAGTCTCCTGTTCCAGCTGTCCCAAAATATGACGGTGCAAAGCAGAGAGCCAGGGAGTGGGCACATAGCTCTTGTGATGAGTCTGGACCTCAGGAGATTTCTGCATTCTGCTCCTCTCCTGCTACTGAAGGTTTTCCAGTAGCTTCCATCTCAATTGGGTTAGATGGCTAGCATCCACATGTTAAATCTCCTCTGCCCTGACTGGGTATGTCCTTTTGAGAGGGGAAAATAAATAAGGAAATAATGAAAAATAATCAGGGGTCTAAGCAAAGACTGTGCTGGGAAGTCCTGGGGATACTTTGGTGGTTTTTGTGCTAGGAGGCAAAGGTGAACTGCAGCCTGAGCCCCAGAATCCTTCCTTCAGCTGCTCCTTGCCAAACCAAGGAAGCATTTGAAGAGGAAGTGGCTGAAGTGAGATGAGACACATCCTCAGGCATCTGTGGCTATGTTATCAGCGGTTATAGCACACTCAAGAGGGTGCATGGAACAAGGCCTGCTTCAGCCAGCAGTCTGAAGTTTTTATTTCAGTAGCAAAGGCCCATGTTTGCATGCTTTCAGAGCCTGTCATGAAACTGGTGTGCCCTGGGTTTGCTGGCAAAGCTAACAAGCTAAACACACAGGGAATAGATATATGTACACATGTATACATACAACATGTGCACACATATAAATACTTATATGTAAGCAGTCATTTTGATATGGTGTATATCAATGGTTACTGCTGGGGAAATGTGCTTTTTACTGCAAGTACTTTCAGATTACTTTCAAAACAGCAATGCAGGAGTATGCCTGGTGACCAGAGCCTCTCCATTATACTCAATCCAGAATCAGCTTTGCTTCTTTTCCATCCTCTCTGTAACACCACCCAGGAGGGATGGTTGTTTTGAGTACCCTGCCTCAAAGGGCCTGAGATCTGAGACTTTGGACATGTAGGGAGCAGCAGTATTGCTGTGTTCTGTCACAATTGCCATTTTTGCTAACAGCAAAACCCTCAGGTGGCCTTAGGAGCCACCATCATGCTGGGCCATCTTACCTGTGTGCCACAGCTACGCTGTGCCCTGGTCCTGAGTGACTGACACTGAAGGCTCACTGCCAGTCCCTAATCCCACTGCATCCTGTGCCACTGCTGTTTCTGCAGTGTCTGGTGTTCTCTGTGTGTCTGTGCTCTCACTGCCCTCCTTTGTTTCAGCTTCAGCTTCCTCCTTCTCCTTGTCCCCCTTTCCTTGTTCACAGGCAGTGTTTTGCTGCTCTTCTCCCTGGGGACTGTCACACATCTCATTGTTTGCAGAGGGAGGCTGAGGAGAGTTCTCCTCTCCTGGGGCATCATGACACACTTCCTCCTCCTTTGTATTCCCTGTGTTATTCTTGCAAGGAGTAGTTTCCTCTGCCTGTTTTTCCCCTTTTTCCCCATCTTCTGATCTACTGGATCCTTTCCTTGACGGGGGCTTCTCATCAGACTCTGCCTGTGGCTTCTGCTCTTTGCTCCCTTCTTCTTCACCCTCTGATCTGCTGGATCCTGTCCTTGATGTTGGCTTCTCTGCCTGTTTCTTTTGCTCTTTGCTCCCTGTTTCCACCTCCTCTGTCTTGCCGTTGGGCCCAAAGACCTCATCTTCCCTGGCCCCATTTTCTGGAGAGGACAAGTTGAGCCCTAAATCTTCCCCGTCTCCGTACTCGGACAGAGATCTCCGGAACCTGCGGGAGGGAGGCCGGCGCTTTATCGATCCTCGCGTCCGCACCTGGGGGCAGGAAAAGCAGACAGGGAAGCAGTCAAGAGAGTGGTAATGGGAAGCAGGAATGCACAGCAGAGGAATACATCACTGGATGTACTAGCCTTTTCTGCTCTTGGCAGTTTGGTGGTTAAGGAAGGAGGCAGTACTCCAGCTGGTGAAGGTGAATGCGGGTTATAGCTCTTCACTTTACTGCCGAGTGCTCTGGTGACACCTGACAAACTGCTGTGCTGTGTGGCTACCAAAACTGAGCCTCAGCCACCTCAGACATTCACTGGTATGTGGCACCACCTGCTCACAGCACTCCCTGGCACCAGCCACCCCGTTACTGCTGAGCTGAGGTGTTTGGGTCCTGCCTCTTCATCCCTTCCTTCCATCCCTGGAACAGGAAGGCTGCTTGGAGCCACTGGCAGGCAGAGAGGAGACTCCACACAGCTACAGAAAGGCTGTTTGGAACCTGGTGCATAGATCTTCTCTCTTGGCCACCAATACACACTCTTACAGCAGGACTGAGGGCTCAACCTCCTCTTCATCTCCAAGCAATAGGCAAGCCTTGTGGAATGGAGAAATCCTAGCATGGATATCCTACCTTGTTGTAGAACTGCAGCTGAGTGCCTTCTGGGGGCTGATCAAAGCTGACTGGCGTCTCGCTGGGCTGGGACTGAGTCCCTGGGCTGGTGGGCGTGGACGGGGGCGTGCCGAACGGAGAAACCAGGACTTTCAGCCCAGGGCTTTTGGGAGACATTCCCGGCAGCAGAGCAGCTGGAGAAAAAGCCAGATTGGCCTGCAATGAAAAACCCCCATTAGGGGATGTGTGACAGCAGAGTGTGCTACACACGATAACCACACAGGGGAACCCCTGCCCTGCTACATCTCTCAGCTGTCACAAGCCACAGACCTCCCGGTTGTGCTGGTGACACTGTCAACAAACAAGTCTCGGCAGAGAAGTTATGACTGGACATTTGTCTTTCCCTGGCAGCTGGAACTCTGGACATGTTCTTTTGTCATCCTGAGGCCTTTTGGGATTTTCCAGTGCCCCAGCCAAGCCACCACAGTCTGCAGTGGCTGAGCTGGCAGAAAATCTGAACGTACAGCCAGCAATGGTTCAAGATTTAAACCCTCCCGCGTGCACCCAATTGGAGCTCGCCTTTTCCAGCCTGATCTGCAGGTCCTGCAGAATGACTTGTGCCATTGTGAGAAGACCACGGAAAGCAGCAAGCTTGTGATTCACTGTGGCAAAACACTTCCTGCTGGCCTCTCAGTGAGCAGCTCCCCTAGGCAAATGTCCTTGGGTGCATCAGGAGGGACAGTGCTATGAATAGGCTCAGGTTGTGTCAGGGTGGCCAGGAGGCTCTGGAGTGACACGTGCTGTGGGGACAGGCAGCTGGCAGGGGCAGGGCACTCTGTTTTCAGGCCATCGAGGGCTGAGCTGCCCTCAGGAGCACAGCTCAGGCACCACAGAAGCATAAAGAGGGCAGGAAGTGCCGGGTGTGTTTGTGTGTATCTGTGGGAACCCAGATGAGGGAAGTGCAGTGCAGAGCTTCCAGGCACACACACACGGGACACAGCCAGAGCCTGGAAAACACGCCCCAATGCCAGGATTGTCACTGCCTGTGCTCGGGGCCAGCTCCCCAATGGAGTGCAGGGGACTCAGTGTGAGTGACAATGCTGTAAGGAAAGAGCTGGAGGAAGTCTCAGCCAGAGCTTCCCTGACTTTCTCTCAAGAGCTGCACTTAAACAGAGGGTCCGGCCCCTGCTCCAGCAGTGTTGCTGCTATGCCCATGCCCGGCCATGTACTCCACAGATCCAAATGATCCTGATCCATGCACTGACATGCTCACAGAAACACATGGGAATCACTGCACTGCTTCTGGTGCCCGTTACAATTTCCAGACCTGCTCTGCCTTCCTCTTTGTGTGTGGTGGGACTGGTTCCTCCCCAGTGAGGCCACTGCCCCGTTTACCTGGCTGTCACCCCTGGCCCCTGCATCCCCTTCCCCTCTGGCTGCTCTGCAAGGGAAGTAGCTGTGACCAATGCCAATAAATTTTAATTTGCTGGGGAAGCCATGTGGGTTCTGCCAGGACCTACCTGCAGCTTTTCAATCTTGGGTGAGCTTTTCACTTTGACCTTGGGAATGGAGCAAGCATTTGGCGACCGCTTCTGCAAAATAGAATGAAACAGGAAAACGTCACAGTGTAGGAGGTGAAAAAGAGGAAATACAATAAAGGCAGAAAACTTGGAAGAGATAAGCAGAAACTGCTGGTAGGGAAGCAAATTAAGCTTCATACAGTGTTTCCACACAGAAGTTTCCTTTTCTTCATTCCTGATCCCATTCTCCTTTTGATATCTAGCCATCCTAGGGCTAGATACATGTACTCCTCCTCTGGGGTAAAAGGGCTGCTGTCTGAAGTGTCTGAGTTATGTGATGCTTGATGGCTCTGCTCCTACATTGCCTTCACTAAGGTATCTAGCCTGTGGCACAGTTTCCCCTGGTATTATTTCAGGACCAGGCAGATTAAAATTCTACCTCTTAAAGCCTTAAGGTTGGCAAATATTGTGAACTGTCTGTAATGGGAAAGACTTTCTGCCACCACTTGAGTAACCAAGGTAAAGGATATCCAATTAGTATAAGCAGGAAAGGCCTAAATGGCAGGAAAGGCTGAGCTATGAAAAGGCTGGAAGTAGTTTGAGAAAGAGAGAGCATTGCTTTGAGGAGGGGTATATTGCTTTTTTCAGAAAAGCGAGGAATCTAGTATTTTAAAACTTAATGTTCCTTCAGCATGGAGGCAGCAAGAGCCTGTAGTTCTCAGGTAGGAAGGACAAAGAACTACCTGCTTTTTAAAGGCAGGTGACAACATGAAATTTGGTGGGTAGACCTCATACTCTGAAATACAGAAGGACAGAAGTGACCAAAGAGGGCCTCAGTGTAAAATTTTGTAGAGTAGCAGCCAGCTTACTGGCACCTGCTCATTCAAGGGTCCTAAAGAAATATCCTGTGGGTATTGCCAACAAACCCTCTCTTCACTCTGGATTAGGCACACTCCATCAGTGTGCCAAGGGTGAAAACAAAAGCAGTAGAAATGGGCTGTGCATCCATGCTGCAGGAGCAGGGAACAGCATGGAGCTGACTCTGGGTCAGTACACGTGTGAAAGCAGGGGCAGGTTTGCTGCTGTGTGATTGATGGCTTTGGCTGCACAGCCTGACCTCTCTGCCACCTCCAAACTCATGTCTCAAGAGAGAACAGGTTGCAGAGAGGAAAGACCTTGTCCCTCTGTTAAACTGATACTCACTTGCTCATCATTGTCACTTGTCTCAGTTTTGTGGGAATACAAGGGAAGGGAGCAGGGCGGTTTCCTCCGAGTTGGCTTATGTGGTGGTACCTAAGAGAAGAAAACAACCAACTCAGCAGCAGGGAAATCAGGTTTCTTAAAAAGGAAGTGAAATTCAAGCACCAAAGGGCATGCTGTGTGAGTGACCTGCTCGGGAGGCAGGGCTCAGCCTGCCCAAATGAGTCATCCAAAGGCAGCAAAAGACAGTATTGGCACATGGGTGTGCTTTTGGCATCTAGAACCCGGTCCTAGTGTTGGAAGAGTAGTTTGGATCTCATTCTTTGCACAACAGACATTCTTCTAAGCTGTGGAGGGTGGAGAAGCCTTCCCAGAAACTTTGTCTGCAAAGCATCCTGCTGGAAACCCCTTCACACTGGAGAGGTTGTAACTGTTCTGTTTCCTGTCATTACCAGGATTTCCTTTCAATGAGTCTCAGCTGCCTACCTGGTTCATGATTTCCTACTTTATGTCTCATATTTCCAGGGCAAAAAGGGGAATTCTGACTTTTTCACAATTTCATCCACATTTGTTTCTCTTGAATTAAGGAAAGCAGCACACAGGGACAAGGCCTCAGCTGCAATCTTAAATTTGACTAAAAAACAGATTCTCCAGAGGAGAAGGAACAAGGCAACTTAATGGCAGGGACACTGATTCCTTGTGAATGTCCTTGGACTCTCAGATCTGTGAGACAGCTCCCTAGGAAGGAAGGGATGCATAGCACATAACCATTGCTCTAGTCTTGAAGCCAAGCCATCTCTATTTTTATGCCAGGTTTGTAGTCTCCTGCCAAGCTGTTAACACACTTTTCATGTGTTAAAATAAATAATCCAAAATAACTGGCTAATATTTGGAATCTTGGATAAGATCCACAATAAAGTATTTGGATAATTTTGTTACCTTCTCACAGGCTGGCATGTGAAAAGTTGGATTATGGCATCTCTGCCCTCTGTACAGTTGGCTGCCTTGGTGGACCTGGTGTCACTTAAATTTTGGAGGTCCTGCATCTCTAAGCAGCCCAGGGCAGCTCTGCCCTCATCCTTGTGTCATGCCAGGAAGCAAGAACGTGTCTTGTGGAAACCCCACCATTCTGCAACCATGAAATCCTGTGCTGTGTCACACTGGATGTGTCAGAGGTTCCCTGGTTGACAGGATTCCTCTCTGCTGGCATGGGCCAAGTAAGGGTTAAAGACCATCCCTTGGGCCATTAATCTGAAGCCAGCTTGAGAAAGCTGGTGGGGAAGTGACAGATGGCTTGGAGAGAAAAGACAGGAAACTTTGTCCTCCTCTGTCTCTGGAGAAAATTAGTTTCCTTGCACTGTGAGGCCCCTCCACACTGCCCTGGCTTGGGAGCAGCAGAGGTCTGCAGATAACACAAGAGAGGCCTGGGAACTTTCTGCCTTCTGAAGGGTGAGGGACTTAGTGCAATTAAATCCCATACCTTCAAAAGAGGAAATTACTGTAATGGGACAGACAGAGTGGTGTGCTGGTGACTGAAGGAAAAAAAACAGTGCTTGGGAAAGGACTGGCTATTCCCATCCTGGGAGTGCTAACCTCTGATAGATGATGGCAAGCCAGCCCTGCAGGGCAGAGGTCACCACTGCATCCAGCCAAAGACAGGAGGGGTGACAGGGAGGATACCCTGAGGGCAGGCTGCCATCAGGAGCTGAGTGGCAGAAGGGAGCAGTTCAGTTTCAAAAGACGCCTGAAAAGTGTCACCAGCAAACATTTATGCTTCTAAAAGAAAAAGGCATAAGGATACAGGAGGCTCTCTGAAAATGTGAACCTCCTTTCCTAAATAACCCTGATTTCCCTTCTTCCTGAGAGAGGTATTCTAGTGTTTTGCTTAGCTGGAGAAAGTCAGCGTGTGAGACAATGCTTGGCATAGTGGGATTTCATTAAAATAAAGTTTCAGCGTGATAGAGACAGGCAGAGTCTGAAATATCATGGGGAAGAGGCAGTGAAGGTGAGTAAAGAGGCAGCTTTCTCTGAGACTTACACAGAAGTAATAAATAACCTAGAGGAAACCTCCTTTTGTGAACGAGGTGCTGATGATCTGCCACTGGCTGCTACAGCTGCATCATCTGTTGTTTGTTTCTTTCCCCACTAATATTGGCTATTTCATTATTCATTGCTGCTGTCTGCCGACAAAGGCAGCCCAAATAGGACAGGCATGCACTGCTGTCTGCTGCTGGTGGATAAATCTATGCACCCTACCAAGCTCTGCAATGCCTTGGTTAGTGTCTCTCCCAAAACATGGCTCTACCAAAACACTCATCCACCAATCAGAAATGCATGGAAGACACAGCCACAGCTTGCATTGCATGAGGAGATGAATCCTTTGTGCAGATCCAAAATCAAGGTGGATTCACGCTCACTGATGTTCCAGCAGGAAGAGACAAGTGATTAACTTCCCACTCAATTTCCTGCTTACCTCTTTTCCTGCACCTTACCTCTTTTCCAGGGATATTGGCTGCTTGCTCTTTGAACTTCCCTGCTAGCTGAGCCACTGAGGGCGATGCTGACTTGTCCACCTCTGAGTTGGTCTCTGCTGGCCTGTTCTGACAAACCAGGAACAAGAAGTTGTGAGTGAAGGTTGGGAAAAGCAAGCCTGTGTATGTGTTACAAAGTTCAAGAGTAAGCAAGGACTTGAAGCAGAGTTTCTCACATCTGGCATCAATCAGCCAGCCTGAGAGCAAGAAGTTTTGGAAGACAGGATTTAGCAGCATTTTCAAATATCCCAAAAAATCAGTAATTCATGCAGAGCCTTTCAGCTCCAGCTGAAGAGCCTACACTCAGTAGTTTTCAATGGAAGCAAACCAGGTGTCTCAAGCCAAGTGTCTGTTCCTCTTATCCATGCAGTGAGCAGATGGAGCAGGCAGTAATGTACATTCCCATACACATCCTCAGCCTTCCCATACCCTTGTTACTGCCCTGGTCACCATCAGCTTTGCTTTTCCAGTGGTTCTGCTGTGAGAAGCCATTCCCAGTCCTCACAGCAAGCCAACATCTGCTTAGAGATGTGTCCCTTGCCATTCTGCTTTTTTCTCAGTGAAATACTGAGGCGGGGGGGGGGGGGGGAGGGGGGGGAAAGGAGGAAATACCATGGCTGAGAGAAGCTTCCCCTCCCCTGGGTCCACAGCAGGATGAGAAGCAGAAGGTTTGTGCTGGAGTCTGGATGAAGCAGCTCTTCCCACATCACAATGCCCTGGTGTCATCCCACATTTACCTTGTTCTCTTTGCTACGTGTCTATTGAGCAGTGTGAGTAGAAAGCCTTGAAATCAAAGCTGATGAAAGGAAACCTTTGTTCTTCACCTCCAGTATCTGATGCCGGGGAAACCGAACCAGAGGAACTGAGAATAACTAAACAACAATTGTTATTCCAACCAGGAATAACAATAACCAGGCTACGAACCATCAGTATGGAACCTCACACCTCACAGCTCCCTGTGCCACCACCATGAACCCATGAACAGCACCACACTTCCCACCCCACTGCCTCAATGCCCTTTCTGCTTCTCTGGGTTTGTTTGCACGGTGGAAAAAGGCCTTTCCTTTTCTCAGAGAGCTGTAAATAAATGCTACCAATCAATGTTATCTTCTTTTTCCCAGGCCCACAAGCCCCTGTAGGTGTCTGCCATTCCCTGTTAAATTTCCCATACACTTTGGAATAGCTTTCCTGAATCCAAGGAAGTCATATCAAGCTGTCTTGTCCCAGTGACCTTCATGCACCTTCCCCTCATCTATTCACTTTTCATTGGTGTAATTACAGGGAGGGAAAGTGGCAGATAATGGAATGGAAGAAAGAGTGAGGTAAGCAGATCAGCAGGGCCACCTGCTGCACATGAAAAATGATGGCTGGACTTAGTGGGGAGGGACACCAGTTGCAAGATGCAGGCTGTGCCTCCCTGCTGTGAAGGGAGGGCAGGCTGGAAAGAGGAAGGAAGGAACAAAGAATGAATCTGGAGAATGCAGGATGGATTGGCAAGCTTGGCTCATCATTCCATCTCCCAGCATACCTGGGCATGGCAGAATGGACACCTGAAGCATGGACTCAGTTGAAACTAAGCAGCTGCAAGTGTTCTGTCTGTGGCAGAAAGGCTGCCTCCCTCATAGTCCATTTTTCTCCAAGAGCTTCTCTGACAGCCCTTTGCCTTTACCCAGAAAAGCCACTGAACTTCCTCTTGGCCTCCCTGACCTCTTGTTTCTGGGGTGAATTTTTCCTTTCTTTCATTTTCTTTTAATTTCAGCCTGAAAACACAGCTGCCTTTCTTTGATGCGAGCTGGGAGGCCAGCACGGTTCCATGGGTGTCTTGTGCCGGGGCGCAGGAAGCACTGAACATGCCATTCTAAGATTAGCTCCAGTAGCCCACGGGGCTGTGTCCTCCACAAACTGCCAGCTGCAGACTCTCCCATTACAGAAAATAAAGAGCAGGAAAGGATCCTTTACTCAGGTCCTTTCTTACACTGCTGTGCTGTATCCAGCTTTTTTGCAACTTTTTTTTTTCCGCCCCCAAGTGACGTGCCAGGCTCTGCCAGACCAGAAGTGTCTTCTGGTCGAGGGAAAGTGCTGTATTTGGGTGCAAAAAGTTCCCTTCCTCGCACTGCAAGGAGAACATAATTCCTCTGACTTCCAGGAACAGGGCTGGTAGTCTCCCTCTCCTCCTTCCCAACAGCGTGAGGAAGGTGAAAAACCTCATTTTATCACTTTCAACCCAGAGTGCATACCAGCCCTCAGCCTCTTCCACACCTAAGACATCTGCTTCTCTCACCCCAGAGCTCTCTCCTGCCTCACAATATTAACTATGCAATCTCTCCCACTCCTGGTCACGTTTCCCACCTTGGTGAAATAACCACTACTTTTCTAAATGGTGATGAGAAGTAGCTCTGCTCCTTTTCTCTCTCTCTCTCCTTTTTTTTTTTTTTTTTTTTTTGCAATAATGGTGAAATTACTCAGACATGATTTTTGTGCTTTTTGCAGACAACTGCTGATTCTTCCCCTTTTCAGAATAAAATCACGGTCAGTCTGCATGGACTAAAACCACTGAGCTAAGGTTAAAAGCTTTGTCCATCAGTAATTTGGTGACTGCTACTCTGAGGCCTTTTACTGTTCCATAAAAATAAGTGTGTAAGCATTGTATATTCTGAAAAATGTCAGACAGAGCTGTACAGGGGAATTGCACCATCCCATCAATGTAAGCTTGGCACTGTCTGCAAAAAAAGGAAGTGCAACTACCAAGTTCTCTGCAAGGGGTTTGTTTCACTTTTCTCTTCCAAGTAAGTTTATAAAATTGAGTAAATTTGAAAATGGTTTTCAAAACCATGTTTCTTCATCTGCTTTTAAAACTGAGCCTAGTGCCTGGTAGCAGCACTGGGGAACAAAGTTCTGCTTTTATCTGTGTCTGAGGTATAAATGTGCCAACTTGAACCTCCCAAACCTCTCCTTCCTCATGCATCAGAGTCCTTGCCTCTATTGCGAGAGCAAAACTGCCCACCAACCCCTGACTCTGCAGGTTGTGTGAAGGGAGGCCACTGTGTTTGGCACAGATCCTGCTCCTCTCACAGCCTGCCTGGGTCCACTGGATTCCCACAGGAATGATCTGCTCCACTAGGTCCCCACAGAAATGCCCCATCGTGTACCTGGTTTGACTGCTGAAAAGAGGAAAGTTCCACTGGCTGTCATACAGTGGAGCATTTTGGCTAAATACCAGCTGAAAAACAGCAGAGATTTGTACTTCCCCAATCTCCTTCCCTCCCCTACAAATTTTCTGAGTTGTCTGCTTTTGAGGTGGGACATTTTGGCCAGATGGGTCACCTTTTATCTGAGAAACAACACCTCCACAGCACCTTGCAAGGCTGGAGTGCTCAGCAGCTATGAAATCAGTGATGGTTACACAATTTTTGGTATTGGTCCTGTGCAACTATCAGCCCAACTCTCATGCAGCTGCATCTAGATATGGTTTTGAGGCCAGTCCCTGATCTCCACGTCCCTCCTTTGTTTCAGAAAAGCTTCACAGGAATGATTCCCTGCAGCCTGTTCTCACCCAAGCCCATCATGCCGGATCCTGTGCTCACATAAGCACTGCAAAGCTCCCCTGTGACTCTCACAGGGGTCTTTTCCTTGCTGCACACACAATCTACCTCAGCAACAACAAATACAGCAAAAATAATGACAAACATAATGTCTCAGAGGAAGATACAACAAGGCATCCAAGGCTCAGGGCCAGTGTCTTGATTTCAGATCCAGAAAAGGTGATAATGCTGCACCATGAGAAGGGAGTTGTCAGTATGCTAGAAGAAAACAAGAGAGTGTTTTTGGGGCACAGTTTCACAGGGCCTTGGTTTCAGACAGCTTATGTTTCCAACCACTCACTCTCCCCTGACCTTTCCTTTCCCCCTTCCCCCCTCCCCTGCACCCATGTGAGTTTGTGGGGCTGTGCTGCAAACTGGATCACTGAAATGATCTGGGCTTAAAATACACCCCTTAACTCTTTACACGGTTATTTTTAACCCAGATCATTTCAGCCTTGGAGTTCACAGCACGGCCCAACACGTGCTTGCCCTGCTGTAGTGGAAAGGGGTGGAGGGGTGGCAGGGACAGCCTAAAGCACAGAGGGGAGGGCTTCCCTTTGACTGCTCCAGCCAGAGCCTGAGGAAATGACATCCCTATGTGTCCTCCTGTGCTGATAAGACAGAAAAATCGTATTTTTGCATGCCTGCTGGTAGAGGCTGGCTGGTCTGTGGCACTGGTGTTTCACCCTGCACAACCCACCTGAGGTGCAGCCGAGCCCAGGCCATGACCTGTGACCACCACAGGGAGCATTTCACTGGTAAGAAGTTGCTATTAAGCCCCTACAAAACACCCATAAATACCGTGTCAGCCATCCCCAGCAGTTCTGCTTCAAAAGCAGCAGCCAAAAGTGTGAGCAGGTTTCTCTTCTGCTGCATGGCAGAGGCCAAGCTCTACACCTGTAGGATCTGCTCAGCTAAGGAAGGGATGGGGATGCATCTGTGGGGAGGAAACTCCTGAAGTCAAAACAAATCATCATCACACTCTGCCTGGAGGCCAGCAACTGGGAAGCAGTGTTGTGGTTTTGCTGGGATGAAAGCATCAATCCTGACACAGGGGCAGGATTTCAGGAGGGCACGGAGCCTCCTGCAGACCCTTGCTTCGCTGCCTGGTTCAGCTCTCCGAAGGCAAAGCGTTCTGCATAAAGCCTTCCCAGGGCCGACCCTTCTCGTTTTTCAGTGAGGTGGCAGCAGGATTTGAGGAGCCAGCCAGCCACAGCCCTTGTCTGCACAGGAAAGTTTATACCAAACTGAGCTAACTCTCCCAGTGTGCAGGGCAAAATACAGCCTTGATCTGATCGAGGTGCTGCTTTTCTGCCTAAATGAGCTCATTTGCAATCGGCTCGGCTGAAAGGAGCTGTTCTCAAGCTCTCAAGTACCCGACTCTGACACAGAAAGCAGCATTTTGGGAATGACACCTAAGCTGCATCAGGGAATCCGGCTCCTTTCAGGGCTCCCCAGGGGCTGGAGGGGTGAATGTCTCCTACTCCTGCTGTGAGGTGCTGCCTCTTCCCCAAAAAGGTTCCCCTGAAGAGCTGGGTTTGATGAACTGGAGATATCCTGCACACCTCAGACCAAGCAATGGAGGAGTGATGACGACACAGCTCCAACTTGGGCTGACGATTTCCATTGGCAAGAGCCAATCCCTTCTCCCTGACCCCTTTTATTCAACCACCACAGAGGCCAGCTGGAGGCAAAAGGTCACTGAAGACTGACACAGGGCACGATCTAAGGTATGCTTCCTGTTTATCTGCAGAGGACATGAACTTCTGCTCTGGAAAATGCACCACAAATGCATCTCAGTTATTTTGGTTCTTGCATTTTTTTAAGTGCAGATAAGATTAGATGGGCAGCTCATAAGGAGCTCCTCTTCAACCAAAAAAGCTCAAGAATAGTTTTCAATTAGGATTGGACCCATGCTACTGAATGGAAAAACCTCTCTAATATGTAGTTTGTAGTTTCATTCAAAGTCATCTCTTCTGCATCTGACATTTAGATGAATCCCAGCTTGCCAATATAACCTGAACTGATTTGTTTATCTGTAGCCATGCAACTACATCAGTGGCATCAGGATCATACTGAAAGGGGAACATTGTTTGCACTGAGAAGGGAGAGGCACATAAGCTGGGTATATTTAAAACACAAACTCCCCCGAAAGAGCAAACTGAAAGACGAGAGGGTGGGAAAACACCTGAATCACAGCATGAGGGATCAGGCAGCACAAAGCAGGAGATGCTGCTACCCACAAGTTGAGCCTGCTGTTCTTGCTGCGACCCACAAAAGCACAAACAGCCTGAACACAGATTGCCCAGGAAGTGGGTGGGCTCACACTGGCCTTGGCCATGTTTTACATCCCTAGAAGGAAATCTCACGACGCTTGTTCCGACTGGAGCTCAGCACCACGCTGGGCCCCTGGCTCAAGAAGCAACACATCTCAAGATGTAAGCCCTGAATAAACAAAACTCTTCTTGCTACACTGACCCCTCTTCATCCCAGCAAAGCATCCCTCTTCCCATCTCTCTCTTTACTCTTCTTCACAAATCATTCTCACTGGAGACCTTCCAGCTCTCTCTTTCAGGAGGGATTTATGTGATTTATTTACTCACTTGGCGTCTTATCTGGCAAGGAAGCTGCTCCTTGTCTCATTGTAGTAAATTTTAATTATTGGCAGAAGCCCCAGCTGGAAGTGGCTGCAGCTGTGCCTCTGTGATCCTTCATAGCCAGTCCTGTCCATCATTGTGTCAGTGCAGCCTGTAGCACCTTGGGAAGCAAGGCCAAGGCTCCTACCTGCCTTTCCTACCATTTACTGTACAGCAGGGGAGATATTTACTGTGCTGTGCTCCACCAGAGCAAAAGCTACCCTGTGAGTCACCTCTGCACTTCCTCTGGTAGGGCTAGGCTAGCCCTGAGAACTTTGTGAGCATTTATTGCATTACCACAGTTACCTTCCTTCCAGGAGAGGACAAGACAAGAGTATCTTGCAGGTCTTTCAAATGTATCCTAAACACTACCAAAAAACTATCTATCTTTCTGCAATGTTTTCTTTGCTCAGCCTTTACCAGATGCTAAACACCTCCATTTCACAATCCCAATGAGAATTTTGTGAGCATTATGAATGGCAGCATGCACAGAGTCCCCCAATCCTTTTCCCCCAAGGTGCCATCAGATGGCTGAGCAAAAAGGAATAACTGGTCTCAGAGGGCCATGGGCCCCTCACTGCTGGGATGCAGGAGTGAAACATAATAGAAAGCTGAGCAAAGAAAGTAAGATTTCCACTTGAAAGATGCAAGAAGAATTCTGGGGCTGATATCTGTCCATAAAATCTAGTTATGAAAGAATGTAAGAGTTTGTTGAGGAGTATAATGATGACCCCAGCACGTCTGCAGAATACCTGCATGCAAACTTGTTCACCAGGACTGGCATTTTAAAAGTTGTGCAAACAGGTTTCTAGTTTGACTTGCAAAAAAAGGAGTTAATGTCTCATATGAGAGTGTGCACAACTGTGCAGAACCATTGCATGCTCAAGAAAAAGCTTCATCTACGTTGTGAAACCTCAGCCAGTGCAGAGGAAGCCTCCACACCTGGTTGATGTCACACCCAACAGATTCATTCTTGCAGCTTTGGGGAAAGTAATCTGTGAATTATATTGTGAATGCTGGAGTTTGAGCTCCAGATTTCTGAGTACCCTGCGAAGACAACAGGACCTCAGACTAAGTTTGGGACCACTCTGAGCTCCTGGCCCCAAAAATGGGGTTTTAGACTCCTCTGACCCAGCCACACATCTCTTCTGTACATATCTCTTCTTATCTGTAGACTGTGGTTTCCTTGAGACAAGGGAGTGCTCGTTAATTGAGAAATGTCAAAAAAGTAAAAAAATACTGGACATGGAAGTTTTGGAGGCAGTCAGGAGGAGGTAAGGAGTCCTGCTTTCATGTGCTGCCTCCAAGGCAGTCAGTGTTGTTAGAACCCAGAGAACTCTAGCAGCTCTCCTCAGTTCCCTCTGAAAACAGAGGGGAACTCACAACCCTAACAAAGACTCAACTAAAATTCCTGAAATGCAAGTGGCAGGAAAACACATCAGGTCTTCTCTTGAAACTCTTTGAAACATTTTCAGCAGAGAGCAAGCTTCTTGCCTGAGGGTAAACGACTGCTGGCCTTTCTCTCAGAGGCTACTGAAGAAGTTAGCCACAAGAACAACTCAGAAGTATGGCATTCCTTCTCAGAGTGGCACCCAGGTCAACACTTATCCCACCACAGATATATGAATATAGGATGAGTGTGTGCCTGACTTCAACTGCAAGCCTATAGCACAGCTATCATGAGGGTGATAGCGAGGAAGGAGCTGTGACTATAACCTATAACCCAGGGCAGAATTTTATGAGGAATGTGGATTACCAGGGATTGTTTGTTTTTAAGAGAAAGGGCAGAAAAATCCCACTTTACATAAAATATGGAAAAATACGTAACACTTCCCTGAGTTTGGAAAGAGTTTGCTTCAGGGCAACATTTTTCTCAAGACTTGCAGTGATCTGGTCTTGATTTTCTCATTCTGAGAGCTCCCTTGTGAAGTGCTGCCATCTTGGCACTCGGGGTCAAAGGGTAACGTGAGGATATTCCAGCTCAGCAGCTCTCATCCAGAAGACTGCAACAAAATCTCTCAAATGCCTCACTTGAAAACTACAGAGGGTTGGATCTGCCAAATTTAAAGGCTCACCAAAGCAAGATTTGAGAATTGGGTAGAGGCTGATAAGTAGTCTGAAACTAGTAAAGGGACAAATGTTTCTCAAAGGTAGAAGCACTGTGCTGAACTCATCCACTACACTGTAAATAAATGGTTTGTGCACTCCCAGCCTTGCCTACTCAAAGCAGAGGGGAAACCCCCAATGGTTTTCCATGGTTTAATGGTTTGAGGTACCCAGGTCTATTTGTAGCTGTGAGGTACCAGTGGCCCAAGTGTGCTGGGCCATGGGGTCTACTGGGTGGTGGCTGGAGAGAGATGCTGTGGGCTCAGCAGAGGCAGGCAGTGCCAGGCAGGAGGAGACAGGCAGAGGAGAGCAGCCAGTGCCAGACACACAGGAGAGGAGCTGTGTCCTTCACAACAGAATTATAGGAAACATCTGTAGACATTGGGAAATTTGATGTGGTGAATAAACTATCTACCTTCTGTTTCAGAGAGTGAATACAATGAAAATAAAATGAGATAATCATTATTTTAAGCAAGTTGTTTTTTCCTTTGTGCCATGGTACATAGTCCTCAGGAGCGCCTGGCCTGGGCTTGCCAAGCTCTGTCTGGCAAGATTAGCAAAAGCAGCAAGAGTCACTGTGAAAGGCACAGGTGATATCTTGAGTCTCCTTTTGGTAATGAGGATATTTGGCAATTGCCTAGTGACTACATGGCCCCAACACTGCATGGGCTGATTAATCTCAGCAGCATTACCTTGAATCACTGTTAGGAGCATCTGCTGAGAAGGCACTGTATGGGCTTGTGCACTTAAATGCCTATAGAGCTACTGCTGCATATCCCCCAGACCTGGACCTGAGGCAAGCCAGGGTTTCATCTGGCAGGAGAGCACCCAGGTCACCAGGCAGGTGTGTGAGGCCTCCTCTGCCCCCGAAAACCTTGAATTCTTTGCTACGTGTTGGCATAGCTTTACCAAGCAGGCTGGCAAGTGGTTGCCCTAAATCCTGGATTAAAACCCATCCCTTCCTGGGCAGACCAAAGAGTTTGAAGCCCACACTCTCAGAGAACAGAACAGAGCCCAGGCTTCCTGAGCAAGTGTCTTATTGCATCTGGCAAAGGCTGCCAAGAGGGGTTTGATCCAGCACCACCATTACCAAAAGAGGCAGCGAACTGCAGCACCTGGTCCTTGCTGGGCAGGGTGCCTGTGCAGGGGCAGCATGTGTGAAACCTCAGACTGTACCCTACAGAGACACAGGCAGCTCTTGGCTCTGCTGTGCCCTAAGCAGGAAAAGGCTTCTCTGGCTGTTCAGCCATGACTCTCTGTGCAGGGATTGGCAAAACAGTTAAAATCAGTCATTTAAATAAATTATTTTGTGTGTGTTCACAGTGGTCTGGGAATCTGTGACTGAGGTGACCACAGAAACCTCCAGCAAAACATGGGTGTCACTGTTTCCCTTTCTGTAATAAATGTTTTTTGTGAAATGCCTGGTCCTGCTTGCTTGTGCTTGCAAACAACTGCAAATGCTTGCAATGCTCAGATATTCTAATGGGGAAAGGAGTGGCAGGAAGAGATGAGGATGTGGGACAGGGGGAAAGAATTGAGGACCCAGGGACAGGTGAAGGCTTGTGCAGAAGCAGCATCCCAGGCACTGGTTGAATTTTAATGTGAGCAGGAGGGTGCCCAGTGGACTGGAGGAACCTACAGGGTCAGGCAGTGGCTGCAAGATGTGGACTGAAGCCTTTCCATTCTGCATTAGTCCTGTAGTTGATCTATGACAAGATAATTCCTCTCACTTACTCATAAATCCAGGAAAGAATTTTAGTCCAGCAACTAAAATGAGGTTTGGTCCCAGAAGCCAGAACACTCAAGAGGAAAGACACACAAGGTACTCAAGAAAGGACAAGGTGACTGCTATTGCAGGGAGAAGACAGGAGGTTGGGATGAGAGGTAGGAAGGTGAAATAAAAGGCTATTAAGTACCAGTGAGACCTGAGGGGGAGAGGCTGTGGGACATAGAGTAAAAAGAGTTCAGGATTATTTAATTCAGAAGATACATAACAACATTTGCCTGCAGACAGTGAGAAGGAAAAAACAGGAGGGCTAAGCAGAGAACTAAAACCCCTACACTGCCAGCCAGGCCAGCTGCCTGCAGACAAGGTGACTGGCGTGTCCAAGAGAGCAGGGAAAACTTTGAAGCTTCATTAAAGAGTCCAATCAGTCCAAGGAGAAATGGCCTCCGCCTTTCCTGTGGAAGGGCCCTGCACTTGCCTCATGACAAGCCCGGCACAGCTGCTCACAGACAGGCCGGGCAGCCAACACGGAAATCATCTGAGGCAGCAGGAAAAGGATCGTGGATAAAGTTGATACGTGGCTGGATGCAGTCATACCCCGCCACACAAGTGGAAAAAGAGGGAAAAGCTGAGAGGCTGTGCCCACACAGCCTTTCCCTGGAGAGGCTCCATGCAAGGGGGGCTCTCCTGCCACCTGAAGCAGCACAACTTCAGAAACACACCCATACTGGGTTTTAAGCCCAGACATACCACACAGGGCTCTCCCTTGGACCCTTTGGGGTGCACTGTTGTCTCTGTTCAGAGGCTGAGGTACTTATGATACAGCTTCAAGAAATAAAAAAAGAAGTACAGAACATTTGAAAAGCTGGTAGTTTACTGTGTGGCTGCTGTAGGTGGAAATGTATTGCAAACCATCTAACTACACCTCTACCTCTGCAAATTGGAGCTCAGCCATCAGTAACTTTAAGTACTGAGACACAAAAAATAAGTAGTTTAACACAGATATCTGCAACTACTAAGTTTGACCACACTAGGAGACTACACTAATATACTGCTTCCCCTTATGAAGTCCTGGAAACTCAGTGTCTTGCTATTTCCTTCAAGTTAATATATTTGTTTTTAAAATACTGGATGTATTTATATGGAACAAACAGTTTCAAAAAAAAGGTGGTTCTTTTTTTTTTTTTTTTTCTCTGCTTTTTTGGCCTTAAAAGAACAGTGTTGATGTTGTAGAGCTCTTCCCTTGCTCCAAGTGAACACCAGGGACACATCTGAAGCAATTATCCATCAAATTTACCATTTCTCTGAGTCTTCTGGGGGAAATAAATGCTGCTTAAATGTGACTCCTATCACTAAGCCAGAACCTTGCAGCAGATAAACTAAGCATTCCTATTATTTGAGGTTATGAAAATTCAGATTGGGATGCTGAAAATGAAGTCCCTTACTCTGGAATGCTCTGTCAAGTACAGCCCTCAGCTCCTTGCTTAAAGAAGGCCACAGTGAAGGAGGCTAGTGGGAATATAACGAGAGGGAATGGCCTCAAGTTGCCCCAGGACAGGTTTAAATAGGGTATCAGGAAAAATTTCTTCACTGAAAGGGTTGTTCAAGCAGTGGAACAGGTTCCCAGGAAGTAATGGAGCCACCATCCCAAAGGACATGTATATGTAGCACTGAGGGTATGTTTTAGTGGTGGGCTTGGCAGGGCTGGGTTAATGGCTGCACTTGATGATCTCAATGGTCTCTTCCAATCTAGATGATTCTGTGATTAACTTGGCAGCAGGACTTCAGTGTCATCTGAGAGCTAATGCACCACTTTCTTAAGTAATCGAAGACTCCCACTCTCCTTCAAGCAGCACTACTTTTCATTTCTCCAAAATTAAATTAGGTGATCACCTACACAGTTTCCAACTTAGTTCAGGAAGACATCTGGATTTTTTGGTATGTCAGGCAGGATATGGATATAAACTCCTATCATGAACTCCTTCTCTCTATCTGATGGAAGCCCTCTAGCAATAAATACTGTCAGAAAGCTTGGTGATACAACCAGACATGAGCTATAGCAGATATCTAAATTGCAGATAATATGCTGGGGGGGCAAAGAAATGGGTTATTTCTCAGAAATTATCCACTGAATAAATAAGTTGATGAGGTTGTGCTGTTTTAAGAATCCACAGACACTCCCAATGTGGAATTGCTCCACTGGAGCCAAGGGCTGATCTGTACCCTGGCAGGGTGATGCTGATGTCCTGATCTACAGCTGACACCAGCTGTTACCAAGATGTTGGTCTGGCTGGCCTGGAGAGCATTGCTTCCCATGTGTCTTCAGCAGCTTGTCCAGGCAGGCTCTGGGATGTGTCCTTGAGACTTCCAAAGGCTCCTTTCCATGGCTGGAGGGGTGGGGTGGCAGCTCTGATGAAGAGCAGTGGTGGCCACTCTAAGATGTGGCTGCTTTCCTGGTGAGCTACCTCCACCAGCTGCTTGTACAGAGCTCTGCTCCTGGCCAGGGCTTCCCTCAGGATCCTTCTCAGCTTCCCAGTGTTTCCCTTCCAGACATCTGTTTTTCTTAATGGTCTGGGAACTGTACACAGCTTGTCAAGTTCCCCAATATTAATTGGTGCCTCTCTGTGTGTACTTCCAGGCCTTCTTCTGGGGAGCTCTTGCTGCTCTAGAAGGGTAAGGGGTGAGCCAATGGAGGAACAACCAGCAAAACCTCCCAGGCTGCCCACAGGAGACAGGAAATAGTGCAGGCTGTGGGACAAGTGCTCCAATCTCACATGAGCAAGGAATTCTAGTCTAAGACATAGAGTGGATAGATGGCCAGGAAGGCTGGAGTTGCATGTGTACTACTTCAGTGGGGAATGGAATGCATAAAACCACGTTTATCATATGATACAGATCTCTGAGATAAGAGGTTTTCTGTTGTGCCTCGAAATAAATCATTATTTTACACCATCTCAACCACAGTGTCTATTTAAGTGACTTGCTGTAGCTGCAGACACAATGGGGAGGCTACACCCTGCTCTCACCTGCAGACAGGGAGACCTTTGGGCAGCTGCTCTGTCAGAAACAGCCTCTGTAGAAGGAAAGTCTCAACCCAATGGATCTTCTCCCTTAGTTGCCTCACGGGGGGTAAGGAAAAAAGCCCTGCTTTTAGTAAAGTCTGAGGAAAAAAAAATTAATTTCAACACAAAAAGGCTCAGACTTAAGATGCTTCAGGTGGGATGAGGAAGGGAACACTCTTGGCCTAATAAAATGGTTAAAGAGGATGAACTTTAAGCAAAGTGCATATACAAAATGCATAAATTATCTAATCTGAAGGGATTCAGGAGGTTAAATTAGAAACTGAAGTCACTGAACTGTCAAAGAAGGTGCATGGAGAATGCAAGATGCAGGGACAGTTCAAAATACTTCTGATAAATGCTGTAAGTAGACTGTGGTACCTCCCCATTTAAACTCAGTTACAAACAGCCTAGTTGTAGCAGCACAGGGATTCAAGTCCTCTTAATTTATCAGGCTGGGAACAGAAAATCAGAAGGGTAAATGAGCCTACACAGAGCTTCCAACTGCAGTGGCTTCCAGGACTCATCAGTTAGGACTGTGCTATCTTTGTAACACATTGCTATTAAATTAGGTCTATGCTGGACACAGGCAGGTCAGAGAAGGAGGTTCATATTTATCTAAGCCAGGAATTTAGTCTAAAAAGATACGGAGTGGAGGAAAGTGATAGCAAGCACTCTGCTGGCAGCCAGCTTGAGGTGTGAACGCTGAGCTATACTCACAGAGACATCTTGTTAGTTGGACCCTGGAGGGCTCAGCAGCCCCAGTGGCACTGAAGATCCAGGTCTGCAAAGCTGCTTTCCCACCCTTTGGCTTTATCCAGAGTCTCCAGCCTGTGAGACTCCTGAAAATTGGGCCAAACAGTGGGAAAATGTACCGAGGCAGCTGTAACTTGCTGCTACATTTGAAAATGCCTGAGTTTTCAGCCCAGTCTGGATCAGCCATAATGATGCATTGGAAACTCAAGTCTTTTCCATAGGTGAGCACGTGCCCTAAGGAAAATGCACACAAGCAACTCCTGAGCTGCAGCTTGGCCTTTGACATAGACTATTTTTTGGTGATGTGAAGAAGATAATGATCTCTGTTTCTAAGTAAAACAGCTCATAAAATTCTCCCAAAACGCTCTAACGGAGAAACCCAGTGTTTGCAAGAGCTTTGAAACACTCTACCCCTACTTCAGTGCTCTATTTCTTTCACCTGCTGGCTGATTGGAACTCGTTCACATGTTCTTTCTCTGGCAAGAAGAGGAACTAAAGTTCCTTCAACCTCAGGCACAGTTTCCCCAGGTTCAAGCTGGGCCACCGGAACCAGGTGTCCAGGAAGTGTGGGCTCAGTGCCTGCACTGCACTTGCTCAGTGAGTGAATCAGCACTAGGAAGCTCTGGCCAGCAAGTCCCTGAGTTCACAGGTGTTGGGAAGAAAAAATAAATTCAACTTTTGATCTCTGGAATCACTGGAACGACCGAGTGATTTTTGATTGCATCAGTTGACTATGTCAGGACCATGAGACATGAGATTGAAGTTCTGATGAGAGTGGAAAAGGCAACTCTGCATTGAGCTGGGAGATGAAAGACACAGTGCTAAGACTGTTTCTTTTTTTGTAGGAGTAACCAGTGTATTCAGCAATCCATCCCTTTTCTTCCACTCTGTCCTCTTCACAGGCACCTGCTGTCTGCAGGACCACGTTTGTTTGCAGGGAGAGCTCCTCTGCCTGTAACTGAGAATGAACACCTCAAATTGGGGATGGAAACCCTGGGTTCTCACGGGAGGACAGTGTCAAGAACTCCACGTACCTTGTAAAGACTAAATGGGAAGTCAAATTAGACTCTGCACATTTCACAAGTTAAACATGCCCTCACTGCAAGGCCCAAGGGGTGAAATTCCTGGGAAGCCTGGCACACCAGCTCAAGTGTGTGTCTATGAAAACAGGGCATGTTTCATCTGAACTTACATCAGGAGGAACATGGCACTCAGCAGAAAGGTATTTTCAGGATGATTGATGGCTTGAGTAAGCCATGATTGCTGCTGCAGTATGCAGTGTTAAAGGATAAAGAAACCCATTCTAAAAACAGGAAGAAAGAATAAAACTAAAATTGGTTTTGTGTTTTACGCAGGCAATAAAACAACCATTCCCAGAGTCTTGCAGATGTGATGCCAATTTATTTTGACCTGAGCTTCCCACAGGCAGAAGTTTTCTGGGCTTGAACAATGCACTGCAGCAGGGAGGAATCATAAACACTTATGGGGCCTGATGCTGAACAGCCACTGGCTTCTCCTGCAGCCCACACAGGGAAGAACTGCAGGAATAGCATGGTGCTGCCCCTCTGGTGCCCTATCAGCACCACTAACCTGAGTACAACTGAAGATTGCTTATCTTTCTAATGCTCAGACCAGTCTATTTTTGAATCATTCATGGGAAAAAGATTTCTAGTGCTTTTGGTTTCCACTACGGTACTCCAAACCATGCCAGACCTTATGTTAGCAATCTTTCCTGCTATTTGGTGAGATACTTTCCTTTAACTGGATCCCATTATTCCCAGGCATACTGCTTTTCCCATGCACTAACAAATTCTGTTTCCTCTGTGCTGACAATTTTACAGTACTGTCCTCAGTCTCCCTGCAAAGCCACACTGACTTGCTAAACTCCAATCTTCTGAGCCAGAATTCCTTCTCCTATGCACTTTTTGTGCCTTTCTGTGCACAAGAAGCCACTGGCCTGCACCCTTTAGATATCCAGGTTTTGCAAACCACACACGTTAATTCTCTGTGCATTTGAGAAGCCTGGGATGAAGAGGGGCTTTGTTGAAGCTGGCTGTGGTAAAACAATATCCTTTGCAGATTAGCCACCATTCATCCACACTGACCAAAACCCTGTGTGCATCTCTTTAGAAAGGGTAAACAGGTGTATTTGCATATGCAAAAAACCCAGCTTACAACTTTGCTACCTCTTCTGTAGGGTTTGAGCTCTTTTAAAATCTGATGATGAATGATGAAGAAAAAGCCATGCATGTAAATCTGCTGTCAATCTGGCAAGTGAGGTGTGGGGTTTCTGTTTGCAGAAGACTTCCAAAAACACCTTCAGCAAGTGATGTGCTTGAATCTGACAAGAATTTGGTCCACTGTCTTTTCTGTCTTTCCAAAAAGTGAAAACTTCATTAGGCACTAATGGGGCAGATAAGGCTTATCCTTCCCAGTGCATTACCAGGACCCAGATACTGATGCTAAGATATAAAGATGCAACTCAGATTTGATGCAAATTTCTGGCATGAGACTGCATAGCTGGATACACTGTGACCTGCATGAAGTGTGACTTAAATCCATGCCTAGGTGAGACTGTAGGAATGAAGTGCCCCGTGCCTCTGTCACAACCAGGTGTGAAGCAACTCTGCAGTGAGTGTGTAATAACAACTTGTCCTTACACAACAGCTCTGACTTAGACCACATTCACCTTATCCTGCTGTCCTGCAAACTGCTAAAGGCATATCCCTGTCTACAAAGCACCAAGACAAGGTCCTCCAAACAGGTTTCCTTGCTGCTGGGTTCAGCAAGGCTCTATTTTGGTTGTGCCAGCTCAGATCCCAAATTCGGGCTGTAGAGTTGTTTTAGGAAAAGGAGCATCTGCCTCTCTAAAACACCTCTGTTAACAATCCGAAGTGGAAACAGAATGGAAAACCAACCCCAGTTTGTGTGGGCTGGTTCATTTCCATGACAAAAGCCAGCAAGTTTCCAAGAAGCATCTATTGATAAAGCAGTGCTGATGTTTTCCCCTGTTCTCCAGATAAGCAGCTCCTGGGAATGTATGAGAAGGTATGTGTGATATGCTGCTCAGCCACAAAGCATCCTGTCAATTAGGCAGGATGTGGAGCACAGCACACAGGGCGTTTCCAGATTGCTGTCACCATGGCTTGGGACACTCAGACAATCAAACTGGGGAGCGAGGAGAGGTTCAGAAGAATTCTCCCTCTCTGGTGGCACAGGAAAAGCCTTAACTCCATTTATTCCGGGGTCTCTGCTAGGTGGAACAAAGGGCTGCAGCACAGCCCATGGGGTTTGGTTTTGCTGTTTTCTGTCCTATAAAAGGGAGGCCTCCAGTCATGGGGATGTGGAAGTCTGGCAGACCTGATCCTTTCCAGGACTCTTTGCTGCAGACATGCTATTTACTGTCAAGCAGGTCCCAAATCTGCCCAGACACGAGGAGTAAAATGGGGTCATATAGTACCTCTCTCCCTTAAATAAATATAAGTTATAAATAAAACTTATATATAAGTCATAAATATAAATATATATATTTGAAGAGTAATATAGATATTACTTATATAAGACTATATTTAAAGATTTAAAGTATATTTAAAGTATATGTAAAGATATTCCCTTTATTTTCACAGACACACTGCACAAATGTGTCATTTTGATGGGTTTGGGAGGAAACATTGAAAACAAGTGTACTTGAGGTTGAACTGTTCTGTTAAGCAAAAAGGAAAAAAGAAGAGAGGAAAAGGAAAAGGAAAACTTTCAGAACAAAAGCCAATCATGAGAGCTTCCTGAGAAAGTGATCTTGCTTCCTGGCAGAGCTAACCACGGTGTAATGCCTGTTCTCAGTCTCGGCTCCACAGCTGCCAGGGTGGGCAGAGACCTCCCTCAGCCCAGCTCACCTCACCTCCTGCCCTGCTGCTCTCAGGACCAGGATGGTCACAGATTTCAGCCCCCTCATCTGCACAGTCCCCACTCCTGCATCCCCTCCAATTCAGTTCTCTTTGGGTGATGTCTCCTCGGTGCAGCTTTCCTCAGGACAGGGTGAGTGCTGCCCAGGAGGTTGCCCAGAAGGGTGAAGTGAGCAGAGAACTGCCCTCAGCCCTGGAAAAGGTTTCCTTCTGCTGAGCCAGTGCACCAACAGGAAAAATGGAGATCTAGCAGGAGTAGTTGCAGAAAAGAGACATGGCAATGAATTAAATGACATCTGTTGGCAAGCACAAAGAAGCAGGGAGCCCTCCAAAAATACACCTTGCTGCTGCACCTCTGCAGCTCAGGGAGCCCATCACATCATAGGGAGCCACACAAGTGAAATTCAGTCTTGGATTGTTTCCCTTTGCTGTACAAGTAAAGTTCAAGTGTCTGCATGCTCCCAAGCCCCTACAGAGAAGCTGGGAAGAGGAATGCCATGACTGCTGTGGAATATGGGCTGCAGAAAGCCACAAGCCCTTTCAGTGGATGCCTTAACTCACAACATCTGCAGCAAGGTTTGGGAACCCACAAGCCATGGGAATTAGACAGACAAATCTAAAGATGTAAACTAACAAACCAACACAAAAATTTCTGATAGTTTTTGTACCATGAGTGCAAAAAATGTTTTGTGGCTGCTTTTCTTTACAAGTGGCTTAGCTTTCCCCAGTGCAGTTTTACACATTTTTGATGTGACCTCACGTTAACAATCTGTGGTATAAACTTCATGATTTCTTTTCACCTGCCATAACACTGGAAAGAAAACTGATTCTCAAATCTATTTTGCATCAAGAAGATGGCGCAAAAAACCTCCTCAAGAACAAAACAAAACACTGAAGATCAAAAGACTCACAAAATTACGTGAACTGCAAGGGTAGGGTTTTGCTGCCTTTTTCTCCCTCTTTAGGATCTTAAATAGTTTTAATTGCTGCTTTCAAGGTGGCACATTCCTGACAGCAGGATGGCCAAGACCATAGGTCCCTAAGTAGCAGCAAACCCACACTAACCCCTCTAAGAAAGAGATCCCAACTCTCTTGCTCCTGCGGGTTTTTCAAAACTAGGGTCTTCCTGCCAGAGACATGATGGAAATCAGCTGGCTAGGTCAGCCCTCTGCCCTTTTCCTCCTAATGCTGGTAATCCTCATGTGTCCCATTAGAGCAAAGAGCTTGCCAGTTATGCCAGCAGGAAAGCACGGAGCAGCTCTGCCTGCCACTGATGAAGCAAACAGGGAAATGGCAGGACTCCTCTCGTTCCTGCTGCACAGGATCATTAAATCTGCTTTTAAAGCAAAAAAACCACTGTGGTGAGCCTCTGTGTCCTGCCTGTGAAAAGCCCTCAGGAACAGAGCAGAGAATCAGCTGGTGGGAAATCAAGCTCTTGCTCTTGGCTCTATTTTGGTCTAGTATTTTCTTACATTTGGGACAATACCTTTTTGGAGGCTTGGGGCAGGATTGAGAGCCCTACTTATAAAATACCTTGGAAATTGAGATGTTTTAAAAATAATAATAGATTCAGCAATTTACAGATGACCAAAAAAACCAGGTAACACAGGCAAAAGGTGGGAAACAGAAGTAAAGGGACAGAATCAAGAGCAGAGAACTCTTAGATCAGGTACTTCAGAGAAGCTTCCTGGCCACAAGACCTTCCCTATGTGTCACATGTGTCTCCAAAAAGGAAATAGCAGGTGTGTTCCTTTATATTCAACTTTCTACTCTGTTCTTTTCTCCCTAAAGAGGGAGAAAATACTCAAGGGGCACAGTCCTGTGTGTGGAGAAGAGAGAGGGTGAGGGAGAGTGTCCTCAACGTGCCAAAATACCTGTTTCAGCCCTAAATTATAACAAATTGGGAGCTCAATTCCCCCTCTCCTCTGAAACATCATGGGATATTACAGTGAAAAAGAATAAAACAAGTGTTAACAGTGAGTGAACTTGGCTCTGTCAAACCTGAAAACCATTGCAAAGCCAAACATTTGTCATGTCACACAAGTAGTCTGTGCTGAGCTGGTTTCACCACTGCTTGATCCTTCTCCACCCCCAAATGTATTTAGGCAATTCGGCGGAGGACATTTTTTGTAACAAACACACCTAAAAAGGCCAAATCTGTAGCCCTTGCCTGTGAGGCAGGTCAGCACAAACCGCAAGGATGGTGCTGGGTGTTAACACAAATTGCCCAGCTCAGTTATGCACCAGAAATCTTCAAAGAAAAGCTGAAGTGGTGCTTGAAGCACACTGTTCCCTGGCTCTGCTGCGTGTCCCCTGGTTCTGGGGCTGCATCCACGCAGAAAAAGGCTTATCTGGGAAGATAACATAAAGTGTTTAGTAAGGTCTCTGTTTAGCAGAGAGAAATACCAAATGTCCTCTTTCATAATTTGAGGTTTTGCCAATGTTGTAATCACCTTTCTATTTCCTGTGCCCCTCCTAAAAATAAATATTCTTTTTCCCTTGATACTTTATAGAACTGAAAAGCTCACAAATGCAGCCTGACACGACCAAAGCAAGCACCACCATTCCCATTTTGAATGAATGGCACAGGAGGCACAGGGAGGTGAACTGCCTTGCCCAAGAGGGTGTTAGACAGGAGACGGCTTGAACATAAACACCAGGGAAGCCAGACTCCTGTCCGCCAGCCGTGTGCCCACCCTGAGACATGAGATCCAGCTCTCCTGAAGCACGGGGTGCACGGACAAAAAGGCACAGGAAACCCTCTGGGGGTGTGCTACTCATCTACCCTGCAGGTTCAAGCACATGTTCTCGGGTTCCCTGTCCTGACTCAAAACACTCTAAAAAAATGAGACCTCCCAATCCACGTGGGCCAGGGGCTGCACACAGCTGAGGGCGTGAATCACAACTGCTGCTGCACGGGTTGGGAAGGAACCGACCCAAGGAGCTTGTCACTCCTGGAAGTTTGTTCTCTTATGTCCACATTTTTAATGACTCCATTTTTAATGATTCCTTAAAACCTCCTTTCAAAATGATACCTTTTAAAATATAACACTCTAATCGCACTTCGGAGATCAATAAGTAAAAATAAGAACTCTTCCTCGTTCCCCTTTCACAGAGGTAATTTCTTCCCAAACCAACCCCCTGCTTTCCAAATCTGGACTAAAACCTGCAAAAGAGTCTGAGGTGCACGATAGGAGCTGGGGTGGGGGGGAAAGAGACCTTTATCTGAACCCCAGCAAAGAGATATTTTGAAGCTGCCTTCAGGGAGAAATTGCTTTGCAAGGTGGAGGAGCTACAGCAGATCACCGAGCCAGCCACAAGCTAGTGGAAATTAAAAGTTTTCTTTACCTCCATGTCCTGCAAGAGAGAGAGAGGTGTCCTCGGGGCAATCTGTCTTCCGCACCCCTTTCTTTCCCTGTTCTGTGGGAAAGGCTCAGGCGAGGCAGAGCCGAGCCGTGCCGCCGCGGAGGGTGGGAGATCCCGGCTCCTGCCCAGCCCGCACTGACACAGCCCGGCCAGTGGCCCTGCACCGCCAACAAGGAAGAAGGGCGGGTGGGGGAGAGGAAGGGAGGGAGGGGAGGGGAGAGGAGGGGGAGGCAAGGCAATCGGGGTTTAAATTTAGACACAAATCTAAACAGATACTGTCCTTCCCAGAGCGCGGGGCTCGTCGCACAACAAGCAACAAGCTCTGCCTCCCCGCCAAACTTGGGGACACGGCGCGTGCATTTCCTCTCCCTCCTTCTCTCTTCCTATTTTCTATCACCTTTTCTTTCTTCCCCTCCCACCCCTCTCTTTAGTCTCTATTTTTCTCCACTGCTTGCATTTCCTGGTGTCTCTGCTTCGATCTCCGCTGTCCACACTTCCCTCCTCCAGGCTGCGGGGTCTCTTGCCTGTTTATTTGTGAGGAGAGAATCCCTTTCCTTCTAACTGCAGCTTGCCTTTCTCTTCCTTCTTTTCGGTGATTTCGCTCAGCAGTGAACTGTCTTTAGAAAGGCAGAATAGGAGGAGAGCGAGGATGATTATTGGGCTCGAACAGAATTTAAGGCGTTGTCCTGGTGCGCGGCTGGGACTCCCAGAAGGACAAATATCTACCGGGTGATCCCACAGAGAGGAGACAGGGCTTTATTGTGGGCACTAGCAGAGGGTCCCCATGCAAGGCTGTCACTGTCCAGCTGTAAAGCAGGACCAGCTCCTTCCACCCTGAATTTGTGTCTCACACCACCTGGTCAGGAGGGGCAGGTTTTCCTCCTCTCCCTTGGCAGGGATGGACACACTTGTGCACTGGAAGAGAGAGGAGCTTCCGTGGTGGTAGAAAAATTCAGATGGGGAAAAACAAGCCTCTGGAGTGTTTTTGCTGCAGTTTCCCTTTCCGTGCTGATCACAGCGTTGTAAACCGGACATCTCTTGTAGCAACTGTTTGCATATGCTCCTTCTCGAAGAATTTCAGTCCCCACCTCTCAGAGCAGAGCAGGGTGGTGCAGAGGAATTTGGAAGCGTTCCCTTTGTCTTCTGCTGGCGTCCTTGCCTTGAGTGCAGCTGCAGAGTGACACAATGTCCTATCGTCATTTTGGCACGATACCTTGGGGGCAGAAGAGAGTTAAAGCATGTTTTCTAGAAGGGATGCATACTTCTCCTTTGCAGCGTTTCACAAGTCCCTGCTGGCTGTGGCTGAAAACGCTCCAGCGTGGATTTGAATGTGAGCATCATGATATCCCAGATCCCTGTTCCTGATAGTGGCTCTTCCAGTGTAGTTAACTGTTGCTGTCCTGCATGGTGCAGGGCTCCCATGGAATTTAAATTGTGATCCAATTCTCTCCCACATTCAATATACAATAGCCACTCTGTCCTTAGCCAAAAGAATGATAGGCTGAGTCGCTGCAATCTGGAGATTGAGCAAAAGGACTAATTAATCTTCTGCTGTTGAAACACTAGATTAGATGGAACCCATCTACTGTAAGTAACCAGAAGATGCTGCAACTGTAGATATAAGGAAATAAAATCTAAAATAAATGTGAAAATGAAACTACCACTTGTTTGGAAATCCTATTGATTTCTTCAAATCCTGACAATGGCACATTAGGAGAGGGAATAGAAACTGAAATGAGAGGTAGGGTTGAGGCAGGGAGGGCAGGATTCTTCCACTGCCCATGCTTTGCCTGCTGTGGGGGCAGAAGGAAGATTTCAAGCTCAGGGATTTCACTGGGCATGGGTTGCAGGTGTTGTTTTCAAGATATCTGCCATGTCACACACCGTCAAAGTCACACCTCCCATGACTGTTTCCTGCTGCTTAGGAGCTGTTTCAGTATTTTCTTTCTGCTTTCAGGAGTTCTGCTGTGCACCTAAACGAAACCGTTTGGTTAGGTGCACAGAAAAAGAAACTGCTAGGCAGGGGCAGTATCACTTCACCCACACCAGTAAAGCAAAAGCCGTTGCAGCTGCCCCACCACAATTCTTCACTCCATTTATTTCTGCCTCCAAGTATCTTGCCACAAAGCAAATCTTTCCTGCCTGCTGGATTCCTAAATGCCATTGCTCTGGGCATGGCACGCAGTACTCAGAATACTTTTGTCATTTTTTCTGTACTTTTGACGCTTTTCGATGCTAAATCTTCCTTCCTGAAGGAGCAAGGGGCAAAACCACAAGAATATGTATGTTTTTTCTCCAGACAGGAAGACACGAGGTGTGGACTTGTTCTCCTCTTTCTTGCTTCTGGACTGAAAACCACTAGAAAATCTGAACAAATAACCCACATGCTTTAGCTTCAAGAACTTTGAATCAAACCTCATTAAGGGAGGATCTACAGAGAAACTGGGTGTTTTACATTATGTGCATTTGCAAATATTTTGAGGTATCTTCCAGTATGACTCTACCTGCATCCTGTAAAACCCTGCTTACAAATATGGGATGTAGCAGTGTCTATGAGACTAACTTGTTCTTACATCCAAAAAAATTTCCACATATGTTCTGCTCTGCAGAAAAAGAAAAATAGTCATCAGTGGTGCCATTAAAACAGGCTCTGGGGGAAAATTTCATTTGACTGAGAAAATGCTGCAACTGTGGCCCCCTGGATTTTGCAGCTTCCTGTCTGATTCTTTTCAAGACATGTGAGGCCAACACAGCAAGTTTGCTTCAGAAGAAATGACTGGCACTCCTGCTACAGGCAGCATGTGGAGGAGAGGTGCAGGGAACTCCTTCATTCCTGCAAAACAGGTGGCCTAAGAGGTTCTGCCACGCTCAGAAACACCATGGGCAACATTTGCTGGCTTCCTGCATTTTGGCTGCAAAGGATGGAGAATAGAGCCTCTGCAGGGTACTCAGAGGGGGCAACAAAAGGAGATGCAGAGACATGGCTATGCTTTATTCAAAAAACAGTTAGTTAAAAGAGCTTTGGAGGCCATCTGAAACTTTGTCTCTGGCATTTGTGTCCGTGCAGTTATCTCATCTGGGTGTGTCTGCCTAGCTGCCAAATCTGGGAAGGTATGTTTGTCAGGGTGGTGGGAGAGCAAAGGGTGGAGGGAGCTGTGGGTTCCTGCAAGACAGATTGCAATTCTGTGCTTGGTTAAGACATTTGTTGAGGGTTTTAGGACAGCTCACCTGTCAGTGCCAGTATCTGAGGTTGCTTTGTCCACCTCTCTGCCTGGCCTTGGCTGTTGTTACTCACATCATTTCCCAGAATTCACGCCACTAACCAGCAGCTGTTACTATACTGGGCTTTTGACCTCCTGAAAATGGGGTCCGAACCCTTCCTGTTCCCACTCAAGCAACTCAATTCTCAACTGAAAAAAAAAAAGGGGGGCCGGGGGGGGGGGGGGGGGGCGTGCGGGGAGGGGAGAATAAGGTAACCGCAGAAGAAAAAGCATTAAACATTTTCATTTCAAAGAGCCGTCAACTCGAAATGCAAACATCCAGTTGTGGGTTGGCTTTACAGATCAGGTCTGACACTGGCAGCCCGACAGGAACGTACAAACGTGAGCAGCGTTTTTCTGTGGGAAACTCACTTTCTGAACCCACCGTTGTGCTAAGTGTGCCCCGAGCCGCCTGCCCGTGCCCCCCAGCGCTACAGCAACGCCGTGGATGCTGAGCCTCACCCTCCTCCTCTTCGGAGACTTATCAGCAGGAAATGAACTCAGCTGGAACGCTTCGTGCCATTGACATTTCTGAGCTCGGGTCCTGCAGCTGCAGCAAAGCGCTTCTGGGAGCACAAACACACGTGCCAGCACCCGCACGGACACACGGACACACGGACACACGGAGCGGCGTGCCAGGCTCTCTGCACCCCTGGGAACTGATGTCAGTGGGAAAGTCCCTTACCGAAGGGAATTAAATGGAAGGATGTAGCTGTAAAGTGGCTCTCGCTAGGCTGGACTGGAATGTGGGTTTGTGTGTTTTTCGTGGTAGAGTCTAACTGAAAGATTGAATCACTGACTGTCAGCTGGTGCCTGAGCAGTAACACTGTGGTTCAGACTAAGCAGGCTTCTGAATTAGGGCTTCCTAACTGCCAAAAGCCTGTCTCTAAGCAGAGTAAAGTAAAAAAATGCTGTATGGCACAGGGAGCATTTCACCTCATAATAATGAGATCACAGTGAGGTGGATCACCCTGGTACCCACCAGGGTGGTGTTCAGATAACTGCTGTCACCTCCTGCAGCACCTAAATGTCTTTGGAGAGCTCTTCTTTCACTGCTGATCTGCTTGACTTCAGAGGAAGAAACTGAGCTGCGGTGTTAAGAGGCATGGCTGCATCCCATTGTACCCATAAAATGGTGGTGTACTCATATATTATCAGCATGAGCCACTGACAGCTTGCTTCCAGACTGAACAATTCCCCTGTAGTTACTAGTTTTAGTACACCAAAACCAGTCAGAACATGGCTGCTGACACAATTCTGGGTGGATGTGCTGGTTTTGATGACACTGTTCTCAGGCCAGCCCTACTGCCCATCTCTCAGTGTCCTAGAAAGCAGCCACACAAACAGTGTCCCTCGCCAGCAGCTTCCTCAGCCCAAGCTCTGACTGAAGTGCAAGATTTCCTGACTGAAAATGGAACAACATTTCTGGTCCCTAACAGGTTAAGCCCAGAGGAAACTTGCCTTGCCACTGCCTGTGGGGTGGCTGTTAAAAGAGTAAAAGGACTTTTGGCTGAACACCAGGCCAGCGCTGTAACAACTTCACCTATCTCCTAAAAAATACACCATGGAAGGAGTCACAAGCTAAATTCCCAACCAAGGTAATTCAGGAAGTTTGAGGGTGAGAACAAATAAATGTCTTATGCACACCTCTCTGCTCAGCAAAGGTCTGTGTTGTGTGCCATTTCTAGCAGCAGCAGGGCTGGTATCTCCCGAGGAGAGACAGAGAATCTGAACAACATTTTTAGAAACAATTTGCATGGCGGGTCTTATGTGGCACCGAGCATTGGCACTTCAAAACTCTGAGCATGTCGGCTTTTGCCAGAGCTGACTCACAGGTCAGTCTCTCCTGGCAGAGGCAGCGGCGAGTGACTTTAATCACCCCGGCAAGTGACTGTAATCACCCCGGCTGCCACTTGGATGCGGAGAGCGGGCCTGGCTCAGGAATCAGGCGCTGCACAGAGCGAGACTGCACAGCCCCCGAGTGTTATCTGGACACAGAAAGGTTTCTGTTCACGGACAGACTGCATGGCCTAGACAGGAAGCCCGGAGCGGAGCACAGCTAGGCTGTGTCTGAGGAGAAACCGTGCCCAGCCCATCCAGCAAGCAGGCTGTCTGCAGAGAGAGCTGCCGCAGGGAAAACCAGCTCTGGAGAGGGCAGACAAAACATGACACGAGCCAGGATGGGGACCTTGCCCACTTTCTGACTAAAATGCACCTTCTCTGGGGACACAGCCTGAAGCCCATCACATATAAAACACATTGAAATTAAGATTGTTCCATGAACTCAACCTCGGAGGAAGTAAACGCGGGTCCATTTATGGTGAGATATTACTGTCTATTTACTGGGTTTTAAATGCAGTGAAGCACATGAGTTGAAAAGGAGAACTAGCAGTGCCTAGCAATACTTTCTTGACCCTGTTGTGCAAGGATGCTGAGAGCCCCTAGACAATACTGCAGCACAACAGGGAGAATCCTTCTCCTTTCTCTGAGATCTAACTGAGGAAGTGAGAGAGCCTAGTGGCTGCACATCAGGGGTTTACAGCATCTCTTTTTTTCTACGAAAATTTTTAGTTTCATCTAAGCATCTCCAGGAGAAGGCAGCAGCAGCAGGTTCCATGTGTCCTGGAGAAGAGGCAGGGATCTCTGCCCATGCCCTGCAGGCAAGGGAGATACTGAAGGAAAAATAATTTTGTTCTGCCTGTACAGGACAGCAGATAAATCCTATGGGATGGACAGGTGGTGTTTTCTTCATTGAGTTCAGCCCAGTGGGACGATCCATCTGGCCCACTATAAATTGTGGGAGCTGTGGGGCACCTGGGGCAGATGGTAAGTCACAGGACAAGTTGTCTTTCTCAGTGCCACACTGCTGTTTACATAGTGTGGACATACTTGGATCCGGGTGGAAATAGGGAAATCCACCATCTTTTAGCACAAGTATTACTCCAGTTTAAAGCATCTCTTTATACAATCTTTGTAAGGTAACTGAGCACAAAGTGATGGACAAGCTAAGCTGGCCCAGTGTTTGTTTGGGTAAATAATGCCTGAAAGAGCCTTCAGTGGAAGGTGGAATGGTGTTCAACCAACAAAACTAAGCCTTGTAGAGGCAAGGGCTCTGACACACACCCTGCAGTGTGCAAGAGGTAACACCCGAGCTCTGCCTGGTAGCAAATCATTCTGTGGGTTTTGTGCAACAGATAACACCTGAGCTCTGCCTAGTGGCAAATCATTCTGTGGGTTTTGTGCAACAGATAACACCTGAGCTCTGCCTGGTAGCAAATCATTCTGTGGGTTTTGTGCAACAGATAACACCTGAGCTCTGCCTAGTGGCAAATCATTCTGTGGGTTTTGTGCAAGAGGCAACATCCGAGCTCTGCCTAGTGGCAAATCATTCTGTGGGCTCTGTGGCCCAAAACAGACAGTCCCTGCTGCTGTGATTAAAGGATAAAGTTTTCCCCAGGGAAGGCTGAGCCCTAAACACTGTGATGACACAGAACCAGACTCGGAGACTGATTTAGCCGTGGGCAGGAACAGCGGGGCCGGTGGTGCCACCCCTTGGATTGCAGAATGACAGAATCATTATGGCTGGGGAAGAACTTAAGAATCACCTAGTCCACCTGTTAAGGTGCTCACCATTAAAGCACGTCCTCAGGTGCCACATCCAGGCGGGTTTTGGACACGTCCGGGCTGTGACAGACCTCCTGAGGCACACAGAGCGGGGGCGCTGCCAGGGCACGGCGGCTGCTGCTATGGGCACTGCGCCACGGCCTGTCCCGCGTCTCTCGGAGCCCACAGAACGGGCCGGGGCTGCCGGAGGTGGGGACCGGCTCGGCATAGGCGGGAGCCGCCGGGACACCGCCGGGATATCCGCGGGTATTGCGGGAACATCCCCGGGCCGCCCCCGGGCCATGGCGGGAACAGCGCCCAGCGCCGCGTCCCGCCAGCGCCCCCCGCAGGCCGGCGGGAGCACCGCCACTTTCCCTTCTTTCCCCGGCGGGCGCGGGGGCCGCTCTGGTGCTCCAGGGAAACGGGACCGCCAGGGAATCATCCTGTGGGCCGGGCCAGCGCTGTGAGCACCGTCAAGGCCGACAGTGACATCCTGGCCAGGAGCAGGGATAGTGTGGCCGGCAGGAGCAGGGCAGTGACTGCCCCTCTGTACATACCGGGAATGCCGTGCCGGGTTTGGGCCCCTCACCTCAGGAAAGACACTGAGGGGCTGGAGCGAGTCCAGAGCAGGGAAGGGTCTGAAGTGTTCCGAGAAGCCGCTGAGGGAGCTGGGGGTGTTCAGTGTGGAGAAAAGGAGGCCCAGGGGGGCCTGACTGCTCCTACAACCCCTGAAAGGAGCCAGGTGTGGCCAGGTGGGGTTTGGCCTCTGCTCCAGGGAACCAAACACAGAGTGAGAGGAAATCACCTCAGAGTGTGCCAGGGGAGGTTCACGTTCAACATCAGAAAGAATTCCTTCACAGAAAGGGTGATTAGATACTGGAGTGAGATGCTCATTGGAGGCGCTGGAGTCATGTCCCGGGAGGTGTTCGAGGGAGGGCTGGCGGTGTCTCTCGGTGCCATGGCCCGGGGTTGGGTCACGGCTCGGACTCGCCGATTTTGGGGTCTTTTCCATCAATTCGGTGACGCCGAGCGGGGCTCCCATTGGCTGCCGGGCTGCCGTGGCTCCGCCCCCTCCCGGGCCGCGCTTTCGGGGTTGTTTACAACGGCTGCGCACATGGACCCGCCCCTAGCGGCTCTCATTGGCTGAGGAGCGCGGACCTCCCAAGTCTATTGGCTGGCAGCGTGGGTGGGGGCTCGTCGCTCCCGAGGGTGTCGCTCATTGGCTCGGCGGGGCAGGCAACGCTGCTCCCATTGGTGAGGCGCGGCGGGGCCCGCCCCTCCCGGCGCGGTCTGTGGGCGGTGCGGGCGGGCCCGGCAGTCGGTGGCCGGCACCGAGCGGGCTGAGATCTCCCGGTCCGCGTCTGTGCGGGGAGCGATGTCCGTGTCCTCAGCTGGCCGGGAAGCCATGGCGCGGCTGCTGCTCCTGTGCGCCGCATCGGGGCTGCTGTTGGCGGCCGTGGCGGCCATCCCGCCGCCCGAGGAGGCGGCGCGCATGGCGCGGTACGTCCTGCACAGCTGCGACTGGGGCGCGCTGGCCACGCTGTCGGCGCAGGAGGGGCTGCGCGGCCACCCCTTCGCCAACATCTTCTCCCTCAGCGACGGCCCGCCCGGGCCCTGCGGCGGCAGCGGCGTCCCCTACCTGTACCTGACCGACATGGAGATCTCCGTGCAGGACCTGGAGGTGAGCGGGAGGGCGGGGACGCCCTGGGGATGGTTCAGCCCAGCCCCTTGGCGCGGCAGGGCCACCTCGGGCAGGGGACACGGGAACGTGTCCAGGTAGGGCTCTCCAGGGAGGGGAAACTCCTCGACCTCCCTGGGCAGCTGTGCCAGGGCCCTGCCACCTTCAGCATAAGATTATTCCTCATCGGTGTTTGAGTTCATGGCTGTTCCCTGGATGTCGCCCCCTTTGTCATCCCTGGGGACAATTGTGAGCCCTAAGCAGTGCTGTCTGTGGTGGCAGTCAGGAGCTCTCCTGAGAAGTTCCTGCTGATCGTGGTCTTGAGACAGAAAGGGCAGCACCGGACAGAGGAAGTGTCTGCAGCTTCCAGGAGCGCTGAGCAAAGGAATGAGGCACCAAGGAATAGCTGAACAGAGAAAATTTCACACGTACACAAAAAAAAAAAAAAAAAAAAAAAAAAAAAAAAAAAAAAAAAAAAAAAAAAAAAAAAAAAGTCAGAAGGGCTGGAACTTGTCAGTGTGGGACCTAAGCAAAGAGAATTCTTACACAGCCTGCTGAAGAAATAGTTATTAAATAGTTACTAAATAGTTATTAAATAGTTATTAAATCTCTGGAGCTTACCGTAAAGGGAGGCACACAAGGAAAGACAGCGTTGGCATGCTGAGACTCTGAGTGTGTAATTGGCCTTGTCCCAGATCTTTTGTGGCCAAGAGCTCGCTAAGAACTTAATGAAATAGCAGTTCTATGCCTCTATTAGATTTGTTTGTTTGTTTTAGTAACTGTTACAATATTAGTAAACACAAAGCAATGGTAATTTTTCAGACTGTTTTATCATTTTTTGTTTGTTCCCTCTCAGGTTTTAGTTTGTTACCTTAAAATAGTTCAATTATGTGTCTAAGTACTGTTGAGAGTCTAATTTATTTTGCCTGATACTTTTCTTTCCATCCCAGATACAGCTGTTTGCTTTCAGGATAACATAAAACCCAGGGTATAAACTGGTAATGAATATTTCCTTCAGAAAGCTCCTCAACAAGTCCTTATTTTGCTGCTTCAGGGCAGAAACTCTTTGACATGTGATAGTCAGGGGCAAAGGAGAAGGTGCTGAATAATCATGAGTCAGCTTTTTGGGAGTTAAGCAACTTCCTATCTCTCAAGTGGTTGTTTCTGTTTCGTGAGGTCAATGGTGCTCTCTCTCCGTAGTGTTCAGGTGACTTTGGAGGGTTTCTCTTGGACATGAGCCCTTCTCATGAAACTTCTCAAAGCAGGGGAACTTCCCTTGCTGGGGGATAATGACCCTTAGTACATGGTATTCTGCAGTCCTGTGTGGCATCAAGGCTCTTGAAGCCATGGTTGAAATTAGTTTTTAGAAAAACAATCAGATAAGGGTTCTTCAATTCTTCAAGTTAGGTGTTTCACTTATATGCTCAGAATTTTTTAAAACCTAACTTCTAAAATTCACTTTAAATGCCAAAGGAGCTGTTTGGGGGAGCCAGGAGGCTGTTTTGAAGAGATGTTTGTTTTTATTTGAAATTTTACCAACAGTTGTGAAGCTCATTTGGTTGCCTTCTCAGTGACACTTTGCCCTTCCACCAGAATTAACCGATGAAGTCCACTGCATGTCCTTGTCTTCTGTACTGTCCTTTGTGTCTGTCTGTAAACTGTAATATATCATCATTTGCATGCAAAACGAGTAGGCTGAATTCAGAGTTTTAAGGAGTGTTGTTCTGTGATGTTTGCATTTTATGTTAACAAGCTTCAGCACACCTCTGAACTGGGCTTTATTTCAGATTCAGAGCTTGCCCAAGGAGCCTTTCAGATGTAGTTAGGAAAAGGTGATGACAGCTCTGCTCTTTTTGCCAGTATTACTGAGCTGAATAAAGTACCAAGAGCTGAAAATGTGGTGTGTATGACTTTTTTTTTTTCACATAAGAAAAGTAAGCATAAACCTCTTATCTTACTTCTTGCATTTCAGGTCAATTCAAACGCCTCCTTGACTGTGTCTTTGGCAGAGACTCCTTACTGCAGGAAGCACAAATATGATCCCCAGAACCCCCTCTGTGCCCACATCATCTTTGCTGGGAGCATTGTAAAGGTAAGCAGCTGAAAGCAAGGTTGTGGGCATCAAATACAAATTTGGTTAGTGGAGAGAGAGGAGAAAGGTGAGGAATTCTGTGCAAAAGCATAGGCTGACATGTTCTGTGCTATGATACCCAAAGGCCAGCTCCTGGTTTGTGGGAAGAAAATGAAGTTACAACTTGATTTTTGCAGGAGCTTTGTTGACATGCCTTTAGCAAGGAGTTTGGGGGGGACAATAATGCAGGAAACCTCCCTCATTCCTGTCCATGTGTTCTGAAACTAAGAAGTCTGAGGGCATTATTTTGGAAAAACCTTCATACTTCATTCACATTCACCCTCTTGCTCAGTTAAATTCTTTGGTTCAGGCAGTGTGACATGCCTGCTTCTGAAACTCTGTTGAAGCAAATACAAACCTACAAAGGTTAGAGCTACAAAGCTGCAGGTATTATAGACAAAAAGTGTGCATTATGTGATTGATCTGGTGGTGTTGCTGCCAGGGCAGTGTTCTTTTGTCCACCACTACTTTGGTGTCTGGTAGGAGGAATTGAGAACTCCATGTGTTATTCATTGAAGACCCTAATCCCATTTTTGGGGATAATGATTGAGGATGAGAATTAGTCATCACTACTCTCTCTTACTTGATAGTCTCAATTCTTATTTGGTGTTTTCACAGCTCTGATATTTGTACATTGCAGTCGGCAATCTTGTAGTTGCTTTCCTGAGTGTCTCATTAATAATGGAGTTGATTTTATTTAGGTGGTTCTTCGTACCTTATCCAGAGCTCTAAATTGTTGATTTAACCCTTTAAACACGTGCACATTGTATATTAAGTGCTGTCACACTTCTCAGCTTCCCTTCTCTGTGGATTCTGTTATACTATCCTATTTGTGTGTGTGTTTGCAAATGTCTGAGCACAGTTGGATCTGTTTCTGTCAGTTTGAGTGAGCAGGTGCAGAGGAGGTAAAATTACACCTAAGACATCACATAATAATGATTCACCCAGAATCTGTAATTCTCTGTTTTGTGATGTGTTTAAAGGTTTATTCTCATGTTGATGAAGTATGTTCTTGCTTATGCTAACTTCAAAAGCAGCCTTCTGATTTAATGTTAAAATGCATTACTTTGTGAGTGTTGTCTGTCTCACACAGTTGCACAGCACACTGAAGATGAGCAGACTCAGCCACAGTAATGAGCCCCTGGGGACAAGACATGGCTGAACTAAAAAAACCACACTGCAGTCAGCAGTGGTTTTTTTAGCTAAAACTCATCTTTACACGACTATCTTACTGTAATATTTTCCTGGTTTTTGTATAGGTGAATGATTCAGAAGCAGACGTGGCCAAAAAAGCATTATTCAGCCGCCACCCTGAAATGGAAAGTTGGCCCAAGGATCATAATTGGTTCTTTGCCAAATTCAACATCACCAATATTTGGGTGCTGGACTACTTTGGTGGATTGAAAATTGTGACACCTGAAGAGTACTACAGTGTCAAGCCTTAGTAAGTACTGAAGTTTTTCATTATAACTCTCATTATATTTCACAACTATATTGTTAACAGGGAGGAGTGACTCCTGTAGAATTGTCACAGTCACTGTCCTCTGAATTAATTGCAAGACAGGTGATGTTTTGGTCCAATAATTAATAGTAGTGAGACTCTTCAGTATTTCTGAAGCTGTATTAATGGGATTGCAGCAATATTGCTGATACTTCCAAAAGAAAATTGCTGTTGAATCTGTCCTTATGATATTGAAGTATAGAGAAATTGTGTTCTGTTGTCTACATAAAACCAAGTCTTCAAAACTTTCAAATATATTTTAGCACAGTCAACATGAATTATGCATTCATTTCACTCTTATTCTTACTCCTTGTAGGTGGAAGAAGATCCTTGGTGATGCTGATATGGAAGTGAATTACTTTGGCTGTTTCATGAAAGATTTAATTTTCCTGTGTAGGGTAGAGCTGAAATAATAATACAATAAATCAAACATCTTGCATTGTTAATGAGTATGTATTGCCCTTATGAAGCAGATTTAAATTCTCACTAACTTGAATCATGTCACACTGAAAAGCCCTTTGTGCATAAGCAATAACTAAATTTTATTCACTGGATATGAATTTGTGTCTGACAGTGTGCATTCAGAAGTGTTGTGTTTACTGGAATCTAAAGGATGAGTCCAGTTCTAAAGCTTTCAGTGCCTTAGTTAAATAATGTTTCTGAGCACTTTCCAGTATTATTTTATTTTTAATACCAGTTTAGTTTAGAATTTTATGGTGAAGTTCTACAGGATGGCTCAGCTGATGGAATGGGAAGCATTGCCTGTATTACAGTGGCAAATGATGTGCTGAGTTCCCACATCCTGTTAAGAATTTTCTTTGCACTCCGACAAACTCACTTGTTTGAGCCATTTTTCTGTTTTATTGAATGTGCTGTAGAATGCAGTTGTGTTCATGCCAGCTGTACCTATACCTCAGGATGAGTTCTTGGTAATTCCTCAGTTGATTATGTGCCCTGACTCTGTAATAGAAGTAGATCAGTAGTACCTAAAATACCTGACTTAGGAAGAGCAGTGTCTTGTAAATTCACTGAGAATGTTGTGAAGGATAAATGTTTTCTGATTGAGATTCTGAAATATTCAGCTTTGTTAGTCTGATCAAATGGCAATTTATCAGCTTTTATTACCCTCAACAGCAGAACTGAGCAGATTTGGGGGTCTGGAAGCCTTACACAGCAATTTTGGATTAGTAACCCAGAAGTGGAAAAGAAGCAATACAGTATGACATTAATGATTCATGATTTGTAGAGAATGAAAATTAATTAAAGGTATGCTTAATTAATTCTGTGTTAAAGTAAGTTGCACTCAATCACAAAAAGCACCTTTTTAGCATCCTCTAATTTCACAAAAAGGGAACACTAAAAAGTGTTTATGAACAAATAAGTTGATTTTACAGTGAGCAAACATTACCTAGTTGACCTAGAGTAAAGAATTTAGACTCCTTAGAGGAGGTTGATATATAGAACAGTGGGATTTGTCATGTAAAATCCCTATATGTTAATGATGTTGTTATATCACTCCTTTTCTCAAATACTGCGATGATTTGTGAAAGTATTTTTTATGTAACTTATTAAGAGTTCTTTTTTCATAAGGGGAAGGAATGTACTTGGTACTGTTCTACTGTTCTGTTCTAATATTTTAAAACTAATTTAAGATCAAAAAAAAATTACAATATAGAAAGAATTTGTGTTGAATAGGTAACACTGATATTTAATGTGAATTTAAAAAATATTTTTATATAAGGTATGACAGTTGTGAAAACTCAAATGAATCTCTGTCATGGACTCAATCCTTTCTGTGAGGACACCTGAATGCATTACATGTAAACCTGTAACTTCTGATGTGTGAGACTGATGATGCTGGCTTTTGTTAAAATTAAAATATTTTTTGACAAGTGGTGTCAAGCATTATTTCTTACATGTAAGGATTATTCTCTCCCTCCTGCTGTCTTTTTTACAAGCACCCTCATTTCAGTGTTCTTGTTTCACTGTTGCTCTGATATCTTTCATTCTTCCTAGAGTTAATGGGGAAATGTCCCTAGTCCCACCTGCCTTCCCCTCCTTGGATTAAACCTGTGTCTTTGCACTTCGCATGGTGCGAAATGGAAAATTGGAAAGACAAATGCCATCATTCCACACATCCCCAGCTTCCTTCTTCCACCAGCTGCTTCTGCACCCCCAGATATCTCACTGATAGGGCAGGGTGAGAAGCAGGAAAGATCTTGACATTGCATAAACAATAAAACATTGGTGTGTTATCAAGGCTGCTTTGAGCACAAATCCAAAACATAGCCCCAAGGAAGCAAAGAAAAAAAATCCCCAACCACAAAACCCATATCTTCATCCCAGGGAAAACCAGTACATTGCCTTCAAAAGCATTGCTGCCACTTGCGGGTTTGGTGCAGAACAAGGCTGGCTTTGTTTCTGGTTTTCTTCCCCTTTTACGATCAATTCTCAAGTATTTTCTCTTTGGAAGTGGAAGGGCCTTTTTTTGGTAACAGCAAGATCTTAAAACAGTTTTGTAATACTACTGCAACAATTGTAGATCATCCAAATTTCTTCACCTTTGGAATTTGGAAGGACCCCAACCAGATGTTTCTTTGGGAAAATGGTGAACAGCAGAGTGGTTCAGCTATGTGTACAGACCTCTGGAGTTGTATCTGTGCATCTCACTGAATACTTCTTGGTGTGTTTTATATGTAGTAGTGGAATGTAAAGCTGTTCAGGTTATCAGTCTTCTCCCTTAGTAATAGGTGTGTAAATGTTTATATCACCAACCCAACAAAGTCATCAGCTGGTCCTATTTTTCCTCACTTCTTTTCCCTGTGCTCGCGTTTATTCTGTTCAGCTCATTCAGGAATTCATTTGTGAGCATGTTTCCTTTATTTCCTGCTATCCAGGAGTAATACTGTGGCTTGGAACAGAAGAGGCTGAGTATAATCAATTGATACAGCTGTAAGCAATGAATCAGTGTTTTGATTTGTGTGTGTATCCTCTATCAGAGCATGCTTGAAGTACCTGAGCATATTCTCAGCAGCAGTAAAGTCAGCCTCCATACGTGGGAGGTACCTGCATTCACAGGGATCTGACACAGGATGTTTGTTAGCTGGGAATCTCATCAGGGTAATCACAACCTGTCATGTTCTTCCTTCTACTTCCTACTACATCCTCTTCCTTCTATTGGTCTTGCTTATTGACATGTTTGTGCTTTTACTTCTCAGTTTTCAATTTCTTTTTTGTGTTTTAAATGTAGGACTTGTGCTCAGTAGGCTCTTACAACATACAACATTATTACACAATAGATCTTAGACATATCAGGTGTTCATTTAATCCTGTATTCAGTTCTCTCTGGAATTAATTTCCTGGCTGTTTAATATTGTGCCTGTGATCTTCACAAGAAAATAGAGGTAGCTCAGAGTATCAGACTAACACAAAAAGTGTTAATAGTAACTTAATGGATTAATTTGTTTTCCAAAGGTTTTCCCTGAGCAAAAACATTGACTCGAGATAAAATCCAGTAAGCTGATATATTGTTGCTGAACACAAGAGGGTGCCACAGACTTACGTTCGGCTGAAGTGTTAAATGTTTAATACTTAAAAGTGGTTATTGAATTCATCATAACTCAAAGATGCTGGAAAAGCAAACGACGGGGGCATAATATGAACAAATTCTTTTTCTGCAGTGCTTTACATTATGAATGCTTCCCTCCATAAACACAGCAGCCTGCTGGCTGCAAAAAAAAAAGGGAGCATTCATCATTTTTTTGTGTTTTGTAATCATTTTGTGCTACAGAGAGCTCAGAAGTAATATCCATGAAAATGATTTAAAGGTTTTTAAATTAAGTAACTCTAGTAAAGGAAATGGAGACAGGTATAGAATGCCATGGAACATCGGCAGGAGCAGCCAGCTCCAGACTCAACGGGGTTTATTTCTGTCAAATCCAGACAGAGGGGGTTCATTAGTGTGACCATCCTTTGGCTTATTGGGAGCTGAATTAAACCACTTGACTCTGATTTGTAATTTCCAACAGCTAATTAATACTGGGTTCTTCAAGTGCCCCCAGGCTGCCCTCCAGTGGTTTGGGCTGCCCTGATGATGTGCAGGCATTTGGGTGATGAGGCAGAGGTGGGAAAAGCCTGAAGTTCCCCCTTTTTCCATGGGGGCTGTGTTAGAGCTCAGGGTCTTGTTGCTTGCTCCCTCCTACTGTGTTGTCCTCAAGCCTGGCTTGAGTGTGGTTGCCCCTGGTTGCTGTCACTCACCCTCTGTTCTTGTCCAGGTACTGTGGGACTGCTTATTTTGGGGTTGAGGCCACTGCCCTGCCCTCCCTGCCAGCTCCTCTGCTTGGGTGGAGCAGTCCTTGCTGCTCTCCATGGTAATTGTATTTTCCCTGCTGGGGAGCTCAGTCCATGAGTTTCTCATACAAGCCTCTTGCAGTTGCTCCCAGGGCTTTTTGACTGTAGGACTTCTGTGTCTACAGGCTTCCTCAGAGTTTCTAAGCTGAATTGGTGTGTAAGAAGATTAGGCTGTAAGACCCATTCATTCTGGGTGTAGTGGTCAATGTTTTCCACAGCCTGGTTTTCTGTGGAAACAAAGCTTAGGTAACATTTCTGGGTACTTGCCTTTGTCAGATTTGTTTTCACTTTGTCAGGTTCAGATTTGAAATGGGAAGTCTGACCTCAAAGCTACCAAGCCCCTATAAATGTCATGACGACTGTGAGCTGGGGAGAGGAAACAAACCCCAGTTTATGTATATTAAAGGTACAAAAGTCATGTTCTGAAAATTTGAGTTTCATTAGTTGTGCTGATTGTAGAGCAGGAGTATTCTGGTTGAGTGTGGCCAGGTATGCAGTCAGTACCAGAAAGGATGAAATTCTGTATTGTTTAGGGGATGGTAGGCTTTAATCAAAGAACCTGATATCTGTAATGATGATTCCGAATTATTTTCTTCCTCTAGCTCTTAATACCCTACATTAAAGAGCCATAAAATTTCCCCATTACTATTTGCTTCTGATTCCTGCTGCTGCTAGGCTTAGTTTTGCGTAGAATTTCTCCAGTTTAAATGAAAGAGATGGCACAACTGCTGTGGGTCTTGTTGAAAGAGGAGAGTCTGTTCCTTGACCCCAGTAGCATTGTCAGTGTATCCACACAGGTCTAGAACTACTTCATGTTATTTTTGCTACTACCATTGACTCAGATTGTAAATTTGCTTTGCATCATTACTTTTCTCTTCCCCTTACCTATAAAAATGTTAAATACTTGTAGCTAATCTTGATACCCTTAGATGACAGGAACGGCTTTATTTGAAGAACAAGAGGACTTGGTTTTAATCTGTGAGTAATTAATTTTAAGGATTTTTAAATAAATCTGTGATTGCTGCAAGCACAGAGTCATTTGACAAAACCAAACAGGATGTGTGTGTGCAAAGGGAGAGAGAGTGTCAAGAAATAGTGTGCAATTGCATATCTAAGCATGTACATTTATGTGAAAACATTGAAGATAATTTGTATTTCTATAATGTTTTTATGCCAATGGAACCTGTTAAACATCTTCCAGTGTAAACAAGTAACTATTTCTAGATTAAAAGATGGCAATTGTTTAGAGATAAGAAAGATAAACAGTTGTACAAACCCTGCATATTATATGATTATAAGAACATTGTATGCTAACTTCCAGTTGTCTTTTAGCCTAAAAACAGTTGCCTATTTAAGCATGAATTGGATTTTTGATTTGTTTCAAATGCTTAAATGAATTGCAGTTAATTTAATTAAGTTTTTCCTCAGGTGAGCATTTGAAACATGCAGAAGAGGCGTGTTTTAGAGGTAAAGAAGGGAGGAGAATAAAGAAAAGAAGATACTTGTCACAGACCTTAAAATGTGGCTTCACAATATTTTTATATTTATAAAAGGCATAACCTGATAAGTTATATTCTGTAACAGCCATGCAAGAAAATACTGAAGGAGTTGTATAATTAAAAAGAGCCTTTTGAGAATGTGTGTGGTGATAAAGTCACAGAATGTTTTTCTACATATGCTGCAGAGTAATTGGGGAAATTCACCTGCAATTAACAGGGTTGTTGATGATGCCAGAGAGAGTAGCCTAAAAGAAGAGAAGCACTGTTCCTCCTCCTTAAAATATGACATAAGCAGTGGTCTCTTGAGTGCATTAACAATAACAAAATCCAGAGCAGATCATAAAGGCATCGCTGGGGAGGGAAAAATTGGATATTACAGATTCAGTAGCCTCAAAACTGAGCATTCAAAGAGGCTGTATTTTAACTTTCCCCTAACAACTCCTTTATAGGTTTCCACAACCCCTGTTGCACTGAAGATTTTAAGACCATAGCAGGAACAGGAAACTGCCAGTCACAAAAATCCCTGAAAAAATGAACAGAAATACGTTTTTGCATTTCATCAAGGCCTGTTTATGATCTCCCATAGGAAACGTGCACTCCTGGCCATATTTGTCTTTGTGGTCCTGCACAGGTGTTCCTTTTTATGTTTGGGGTTTTTTTTTCTTTTTCTTGTTGCACGTGTCAGGGTTTCTATTTGCTCAATGCAGCTGCAAGGAGTAGTGATGGTGAGGTGGGTTTTCCTTGGAAAAGTGGTATTTTCATACACAAAGGGGAGCACTTGTAGCAAGAGCAACTCCTGTGTCTCCCTGTTGGGAGCTGCAAAGCAAGACCTGTACTTAGACACTGCCTTCTTTCCAGCTCTCCATTTGCTGGCAAAAGTGCAGGGCAGGGACTAATCCTCTTGGCATGCAGCCATTACCACTAAATAAGTATTAATTGCTGCATTCCAAGGGGATTAGCACAGTTGAACCCAATTATAGCAAATCGAAGCTGCACTGTAAGGCACTACAGAGCATTGAGATGCAGTGAAGCAGTGTAGGACTGTCAGTCTGCAACATTTCGTCAATAAAAAATTGTGGGCTTACATGCTATAAACAGCAGACCATTTCTTTTCAGTGTATTAGTCTGAATGGCATGCCTGGCTGGAGGCTACAGCTTGCTCACCAGTGAAAATCGTTGCTTTTTTTAACACCCATTATCTTTGTGTGAACATCTCCAGAAATGTTTTTAATACTTGTTGAGTTAATTAACGCACTACAAGCGTCACTCCCTGCTGGACCAGGGGCAAGGCTCTGCAGCCTGTCTGGATCCTCACAGCTCTGAAGTCGGCCAGCTCCTCCATCAGGTGATGTAGGAATTAATTTTGCCTGCGAGTGCTAACTGTATCAAATAGGCTTAGGAGAGCTCCTGATAACCGACCTGTTCTCAATCCCAGCAGTCTGCGGTGATGATTACAGGCATATCTCTGTGGTAGCAATACAGGAGCCAGAGGGCAGTGTGTAGTTATATATTTTTTTAATCCTCAGCTTGACTGTGGTGTGGGTTTGTTTTTTTTTTTTTTTTTTTTTTTAGTTTTCATTTATTTCCTGTTAAAACTGCAAGCCCTGCTGCTTTTTTATTTTTTTTTATAGTACAGTCAAAGCATAACCAGTAAGCGTGAAAAGGGAATGCTTCTGGGAATGAATCAGCCCCTTGCATTAGAGCTGTTCCAGGATTTTTTGTGTCCAGAGAAAGGATGGCATATGGATGCACAGAACCAGTTGAATGTATGCCTTGACTATTTTATGAAAGATCTTATCCTTACGGATAATGAGCTGCACCTTAACCAGCCTTAAACACACTGAGCTCTGCTTGGGGACCACTTCAGTTCCCTGACCCATTCTGTTTCAGGAACCACAGATCAAATATTGCAGTCTTCCCAGTGCAGGTAATTCTTGAAAATGTACTTTCCTCCACCCATATGCTTAGATGAAGAGTCAAGTTTAGCCGAGAGCTTTTTCTTAACACAGCAGGAAAGGGTTTTATATTTCCGCTGTGGCCTTGTCTGTATTGAGAAAAATTGCTGCTGGTTCAGCTGAACGAGGGCTGGCATTCATTTCTAGTCCAGGGTTAACAAAGTCCTTACAATCTGACTGAAGTGAGTAAACTGAAACATCAGTATGATTTAAACTGTTGGTAGAAATGCATTTGCAAGATTGGCCAATGCACAGTGTGGGCAGGAGGTGCTGAAGTTTTTACAGTGCTGTGTAGCTCCCAGAGATGCAAAGACTAGAAAGGCTGAAAAGAAGGTGACACTCTAAGCAAATCATTCCTCATGGTAGAATTGCAAGCCTTATGAACACTGAAAAGCTTTTTCCTAGAGAGGAGACCACTTCCCCTTTATCTTTTCCTGTGCTGCTTGTCTGCATGTGATTTGCATCTCTCCCATGCCATGCTTGTTGTGAGAATAACTCATAATACAAGCATGAGTGCTCTTGTGTATACTTTGATTATATTTGTATAATGATAAGCTTGCCTTAGTTCAAAAGCTGAGGGATGGGGAGGTGAGAATTTCTAGGGGCACTGTCATGCAAAGCCTTTTTCTGACTCTACCCAGACTTCCATGTGAAGTCCACATACTCAATTTCTCTGACCTTTCCCTATCTAGACATCAAAACACAGTGGCCCAACTGCTGTTCTCCCAGTGTGCCTACTGTTGCCATTAATCTCCCTTCCTTACACAGCTCTTCATTTCTTTTCCTTACCTTTGGCCTCAACTCTTTATTCAAAGTGATAATTTGCTGGCTTTCTGCCGGAGGGAGAAGCTATGATCAATAACAGGAGGAGACAGGGGTCAGTGGAATAGTGATGAGCAGTGCCATCTGCTTCTCTGGAAACACCGTTACCCAAAAATATCAATAACTAGGATGATATTTCAGCTTTTGGATAAGGCATCAGTGAGATTGAGGCAGCCAGCACTGAGAGCAGGGGTCTTTTTCTGCTCACTAATTCCTCGTTTCAGCCAATCTTCTCTCACACAGAGAAGTGGACAGAAAGGGCTTTATCCAGCTTGCACTGGAATATAGGACATGTACCTGAGCACAGCCATTTCAGGGACTAATGACACCTCTTTCAGCTTCAGTGCATGGCAGCTCTCCTGGGCTGTGCTCTGCTTTCTGCCTGGTGGTGTCACAGCCCGTCTCCAGCCTTTCCTTGGAGCTTTTGGGGTAGAAGAGGTACAAAGAAAACCCTCCCCAGAGCTGGGAGACAGCAGAGGCTCAGCAGCACTGCCTGGGTATGTATGGGTATGCCTATGGTATGCCTGGGTATTTCTATCACAGAAAGGTATGCTGCACTTTTACACCTGGTGCTAGACTACCACTAGTGTCTAGTGCTTTTGGTATATAATTGTGCCAATTATATATTGGCACAATATATAATTACTCAATTAAAGGAAAGGTCAGTTTTATCCATGTACTAGCCTTTATCACTCCAGACAGCAAGGAGACAAATTTCTTCCAAGAACTTCAAATTACTTTGCATTCAAATGAGTATAAAGCCTTACCTTTTTTTGTGCACAGTAACTCCCATCCTGCCATACTTTAAGGAAAGTTTTATCACCAGTTTCTGTATCTCCTGGGGATGCACACTCCTCTTTCCTTTCTAAGAATTAGAAACAGAAGAAAAAGTGTTGAGATGCTTGTACTTCCTCCCAGCCTAAGCTGTGACCCTCAAGTGCATTATTAGTGCTACTGTTGTAAACATTGAACACTCAGTGATCTGTTGAGACAGATGTATTTTGATGGGAGTGTGGCTGAGCTTTAAGCCTTAGGGCTCATCTAAGCTATGTTTTCAAGCTTTTCTAATTCACAGTTGTCTAAAATGAACTCTTTTTTTAATTAATAAAAAAGCGAAGATTTTTATTTGCCCGCATTTGAAAAGAGCACAATGATGTGAGATTTCTTACAAAGTGGGAGTTAGAAATTAGTTTTATATTGTTATGAGTTTAGATGGCTATGAGGTTCAAGAGTGACTATAGGTTATAGCTTTAAATTTCTATTTATGCCCTCTGCTGCACACTGGGAATAGTGGCATAAATCCCTTTTGAAGTCAAGTCAAATTTGGTACCAGGAACAGAGACCAGCAGCCACCGAGTGGGGATGGCCTAGGAACCATCAGACAAAAATGGAAAAAAAACACCAAAAAACACCAAAAAACCCCAACTCGGTGAAAACCATGCTGCAGAGAGGAAGAGGATGAGCAGCAGAGGAAACCCCGAGCGCCAATACCGAGAAGGCAAACCCCAGCCCTGGGTGAGGAGCTGTGCAGGCAGAGCAAGCCGGCAGGTGGACTCCGACAGCCCTCACAGGAGCTGAGCCTCTTCCTGTGGCGGCCACACACCAGCACAGCCCGTGGAGGAGCTTCTCATCATCTTCTTCTTCTTTTCCTTCTTTATTTTCTCCCGTCCCGCGGCCCGCGGCGGCCAGCCCTGCCCGGCGGGCGAGATGCAGTGGAGGGGGGTGGCCGTCCTGGCCGCCCTGCAGGCACAGCTCCCGGCCACAGGTAAAGGCGCCCTTCGGGCCTGCCAGGACTGCTCGGGGGGCTCTTGGGAGGGAAGGGAGAGGCGTTTCTGTGGTGCTTTCCCCACCATTTCGGCAGCAGGAGGGTGTCTGTGCGGGCACCTCGGCCCTGCCTGTCCTGCCGTGAGGGACCCGCTGTGTGGGACTGGCCCGGGATAAAGGGCCCCTCTGGAAGGCCGGGATGGGGGGCCTTTCCTTGTTGGAGCGATACCACAGCTGAACAGTAACTAAACAAAGCTCCCAGCACTCACCTGGGCCGCTTTCCTTGCGATTTAAAAGGGGATATTTGAGGCAGAGGTGGAGAAGTGAAGCTGCGTGGGAGAGGCTCCCAATGGAGCCGGGCCGGGGGTTGTGGCCGCAGCAGAGCCGGGAATGGGGCACAGGTGGGGAGAAAAGGGGTCGGGCATTCCCCTCACGGCCCTGCCCTCATGCCCCTCTCCACCAGGTACAGCACAAAATGGAGCCATTTCTTCCTTTTTGTGTTATTTATCCCTGTGGCGCACAGGCCGGCCCCGCCCTGGCACCAGCGGAGCGGCTCCGGTGTGCACAGATCTTCCGAAGTTAGTTCGGGAAGGAGGGATTTGCTTTTTTAGGAGCGTAGTAGATCAAAAGAGCAACAAAATTTAGATCTGGGAAAGGCCTCAGGCGTGGTCTGAATGTGCCATAGGCCACATCTGAGCATGAATTAAAGCCAAATCCTCCAGAAGATTCCCCCCCCGGCTGTACTTAACCCCAGCATCCTCAAGAGCTTGGGTGGCTGCCACAGACGTTTTATTGGAAAGTTTTCTGGGGGATGAGAGGAAGGTTTTACAGCCGCTTTCTAATGCTCTGGAACCAGCCCTGGTGATTTGTGAGGTTTTCCTTTCAGGAGGGTTTTATGCTCTGTGACAGGCCATGATTTGTGTTTGTCCTCCCTTCAAACCTTGGGGCCTCTGTCCCTTCCTGACGCCCAAATATGATCCTGTACTTCAGTATACATCTCATTTTTTGTGCCTTGCTCTGTATCCACAGATGCATGTAAGCCTACAAAAGCATGGAAGTTACTTTAGGTCAAAATCTATCTGCAGAACCATCTTTTTTACGATTCCTCCTTTTTAACCTGTCGCACAGTGTCTGTAGTTCGGGCTCCTATTTGTGCATTTTCAGCAGAAAACTTTGACAAATACGTAATGCAGCTTGCAGAGGTCTCTGGTGCAGAGCTCTTTGGGGTACTCACACTCACAAAGAATACCTGGTTCAAGTTTTGCACCAGATAATGTCACTGATTTGGAGGTGGCTGGCTGTGGATTTCAGGGGAAGGGTTTTTGATTCGATACCTGTAATAGTTTGAAGTCTAGCAGCATTTAGCCAAAGAGTGCAGGTAAAATAGAAGAAATATAAATCAAAACTTGTGGAATTGCTACTACGCTATGGACACAGAATGGCCAGATACAAAAATGTAAGATCTGTCATGAATTTAGTTCGATGATGAGACCAAACAGTTGGGTTTTTCAGCTCGGAGCTGTGAGCAGGAAGAGATTTTCTGCTGCCTGGAGTGTTTTCAAGCTTTCTTAGAGTTCCCTTCTAGAGGGACTTCTAGGGAAATTAACTTTTATTTTTTTTCATGAAACAAGCTCAGATTCAGTACAGATTCAGTAAGCATACCTCCTCACAGTGAGTTCATTCCACTTCACTACAAAATGTTTGTGCTTATTGTTTAAAAGGGCAGTTGAAAGATGCCACCAAGATTAGCACTCAGGAACTCGCAAAGCCTTTCTTTTTTGATCTTTGAGTTCTGAAGTAAATATGTCAGGTATGAGAAAAAAAACTGTTTTAAAGTAATTCTAGAGATGGGCCATGAATTCTGATACAGACTTTGAATTTATTGACACCAGACCACAAATTTCAGAATGCTTCAATTTGGCCTTTGAGCAATTACAGAAGGAAGGCATCTCACATTTTTAAATGCACATTTATAGATGTACAGGTTTAATTTTCTTTATTTCCCCTCTTCAAAGGCACAAAAGTGTTCATCTGGAAATCTAGCTGAGGTCCTCCTATAGCCCCTCTGTTAAAAAGTCCATGAAAAGTAATGATTTTAATTGCGAGCAGATGACTTTGTTAATCATGTTGTTTGTTGAGACAAGAATATTAGACGACTTGTACTGAGTATCACCACTAAAATGGCAAAAACCTTCACACAGTTTACACAGCTTCTGTTCTGGAGTATGACAGGCTTTGACAGCAACAAAACAGTCCTGTGAGCAATGCTGTAGAGTTGCCCCCCTATATTTTTTTAAGGCTGATGAGATGATTTATACAAACAGATGCCACACACGTGTATATAAATGTATGTGGAAGAGTTTAAGAGCAGCCCTCCCCTGCTCTGCACTTCTTTACAGAGTCACTTTTCTCAGAATTGTCTGCTCAGTGGAACTGGACAGTGCCCTGTTTTTAGCTAACTCTGTGGAAAGTGCAGCATGTGGGTCTTTACCAGATGTTACTCTCACAACTCATTTCCACCCTGTTTTTCTGCTCTGCGTTGCTGTACCTCCTGCCCATCGGGTTGCCATGATGCCATGAGCCTTTTCTTAGTCACTTCAGGGACAGGTAATAGGTCTTAGCATTAATTCTATTCTTCCCTTTCATCAGATGATTTAGCTGCTCTGCAAACGACAGGATTTGTAAACCAGGCGTTGTTTACAAGCTTGTCTGAGGAATCCCAACAAGTACATTCAGACTTTTTTTCGACACCATCCCCGAGTTCCTTATGCGCTGCCTGAGGTTCTCCGAGCTGCCATTCTTGTTACACCTAGGGGGAAAAAAAATTAAAGGCTTAATTTTACATGTTTTATTTCTTTTATTTCTCCTGCCTGTTCACAATGATTCATTAATAATTCATGGGAAAAACCCTATGAACTGGCAGAAGGGAACAAAATGTAGGCAATGTAGCTTTTCTTTGTAAAGGGACATTTGTTGAGCCCTTGCAGTGCTATGTTCAATTCTGTAATGCTTGTTACAGAGTAAGTGCTTTCTGTCTTAACCCTTCCAAGCAGAATTCCTAATCAGTGAAGTAACAAATTAATGATCACATTCCTTTTGGTTTTTCATGTGCACTAGATGGGAAGGATATGCAAAATACAGAAAGCTATCTGCTAAAAATATATTTATATATTTCCTCTGCGTGTCCTTCTTCAGTAAGACTATGTGGATAAAAAGCCAAAGTGGAGTTAAAAAAGGAGGTTCACTAGCAGCTTAAGGGGACAAGAATTTGATGTGTAAATGAATGTTCATGTGAGGAATGTTTTTGACAACCGTTTTCTGTTGTTCACACAGACCTGAATGGGGACTAGCATGATGAGCAATTTTTTTTTTTCATTGCATATGGGTTATTTCTCAACTATTTCTAAATTCTAACAAAAAAAAAAAAAAAAAAAAAAAAAAAAAGAAAAAAACCCCAACTTTTTTTGCACAATTGCAGACAACCATTGAATCCTCCTCCCCTTTTCCAATTAATTATATATTTGAGTGTCTATATTGTACGTAGAAATGTAAGATGCCTCAGCTATTCTGGCAAGAAAATAGAGGATGTTTTTAGGGGGTGCCATAAAGGGAAGATGCAACTTCTTAAAAATACTTAAAACGTGTATTCTGCTGGAGGTATCTATTTTCTCAGTGTGCACGTTAAACTCGTGAGCATATTGTGGATTTTTCACTCTTCTGCTGACTTCAGTCAACAGATTAATTTAAGTTTCGCTGCTGGTTCTCTTTAGTGTTAGGAGAACAATTTATGCTAGTCTAGAGTCTGTGAGAAGCTGAAATTCTGCCGATTTTTCTGACTTGTGATGTTGTCCAAGGTAATATTTTGAGACTGGGACTGAATATTGTTTTCTTAATTAACTTAAGCTCTGGTCCTTTAAGAAGTGCATAGTTTTTTTTTAGCTTTTAAAGTATAACAGTCCAAATCAGCTTTTTTTTTTTTTTCAGGAAAGCAATGAAAACATTTATCTCCACTCTGTCATTTGATTTATAACTTCATCTATAAGAGATAAAATGTGCAGGCAAATGAAAAGCTTGGTTTGCAGCACTTCGATCTCCTCACCCCAATGCACAGGCCTTGGAAAACAGTGGAACACTTGTGTTCAGCCCCAGACAGTGGGTACATCCATCTCTGTGCAGGTTAGACTTCTCCCAGTCCTCTGCCAATATAACTGTGGAAAATAGAAACCACCTAGTTCCTCAGCCTCAGGGGTCACAAGCACTGGTGTCTCTGCAAGTTCTGCTTAAGTGGTTCCACCTCCATTTTTGAGCCATGTAGATGGGAAATATTTTAAGTCCTACAAGTTTCCTGGGACTAAACCATCAACCTTTGGAAGCCTGTTGTGTATTTTGTTCTCAGTCCTTTGTTATATTTCTGTCTTACAAGTCTTACAAGAACAGCAAATTTGGAGTTTTCCGTCTTTCTGTGCTTTTGGTATATGACCGTATGTTAAACATGTGCTTGTGGAACCTGATGAAATCCTCCTACTACCTGGTCTGTTTCTTTTGTGAGATATATCTGTAGTGAAAACTTCACCTCTATCCTGACTCTTTCTGAGTAGCAGACAATTCTTTTCAGTTTGTTACATTTTTAAGTGAAGGAGAAGCCGTAATGGTAACACAACTCTCTGAAAGCTCGGATAATGCGGAGGTGAAATATATTCCGAATTAGAATTCGATGAAAGCTGACAGGGGAAAGAGGTTAGAAAATTTTCAACAAATTATAGGATAAACAGCAGCAGGACACACTGAATAAGTCTAGAGGGTGGCCAGCTGGAAATACTTGTGGGCTGTTTTGTTTGGTTTGGTTTTCTTTAGGAAATCTCACAGTATATGATCTACCTACAGTTCAAGATGCTGTCTTAGGTGAAAATCTTAACTTTCACTGCAAATAAACTTTTCTAGCTTCCTCGTAAAGTTTTCTAGCTTGTAAAGTTAACCTTGAAAATACAAGCCTGCATGGCTCCAGAAAAAATAAAAGAGCAAACTAGCTATATAATTTGTCACTTAGATTTTTTTTTTAAAAGAAATTGCTATTTTGGGGGAGCGATAGCATGCTGCAATACTCATGGTTGAAAACACTAAAAATAGTTTCCTCATCAAAAAGAAAAACACATGAAACATTTTGAACCAGAAAACACTTAGAGAAGCTTTCCTAAGACCCCTCCAAGTTTGTATAATAAAAATTAATTAATAGATTTTATTATTTATATTAGACTAATGGTCTGAAACGCTTTTCTAATGGGATACGGTGCAATACCCAGGAAATTAATGAGGGAATACTAATTTGGCTGGTGTTTTATTTCAAGGAAGTGTATGCTGGCCGTTGAATAAAGACCTGTGTAACTAAAGTCCCCTTGTCCTGGATGTTAATCCAAAATTCATAATGAGTTTGTTCCAGCCAAGAGCATGGGTGTTTTGCACTCATTTCACTTAGAGTGTTGCTGTCATCTGAATGACAGCCAAATGTGAAATAAACAGAGCCAAGTAGTTATAAAAACGATTCCTAAAGATTTAACACATCACAGTGTGCTGTAAACTCATTCCAATTCCTCATGGTGTACATCTCCTCACAAAGCAAACTGAGGTCTGGGGGAACAGGACAGAAAAATGTCCAGGGGGTGACCACGGGATGGGTGGGAGCAAGCCGAGGCTCTTTGGGTGACCATCAGGATTTTGGAGCAGGGCTCAAACTAATGAGGTGCTTTGTTTTCAAAACATTTATTTTTAATTAATTCATATAGAAATCCAGCTCAAACTAAAATTGAACTTCCAGTATTTTACTTCTGATCAGATCAATCTGAAGCAAGAGTTTGGTGTAGTCTGACAATGTCACTTTTTAAATACTCTCAGCAAACGTCATTTCAGTCAGGGAGATCGACTTCCTAATGATCGATACCGTGCATTCCCAGTTATCAAATGCTTTGTTACTCCAAAATAGCTGAAAGTTTTTAATTACTCCTTTTAAAAATATATATATATTAACTGGATTCCTGAGCTGGGATCTTGCAGTTCACAATTAATACAGCAAAATTTTAAACCTTTGCAAAGAAAAATTGTACGCGTGTAATTGTATGTATGTAACGCACGTCGTATTATATAATATTTTGTGGCCATAAAATAACCACAACATCTGGTCATTTCTTCAGTTGCAGATCAGCAAGCTTCAGTCAGGGAACCTCACATCATGTCTTTGGGAGCAGAAATAATTTCTGTGTTGATCCACTCTGTGTGATTGCCATTTATGTAGTTTCCCATCCAGCCATGTGAGGCCAACGCCAGGAAAGGAAGTCTTACCAAAATTTGGAGTCCTCTCCTTCTCTTTCTTTCTCTCATGGACATTTTTCTCTCCATGATGCAAATTTAGAAAATATCATCACTTTGGGCTTTTATTGAAGTGAGGTAATTTCAGCAGGATTTTGTGTGAGCGTGCAGGTGCATTTCTGGAGATGGCAAAAATAGAATAGCATTTTAAAAGTTGGATTAATAATCATCCTCTAAGGGAAGGAAGATGGGGTACAGACAGAGAGAAATATTGTATTTCTCTTGGTATCTTGTAAAAAAACTCTTCCTAAAGACAGTTTCTAAGAAGCAAACAAGTAATTCTTGAATTTCTACAAGAATAGTTGCTCCGTTCATAAAAAGTCACCCATGTAGCAAATTAGTATCTTTGGATAATTTTTGAAAGAATGCTGTTTAAATTCTACAGATTTCTTTCTAACAACTTGCTGCTAATTTTCAGGATTGATTTGTTGGTTTATTTTATGATTTGTTGCCTAGAGGTAAAATACCTGAGTTAGTGTCCAGAGGGGAACTCATTCTGAAAGTCTAAGTCATTATAGACTGGAAACGCTTAAGGCCATTTGTGATAAAAAGATTTTCAGAAGTGTATGGAAGCAATGCTGTATGAAGTAATGCAAGTGTACACTTTTCTGTTTGATTTTTTTGTTATGACTCTTGATTTTTATATTTCTCAGGAAGTGAAAAAAATATTGCTGTTAATATTGGTTCAGCAGACTACTAAGGTAGTCTGTTGAAATTTGAAGAGATACAAATGCAATGCAACCAAAGTAACCCATGTGATAATTAACTGGAGGCTTACACTTACATTTAACTTCATGCTTGTTTGTTACCTGCATTTTTTTTCTGCTTATTTATCAGTTACATCTTCATTACTAAGAGACTCCTGGTTCTTTCAGTCTCTTTCAGGACATGTAAATTCTCTGCCTAAATTTTTCTGAGGGGTTTCTCTGATGAGTGATGTGGAAGAATGAAATATTTGCAGGTGGTAATCTCAAAGAGAATTAGTGAAAGCAAATGAGAGGGGAAGGGGAATCATTGTACCCCATCACTTGTTGCCTAATTTTTAACTTCTTGAAACTATTGATCTTTTGAATGTAAAACCGAGCGTTTAAACCAGCAAGCCAGAGAAGATAAACAAGGTTAACCCATCTGGATTTCAAGCAAAAGGTCAAACACCATTCCAGTTATTTTAAAAAATGAGCCTCTAAAATATCCCAGAAAGGCTTTCTAGAATTCATCCTCTCAGAATATGCATCTGAAAAGGAAAAAGAAAAATACATCTCTAGATCTCTTCAGACAAAATTAGTTTTAATTGTGCTTTCAGTAGGACTCATTCTTATTTTTATTGGAGCGGGGAGGTGATGGGAGCTTTGCCCACCCACACCCCGTGCTCTAGGTGAGCAGAGTGGTGCAGGGAGTGCTGATTCCCATGGCAGGGAGCTGCATCCTGCTCCAGCTGGGTCAGGGCACAGGGCACAGATGGGTGTCTGTTCGCTGCCGAGGAGCCATAAAATGCCCCATTCGACAGCCCAAACCATCCCCAGGTTTGGCAGGTGGCCCCTGTTTTCTGCAGCAGGGTCAGTACAGTTTGCTGACAATCCCTATTTCTTTTTCTCCAGAGAATTATTCCTGATTTTATTTAGAAAACAGCAAAACATCATCCATTGGATTTTTTTTTTTTATACAGCAAGTTTGCAAGAGAACTTAGAGTAATTTTTTTGAGGCTGTCTTGATGTGATCTAAAGTTCTGATGAAGACTGTTTGTAACTTCAAAATTATGGTCCGCTCCCAAAAGTTTGGAAAGAACTACAAATCTTCAAGAGTTTTGCTTTTCTTTTTCCAAAGTGCCTTGCCAAAACTATAATGAAATACTCTATGTTGTGCCAACAGGGGTCATTAATTGACTTTATTTTAATTTCCAGAATGTGATCCATTCTGATCACATCACCAAGTGGTTTTCCTTGACTCAAACATTTACAAACCCCAAAATTCTCTCACAGAATTACTTCTCTAGAAGAAGCAGTTTTAATTTACCTTGTTTTGAATTCTCTCTTGAATTTCAGATGTCTCTAGTATTAATGTGAATTACACAGAACTATTATTTTCCATCTCCTATCTATTCATGCAGCTGAATTAATCTCATTTTTTCTGGTAACTCAGATGTTATTTCACTCCTTGACTCAAAACCCAGCAGCACAATAATGCATTTGTTGCATGTGTCTTCTGATGGAAAAGCAGCACTGCTTATTTTCAGGCTTGAGACAATTTTTTTTTCTTCTTTTTATAACTCTCTTAAAGAAGTTACAGATATGAACCCTCAGCCCTATCTTATGGTAACATCTTTTCCAAAGTGTTTTTCTCTGATTTTATCTTTCTCAGCTGCAAAGAAGTAGCTAACAAGTTTGCCCCCTTTCTCTCTTGCTCTTCTTTTTACATCCTGAGCCAAAAGTTTATTTGGTAGACATAATGGTTGTAGTAGAACAAATATCAGGTTTAAAATAGCTCTTAAAGGTAAAGAACTTTCTGCAAAACTTTGAAATGTTTTAAAACTTCCTCCCCACACTACTCTCCCTGCTATTTCCCATTAGGTTAATCAAAACCCTTCCAAAGTATTTTTGTGAGACACCAAAAAGTCAGTGAGCAATTTGTGTTCTGCATTTGGAAAGAGAGAAATGCAAATTCAGCTCTTTATTCTGGATGATTTGGAACAGGAGCTTGAATGGGGCTCTCAGATACTGAGCCATTTGAGAGACTCCTGCTGAATTTGGGGAGAAATTCTAACAGAGTCTAGAAAGATTCCTTAGTTAATGGGTCATCAGAATTTGTTCCTGATGAACTTGACAAACCTACCAAAAAAAAAAAAAAAAAAAAAAAAAAACCACCCCAAAAAAAACACCCCTCAACCTCAGTTGTAGTATTTTACAGAATCAGTTTAATCCTTTGCAGTGAATTAATGGGGTATGTCTCTAAGAGTTTCCCCATCCACCATGGCAAAAATTGTTGTTCTCTCTTGAGTGGCAACTGTATTCCAGAACAACTAGGATCACTGAGCAGGTTCCTGTGTGTGAGACCCTGCAAAATGGTGCACAGAGGTGGGGCTGTTCCCTCATGCCTGGCTATATTAAAATAGCATTAACATGAGGACTGATAATATAAATGGATGGATGGTTCTGCCGTTGCTGAAACCACATGAAATTATAGAGGACTGGAAGATTTAGAAGGTGGCTACCAAATAATAAAGATATGCAGGGATCTGAGGGATTCAGCGACAGGAAATTTGATCAGCAGCGGCAATCTGAGAAAGCCCAGCACATGTGCTGACCTTTCCCGAGCAGAAGGGATTATCTGGAGGGCTTCAGGTATTTAAAAGGATCTGGCAAAGCAGCATCACCTCTGGATGTGCTGTGACTGTAATGTGGGGATGGTAATGAATTTCTGTCAAACTTTCCCCTTCTAATTAGTTCATGTCAGTGTCTTAGTAAGTACCACTTGTTTAAGCATAGCTAATTTAAAACTAATTTGGCTATTCTGCTTAGGCAGCTGCCCAGGAGTTTTACTTCAGACAAACTGCTTGGCCATTTACCCAGTTGCTCAGCCAGACTTTTGCAGCTCACACAAAGATCCGTGCTGAGGGAAAGGTGCTGTTATCAGATAGCTGAAAACCAATTAAGTGATGTTTTTGTGAGCTGTTGCCACGGCCATGAGGACTGCAGTATCTGCCAACCATTTGGAAAGGAGAAAGTTTCTCATTCTGTGCCTTTGGCTTCAGGGGGGTCTTCACCTCTTTTGAAGCTTTAGGGTCACACTATAATAAAAATAATGGTGGTGTTCAGCCTCATCCATAGTTAGAAGGTATCTTATACACAAGGAAATGAGTGCCTATAAGTGGTTATATTATCTAGCATTTATTTGTCAATTTGCATGTATAAATGATGATACAAAGCAGTTTTAATGAGTACTGCAGTTAAAAAAAGGTATAATACCCATAGCAGTTTTGTTCTGAGGTTTTAATCTTTCTTTAACTCCTCATTATCTTGGGGGTTTTTTTGGAGTTCTGATTATTTTGAAAGTATCTTCTGGTGCTTTTTAATCCATCTGATTAGGAAGATAGCCATTAAGATACTAAGAAAAATCAATATGAATGAAATGTAACATTTTTAAATCGGGCAGTTTGAACTTTGGGATCTTTTTTGAAGGATTTGTAGATAATTCTGACAATTCCAATCATCCTCAATGGTGTTTCTCCCCTTAGTGAAACAGTGCTGGTTTTTAGATAAAGCAAGAAAATAGAAAAATGGGTTTGCAGGTTTTATACTTTCACTTGTGGTTGCTGATTTACTTTGCAACCTTTAGAAATCCACTGGAATGTGTGTGGGCTTTCCAATGAAATGGAACTGGATTCAATCAATTCCAGCTTAATCAAAATGGCCCACACTGTTGGCTTTTTTTTGTTAACTGTGCAACACTTAGAAAGTGTTAACACACGTAGTCCTGAAGACTGTAGGGTACTTCAGAATTTGATTAATCAACACGGAGGTTTATTTGCCTATTTCATGGTGGTGTTTTGAAAGCTGAGATCTATCAAGCAACCTTTGGATCCTCCAGAGCAATGTGTTATATATATAGGAAATTAAATAAGAAAATTATTTGTAGGAAATTAAAATAGAGCCTGCATCTCATTTGCTGCTACATTCACACACACGGTGACACATCCTGCTTTCAGGATAATCTTTAGTTGCCTTGGGAAAACAGCCAGCTTTTTCCCTTCCCACTCTTTAAAAAGCCTTTGTAATTCAAGACTCAATTGAACTGATAAAAGAAACAAAAAAGTTAAAGATTATTTATGTATGTGCTGTTAGTATTCCTGAGGTGGGGCTAGAGAGGACAAGATAATGTCTATGTGTTATTTCACACATACAAAGCATCTGGAGCTCTGTAGGAAATGTGCTCGAGAGCTGAAGAACATTTATTGCTCTCCACACAACACACGCATCTGTCACAGCTCTTAACGTGATGGTGTTTAGCCTGGTTGGCAACCAAGTGTTTTTGTTTAGAGACAGCCTTTCTGGGATCACAAAAATACAAACCCAGTGATTCTAGCTACCTCTTACTCCTACAGGAACATCTGTGCTAAAACTCGATTATTGTAATGTCTGAAGATTTCATTTAGGCTAATTAAAACGTGCTGTTGTGGATGGGAGTAGTTCTTGCCGTTTCAGTGGATTTTGAAGCTCTGCTCACAGCTGTCTGCCTGCCTCCCCCTGCTTTCCTCCCAGGTAGCTCCTGCTGCTGAGGACTCGCCCTGTGCATTAACTATTAACCAGGCATCAAGGCAAGGCCCTCCTCTGGGGACTGGCTGCAGTTTATTTGCTCAGCGTGTGTAGAACTCTGTAGCCTCGGGCACCAAACAGAGCACCTTGGTCTTGAACTCCCTGGTCTGGGGCTGCCGAGGAGTGAAGTCGCCTGAGGGGAGCTGTATTTCAGCAGAGCTCTTGTTCTGCCTGCTTTGGCTTATCCAGGGCAATACCTGTAACAGGGCTTGGAAAATGCTCCGTGCCTCGCACTTCCCTATTTTCTATGTCACACATGTGAACCAGACAGGCGTGAGCTTGACTGAAATCTGCTTTAGTTTTGGCTTTTTTCCCCGAGCCTTTCAGTCTTGGAGTCTTGAGCTGGTGGGAAAAAGAAAGAAAGAAAAAAAAAAAAAAAAAAAAAAAAAAAAGTTAAATATTTGGTGATAGAGCCCTTAAGCCAAGTGGCACTTCGAATGGAATTTACAAATTATTAGGCAAAACACTGTCTCTTCAACATCTGTATGCAGCATGTAAAAGGACACCCACTTTAGTATTCATGCAGGGGATGATTGCTGCCTAAAATACACTGGGGGAGAGAAGATGACATTAAAATGAGAACACATGTTATTTTAAAAAAAGCTATAAACTGATTGCTGAATTATTTCAGGAGGACCAGAAGAGGGATTCACACTATCCAAATAGCTTTGGCATAGCGCAAAGGGGGTAAGAACTCAAGTCCTTACTTGGGAACAGTTGGCTGAGTTTATGGAATGGACTTTTTCAGGTTGGCTTTGGGAGCCAAAGTTTGCCAGGGAGACTTTCCTCAGCCCTAATTTGTTCTAATTTACACATTTGAGAGGTGCATAAGAAGAGCAATGTTTGATCAATCCCATTACAGACATATTTATGTTAATTTAATGGCCAAGTTCACATGTACTCTTTGGTGTATCAGCATGAAAATGTGCTCCATGTCTATTATCAAAACCATTTTTAAATGTAGATTTCATGAGGATCAAAGATGATCTTTAGTGCTTGTTTACTGCGCCTGCAGATGTATTAAATTACAAAATCTATTGATCATCTTTCATCTTTTATCAGATAAACAGCAGCTTTATGTGAGTAAGTGAAGTTCTACCATTAGATACATGCAGCCCAAGGTGGAGGAAATAATATTTTCTCAGCAGGTGCCAGGAATAATGGAATATTTCTTTTTTTAAGCTCAGCATTACTGTTTCAAAGGCAGTGAGGGCTGTTGCTGCTGGGATCTCCTCTGTTTCTCTCCTACTTCTTCCCTTTTTACTGCCTGGATTTTGTGTTTTGTAATCAAATGGTGTGGGTGTGTCTTCCTAATTATTTACCTCCCCACCATCTGAGATTTATTATCATTTCTGTAATAGTAAATGGTTTCAAAAATGCAAACCAAAGTTGGGAAATCCAGAAATGTGAATTCATAAACATCTTTTTAACTTTCATTCTATTTGTCCTTCTCTGACCAAATCCCTGTATATGTTTATCTCTGGATGTTCTCCTAAACACACGTTTCCTCTATAAGAAAAAGGTTTTGTGTATGTGCCTGTCACCTTTTAGAATTACCTTATTGTAACTTGAAGGCTGGCAAATTTCCTCTCTTTAAAATACTGAATTTGTTGAATGACAGGAGTAACACCTTTGATGTTATTTGAGAGATGTATAACCTCCCTGCTGCAAGAAAGATCTGGTTAAAACTGATGCTGCTTCAAGAGAATTTGAAACTGTGAGTGGAGAAAGGAATAGTACAGATCCTTTAAATGGAATTGTGAGACACAAGTTGTTTTTTTTTTCCCCCTGTGTAATCCTTTTATATAAAGGGTCTCTGAACTGTCAGTAGTGTGGGAAGAGCAAAGGTAGTTGCAGCTAAATTTAAAGAAAGGGCTTTTCAGCAGCCTTCTTGCTCGGGTTCATCAGACAGTGATAGAAATGGATATGCCTAATTCCTGAATTTTTGTTGCTGATGACCTTCTTAGCCAGCTTACAGGTATGAACATAATGCAGTTCTGTGACATGCAGGTTCTAAAATTTACATCAAGCCCCACTTTTCTGAATAACTGGTCTGAAGCTTCTGGCATGGCAGTAACTGCCTGTGCAGTTACCATTAAATACAGACAGCTTGCCTGTTGAACTCGAAATTTAAGAAAGAACATAATGTTTTATTTAGATTCTTCTTCAATAAAATGTCTGAGTTCCTGACAGGAGATATCTAGAGAGCTGATCACAGCCATGGCAATTCTGTCAGCTCCTCAAAGGTGTTGATGGCTTGTTCTCTGAGGGGAGAAAGAAGTCAAGAGAGCAAACATTAAACTAGCACCATACATCTGGGTGGCTGTGTGTATGAGAGTGAGACATGCAGGAGTGCAAGGAGCAGACACGTCTTAAGTGTCTGTGCCCTGTCATGAGGGAAGAGTAGGAGTGATGTGCTGCTGTAAGGAAATACACCTTTGATGTGTCTTTTTTGGTCAGAGAGGCTCGTTCATGTTGCTTATCCCAAGGTCATTGCCACAGTCATGTTCCTTCTTCTCCAAGAGAGCCACGGCTGGTGGGTGTGTTGTGTGGACTCCTGGAAGGACAGAGGCCTCAGTGCCCTGTTCAGTGTGTGAGATGTCACCTCCATACTCAGCATGGTGTATCAAAAAGGAGCTGTGTGAGTACTGAAATTAGTCCAGGTTGGCTGCCCCAGACTTTTGACCCTTCTCAGCACCTCAGCAGGTATCAGTGTTGCCGTATGAAAGGAACATCTCTTAAAAGCATCGCCGTAAGTGGGTTCTTGTGAAAGCAGACAGAGAGAAGCCATGGTGCAAATTAGTCAAGCTACGCTAAAATTAGCTTCTTCATAGTTGACATTACAATGAGTCTAGCAGGTTTTGGTCTTGCAATGCAGACAGGACTGTGATTTGTGTCGTTACCTTGTCCCTGAATTATGCCATAGCCTTTGGTTTCGGCTGGGCTGTAACGGGATTTGGGAATGTGGCTTGACACCATCTACACTGCACAGTAAATGATGTTCCCAGCATGTCTGAGCAATTATCTGATGAGTACCTTGTCCTCCCTCAGTGAAGGCTATTTTTAATCTTTTAATGAATTAGCACTTGCTGCTCATGTCATTGCTTTCATTAATCTAACGATTCCTTAGGAACTGGAAATACTTAAATACTTCATAACCCATAACAGGTCCTCACCTTCCCTTCCTGGGTAGGTATGTTCTTGTAATTTCTGTTCTAATGGGGTAAATCAAAGTGCAGAATGGTTAATTGTTTTTCAGAAAGTCTCTGTCAAAGTCAGCAACAGAATTCCCAGTTGCTTTATCCATTAAATATGGTATCTTTCCATGCTTGAATTCATGATGAGCTAATAGAATGGAAAACCAGACTGGAGTGGGCAAGAAAATTTTTATGTAAAAGTATATCTCAGGAGCTTTGTTCATGAGCTTTCAGCTAAAGCAAGGGGAAGTTGTTCCATGTTGCTGGTTTTGCACAAAAACTACTATTATAAGTAGAAACTTATATTAACATAAGGAAAGTATCTCCACACAAGCTGTTGCCGCAAGAATGAAGAGGAATGGAAGATAAATACATGTAGTAGATGAATTGTAATATACTCTACATACCTTTACAACCACCAAATTGAAAGAAATTTAAAAATTATCAACCGAAGCCAACGTGATTGACAGCACTTAGATGTGTCTAAGTGTTGTACCCAGTCTGGAAAAGGCCAGACACAGCAGTATGACGCAGAATATGGTTAAAATCCATTTGCTGACCCATAACAGGATGCTGGGAATGCTGAAATTTTACTAAATAGTAGAGTCCAAATGACACATGCAAAGAAGATAAGGAGTAAATGAGATACATCAGTGAGGATTTAGGTTAAGATGGAAAGGGCGTTGGAAAAGTCTTAACTGATACCAGAGGTAAGGTTTGAATCTGGTTGTTAAAGTGGTACTCTCTATGATACTATCCTTGTTACTGGGAGTGCTAAAGATGTGCTGGAAACCACGAGGCAGCAGGATTTTGCTTAAGCAACCATCTGTTGGATGAGCACAGCAAAGTTGGCTTTACCTTGAAGGAGCTGGACATGAATAGCTGACATTTGAAGGGGATCAAGATGAAAATAACCTCCAAAAAAACTGCCATGGATGTGTTGCTCCGTAGCAAACTGACAGAAGGGTGTTATGGCCAGGAGGGAAATCCTGCTTTGAGTCTGCTTTTCTCTTGAAAAGGCAATACTGGAACTGCTGCATTAAATTAGAGGCTTCAGTGGAGACAGTGCATTCATCGACCTCCTTGATTTATTTTTTATTTCTAGCACCATGTAAATGGAGAAGGACTTTTTTGTTGTTGTTTCCAAGCAAAACACACATGAAAAGCAGGAATAAGGTCTGGGGTTCCTGGGGGATTGCTGTGAGACTGGAGAGTGTGTCTGCATCAACCCAGATGTCTGTCCTAGGATTACTGCTGGGTGGCCACCCCTCAGGTGGGCTGCTACTGATCTTAGCAGAGCAGCAGGATGGTGAACATTTGACTGCCTGAAAATGTTGGCATCTGTAACGGGAAGGGTTTATAAATTTAAAACAGCAGGGGTTTTCCAAGGTGTTGAAAAGTAATGGGGAGAGTGGGTGGCAGAGGAGCCACCATAAATTTTCTTCAGATACAGAGGCTGAAAATGTTTTGAATTCTTCCCTGTTGGGTTTCCCTTAAGCTGAGGATCAGAATCAGAGGGGCTTTCAGGAAAGCCGTGTGTGGGTGCAGAGAACGAAAGTATGGTAAGGCCGCAGTCTTCAAATTAATACACAGAATAAGTTCAATAATGTCACGGGGTCTGAGGTCGTGATACTAATTTTCCTCTTCTACAGGAGAACCACAGAGCCTCTCACACTGCTGCTTGTCACATGATGCTGTCACATGCCTTTCCCGTTTGTGGCCCTTCTGGATCCAGGACTGTCGCTGATCTGCCACATGAGTGTCAAAGGGCCATTGCCTCTTTCTGTACCTGCACCCCTGTGTTATTTGTTTACTTGGGTCCTGATTGTGTTGCACCTCGTAATGTATTAATTAATGCACTAATTGAAGCCAGGGTTGACCAGAAACACAGGTCTCTGAAGGTCTGAGTCCTTTGAGGACAGCTGCTGTATTTAAGCAGGTGCACGTGTAACACCATCAACAGTATCATCTAAAACTGCAGTGATTGATGGCTGGGCCTCCAGACTCTTTAATGATTTACAATGGCAATCAGCTCTTGCTGTTATCATTTTATGGGCACTGAACATTCATCAATGAGAAATACAACCCTTAGAGCAAAGCAGGTTGCTTTTGGGAGTTTCATGTGGAGGTCAACTGGACAGCTGAGTACCTCTGTCAAAAGCCTCTGGGTAATTTAAAGTGAGGGAGCTTCCTGGCTTTGGTTTGGGGTTTTTGCTTAAAATTTTCCATCAGTCTCCAGAGACAGGGCTGCATTCTCACAAGAGCAACTGAGAGACTGCATCTCTTCCACTGCTGACTTGTTTTGGGTCAGAGAGTTGCTTCAGCACCGAGCCTGTGACGGCTTTTGTTTTCAGTGTTTTTGCGCTCTCCTTCCGAAATGCGCAAGTGTCAGGCTGCTTTCCCCGCAACTCAGCAGAAAACGCTGGCGCTGCTGATCCCCGTGACAGAGCAGCCAACGGGTGACAAACTGCCTTGTCATTTCAATCAAAGCCACCCACACTTGTCATTAGGTTTATCCAGGGTTAAACTGTTCATTACGTGCCAGCCCAGCTGCCAGGGGCGGCTGTTTTTCTTAATCTCGTGTCATAACTGCTGTAGGTCGGAGGCGGGAACGGAGGCACCTGCTGGCTCAAGTGACAGCTCCATTCTGGGAGCTGCAGACTCAGCTGAAAGAGAAAACAAATGGGGACACGAATTAGTGGGCCTGCAGTTCACAGGGATAATGTGCTTTGTCAAATTAAGAGTTTGTTTAAATTAAATTATACAGCAGTTCTCATTTCCTTCTGCTTCCTGTATACCCTCGATTTGGGCTTCTCTGGAAACTTTGGTCTTCCATATTCCTCTTGTGTCCTTCTCTCACATGAAACTGCTTTTTAGTGTTGCTGGGTTTTGTTCTTGTTGTTTTTGCTTTTGTTAAGAGCCATTGATGTTTTAACTGGAATATATTCAACAAAATTTGTTATGAATTCTTATTCCAGACTTTTGGTTAAAAAAGGCAAATATATAAGAAGAGATGGTGTGGCTCAGCTACTGTGACCTATTTCACATTGTAACAGCATAACTCCCAATACATTTTATTTAATTTTTATTTTTCTTATGTCTCTGGTTTATAAACTTATTTTTCTGCATCTTGTCCTTAGAGTGTTAGGGCAATGCTGTTCAGTGCCTTATCTCTCAGAGGTGGGAATCTTGTTTAGAGTCAGACACTGGCAGGCTTTGCCTACCATTTACTACAGCTAAGTGGAAATTAATAGTATCTTTGAATTTTTCATTATGTACTGTGCTGTTACTTGTAAAAAGCCCACCTGGACTCCTGGGAGACAGGTACTCCCTGAATAGCCAAGGGAGAATGAATAGTTAGATTTAGATTTATTTTTATCCCAACCACTGGCAAGAAAATGTCTGCATTAGTTCTTTTGAGTAAATACTCAATGACAGATTTTTTAATATGACAACATTTACAACTGTATTAAAACTTTGATTTAATTTTCATAGTATGTTCAAGTACTGGGTATAGTGTATGTGTAGTTTTTTATAACTCAAACTACCTGAATTCTGGCAATATTACCAAATATTCATTGCTACTAGATAGTTTTATATGACCCAAATATCCTAAGCAATTTCATTAACCAAACTTTAAACCAATATAACCTGTTACAGCCTGTTTTCCTATATCCTCATGATTTAATCAACCCAAATAGACAAAGAAGCATTTAAGATAAATATATATAATTATGTTACCTCTATATTATGTTATTTTTAATACAGCATTGATATATAAAATACCTCAATATGCTGCATGCTAAAAATAAGTGTATTCTAATAATATTGTGACTTTCCAAGAGAATATACAGTTCATATCTCAAAGTTGGGCTCCGGGGCAAATTTTTATTATTATGGCCATTAAAATAAGGAGCCCCTTTCATACAGAAAAGCAACATCAGTCGTCTGACCCGCATCTTTCCCTCGGTGCTCTGAAAAAAAGGCTTTTATCATCAGAGTTTCTTTCTGCAGAAATACAGCAAAAGTAGACTGGATAGTTTTTAAGAACTTCCTAAGATTTTTCAATCAGGTGCCAGGTTTGTTCAGGTCCTTTGTTTATGAGGCAGAGCAGGTGAATCTTTTGGCCTGACACGCTGAGGGACACGGAGCTGGACCTTCCATTTGGGATGGATAAGTGAGACCTCAGCGCTTGCACAGAGCCAGGCCCTCTGTTGTTACCTGGGATTGTGTGGTTGCAGATGGTTTGAGTTTGGTTGGAATTTTTTACTGGGTGATTTAAAGTTGGAGAGCTTTCCTGCGGGATGTGTGTGGAGTGGGGAGAAAGGGTAAGATTAAAAGGAGGGGAGGAGAGAACGAGGCAAATGTTCTGTCAGGGTTCGGCTCCTTGCAGAGACAGCCGAGGTGAGAACAAAAGGGGAAGCATCAGAGGGTAAGCAGCAAAGCATAGGGTTAAGGGGAGAATTGTAGGGATGATGGCCCAGGAACTTAACTTTATATCACCCTTTTCATGTTAGAAATGATCCTGGGAAGCCAAGCTGTGATTCAGAGGCAAGATGAGAATCAAACACTGCTTTGATGGTGACCCCTAAGGCGAAGGTAGAAATGACCTTCCTAAAGTTTTGCTTACACAGATGAGGACGAGCACAGAATCCTAGAGAGAACTCTGGATTCATCTGATGAGGGTTGTGGTGGTTGAATCTCACACAGCATGAAGCTGTGATAGCAGTACCTTCCTTGCAGGTGAGTACATGGGTTTGGATAAACATGTATGTTGTCCATCAGAACTGTCCACACCAGGGTTTGTTTTCCTACCTTTTAACACTTTGTGTCCTCAGGCATTTCAGTTATTCATAGTAAGTAATCCTTACTGTTCCTCACTGGCTGGTTAAACTGAGATTGAACCATTACAGGTCAGTTCTGTGCGTGACACAAAACCAACAAACCAGGAACAGGAAGAGCAGGGATCAGTTACAAATCTGTTCATGTTGCACCTCACTGGGCTGAAATGTTTCAGGATAAATTCTTTGGGAAATACAGAAGAGAGGAATGTGGAAAGAAAGATAAAATGCAAAGTAGCTTTACCAAAGATTATGAGGATAACTAAATTGATTACTTGGTAAATTATTATGAATTATCTCCACAAAGGAATGGATGATGGATTTATCTGTATCACTTTTCCTGGTGCTACACAGAACAGAGGGGAGGGAGATATTGAACCTGGTGGAGTATAGGTCCTGTAAAGGGTGCAGTGACACTCACAAAAAAGTGTCAGTAGGATGTGCAGGTGAAAATTTGGTTCTGAAGAAATCATTAGTGAGCATCTGTAAGAACTGATATGGATATTACAATTTAATATCATCTTTAATAACAATGGCAGAAAAATAAAGGAGTATGTGAATAAAACCTACAGATGACACAGGCCAGGAACAGGTCTTCAACACAGAAGCAGTCTGCAATATCAGACAGATTTTCATGGACATGCAATAGATATTAATTAATAACTCATCCAATGTGTCCCATTTATCTTTGTTTTAAAAATTCCAGAATATGACTGCTTTATTTCCCTGCAGTCTTTAGAGTTAACAGTGGTAAACTGCCTAGCTCATGGGTTCCCTCCTGTCAGAAGTACAAGAAAAAGTTAGATGTAAGTTGGTGTCTGAAGTTCAGCCAAAGTTTGCACTTTTATGAGGTTGGAATTCACTGGCAGCTGTGTGAATGACATAATTATTAATTTTTTTTTAATTGAATACAAGTATTGCAGTGCTTTTTATCTTAGCTATGTTTTACTCAGTAACAATGCATCAGGTCAGTGTAATTCAGATATGTCAGAGGTCTCATGTTTGCTGCTGTGCTGCCTTCTGCCTCAGTAAACAAGAGGAGATCACTGTTTCCTCTTTAAAACAAAAACAGAGAAGTGTGTTCTAGTGTTTCCCCCCCTTGAAGCCTGTTGCCAGTTTAACCTGGATTTCCATGCTCTGCTCAGTGTTTCCCAAGTGATTTTTATTGGGTGTATCACACATGCATTCACCTTCAATGTCTTTCAATGCCTATCAAAAGAAACTCATTAATAGTATCAAATATGAAATACTTAATTGTTATAAATATATCAACACTGGATCCTGTTTCTTGAGTGTACTGTGAAATTTGGAGGGAGCAGGACAAGAATCTTAGTCTAATCCAATTTTTTTGGGTGTTGTTTTTTTTTTTCTTCTGTATTTTTAGTCAGTGCTGAAAGCATAACGAGTTTGCAGGGAAATCTTGCTCTTGGAAGGAAGGTGGTAGATAAAAGATGGTGGCTTGGCTTTTGTGAAAGTGTCCAAAATGGGCATTAATCCCTGCCTTGCTGCATAACTAAACAGTCCCATGAAACATTTGCTCAGTTCTGTCTGTTACAGAACTGCCAGTGTGTCATATTTTTCTCAAGTATCCTGTGCACTTGTTTTAGTTTAGTTTTGAATGCAGTCTATTTATATAACCCTGGCTTTTTAAATTTTTATTTTAACATGTGTAAGGTTGGCAGCTCAGTACCTCTGCTGTTCCCACCACTTCCTATCTAAATTTGCTTTTACCTTTTCAGTAGTCATGTGCTTGCCTGCCTCTAAACATTTTTCTCTGTCCTTCTGTAGCTTGCTATGTTTGTAGCTTTGGGACTTGCTGAATGCTTCTCAGTGGTCTCTCTCAAGTTTTTGATCTCACTGTGCCTGTGGATATTGGCCTGAAATTCGCAGATGTGGAGATGAACTGGAAAGGTTTCTGCAGTGGGACTGGGTGTAGTGGCAAGGAGGTGGACTTGGGTGGGACAAGGTTCTGTAAACTCCCCCAAGAACTAGAGCATAGCCCAGCTGTGACTCTGGGGCACACCTGGGCAGGGGAAAATCGTCCTGGCACTGTGGGGACTGAAACCAAGCAGCAGAAAACCCCGTGGAGAGTCAGAAAGACACCAACTTCTGTGAACTGGGGTGTTTCCGTGGCTGAGGCTGCCTCCCGTGGGGTCACCTCTTATCGTAAACAGGAGCAAACAGCTGGGCTGGGGCTTGCCAGGCAGAGCTGGGCCACACAAAACTCACTGCTGGCTTTGTGCTGGCCCAGCTGCCTCAAATCTGCACTCTGGGGGGCCTGTGCCACCCGCCCTTGGGATTGCAGGCTGGGGAAATGGGTCTGTGCAATAGAGATGGAAAATATCCCAGAGAAGATCCTGGGGCACTAAACAAGGGAATGTTTTAAATTAATGGGGTTTTTGCCATGCCATAGTTGAATTTTCTCCATCAGAAACAGTGTTCACTAAATTAAAATTCAGGATGCTACAAAGTTTCTTGTATAATCGTAGTTAATTAAACTGATAAATTATGACCTTTCAATACCAACTTGGCAAAGAGATGGTTACTAAACCATATCAGAACTTTGACCCCAAAACAGAGAGACTTTTCTGGAGTCAAGTGGAAATCTTATATCTGTTTATAGTTTTGGGGTTTTTAAAGAATTTTCATATAACAACCAGAAGATTCTTTGCTTTAGAAAAGACGTATTGTTTGATATTTAAAAATGAGACTTCACAAGAATTAAAAATTAAATATGCCATGAATGTGTACATGGTTTTATCTTTCCTTTGACATTTCAGAAAAACAGCCCTGCAAAAAATCTAAGTTTTAATTTTTTCAGAAGGAAAATGCTTGCAAATTGTAATCTCCTCCAAAGAGGTGCTCTGAGCTGTTGTGCTCCATTATGGGCTTTTCAGCAAAGACAGAGCGTTCCTTCTTTTTTAATAATACAGCGGGTGCAAGTCAGCAGCATGAAGTATTAAAACTGCATTTTTGCCACTCTTTAGTGCCACAAGATGTTGTTTCTTTAAAATAAAACCAACAGGAGTGTTTGCAATGAAATCATCATTTTTATTTATAGCAAATTGATAAACGTAACTTGAACTTTTTAGCATGCAAACTCAGCTAACAGTCTGGGGCACCAGAAGATATGAATTTCCATCACTGGAGTGTCTTGAAGCACACTTACCAATTTCTGCAAGGTGCACTGGGACAAAAATAATTGAGCTTTTCAGCTTTTTTGGGTGAGTTATCAGGTTCATCTCAAGGTCGGAAAGGATGTTCAAACAGGCAATTAACTTAGCAGTTTAAGTTAAAGCTTTGGTTTGCTGCTTTGAGGAGGATGTAATCTGGGCCCTGGGCAGTTACTTCTCCTTTAGCACAAATGAACATGTCAAGCATGAAATTTAATGTGTTCTTAGTTTTGCAAAGAAAAATGTTCTTGTAGCGTGGCCTAAATACCAAATGCAACATAATAGTGCTCACAATTGAAGACTTTGTGGTCAAAAGAAAGAGAGAAATAACGTGTTAATTTTTTAAAAATTCTGCTGTTTTAAAGTAATTTCTATCTACTTCTGTTAACAATTCAGGCCTTTTTATTACAAACATTAACAGGCTCTACTTAATGTAGTTTGTGTACTTTATCATCTTGCTTTCTGGTGCCCTGTAACTTTTGATATTTTAGGCTCTGCCATCTTTTAGGCTCTCCTAGTGCAGTATTTTGAAGGAGAGATGCGACATGCTCTCCCACAGGCTTTGCTTTCAGCTTACTGATTAACTATTTAGCTTCTGTGACTGGTGGCTGGGCTTTGACAATTACCCAGCAGCTGGGAGCATTATAAATAAATAGAGAAGGAAGCAAACATCTGATTTCATGCCTCTTTTGTCCATGCACCTAAGGATACACTGTAAAGCATCACACAAACTCCCCAATAACCTAAGGTACCATGTGCTGCATTCATTTATTACCCTGATTTTTTTTTATCCTTCAAAGAACATATCTCTTACCTGTCACTAATTTCTCACCTATCCCAAAAAAGTGATAGTTTTTCTTCAAACCTTGGCTGCTGGGGTTCATGTGGTTGACCAGGTCTTTCAGGATTTTTCTTCAAAAAATAAATATACCCCTTTTTTAACTTCTCAGTGACAGAAAAAATGGGGAAATGTGTATGGCAAAGAACCTGATTGGAAAAAACCAAAAAACAGAGGATGCTGCTCTTTTGTCATGATCTTGGGATGTGAGGTGTGAATGAATGTAGTCTGCAGCATTTTTGATTGCCTGTGATAACACATCCCAGCTAATGGATTGTTGAAATAGACAAGAGTGAATTAGGCAGAGCTAGCAGTGGATGTGAGTAGTAACAAGTCCAGGTTGTTTTAAGCTTCAGCACTGTCCCTGATGTAGTTGAGTTGGCATTTCGTGAGTGCTGGCAGAGCCCAGACCGTGTGCAGGAAAACATCAGACTCTCACCCAGAAAACCAGATTGTGGCCAGGGAGAGCAGCCCTGTCTCTCATTGTAAGGTGTGTTCTTGCCGTGTGCCTGGGGCATCAGCTGTTCCCTGGCCACACAACCCTGATCAGGGATGCTTCCTGAGCTGCAGGCAGGGCTTGCCCACTGCTAGGGCTGTTTACCACTGGCAAGAACAGGACAGAAAATGCTGAACAGATGAAATGCTTTAATTTTCCGCTGTTTTGTCTGTATTGCTTAGATCTCTTCCTTTAAATAGAGGAGTAAAATTATAAATGAATCTGTAGTTCCTCTCCGCTGAAGTGGAAAATATGTTATTGTCTGTTTTTATGAATCCATTCCAAGCTGCTTACTCTTCTTTTCCACAGAGAGAAGAAATGGCTTGGGTGAGTGTATGTAAATATAGGCACACATATAAAAATATGTGTGAGGGTTATGTGGTGTATCCATGAATGCAGGTATTTATAAATATATGTACATACACCCTTGGTCTATGCTGTTGGACCTATGTTTATGTGGAAGGGAAAGACAGCGAGCACGTTGCACCTAAGGGAGAGAAAATGGCAATGGGTGAACCCAAAAATTTGAGGCGCTCACTTAAACTGGAGAGCATCACTGATTTAGCCAAGTCCTGCAGCTCTGGAAGGGAATCCTATTATATCTCTGTATTTCTTTCAGTGTATCTGTCACTGGCTTATCAATAGTCTCTTCAGGAGGAGAATGCTCTGAGGCTACATAAATGCAAAATAATGGGGCAAAGGCAATGCCAGTGTTGTCAAATTGAAGATGTTTATCAAAAGTTCAGTAGAGATTTTTATTCTGATTATTCCAACTCTACCACGTGTTTGGAATGAAGGGGCAAAATGTTCTTGAATAAGAAGGAAACCTCCAAATACAGATATTTTGATGCTTTTGCATCTCTGGCAGCAGCTAATATCAGAAGTTCTAAAATACCACAGCTCTGTGAGCAGTACTGTATTTTGTGATTACCTAGAATTTGGATTTCTTATGAGAAAGATACAGCCTAACCTCATAAGACTTGAGTTAAACTTCCGAATGACAAACTGTGTTTTGTTGCTTACTCGCAGGAGCCAATACAGTATATTCCAGAGAGCACAAACAGGGCTTTTTTTTGCCCTTTGTCATAGCAAATTGAGTTGTTTTTCCCTAAATCTATATAGTCAATTATTCAAATTGAAACTTTCCAGTTGCTCATTATGAAGGAGTGGGAGTTGGCAAGAAATATTCAGAAAATTCATGCTGCAATTCATGGTGCCACTCATAAAAGAGTGTGTATCAGTGATTATTCTACATGGACATGAATTTGGTTTTGTGTCTGGTGATTTTGAATCCAGAGTCAAAGCTGCCTTCTAAAAACAACAACAAAAAAAAGAAAGGTATTTTGCCTTTTTTAAAAAATGGAAGAAGAAGGAAAAACAACTTGTCACCTTCCCTTTCTGCCTTAGCCTGTCCGGCAGCATTTGGACTCACACTGCCCTGCTGCAGCCTTAATCTGGCACTACAACACAAGATCATTTAGTGTTGTGTTTTTCTTTTTTCTCCAAGCTCCCAGGTTGTGCTGAGAGCCAAATTTTCCAGCTCAGGCAGCAGAGGTGCAGGACATTCTGTGCCACGGCACTGGGTCCCCTCTGCTGAGCTCTGCAGGCATGTCCCATTTCATGGATGGATGCAGGAACTCCTGCAAAGACAGCCATGATCTGAAAGCAAACAAACAACCCTTTTCACCACCCTTTAACGTAAAAAAAAAAAAAAAAAAAAAAAAAAAAAGGTGTTGATGTATAAGATCGTGTCATACACGTCTTGCCTGGAGGGTGTCAAAAGGGCTTCCTTTGGAGCCAGGCACTTCAAAGGAAAAGCAGTCCCTGCTCATGCTGTGTAGTGGGGTCGGTGCGGCGCCTCTTTGCTTGGCTGAAACTCTTCCTGCAGGGTCTGACAGGAGCAGAGGTGGGACACCGATCCCAGATTTTGCTTGCTCTGTCCCCTTAAGGTCCCAACTTTGGGAAAATGATACCTGTGACCCAGACTTAAGGTGTTGCCCTGTGTAAGTCAAGCTCTTTTTTGTTTGTTTGTTTGTTCGGTTTTGTTATTCCTGCTGTTAAAAAAAAGAGAGGCTGAAGAGCCCTGAAATTCTAAAGCCTGCTCCTACACTCATTTATTTTGAGGTAACAATTTCTATCTCAGCTGGAGGAGTTGTCAGCTGCTCTGAGCAAGTGCTTTCCCAGACACACCTGGCGCTGGCGGAGCTCAGGAGAGCCTCAGATGTGTTTTTGCCGGGGCGGTGTGTGGGGGGTAGATCCGTATCTGCTGAAGGGAAGCGTCACATCGAGCTTTGAGGCTCTGAGGGGGCCGGGCTGTGCGTGGTGAGGGACCAGGAGCTTGGTTTTGCTGCCACCGTTTATAAGTGAAAGGGACTCCGTGGGCATGGATCTTGTGGCTGCTGCCAGGCAGGCGAGCTCGGCCCCCAGGAGTGTCTCAGCAGGGGAACAAGGCTGTGTAACATGTTCAAGCCTTTTCACAATCAGCTTCGTAGCTGCATCTTCAAAATAGTCAGAGCTCTCCCAGAAATCGGTTGTTTTGAACAAGGAAGGAAAGGAATAGGAAAAAAATACACATGATTAGTGATACTAACGTGACCAAAGAGACAAAAAGGATGGAGATTTCTGACAGAAGAAGCCAGCCTGTGTTTTGGCAATGGGCCCTGGAGCCAGCTTGTGCAGTGCTGGAGGGGAGCATACAGGGAGAGGGCTTCCTCCTCCATTGAGCCCATGAATAAACCAGAAAAATCACAGGTGATCTGCTGGGCAAACAGCTCCGGAGCAGCTCCCAAAATGGCTGGTTTTGTGTAGCTGCTCTATGGTGAATAAAGAGGGATTTTCTGGGGCTGTGCTGGGATGCAGCAGCAAGGTGTTGGAGCAGGAAAATGCATTTGTTTTTCTGAGAGCGTGGCATCAAGCTCTGATTTGTATGGTCCACGCTGAGACACAGAGCTGATCTTCTCTGACCAAAGTACAGCACATCTAGAATGTAAAAGAAAGGCAAAGGTAAGCCATGTGGCATCTGTGGTGTGGTCTGTACAAAGAGGAGTGCATCATTAACAAAGCCTGATAAAAGGACAATTAGTGGTCAGGATGGAAAGCTGTAACACAGAGGTGAGCCAGTTGGGTAGGTGTAAGAAATGTGATTTATCTGTCTGCAAAGGATAATAAAGCAGTCATTCTCTCCTTAACGGTGGCTATAAAGCTATTATTAAAACCAGCCTGGAGAGTGTCTGGTGTGCAATGCCCAGAGGGGCAGCAAACATAAAAGAGTGTCCTTGGCTGATGTCATGGCTCCGGGTTTTCTGTTCTTCCCTGAACTTGCCTGAACTTTCCTGACAAGCACTGAGAACACCATTACACTGCAAGTACGTTTTCCTGCTCAAAGTCCTATTTTGTCTAACTTTTTGCAGCACAGAGTGATTTTACAAATGGGACAGCACTGAACACTCTGGTAACTATAGGAAATAATTTGATGACATCACTTTGTTTTCTGTCATTTCCCACCATTAAGATTGTCTGCTTAAAATGCACTTTCTTGGCCTTCTGATAAGTACTCAGGAAGTTTGTGCAGCAGCTCTTAGAGTCGGATCATTCAAATTCAACACCTTATAATCACCTCCATGCTTGTGCTATAGATGGTGATTCCTACGTGACCTAATAAGATTTAAAAGGATATTTTAAAATAAAGTCAGGCATAGTTTTGCAGAAACTGCTGGGGTTCTCTTTTGACCTAGTGGTGTATTTGTGGTTTGAGGAACTTGGACAAAAACAACTGGGAGAGTAATGCCCAATTCTCTGTAATATTGTGAGCAACATGTGGAACTCACTTCTTTCACTTTTACACTTCTGCTCAGTAACAAAAATAAAATACAAATCTTGACTGAAGATAGGGATATCAATTTTGCTTCTTCAGCTGTAAAGTGAGTAGTCATTGAGCAAAATGACTGTGCATTATTTCCATGAAAATGCTGGTGTCGTCAGACTCGGCCACATCAGAATAGGCACAAACATTTCTGTGGAAATCAGCGGTCATTCAGGGTTTCTGGGAGTCAAGAGTTCACAGGTTGATCCACACGTGTTAATAACATTATTTAGAGTTTCTATTATTGATTTCAGCACTTCTGGGTGACTTCCTGGATGGTAAAATTTAAGCTGTCCATCTGCCAGTAGAGCCTGATCTTTCTGGGTTTGCAGAAGAAGATTCTGATTAGAAACAAGTCCGTGGGCAAACAGACAAATGTACCCTCTTCAATTGCAGTAGTCTGCTAAAAGAAATTCAAGTGGCAGAATTTATTTTATTTTGTTTCTAAAACATGACTTACTGACACTTCCAAAAAAACTGAAAATACAACTGATTTTGAAATATATTTTTTGTAAAGTCCTAATTATACAGTTGTGTCTTGAATTACAAATTGGTTGTGCATGAATTCTAACTATGCCAAATATCTGATATCTGGTTATTCTGCAGGCAGCATAACCAGCTGCAGAATTTAATCTCTTAAAAGCTGCAGAAATACTAATCTCTGAACAGCCCAGCAAGAGGGTATTTCTGTGTCATAGTCAGCTGAGAATTTTAAGTGAAGCAGTATGTTCAGTGTCATACTTTATTTAGCCCTACCTAGATTATAAATAGCACCATAAAACTGTCACTCAATTGCTGCTTCTAAAGAGTACATAATAATTTTGCATAGGTTTTGATAAGTATTTTTTCACTTTTTATGCTGCCACCATTATGATAGGGTTAGAAATGTGATAGGGAAAAGAGAAAAAATTGCTTTTATTGTTGTCGTTATTTATTTACGTCTGAAAATATTTATTTATATGTTGTTATTTATTTACATCTGAAAACCATAGTGTTTGGATCACCAATTGTCAGCATGGTAAAAAAATAACTGAACAGATTTTCTCTGTCCCAGCTGGCCAGAGAAAATTTTTGTCTCTTAGGGACTTTTTTCTGATCATAAACTTACAAGAGTGAGATATTTAACAGTGGGACTCTAGAGGAGGATGGGTCTTGCAAGCAGGGAAATTTGGCTTCAGGGGCTTCTGGCACTAGTTTGGTAAAATAAAATTGTCTAAGGTCTATGCAGATTTGCTTATGATTTCACTATTTGTCATTGTTTTTCCCAGCATATGAAATTAAATGAATCTTTATGAAATGAAATTAATTAATTAAGATAATGTTTGCTCTATAGTATCTACATCTCTATGTAATTTAATTTGGATAAAAACCCACTGTGTGACAGTGGATACTTTCATGTTCAATAAATTTCAGGTGCATGGAATCTGTTAGGAAATTACTTTTTTTATCCTGTTCAAGCAGAAAACTGACTGACAGGAGAGAAATACACAGTAATTTTATATTTCCATTGTTTTTTTGGTGAACCAGTTTTATATCCTAAACAGTATCAGGTAGGGCAGGTTACAAAGCCAGACTTATTTTGCTTCATGTGCATAAACTTTCTCCTTGGACCTTTGTATTTTGTGCATGTGCCCTGCTCTTCTTCAGTAGAAATGCAGAAATGTTTGGAGAGTTAAATATGTATATTTGGTGCTGTGCAATGAGCTGAACCATCCGGTTCTTTCTGCTCTTTTGCCTTGCAGTAAATCATTCAAATGTAGCTCTTGCAATGGACTTGGAGTAAACCACTGATGATTTTTGTTGATAAAATGGAAATACAGCTTTGGGATATATTTCTAGAAAAATAATACTTTTTAAATTAAAGGGTTCAGAGGCAAAGTTTTTTTTGTTTTTTTTGGGTTTTGTTCTGACTTTTAATGTGTAGGCATGTGAAAATGAATTGCAGAAGAACAAACTGTCAGGTTACTCCAAAAGCAGGGTAGAATACAGCAAATTTAAAGAGTAATGAAAAGGTTTATTTTCCAGAAAAAAAATTGTGTAGGGTCATACTCTCCAAACTTAAGTTTGTTAGATTGAGTAAATATTTATTGTGTAGTGAATAATGCATTAGAAAAACATTTGCATTTATCTTTTCGTTATTGACTCACTCTCCGCGTTCCTTTTGCGTCTTTGAGGGTGTCTGTGTGTCTGCTCTGGGGCTAAACCTGTTCTCACTGAATTAAATGGCCTTGGCTAATTTCAAATCAATGGTGTGGGGAATTAATTCACCCATTTTGAAATCTGCTCTTTACTGGGAAGAAAACCAGGACTTTTGTTTACCTTCACTTGGGTTTCTTGCTCCGTTTGGGTGCGATAAACCCCAGCGCAGTCCTTGTGAGCGCTCTCGGCTCCCAAAGCTTCACTTTTTTTTGCCTGTGAAAACAGGACAGCTTCTCCAAGTGGATTTCAAGGGATAGATTGAAATAATTAATGCACATCTAATGGCTAATTCTGTAGGATAACACTTTGCTTAATGGGATTAATTCCAGGCTTGCACATGCCAGAAACTCCCAGCGGCACAGATGAGGCCACTGCAAAGCACCTCGAAGTAGGTCCCTGGTACCTTCCCTCTTCCCCTCTGTCCTGTTACGAACACACATTCCAGATGTGAATGAACTATGCATTAATCACAACTAATCCCAGAAAAGCATTTGTATTAAGGGAGGAGAGTGTTTTGTCCTATACAAGCCCGTGCATTGTGTGGCCACTCAGTTTTCTGTTACATATTTTAGGTGGTGCAATACACAATAAAGGGTTCCGCGGCAAGAAAAACTTGTGATGGATAGAAGTAGAAGAAAGATTTTTCTTAGAGAGTACAAAAAGTAAATTAAACACTAAGGATCCTTTTAGGAGAAAATTTATTTTCTGTGGGCATTTGATCACTTGGCAATTTTTCACCCCATCCAGCAATTCTGTGACTGCACTTTCCCAAACTGTGCTTTCAATAAAGCTGACCTAAGCTCCCAGTGCTATGAAAAATGGAGCTTATATAAATTTCCTTTGCATTCTAAATCCATCTCAGCTGCACACAGAAAGCAAACAAGTACAGTTTCCACACAGCCTTTTTATCTCTCTCCACATCCCAGAGGCTTCCCAATCTGGCTTTTGTGGGAGAGAGGGGCTGTTTAAAGTAAACACAATTTCAGAATTTTCATCCATTTTAGAAGCAGCATTAAAGATCTTAAAAGGAACATGTTTCATGAGGCTGACAAGCAATTAGATGAGTGCAGTGGCAGTACAAGTGCATGATTCTACACTTACAAAATTAGTTGGAGTGAGAAAAATCAGAGACAACATAATATCCCCTCTCAAGTGGCTGCTTCAGATAGGTGCTCTGAAACTTGAAGGTATGAACAGAATTGTTCTGTAAAATATATCTGGTAAGTGGCTGAGAGCTGCTTGTCTATGTTAAGATGGAAAAAATAAATATAAAGGGATGTAAATCCTCTGAAACAGCCATTCCTCCAGGAAAACAAAACTAAACTAAATCTAGTCATAAGCAGCAGAATAGGATTGCTCTTTGCTAAATATCTGGAAAATCTTTTAACAAAAAATCTTGACAAAAAATCAATAGGATAAACTTAGTGCTGTGGATAAAATTAATTTAAATTACTCATGATAGCTCACCTTTCCAGGTTTTCAATGTATTCCCAAGTAATTACTGGAATTAACTTGACAAATTTTAATATTAGTTGCATGCAGTGGGTAAATCATAATTACTTCATCTCAGTTGAAATATTGCCATAGAATAGTTTGAACTCATGGTGTAAATAAACAGGAAAATTTTTTTGTAATGAAAGATTGGGGTCCTTTTCCTTGAGTTTTTTTGATTCTTTCCCTACAAGTCTGTTTTTACAGAGAAGCAATTAAGAAGGTACCAGTTTCCAATGCTGGAGCTTTTGAGAGCATTTCAATATTTTTGATAGTTAATGTATTACTTTTCTCTTATAGTTGGTGAAATAAAGGTGTTACATAAAGTCATTAATGCTAAGGAAATTCCTTCCTCCTATTTCTTCCACCCCACACAGGAATGCATTGCTTTCTAAGAGTCTTTAATTCAGTCAGAATTTATATACAAGCTCTTCATTCTTGCCATTTCCTACCTATGCGTGAGAAGGTGTGTTTCAAAATACAGCACTTTCCCCCCCCGCCCCTTATCCTGTAATGCCATCTGAGATAAGGTTTTCTAAAGTTGGGTGTAGTCCCTCAGGTGGCTCCTAACAAAATACAGCAGTGGAGATGTACCAGCCACAGTTCTGTCACCCCACGGAGGAGCAGCCTCAGCAGGGAGGTGTTCACAGGGATAAATCAATCCCTGCCCCACCTGCAGATCCATGACAAGGCCCTTTCACTTCAGCAGTGCTTTGCTTCTGCCATAAAATCTTAGCTGCGTGGTTGCTACATGATATGGAAATGTGAACGCTCCCAAATCAGAGGAAGGGCATTTCAGAGGTGGATGAAGCAGTGCCTTTTTATTTTTATTTTTTTTTTTTTTTTTAAGTGGAATGTGTGAGGGCCCGAGGAGTTTGGGTTTGTTCTGAGCCCCTTTGCTGAAGGAGTCCATCGAGCACCCAGGCAAAGTTTGTTGTGATATTTTCGTTTTGTGAGAGCTCATCCATTGGCTCCGATTTTATGAGGCTTGTGAAGTGCTTCATGTGCTCTTTTCAGAGTGGAATATTCCCCAGTGGAATTAAATTATTATTATTATTGCTAAGCACTGTTGAGCAATGCGGGAATTAATATTAACCCAAATCCTTATTCACCCTTTCTCTCTACTCTGTACATAAGTTGCTGTTGCACAGGAGAGGTTTCTTCACCTGTGCATCCTCTGGCAGAGGCAGGACATGACACACACACTTCTCCCCTATGTGGGTCAGTGGCAGGGGCTGCTGTGAAACCTCTCCCTCCCTGCAGCTACCGCGAGCTTTAGAGCCTCAGCCGTTGGGGCCAGCGTGGCCTCCTTCCTGCCCCAGAACACAGCGCTGCATCTGCAGATGATTTAACTGTTTCCCTCCTTGACACCAGCCTTCACTAGGAATTCCTTCCCCCTCAGAAGCCTCGTTGCCATGAAAACACCTTGAGGCTTTGCTGACCTTTAAACAGTCTGCTCCTAGTTGTCCTGCTCAAGTAAATCTTGCAGCCTTCCCACCACTTTTCTGCCTTGTGTATCTACCTTTTCCCTAGGATTCAGTCACTTACCTGCTGGAAAACATTGTATGAAAACTGTGTTGAAAATGTTGAATGACAGCTACCTGAGTTTTCAAAAGTATTGCTATGAACTTAACCTAAAAAAGTGGATGGCTTTCGTTACTGGAGTTTGGTGTCCTTCCTGACTCTGGCTCTTTTGGCACTGGTTAGATCTGGTACTGTCAGTGAGTTTAGGTGGAAATTGATCCCAGAAAAAGAAAAAAAAAACCCTGATTTGATTCCAGTAGGATTAGCTGTGACAAGTGTCCAGGCATGGCTTTGACCATACATCAGGAATGGCTCAGTAGTTGTCCCAGCTTTGGTCCATGTTGGCTGCAGGGGAAGGAATTGCTCATGGGCTGAGTGTTCTCTGTAAATGGCCTTGTGTTTGTCTTGGTTTAGGGCAGATTTGGGGAGAAACCTCTGAAGGGGCTCTTCTAGAAAGCAGATTTAAGTGGCTCCTCTCCTAACTGGTTTGAGAAAAGATTTCATTGGAGCAAAGTGGAAAAAACAATTTATTTAACAAGCAAAGCATTCACAAGCATGAAAAATTAATAATACTGAACAATAAAACTTCTTGTAGCCTCATAGCTGCAATTCTCCCTCCAGCACCTCCACCCTTAGCTTGTGTTGTTGTGAGGGATTTTTTTACTGCTCTGCTTGTAGCAAATCAAGGGAGTTGGAATCAAGCTCAGGCTGAGACAACAGCCCTGGTGAGGCTCTTGCTGGGCCTGTGCATCTCTGCATCCAGTTCCCACCAGTAGGGAAAGCCCCCATTAGCTCAATGACTTTTGGAAGTTTGAGTGTAGGATAAAAGGGAGTGGGAATGCCTCATAAATCTCCTGGCTGGGAATTGTTCTTCATGTTATCAGTAGATTTGATTATTGGAGCTGTGAGCTGTGAGCTAGCTGAAAAGTCTAACTTAAAAACGCTAATTTGAAGTACTTAGGGAAATGTCTGCCACTCTCTGAAGTGCTCACCGAACAGAGAAACACATCTGATTGTGATCAGCAGCGTCTTGTGCCTGACTCAGGGTCTCTTCCTTCAGCCTTGCAGCTGAAGTCTCTTTGGGATTCCCGGGGAGATGAGGACGCTCAGTTCTTTTATGTAGTCCTCCATCATGTGCACGGGGTTGTAGGAGCTGGAATGAAAAAGTCACCTGATAGTAAATCAGTCTGGGGTGAGTTACTGCTGTGGGACAGAGTTGGTAGGGCAAGGGAAAGGCTAAGTGACCTAGAAGCATTTGAATAATAATTCTGCCTCTCTGTGCACTTAACACCAGATTGAATTAGACACCAGATAATTTACAGCGGGGAACACCTTTTGCATTAACCGGATTAAACTTTTGCTGTCCCTGATGAAGCAGGGTCTAGTAAAAGCACTTGTGCCTAATCTAAATTCCCTACAAAAGCTGAAAGGGCTGCACAGCTCACATCTGTCAGCCCAGATTGCTGGATATCCACATCTGCAGTTTCCCTGTGCATGGTTTGCTGTCTCTAGGAGGCAACACCAGGCTGGCTTCAGGAAAGCCCTTTGCACCGAGTCCTTGCTAAACTGAGAAGTGAAAGCAGTTGCTTTTTCTGAGAATGACTGACTGTTTTGATAAAGCAAGGAGTCCCCTTCCAGAGATGAGCAAGGCACACCCCTCCTTTCTGTTTCTGACGAGGCTCTGGAACCATCTGGAGGATGAAAGGCTGCCTTATTTAATTATATACTCAAAGTTAATCTTCTTCACCTTCCGACAGAAAAGGTAGATCATTTATTGTTTTCTGCACATTTCTTCTTCCCACATATCAAACAGATGTGGGAGATCTACTTGTCTTACTCCTGTTACAGTACCCTGGACTTTTTTATTCAAGTCTTTATTCTCTGATGTGCTAGAAAATCATAGAATCATAGAAAAGTTTGGGTTGGAAAGGACCTTAAAGATCATCTGGTTCCAAACCCCCTGCCATGGGCAGGAACACCAATGTTTAGCCCTTTGTGCCATTGTAATAGTTTAATTCTTTTGACTCTATTTCTTCCAAATAAATCAGAGGGACACTTGAATTATTGGAACTTTGTGTTAGTGCCTCCCTGAAAGGGATCCTAAAAGGACTATGAAGGGCTCAAAGAATACTAAAGCTCCTCTACCTTGACTTTCCATAGGGCTAACATTCATTGGTGTAAAAAAGTGGAAGTTAATGGCCTAAAATAATTTCCTTTTTAATTATTTCGGCTGCCCAACATCTGATCTTGTAACCTGAATTCTGATCATATCAGCAGCTTCCTCTGGCAACAACAACAAACTCTAGTGCTGAACTACAAGGGCATGAGCTTTGCTTTGGGCCATGCTGTGTTTCCCAAATTTGTGATGGAACATTGATGACAAATTAATTGAGCCTCTGCCCTCTGCAAGTGAAGGAGAATTCAGCCTCTGGTTCTTTGGCCCTGGAGAGTAACAAGTTTGTTTATTGTTTATATCTGTGAGTAAAACCCATAGAAATATATATATATATAAACAAACTTCACGATAGATCCATTCTTAATGAACAGGATTATGTGTAATAATTTTAGCTGGCCAACTTGCAGGCATTTAGTCTGGGCTGTCTGTTCAGCTGCAGGCCTGTGTTCACTGGCAGTGAAGCACCATGCAGGGTACTCATCTCTCTCCTCATTCTGCCCCAAGCCCAGGGAGCTCTCTTGGGTTCAGAATTTTGCTCTCAGACAGCAGCAGTGAGGCAAGACCCATCCCACCCTGCTGTCAGCCTCCAGGGAGCAAGGCTGATAGGTGCCACATGTGGCAGTGGCACCTGCAGCTGTGGAATTCTGTCCCCACGGGGGCTGGAAGCACAAACCTGCAGCAAGAGGCTCTTGGATGATGTAGGGTGGGAGTGATGTAAACGCAACAACCCAGAGCCACAGGGATCACTGCTGGTGCTGTCTGAGAAAAGCTGCCTGCTTTGCCCCAGGAGCAGCTGTGGCAGCTCTGGGCTGTTGGGAGAAGGCCCTGCAGGATCTGCCTTTAAACACCTTTATATGTAACCACAGCTGCATCTATAAATCTCTTGTGCTGGGATTGGTTTTCATGGGCTTCACTGAGAAATTCGGTTTCCAGGAAGATAAAGTGCTTCATTTACAGCTGTGTTACTGAATTTTGGTAACCCCTAAAAGTAAAACCCTTAAATGAATCACTTAATAAGGGCCATGGGAGAGAAAAAATTTTATGGCAGACAGATTTGATCTGGATTTACAAGTAATTCAGCTTTTACGGTCTGTATTTCTCAAACTATTATCAGGCATCATGGTCTAACCCAATCCAGATGCACACTAAAAACACTGGAGGAGGAAAATCCTATTAAAAAGAAATGGCCTGGCATGTTTCAAGGGTCCAGGCCGTGTTCCAGTGATTCAGTTCAGCTGATCTCAATTGGTACTGGCTGCCCTGGGCCAGCCCTGTGGGTTGGACCCCAGCCAGCTCTGGGGTGCAGCATCCCTCCTTCATGTCATGGTTTGGAGCGAGGCAGCTGTGTCTGGACGTGGCTTCTGGGGCTCCCTGTGTCTCTCCAGGGCTGGAGCTCAGCTCGCCGCCCTGTGCAGGAGCTGGTGCTGGGCCTGAGCCAGGGGCTCCACACTCTGTGAAACCACCGGGGCTGTCGGGGCGGGCGCGCCGCCCTCACCGGCCCCAGGCTTCCTCTGCTCGGCTCCGGGGCTGCTCTCGGCCTCTCACCGCTGGTGTTTTCTCGCTCGCTTGTCCGCAGAGCATCTGAATTGCCTTTTTAATTTTTTTTTTTTTTTTTCTTTTTTTCTTCACCTATACTTCAGAAAGTCAAAGGCCACAGGGGGTTGTTGCAGAGGTGCTGGCAGAGCTGCTCTGGGGGTGTGAGTGTGGAGCAGGATGAGGGAGATGCCAGCCTCGGGTCCAGATGTGGGAGTGCAGGGACCGCAGCAGCAGGAGAGAGCGCCCAGGCACAGAGGAGAACAGGGCTGCATTGCTGCCTGGGAGCAGGGAAAAGAGGAGGGAGGGGAAACATCCAGGCTTTGGAAGGAGGAGGTGCTGGGAAGAAACTTGTCAGGGGCAGAAGCACAGCTGCTGACAGAGTCCCAGGTGTAGGCAATTGGGATTGAGGAGGGCTGGAAACCTGGGCAGTGACCTACTCAGAAACTTACTCAGTGACTGTCTCCTCTCAGTTCTGGTATGTGAACAATGGAAAGATGCTGTGCAGCTCCCCATAGGCACTGGGTAACCTGTGAGGTTTAACAGTGGGAATCATCAGTGAAATATTTGCTATTTGTGCTTTGCTATTTGTTTACTGTTTGTGCTTTACTCTGTGTGACTGCTCCCTCAGGCCTGGCACGTTTGCCTTGCCCAGCTCCCATCACCAGCTTGTCCTCTGTGACCTTGGCGTCAGCCCCCATGGCTGATGAGGGACAGAAAGTACATTTTGGTGGCATCTAAGGGATTTGCCTTCTGCTTTGAAGAGGTTTTGAATCACCCCTCCTCTGGTGATTTAAACACCTAAACTAGTCCTGTTCACCTGAATGGATGTAACTGTTTTAACTGCCACTCGTTCATTGTTCCTCCTATCTCTTTGACCTTTCTTTCAATAGGCTTTGTGCCTTCTGTCTTTTTCTCTCTCACTCACTTTCTAATCCTGTTTCAAAGGTTATTATTTAGAAAGTGCTTTGTACATTTTGTTTTGTTTTGTTTAAGAATACAGAAGTCATGCGTTTTAAGGAAGGAATTAACATGAACTAACAGGTGGGACAAAGGCAAGTAGCTTCAAGCTGCACCAGGTTGGATATGAGGAAAATTTTCTGCACTGAAAGAGTGGTTCAGCATTGAAGCAGGCTCCCCAGGGAAATGGTGGAGTCACCATCCCTGGAAGTGTTCAAAAAATGAGTAGATGTGACACTTCAGGATATGGTTTAGTGGGCATGGTGGTATTTGGCTGAAGGTTGAACTCCATTACATGGGAGGTCTTTTCCAACCCTAATAATTCTATTCATTTTATTGTGTTTTTTTCCTAAATATTGGACTTTCTCTTAGTCTCGAAACGTGTTTTTCCAGGAACAATCAGAGGCAGAGTAGCAGGCCTTCCCCCATGGAACAGCTTTAGTCCATGGCCTGGGACGCTGGAGGCCAGGCTGCCCCACATGAGCACTGTGTGGGCACTCGGTTGGCTCTGCAGAGTCAGCCAGGGTTGGCCATGGTTGGCACAGAGCCACAGCTGAATCCCCTGCACCTTGTCATCTCCTCCAGTCCTCTTTGTCTCCTGCTTCGGCTCCTCCTGCTCAGGGGATTTCATTAGTGCTGGAGAAATATTGGATTTGAGGGGATTGTATGAATGTGCCTTTGGTACAAGGAGAAGGGATTGAGGGTCAGGATACCCAAAGAGTACCCAAAAATGTTGCCTTCAGCAGCATCTCAGAGGCCTCCAGACTGATGTAAAATACTGTCCTGTGAACTGTTCAGAAGAAAAGCTCTGGGAAGGTAATCTCAGCTTATTTGTTGGTTTAATATACAATGTTGGGCAAATAAGCCAATCTCTCTCTCTCTCTCTCTTCCTATATTTACCCCACATATTTGAAATTTTATAGTCCTGAGGAAATGTGGTGAAGGGTATTTTTCAGAAAGTGCTTTGAACCATATTTTTTAAGTGATAGAAAAAGAGGGAGGAAGAAGGAAAACCATCAAGGATCTCAATTTATTTCCATGGATTTGTTTCTAAATGCGTGATTTAGGAAAAAATGAATGCGAACTCCTAATTCAGACAAACAAACAAATCTTCTCTGTGGTATTTTTTCTGGGTGTGTGAGGCTGTCAGTGGGAACACTGATTGTTTATCTTCATCAAAGAGCTTCTCAGGTTATTGTTAATTTTTGTCTTTCTCTTTTGAACTCCCTGCAAATCTGCACAAAGCACAACTCAGATTAATTTTAAGGCGTTGGTTTGTTTGTTCTGTTTTTTATTTAACTGTGCAATGCAGCTTTTCCTTGGGGGATGGACCTGGAGCTGCATGTTGGATCTATAGTTGCTTAGCCTTTGATTTTTTTTTAGCTGTACTTTGTGAACTTTCTACATCTTTATGCACTGATACAGGAGCAGTTTTATCAGGTTTATCTGCTGAAACCCAACAATATTAAGATGTCCTGCTGGATGTGGTCAGTGTGTAAATATTTAAATGGTGGCTGAAAAGATGGAGACTCCCTTTTTAGGAGTCCCAGGGAAAACATGAGGGGCAATGGGCTCAAGTTACTTGTGGAGCATTGAATGTGATGGTGTCAATCTTTCTTTACATTTAATGCAGAATTGAGAAGACTTCCCCTAAAATTTTGTCCAAACAATGTATTTTCTCACACACAATTGATGAAGGAAGCCTTAACCAGGCCCAGTCACAAATCCCTTCAGGAGATGTTGCTGGGTTTTCCCAGAAAATAAACACCCTGTGTTGCCCAGGGGAGTTTGCAAACATCTCTGTCCATGGAGACACTCTCAGCTGGCTGAGGGCCTGGACAGTCTGGTTTAACTGAACCTGTTTAGAGAGAAGGCTGCACTTGCCATGGTCCTTTTTTGACCAGATTAATCCTATAAATCTCATATTCAGAATTCCATCTCCTTTGCAAAGGGGCAGTGTTGCCCTCACACTGGCTATTATCTTTCCATGGAATGCTAAGCAGCACTGCCACATTTGTGCTGCCAAGCACCAGTGACAGAAATGACTTTGTTTGCTGATGTATCTGATTTTTTTTTTGCAGATGCGGCATCAGTTCTTGGCCTCACGGATCCCAGGCTCTGCTACGTGCTGGATGGACTCCTCTTCATTTATGCAGTGATCATGACAGCCCTTTTTGTGAAGGCAAAGGTCAGTCCAACCCAACACAGACACATTTGTTGGTGGTGTAAGATAGTTGAGCTGGGCTGGGGATTGGAGGAGAACCATCTCTTAGAATGAGACCTTTCATTTTGTTTTGCTTTCTTTCTCTCTCTTTTCTTTTTATTTATTTCCCCCCCTCTCTGTTTCTGGTGTTCACTTGAGCAACCAAAAGCAGATTTTTGCAAAGGTTCATGAGTAGAGGGGGGAAGAGTATATGAGAGTGTTTTGATGCTACACTTACGGATACATCAGAGATTCTGGATTTCATAGATGGGAAGTGACTGATCAAGAGTAATGTGGGTTGTTTTTTTCTCCTGCTTTGTCACTGGAAAGAGAAGAGGGGATACACAGAAAATACAGGGGAAATGGCAAGCTTGTGAAGGATGTATCAAAATGTCTCAATAATTCAGACATCTTTGATACTATGAGTGTGATGATGCAAACATAACCCAAACAACCACAGGAGAGGACTTGTGTAATTGCTACAAACATGATTCTATGCCTAAATATAGAGTGAGCTAGAAGGTTACTTTTAATAAAGAATTGAATGTGATAATAACTCAAGAAGAGTAAATCAATACAGAATGTAGTTTGACAGGGTTTTTCTTTAAAGGCTACAACAGAAAGTAGCTGCTCTCATTGACCCAAAACTGCCCCTTTTTACCTGAAATTTTGGCTTAGCAATTGATTGCTCATAACTATTGTGAGCAGCTGAGCCAAAGAGCAGTGACAGAAGGGATAATCCTCTACCTCTTTGTTATCTGCCACTCACATTAATTCATTGTGGTGGCTCCAGAGCCCTGCAAGCCAAGTGCTGCTCCTGAGGGGTGCAGGGATTCCCTGCAGGACACCCACCAACCTTGCAGGCACTGGAGAACCAAAATCCCAAGGAGGCACAAGATTAGGACAGGAAGAGAACAGAGAGACGAATCTGAGGAGTGCAGGGAACAAACTCAGGTGTTTGTGAGCTGGTGTTATGTGAAATCAAATGGCTCAGCTGCTGAGGGCTCGTGTGTGGATAAAAGTGCTGCTGCAGCAGGGGTTTGCATTGCCTGTAGCCCCACAGGGAGCTCCTTGTGGGTTGCCCTGTTTCTGATGAGAGTAACTGGTAGGAGAGAGGGAATGAAAGGAGTGAGGGGAGCCAATGTCTCTCTGCTCATGGAATGGTCTCTCTTCCAGCTCAGCCAGGCCTCTGAACCACAGCTGCGACCAGGCCAGGATGACGTGTACAATGTGAGTAACTGCTGGTCTTGGTTTTCTAATTCACCATCCTGACAGACCTTTTGGGGCACTCAGAGACAGATTGCCTGCTGGTCACAAAAACTTTGGATGAGCCAGCTAATGAGCAGGCTGTACATGTGTGCAGCATGGCAGCTGTAGGAGGAAAGGTAAAACCTCAGGGGCAGCTGCTGGTGTCACCCCTCTGGCCAGATGCTGGGGAGGTCTTTGGGCTGTTGGGCTCTGATTTGCTACACTGAGCTCTAGGCTGGCAGGAGCCCAGGCTGTTGGTTGTGCTGCCCCATGGAACAAACAGGCCTGTGAGAGCTCTGGGGGTGTGTGCAGCCCCTCTTGCTGCTGCTGTTTGATGTGGGCTGGGCAAAGGGCAAATGCCAAGGAATGCAGTGGAGCTGACTCTGGGCACCTGCAGCTCTTCCACTCTCAGGTGCATGGAGCCTGAGCCCCACAGCCCCTGTGCCTCCATTCCCAAGCTTTCCTGTTGCCCCACAGCCAGCTGTGTTGTACCAGCTCATAGCAGAGCTGTACCTTGTCCTGTGCCCTGACCATGGGCAGCAGTGAAAGAGGACAGAGACAAGATCCTGCCTGACTGTCCCCACTAAACTGCCCACTCATGGCAGCATTGAACTGTAGCTATTTTTGCTATGTCTAGTTGTCTAATTTTTTTTTTCTCACGCTTTTGACCATAGCCACATCCTGTGATGAGTTCTGTTTAACTCTGAAATGTAAGAACACTAATGCAACTTCTTTTCGGTTGAAGTGTAGCCTGTCACCTTCCAAGTATTGGGTTATTCTGACCTGAATTCTCTCCTTTGCCTTTGTCCAAGGTAACCTTTCCCAGCTAAGAATTGTGTTGGGCATAAAATTTCTGTAGCTCCTTTAATGAGCAGTTCTGCAAGAAAAACAAAGCTCGTGGATCTTTGCTCTCCAGTGGGAGAGGAAGCATGAAAGTCAGAGTCCCTTCCCTTCATGCTCTCTAGTTTTCAATTCATTTCCACTTAGGAAAGATTCTTGGTGCAACAGCTTGCAGTTTTGTGTCATTTCCATGGCTTAAACGTGGCATCATTGTTGTCAGTTGCATTAGGGAGTAAAAATAATTTCTAGTTCAGTTACAGTCCTTGTGAGCTGAGCTGGGTTCCCTTTCTTTACTGTGTAAAGCTCTATGATCTCATTATCACGGTGCCCATGCCCTGCTTTTGCTGTCCCGTTTCAGAAGCTCTCCCGCGGGCACAGGGACGATTACGATGTGCTGGGAGGAAGGCGAGGAGCAGACCCCGAGCTGGGCGGGAGACACCAGGTAACCTCCGGGCCGTGTGCGCTCTGCCCTTTGATCTGTGCCTCCCACGCCGCCGTGTCACGGCGCTGCTCACACGGGCAGCCACCGAGCGCCTTCCCGGGGAGGGAACGACGCGATTTGTGTCGTAACTCGGGCGGCGCGGCGGGACGGGAGCCAAGCTCCCCCTCCCCTTTGATCTCGGCCCCTCGCTGGGCCGGGAGCTCGCAGCCGCCGGGGGGGAAGTGACACCCGGCCCGGGGCGGATGCGGAGGAGGCCCGGCAGCGGTGGGTGTTTCACAGAGCTCGCTGCCTCTGATGCCATCAAACAAGCGCCCGCAAAGCAGAGCGGCAGCCAAAACAACCCCTTCTGCTGCACAGCCCGTCACTTTCAAAGGAAAAGGGAGGGAAAACCTCCTGCATCAGCAGGTGACAGCTGTAGGGAGTGAGCAGAGAAGACCTAAGTTTTACCAAATGTTCAAATGAAATTAATTTTCCCCAGAACGAGTTGTCTGAACAGAGCCTTATGGGTGGAGGCAGGATGGACTGGGATGGGCAGGAAAAGTCCATAGAGCCGTAGCTGTGCCATGGAGCAAATGCATAAGCACACACAGGGTGGTGGAGAATGCTGTTAGTGCAATGTATGGGCAACTTCTTTCTTCTGTTTTACAGCAGAGGAGAAAGAACCCTCAGGACACTGTCTACACTGTGAGTAGAGCACTCTGGAGGGAGCAGAGGGGGAGGGATGGCTGGGAACAGGAGACTCTGTTTCATAGGAGACTTTCCCCTTCCTACCCAATTTCAGCTTTGGTTCAAAACTCAACAGCTGCTTTTCAAGACTTGTCTTCCCTTCCACCCAACTCTTCCCCCCAGATTCTCTATTTTTGCTAGAAAATTTCTGCTCACTTCTGAGTGAGTGACAGGAGAAAAACACTGGGGAGATGTGGAAAAGAGCTTGGATCAAGAAACCTGCTAATGCCTAATGCTAATGACTAACCAACCTTCATCCCATGGGATTGCTGCTGCAGTATTTCCTGTGCATGACTCCACCTCGTGTGGCTGCTCTCTGGCAAAGGCCAGATGCCAGTGCATCCAAGAGGGAGTGCTTAGGAACCTCTTGAGAGAGTTGATTTGACTCTGGCTAAATGTGGGGGTCTGGGCCCCAAAGCAGAGGTGCAGGAATGTTGATTCTCATGTCTTGGGTCTTCCTGGGTATTCGGTCTTGAGAAATGAGCTTGTTTTCCAAGACCTTCACTGCTATTGAATGGGACACTGAGATCAGCTGGGTTTAAATGTGGCTGCCCAGGGGCTGGCTGGGCTTTTCTACTGTCACACTGACTCTCTGCCTCTCTGCCGCAGTCACTGCAGAAGGACAAGATGGGTGAGGCATACAGTGAGATTGGAATGAAGGGAGAGGTGAGTCTTATTTTCCTTCCTGGGGAAAGCATGGCAACAGAAAACATTTCAGCTTTTGGGCAGAAACCCCCTGATGGCTGCCCTGGCTGAGGGGAGAGGGTGTGAGAGGGGTGAATCCAGCAGCACTGGAAGATTTTGGTGTTTCTCCAGAGCAGTTTGGAGCTGCAGGTTTATGGATTCCCCTCCATGGGCTGCTGAGGCTGGCTGGTGTTCCAGGATCAGGAGAGGAGGTGCCAGCCCCTCCTTGTGCCTGACTCCAGACATGGAATAGGGGAAATGTCCTCCTGCCCCCAGCTCTGCTCTCAGGTGCTTAAGAAGGCACACATCAGTCACGTCTCCAGCCACAGCAGAGGGAGGGTTTTGGCTCTGTGCACAAACTGCTTCGGGAGGGGGGCTTGTGTTGAAAACAAACCATCTGGGGACACTTGTTTATGGCAAAATGAAAAATTGCTCTGACCTACACAGGTTCTATTTTATGTCAAAGTGTCATATATATATATAACCTTTCATTTCCTTCTGACACTTGAAAAAAGGGGCATTTCAAAACAAAGTTTAGTGTTGAGAAATGCTGAAGCAACACCAACATTTAATCTTTTCCCCTTTTTTATTCTAATGCTCCTCTGCCAGAGTCAAGCTCTGTCTATGAGCTATGGGTCTATAAAGTTGCAGCATGTTTTTTGAATGTTTGTTTCTGGAGGGACAAGAACACCAAAGCACCTTGTCCTATTCCAAATATATGATCATTTAAAAGGTTGCTGCAATTTTAACTGTAACAAGCACTACTCCTTGACACATTTGTGATACAATCTATTACTAAATAATCAGCTTCTACAGAAATGCTGCCAAATCTCTATACATACACTGAATCAAGGGAATAGCAACATTCTAACAGTATGACAGGAAAATATGTCAGCAAACCAAACCATTTTGTTTTTATTTCCTATCCCCTCTATTTTCTCCTGAGCAGCCCTTGCAGCATGTCTGGGCTGGTCCAGCCTTACCAGGTGCTTTCCTGTGCAGAGCAGAGTCCAGGCCATGCACAGCTGGTACATCCTGTACACCCTCAGCAGAGCATGGGGGAACACAGGGGCTTCTTTTTGCATAATGAGGAAAGCACCCATTAATCTATGCTTGTTTCATTTCCCAAAGCAGCAGAGGCGGCGAGGCAAAGGGAATGAAGGTCTCTACCAGGTAGGCACCACCTCCCACAGCTGCTCCCCTCACCTGTCCCCGAGTGGCTGGATATGCAATGGCACTGTCAGGGAGGCACAGAGAAGTGACAGGCAGCTGGGAGTTTCCCAAGCAGACACCAGGTGTCTCACTAACTCCTCACTCTTGGAAGCCCCAGCTATCCCTGCTCTGGGGTCACAGGAACACAGGGCACAACTGCCTTACCCCAGCAGGCTGGCAGGGAAAGGACTGGGATCACTGGAGGGGCTGTCAGGGGATGCTTCCTGGAGTCAGAACCACCTGAGGTCCCACTGCCAATTTGCTTACCCAGATATGCACCCAACTTCCCTTCCAGATCAAAGAGAAGTCCAAAGTTTGTGATTTCATGTCTGTTCATTTAATTATCAATGCTCATTCCAGCATCAGTTAGCTCTTAACAATACATAAATAAAATGTACTCCAAAGATCTTCAGAATCTGTTAGGATGATTTGCTGTAGTCATATTTTCATAACAATTATTTAAGATGTACCTTGCCTTCAAGTAAGTAATAGCTACTTGCACCACACGAACACTAAAGAATCACTCAGGAGTAAAAACTTCCATAGGGGGAATAAAAAATCAGACTTATGCTCCTGACCGAGCTCCTGCCATCATGTTGTTGCCAGGAAGAAGAAAGCACTCACAGTCACACTCATCCCTCACCTGTTTTTCTGGTTTTCTCTTTTTCAGGGGCTCAGTGCAGCAACCAAGGACACTTATGATGCTCTCCAGATGCAGCCCTTGCCCCCCCGCTAAGTGGGAACCTCAGCGGGGATGGGCAGGAGTGAGAGATGTCCACCTGCTCTGGGGAGGAGAGGGGGGAAGCCTTTTTCATCCAGCACAAGCACTGTGTGTTTCCTGTGTGCAAGAACCTCCCTGGGTTGCTGCACAGAATCTGGACCTGGCCCTTTCCTTCTCCCTCTACTGAATCATGTAACTGCTTCTGCTGTTAGAATGTACATATCTGTAAAGTTGTTTCCAATTATAGTGGGTACTAGGCTGATTTTTTTTTTTTTTTTTTGGCAAGGTTTGTGTTGTGGGACCAGACCACACCTTGTAACAAACATAGCTATTTCTATAGCTCTTCCTTGTTTTCCAAAGTATTAAGACATGGAATTATGGCTTTATTGCATTTAAACAACTTGCAAAGATAGGGCTGTATTTACTTCTTGCAGTATTTATCTTAAGACTATTGCACCCTTTTTGCTTTAAATTTGCCTTTAAAAACTGCTTCAGTGGAGAGCAACTTTTTTTCTTTAACTATAAAGAGTGACATGATGTTACAGCAGTGAAGCAGAGAGGCTGAATGCCAACCTTCCAGTAGGAAGAAAATGAGCACCAACATCCCAAAAAAGATCAAGCAATAGCACTGCCACTCATCCATAAATATGGGTCAGGTAAGCTGAGTGAGAGACTTCTCTGAAGGCAGAAAAACAAAGGAAACAAGGGGATGGGTTCCCCTATTATCACTTCCAGACAACAAACTGTACAAAACCCAACATAAACGCAGCTTCCAAACCAGTCTCTCATGAGGCTGCCTCTAAAAGGTGCAGGTACCATTCCAAAGAGGAGCCTGTTCAATAATGCTATGTGTTTTTGAGGAATTAATAAACCAGTGTCACAGTCCCGTGTGTGTGTGTAGGGAGCAGCGGTGGGAATGGCATGAGCTCCTTACCTGAGGCATTCAGGCCGTCTGAAGCAGCCTGAACCCGGCAGCACCATCTCCCAGGGAAGCTGAGGAGGACAGGAGCTCCTGCACAGCTCCCAGAAGCTGGGATGGGCTGTTGAGAAGTGCCCCAAAGCCAGGCATTAAAGGGACACTCACCTCCTGCTGCTGCAGCCTCAGTTTTGCCCGTGCCTGGCCAGGCTGCACAGTGAAGCCTGAAGGAATTCAGCAAGGGCAAATCTAGCCCAGCAAAACCAGGGGAGCTTCACCTCGACTCAAGAGCTGACCAGGCCATCTCACCAGTCCTCAGAGGAGCAGCAGAGCTGTGGGAACAAGAGCTGCTGCCCAGATGAGGTTTTATGTCTTCTTTCCAGGGACTGGGTGGGTTAGCAGCAGAAAAACTTGTTGAAATCGGTGCTATGCAAGGTCAAAGGCAGTTTTACTTCTTTAGCAGTAAAACTGTACCTGAAGTAGGTGCTGCTTGTAGCTTTTAAGGAATATTTGCAATAAATTAAAGCAAAAAAAAAGTAAACTGAGACATGGTAATGAATGTTTCTTGCAAAAAAAATTTCCTAGATCCTTTACTGTTCAGTGCAGTGACAAGAAAAATTGAGAGAACTGGGTGATAACTGAGACAGCTGAGCTGAAAATTACAGTAAAGTTATGCTGCTAAGCACTCGATGCAAGAACAAAGAGTGCTGAAAACAGCTTTCTCTTTTTAAATCACCATATCTGCAAGATGTAGAAATCACAAGTTTTGGCAGCATGAAATATCAACCACCAAACAATAGGAGTGAAATATTTTGGGGGGGAAGAAATCACCTTTATGCTCTTTATATATCAATGGATACCTTGATTTCAAAAAGCATCCAACGCTGGTTTTGGGGCCACTCACCGTGGGGTTGAGCTGAGTCTCCTTTTTGCCTTCAGGAAGCGACTGAAGCTGTCTCTGCTTTTAGGAGAGGAGCTGATAAATACAGAATTAGAACAAAAGCTTCAAGCAGAGTGCATAAAACCCGGGCTCTCCTGCAGTTTGACAAGACAAAGGGCACCACAGATCAATCTTCTGGCCCGGTTTGATGCACGGGAGAAGGGGAAGCGGCCTCCCCCCAACACATTTAAAAACTACAAACAAGTGCATACATGTTAAAACACTTGGAAAATGGTTTAATGATGTTTACAACAGAAATGAACTGTACAATTACAGTAAGTTTAATATATATAAAAAATTACAGCAGACAAATGCATCTACACAAAATCTACCTTTTCATTCTGATTTACTGTAATCTACACAATCTCTCAATGCCTACAGCTATCTGTAGGCAACCACTGGGAAAATAATAATAATATAATAATAATAATAATAAAGGACATCTTTAAAGAGACAGCATTTCGCCTTCCTCCTCACCCTTAGTGTGATCAGCAAGGTTTTGAAATGTGTGGGACTCTCACATTTCAGTCTCAAGAAAAGCTTGGGTTGCGTTTGGGTCGGGTACTCCCATAATGGCCCTTGATTTCAAGTGTTCTGCTGACCTCAAGTGTAAAAATGCAGTGTATGAGGAAGGGCAAGAGAAAATAACCTCCCAGCCAGTGTAAGCAGGCAGTTGCACAGAGCAGTGAAACCATTAGGACCAAAAACTTGTCTTATTTAGGAAAAAAAAAGGCGCAAAAAGGGACTGCCCAGACATTACAAACATCCACAAATCCTCATTTCTTTGAAAATTATTATCAGATTTAGAAGAAAGGGCTTGGTTTTCCACTCCCAATTCTTCATACAAAGGGGTAGTTTTCAAACTAACACGTTAAATACTTTTTGAAAACAAAATTTAAGCTACTTCCTCTTTGGCCCACCCCTTAAAAACAATGAACCCCCTCTTGGCACTGAGAAAGAACCTCAGGTCAGTGGGGGAAAAAAAAGAACATGCTGTCTCTTTAAAAAGAAAGAAAGAATCCCAGTTGGGAGCGGCCATCAGTGAAAATGCGATCCAAATTGGCGGTCTGGTGGAAATTCCTCACGGAATATTATGTACAGTTTAAAAACCCTTTGTAGTTGGTTTTTCTTTTATTATTATTTATGAACACCTAGGCAGTGAAAACCGTTATGTTAATACATACATAGACACACCCAAAACATACAAAAATACTATTATTTCAAACTACTAAGAATAGGACAAGTTCAGTTATCTCCATGCTATGACTTTAAGAGCATTACACTGAAACAAACAAGAATTTAAACGACAATTTTTTAATATCCCAGAAATATACCAAAATATACATCTAAGCTTTGGAATTACTGAGGTTAGACTAATGCAAGTGCTGGGTAATCGTACTTAATACACAAGTCTAAGGTTCTGCAGGAAAGAAATTATCTTTGGTATCTGCATCAGGCTAATAATATTAACATTTGGATTTTGCTTTGGGATAGAGCTTGTCTGACCCTAGAACCAAACACCCCCCAATCAACTGAGATTAAAAAGATCCATGTAAAAAGTTCCTCCATTTGCAATCCCCCCCCAAAAGTTAAAAAGTCACAGGCATCTACCTAGCATAAAAGGTTGAGAAATACAATGCATAGTTGCACAGTGGTGCTGCAAAAATAAAAGAAATCTAGAAAAAAGGAACTAGAGGAGAAATGAAAAGCTGCTTCTTCTTCTTTCAGGGATTTCTCACGACAGGACAGCCTCTTCCAAGCAGTGAAGGGGGGGAAGCTCAGAAGTGCACCTCAGCGTGTATTAATCAACATCACCCAGCCCCCAGAGGGTTAAAGCACCCAGCAGAGCAGCCAATCCTGCACCCAAGTCTTCAGCTCCTCAACCCACCTGCGAAGCCCCGGCCTCCCCTCCAGATCTCACCCCGGAGCCGGGAGTTGGTGCCCAGGGCTGGTCCTGGAGCCCCGGGCCCGGCCAGCCCAGGCCAGGCCGGCCTCACAGGTGGGCTTGGTGCTGAAGACGCCCTTTGTCTTTGGTTTGTTTGTTTGTTTTGAGTTTATACAATCATTAGGAAATCTTTGGTTTTGGCTGGAAATTTTAAAAGAACAAAACAAAACAAAGAAACCGCCCCCTCCCGACTTATAGCAGCCACCGTGACCTGACAAAGCTTCTCTTTCCCATGGGGGTAGGGGAACTACATTCAAATAAAGATGGACCGGGTTAAGGATGCAGCTTCTGGCCAGGTTGGGGAGTGGGGAAGGGATACAGGATTGTCAAATAATAAAGAAGAAAATTAAGTATTTGGAGATTTCTATTTTTTTTTTTTTCCTTTTTCTTTTTTTGGTTATGTTAAAAAGTGAGTAGCAGGTATGCAGCACTGGGCTGAGAGAGCCTCCAGACCCTGGAGCTCAGCGAGGCTCCGGGGTGGGAAAAGGCAGCGTGGGTGGCCCTTTTCCATGGAGAGTGGAGGGGAAGGAGTGGATATTCACAGACTAATCAAGAGGACCCCTTGTAACCAAAGGAAATAAGATAAGATTGCAATTTGCCCTCACTTTGCAGTAGCTTTTAAGCAGCGACATTCAGAGGCGTTAGGGGGTCACTCCCCAGGTTGCAGGTCACGGGGTGCTATAGGCCAGAGTTCAGTGTTAATCAAAGGAGGGAGGGCAGACTTGGCAACTCTGTGGGGTTTGGAGAAAGTTAAAGCAAGTTACTCAGTTACGAGTTAGAAATGAGGTATACGACAGCTCCTGTACCTGTGGCGGATAACCACCCCACACCTACTCACACCTAGCCTTAGATACTACCACAGAGGAAGGAAATGGAACAACGGCACTGGCGGGGACCAAGGAGCTCCTGCCCGGGGGCAGCGGGGCCACCCGCGGCGGTGCCTTCCCTGCCCCGCGCTGCGGGGAGACACGGCCCGGCCCCGGGAATGGCGGGGAGCGGCCCTGAGCTCCGAGTCCTTCTCTTCGCGTGTTCCCCTCGGACTCGCTCAGGCGCAGGGAGCACCGGGGTCACAGAGGCCGACACGTGGAGAGTGAATGGGGGAAGAACTAAAGGGTTTGTTTGTCTCTACTGCCTTGTTCTCAGGACACTGTCACGGGTGCTCTTGTTCCTAAATGGTTTCTCAAGGGGGTTGTGCGATCTCCACGAGTTGCCCCTTGGCGTGCCGTTCCCTAAGGGAATCCTACTGTTAAATGATGTCGGGGTGTTATAGCACCGCAACGTGCCGGCTTGGAACGCACACGAAGTTACCGCATTCGGGGAACGGGGCTTCCGTAGCTGCTGCCACAGAATTCAGCAAAGGCAGTGTGAATCCTCAAGGGGATTGGGCCTACAACAGACAAGACAATTTTGGGAGGGAAGGGGAAGCTAACATGATAAATTAAGTATCTCACGGTATCATGTAAAGCTCTGCCGGGGAATATTCCCCAGCAGACCGACACAGTTTTAAGACAGATCAGCATTTTGGTCTGAGCTACTTGACAATGTCCTGTTTGGTAGAGAGATGAAATAAGGCAGAGGGGGTATGTTCCAGTTCTGGGGCTGAGCCTCAGCAGCACTAAGGAACGCCAAAGGGTATCATCTTCCCTCGCCTCCCACAAGCTGTTTCATTTCCTTCCTCAGATTTGTTTTCCATAAAGCACACCTTGTTTTCCACTTCTTTTGTTCCAAGTGCTCTTTTCTTTGAGAAGTCATTTCTTCAATATCCCTATTACCTATCTATAAATCTAACTAGCTCTTTGAAAAGTCACACAATATTAATACCACTTTTACATAATGTCAGAACAACAATTCTATTAGTAAAGCTTTCAGTGAAGTTCTGCAACCCGATTGGTGTCCGGAGGAAGAATAGCTGGACAACCCGCTCTCCCCATTCCTCCCTCCCTTTCTTCACAAGAGCTCACCAAGTTCACTGATAAAACAGCTCAGCCCAATAGCACGATACATGAACATGTACAAGGCTACTTTGGGGAGCAAAGAAAGGAGTCTTCAAGGTCCTTCCCTTAAGAGAAAGACCATATGCAAAAGCTGTTGAACAGACTCTGACCTTGGACTACACTGCTTCCACATTTGAAGGAAAGAAACAGTTTTCCCTGACTGTATCCCAACATCAGCCTAAGACCTGCAGCACTGGGCAAACCCCAGACACCGTTTGTCTTCACAGAGCCAAAGCAACTCCATGCAGAAAAGGTGGGAGTACCCGCAAGAGATGAGGTCCTTAGAGGAAGGGACACTGACCCAAAGCTCAAAAAACCCCCACCCAGCTTTTCCTCTTACCCGCTCTGAGAACAGCAGAGCTGACAACTTATCAGTGCCTTTGGTTCCCTACGAGGCCACCGGGAATTCTCCCTTCCCAGTGGAGTCGAGCTCCTTTAGAAACGCGGCTCTGGCTCCCCGCACGCAGCCGGCGCCGGCCGCCGCTCACACGCACCCGCACACACACCCAGCAGCCACACATCCCGCCCGCTTCCCCCGCTCTGGCAGCCCCGGGGGAACGGGAGGGGAGCCTTGGAGCCCGCTCGGAGCTGCCGCGACACCCTCCCGAGGCGAGACCCACTCGCACTCCCACCGCAACACCGAGACATCGGCCAGGAGAACGACCTGGTCCCTCGCCAACAACGCCTCAAAGCTCCTCTCCCACAGCCGTCTCACAGTATTTCAACCCTTTCAGGCAGACCAGCCAGGTGTTAGGAGTAGGTTAGCTTTCACCTCTCTCAGTTTGGTTTTTTCTTTCATAGTTTTTGGTCTAGACAGGATTAGCATTGCTATTAGAAAAGGAAGTGTTTAAAAAGTTTTCCACCTATTATCAAGCACTACAAGCCCTACATTCAGTAACAAGACAAGGGGGATAAAAGGAACCTGTTTCACTTTTGCTCTCCCAGATAAGATTAAGATGCGACAACCGTTCTTGTCCCTCCCTGGAGTTAAACACAGCGGACCCAGTTCAGCTCTGGAGCAACTCAACTCAACTGAAACGGATTTACAGCCCCGAGGTCGATCCCAGCCCAGTACAGCCATCTCTCCCCCGAGCCTCCCCGATATTTGTTGCCTCATCTTCAGATCCCAGCGAGGGGCGAGGACAGGCCGAGAGGGAGGGAAGTGTGCGCACACTCGAAAGGACCCTGAACAGCAACCCCATCAGTAACCTGCATGCCACCACGTGCTGTGCTGCAGATTAGACCACAGATAAACCAACCAAACAACAATCCCAAACCCAGGAGCGACAAAATGTTTCCTTTGGCAAGACAGATACAAGGAAAAAAATTTATGAGCAAACATTTTCCTTCTAACACAGTCAAACCCCCTTCTCTCCCCCCAACATCCACCCACCCCCACCCGACCCTATAAAGTTGTAACCTATAAACAGGATCTCAAATACATACAGCATAATCATGTTTATCAATCATAATAAACCATCAGTTCAACTAAACTCTACAGCTAGAATTATCTCCACTATTTATAAAGTTTGCTTTTCTCTTCTGATTTTTTCAGTTTAAAACCAGTTCTGCGACAATGCTAAGCTATGCTGAGGTATTTTATGAAGGTGCCAGAAGCCAGCTGCTACCCACAAGTATTGTTCTCAGAGCTGTATGGTGCTACCTTTCGCTCAGGGAAGATGGGGAAGGAGCAAGGAGGGAAAAAGGCAGAGGGATGGAGACAGGGAGGGAGAAAGGGGGCCCAGATTATTCCAGTTATGGACGGTTCTTAGCAGGGCATCACTGATGGACCTAAAAGCAGCCCCAAGACAAAGCTCAATAGCTGCTTCATGTTTAGGAATTTGGTCAGAAAAGAAGTACCTGATACGTTCTACATGCTGACCTTATTTGTCTACTTGAGTAAAAGATGTATTTTCTCCCACAGTTAAACTATTTGCAATTTCAGTGCAATCTCCCTAACGCCCTCCAAACAGCATCCCAAGAGGAGTAAAAATTCAGAGCATGTCGCCACTTGGAGTATCCTGGGAGAAGTGGCAGATAGATCAAATGCAGATAGATAAGCTGAAAAAAATCAAAGTTTTTTCCATGCATTACTGCATCCCTTTGTGAAGATATGCAAATAGAAGAATTGCTTTTCATCATTCCAAAAGCACTGAAACTACTTGCAGTGACACAGAGGGAACCAGGTACCACTCACATCGTGGAGACAAAGATATGATCATCTTAAGAAACTGTGAGCCAACAACTTTTTGACAAAATCCCTCTCCTGTCAAATATCTTTTAAGTATTTTAGGAGACTCCCCTCTGGAAAGAAGAGAGAAACTCACAAGCAGCTACAAGAGATTTAATGAGTGAGAAGGGCAGGATTTGTGCAAGGTAGGTATCTTGAATTCTATATTGCTGTAGTACTTTGAGAGGGAGAGGGCAGATGTACTGGTTGCAAAAATAGAAAGGGATTTGAGTTGGCTGTGTGAGAACTGACAACCATAAATGCAGTGGGGGGCAGCAGGCCAGCTTATTCCTTTGGTAATACTCCACCCTATGCAACATCCAACAGGGACAGATGGGGCCTGCTGGGGTACAGAGTGTGGAGAAACAGCATTTAACCACTTCAGGCAGAACAGGAATAGGGAATAGTGACTCTTCATAAAGTTAATGAGGCAATAAAAACACGTACATTTTAGACTTCCAGTTTAAAACCAAGTGTCATTGAAAATCTGGACCATGCATTATTTTATCCATCCTAAAACACCTGTCTCTTTAAGATCATTTTGTATCTTCATGTACTTCTTTATCTAAGAAAATAGGAATTGATATTTAAGGTAAATTAGATGTTGCTTTGGTTTAGTATCTGTGGTATGGCTCCAGCTGTAATGGTTGTGCTGCTCCATTTGCAACAACAACAAAAAAAGAGGGAATTCCTGTTTTAAGGAACTTTGCCTTGCAGGAATGTGCACTGAGTTAAGGAATTGACTCTCCTGTGTCCTTCACTAACTCAGCTGCAGAAATGTGTCAAAGCACTCTGTGTGAGGCTTACAGAGGTGGCATTTGAACATTTAGCTCACAGTTCCAAGAGATGTCTACGTGCACATCCACACCACCACACAGTGAATGATAAAAATGTACTTCAACTAACACGTTGTACAGTAACTCAGAAACAAGAGAAATGCTCTGGAGGAAATCCAAGCAGATGTAACAATTGTAAGCAGCCACACCTGTGCGTACTTTTTTTGGGCTGTTTGTGAATCCTTCCACGGTGACTGTGGAGAGTGGGTTCTAAGGAGACCAAGTGTGCTGAAGAAGTAAAAGTGTGCTAAAGCAAAACGTGTTTTTCTTAAGATCAGAAAAAAATGTCATCACCAAGCTACAAGACCAACTCCTGAAGCCATTCTCTAAATTATTTTTGACCTTTCAGGCATATCTGTGTTTGTGTCCCTGGAAATCTCTTGCTTTTTGAACTATCCCTGTCCACAGGGAGAGTTTTTCACCTCTTCTCTTGCCTGGGTACTGTGACATGCTTGCAACTATGAAAAGCAACCCTCTCACCTTTAAATACAGAGACATGGAACTCTGTAAAAGAGATGCTATTATCCTTTTCTAACACACCACCAAACTTCTTGTGATCATATTTACTGGGTCTGTACACAATTGTTATTGTTTCTTTTCAGATGCATCAATTTCTGCTACCAGCATGCTGATGATGATTTAAAAAAGAAACTTCTGCTAAATTCTGGTACATGATCTCACATTCTTTTCATTTTCTGAAGGAGCACATGTGCTCTGACTTGGCAGATGTACACCCACTGCCAGTCTGATTTCTGTCTTTCACCTGAACACTGGAGGTAGCCAGCATCTGTGAGGAAAAACACCGACAGGGATGAAAAGCAGGCTCCAGGAACAACAGTCAGCCAGTCACAGGGATGTCTCAGGGGACAAGGAATCAGAGCAGACTGGCAATGGACGCCATGGGATATGTGCTGTTTGGGTATTATATCAGCTTCTGCAAACAAAACCAAGATATTCTGGATATGTGGCTACTCTGAGTTTCCAGTTTCTCTCAAAAAAAAAAACAAAAACAAAAACAACTCGCTAAGAAATTCCCTGGAATCTGGGCCCCAGACAGGGTGATGGGGTAGAGAAGAGGAGGGTAAAGGGGAATAAGGTGCTCACACCAAAGCCATGTGACCAATGCAAAGGTAGTCAGGAAAAAAAGCAGATTTTTATAATAAATAAACCATCCAAGCTGCATTAGTGTTCCAGATATGTACTCAACAAGACCCTCTCCCAACCACAAACCAGCAAGAATGGGACATGAAAACTCATTCAGACAGCTAATGGCACAGTCTCCTGGAACTGTGGAGAGAGGATTTTCCACTGATTTAAGGCCCACCTTTCTTTGTGTTTCCTAGATATCTGCAAGGACCACGCCCCCCACCCCACCACAAAACCCTTGGGGAGGAGAGGATCCACCAGAGACAAGCTCAGTGCTCTCCCCCCCTCCAACAAAAAAAGCTTCCTGATAAATTGTACTTTTGCACTGGCGTGAAAGTAAGCAGGGACTTTCAGAGTCAGGAACAAACGCTACAGCTGCGGTTTTCCCCATCCTCTTACTTCACTCCAAACAAGTCCAAGGACTTGCATTCCTTTGGTAGAAACTACAGACTGTGCTGTGACCTCCAGACCAGCACAGTGGGTACCAGCATCTTCTCTTCTACTTTTTCCCTACCTCCCTGAAGCTCACCCAGCTGTACCTGTTGCTGCTCTGAAGCTTTTACTGTGGGCCACTGCCATTTTTGCAGTATTATTCACAGCCCTCAAAGTCTCCTGCACAGCCTGAAGATGTAGAGACACATCAAAAATACTGAGATTCATCCATACTGGGGGAATAAAGGTGGGACCTCGGGATTAACAATCCTCTGACATTGCCATTCTATTTACACATCAAATAAAAGAAAACAAATTAAAATCAAGTTAAGAGTCTGCCCCAAGGATAACACAAATTACCAACCAACCAACCAACCAAAAAAAAAAAAGATTAAAAACAAGCAGCAACTTTTATATAAAATTAATAAAAACAAAAGACAAATGAAAAAGAAATTGTCAGTAGCATCTATCGCCTCTCTGCATCTGAACTGCACTTACACAAACTAGTCCATTAGTACAGCAGCTTGCTAGAAATTGACTTTGGTTCAAGCTTAGTTTTAAAAAAATAAAACATAAAAAAAATCAAAAACACATAAGAAACGGTGGACGGACATTTGTTAGTTTCCCTGCTTGCAGTTCACTAGTTTTGAAGTTTTAGGGGTAATTGGTTTAAATATCAGTAAAACAGGAAGGTGGAGAGTTAGAGATGAACAGAGCAAAACCATGGTGGTGGGGGGAGAGATAAGGGGTTCTGCCACTTGAGTGCAAACACAAATCCCACATGCTCAGGCCACAAACCAAAGCATGTGTAGAGTTTAAAGTTGCTGCCTTCCGGATCTTGGATGAGAAGCTCCAGGATCCCCCTGAATCATCAACAAAATGAACATAGCTGCATCAACTCGTTATTTTAGGACACTCTGGTGACAAAAGAAAAGGGGGTGGTGGGAAAGGGACTCTTCTAATACCCTCACTAGCTAAAAGTAATTTAGTTTTAGACACATGGCAGAAACCTTTAAATCCATCAGGAATGGAAAGTTCAACGTGAACTGCATTGCAGTGATCCAGTCTTCTCTCTTTAAAAATCATTTTTCTTTTTTTTTTTTGGTTCAGATACTAGATTGTATATTTAAGAATATACAGATCTAACTTCTGTACAGTTCATTACTCCTTCCTCATCCACAAAAATATCCTTTGCCCCAGGGATCAGAATCAACCTTAGAACGAGAAGTGAGTTCCAGTGGTAGGCCAGCTGGGGATGCTGAGTGCCACCCTCAGCCCCACAGCTCAGAGACCACATGAGATCAGCCCAGGGTGTGCAAAGCCCCAGAGTGGCTCTGTTGTGTTGGCATTAACAATGGCACCTTCTGTTCCCATAGTCCTGGCTGCTGGTTTTTGCAGCCAGAAGTGCTTTATTTTACTAGGAAGTTCTTCTAAATAGTGTTGGAAGCATCAGAAAAGGAATATTGCTATGAATGGGGAGAACGTGACCTTCTGAAATCTGGTACCGACTCACCTAGAAGGTATCTAGGACTGCAAATGCTGCTTTACATGCTGCCAATTAGCCTGGGTCAGGATGTCCTTTAAATATTTCTGTGTGCTCTTGCACAGCAAAAGGAAATCACTGGAACAGAAGAGCCATCAGTATTGTCACACAATCCACAGTCCAGAGGTCACATCCCGCTCTCAGAAGTAAAAAGAACCAAGCACACGAAGCTAAGAGCAGAATTTGGCCGTTTTTGTCTAAATATTTGAGAGAAGGAGAACGGCAGTTTAGAGCTAATTCTTACCTCTGCTTAAAAAGCAGAGACCAGCCTGGAAGTTTGCACACAGTGATGATCTCTGCTGCTGCACTGAGCTTCCTGCACAAATGATGAACATAAATTCTTCTGACCCCTACAAGTAGGCATTAGACAAATTCAAGGATGAGGAAACTGTTCAGAACATTTCCAGAAGATTAGGACAGAAAGTCTATTTGTGCTCCATTCTTCCTCTCCACCCCCCCGCCCTCCCCCCATGGTGTGGGAGCTCGCTGAAAATAATCCAGGAGCAAAAGACAAACGCGTCCAAACTATATATATAAAAATAATAATAATAATCATAATAATAATAATAATAGAGATACACCAGTAATACAGGCCTGCCTAAATTGTACCAGTTAAGAAAGGAACCCCCAACATGATTGATACGATTATAAACACCTTGTATGACATAATGGCCTGTACAACAGACCTATAAAATGATAATTAAAAAAGAAAGATATTTAGACCAAAAAAACCAAGAAATCCCCTTCCTATGTTTGAACTGATAACCCACCTTAACTTGTCATTGTGACTGCTGGAAATGATAAGTAGTCCTTTCACTTTTTTTGTGTTTTTGTGGTTTTTAGTTTTTTTGTGGTTTTTTTTGATTTTTTTTTTACATTTTTGGTTAGAAAGTTCTCCGATCCATGAAGCGATCCTGAAAAGACAGTGTTTATTATAAAATTAGGCAAATGTCTGTCCCAGCTTAAATCCTTCCTGTTTTGCTTCTGTTGTGTTTTTTTTAGTTTTTTTCTCCTTTTTTTTGTGTGTTTTTTTGTTTTTTTAAATATTTTTCCTTCTCTCTCTCTCTCTCTCTCTGTTTCTCTCTCTCTCTCTCTTGTCCCCAGCAACACGGTGAGAGGATGCCCGTGGCATGTTCAGTCCGTCACCCGGGCTGGCAGCCGATCCCAGCGCACAGTGACCCAGGCTGCTGGAGCTGGAGCACAGCCCAGCCCGGCTCACTGTGCCTTGGAGGCAGTGGTGGTGGTGGACGTGGCCCCGCTGGCAGAGGCCACGGTGAGGAGAGAGTTCTGGATGGACTCGGCTGAGGTGGAGGTGGCGTGAAGGCTGGCGACTGGTCCAGAGGCCCCTGCGGAGGCTGCAGCTGCAGAGACCAAGCTAACTGGGTTGCTGGTGAGCAGAGAAAGGTTCTGAGGGTTCAGGAACAGAGGGGCAGTGACGATGTTAGGGGTACCTCCAGCATTGGCAAACACCAAGTTTCCAGTTGCATCCAGTGATGTTATTGGAAGAGAGCCACCGGATGCAAGAGCTAAAAAAGGGAAAGTCGAGCAGGGAGGAGGTAAGATTAGCAGTAAGCAACAATGCAAAATGTGCCTAAAAGCAAGGGTCTCTGCATTTGCCTTTCTCTGATATGTGTGCTCTCTAAATCACTGAGGGCAGTTCTCTCATCATAGGCTGGTTTTTATTTTTTTTTCAAAACAACCACCAGACAAGATCTTGCAGATACTAAAACGCGTCTTTCATTTGCTGCTAAACTAATTCCACTGTGCTTTTCTTCAGCTCATTTAGCACAATACTGGTCTGTTTCCTGCCTGTACATCCAGGCAACTTGCACTGGGAAGGGTTGAGATGAGGGTTCATGTGAAATGACAGCTATCACAAGATGGAGAAGGTCATGTAACCTTGAGCGTAACATTTTAAATGTTGACATATAACCAACCACTGTTACAACTTACTCTCAGGGGTCTACAGCGTTCAGTCTGCCTTAGATTATGATCTCCTAAATTTATCTGTGACACTTTATGAAATGGTTCTTTCTTGCAACCTAGAAACAAGATTTGTTCAGCTAGTTTAGAGGATATTTGAACACACAGGTTACCTAGCTCTTTAGACACTTGTACCACCCAGTTTTTACAGGTGGCAAACTATGAACTCAGAACAACTCTTGCTGAAGCCAGTAGTAACTTCTGGCTTTGTGCCACTTCCAAAACAAATAAATGTGCATTTATGTATTTCAAGTTCTACCTAAAGATCTTAGGAGGCAGGATGTTTGTTGTAGGTTCTTTTCAAAGACATATGAAGACAAGAATTCAGGATCAAGACTTGATCAGAACTGCCCTCCCAGGAGACCTCAGAATGAATGGTGCAAGTCTGCTCAAGGAGACTGTAGAACTATGAAAAGCAAATCTCTAACCTGCTAGAGATACAGGCCAATGAAACAAGGACAACAAAATAAATTCCAGATTATATTCAGTATCTTAAATGCCTCCTTTCAATCACTGTAAGATCATACACAGTTCTGATTCCGTATTTAAGTTGTACCTGCTCGTATCTCTATGATCCACAAAATGTATTTGCACATCTAATTTTGTAAAACCTTTACTCCTACACTATTTATGCCCAGTGCTGAGGAGTCTGTGTTCTCTGGCAGACAAAACCAGAGCACATGAACTGAAGTTGTGTGACAGAGATGCATTAAAAGGAACACTACTGACCTTGAATAGTTGCCAGTGTACTGTTGCTCATCAGGGCCGGGCTGAGAGCACCACCTAATGTCCCTGGATTGAGACTGAGTAAGGCACCTCTGCAGCAAGCAAGATCATGGAAGAAGTGGAAAAGAGAAAGAGTGTTACTCTTAAGAAAAGGTTGTCACTGTTCAAAAGTACACCATCATATTTTTTTAAAAAGGGGGAAGGGAGGGGAGGGCAAGGAGGAAGAAAAGACCAGAGATTAAGGGCTGGTTTTGGATTATTTTACTTTTAACTCCATGAGGGGTTCATGACATGCCAGAAGTACAAGCACTGTAAATACATGACTTGCATTGATTGCAAGTGTAAGATATTCTTGTAAAGTATTTTGGAAAAACTGTTAATTGTTAGATAACTACCATCCTCTCCCAAATGCAGATAAGAAACATGTAAATCAAGAGGAATTAAAGAAACATCTGTCTGAGCCACATTCCTAAAACTAAAACTTCAACAATAAATCATCTTGCATCTTTGAGAACTTCTTGCTCATGATGGAGAAATGAATAGAGAGGTGTGAAGTGGGTCTAGGCTATGTCTCCATTTTACAATTATTAGGACAGAGTCTATGATTCAGTGGTAAGTTGCAGTTTTTAAGTCAAGCTCTGCAGTGGGATGAATGATTTATCAAACAACAACATCACTGCAACACAGCTTTTTCACCTTTAAAATGAACACAGTATTTGTGTACTGTGAAGGGAATGGCCAATTGCCATCTATGAGTAAACCTTCAGAACCTGAGACAAATGACAGTGACACATAAAAGCAATTTATCCCAAGAATTCTCCTTCACTCCTCTGTCACCTCACCTAAAAGGGTGTGCAAAATGGATCCTTACCCAGCTGCAAACTGCGAGGATGCCATCAAGCCTGGGTTTAGCCCTGCTGCAGCAGCCATGGCAGCAAGACTTGCATTTGCAGGCAACTGTGCAGCTCCTTGTAAGGCGGCCGCTGCCGCCGTTTGCAACCCTGATGCCGTTACCATCACCTGGCTGGTCCCGAGAGGGGAGGACAAGGGAGTGGAGGTTGTCTGTGTTGTGCTGGTCTCACTGGCACTGGATGCCTCTGAAGTGGAGGCTGAGGCAGAAGGGGAAGGACTCAGGGAGGGTGATGTCACTGCTGAAGAAGCCGGAGGTGCTGTTGAAATCACTGTTGCCGTGTTGTTGGAGGTGGTTTCTGTTGTGCCTGGAAAATGGGTTCTGGTCAGATCAGTACAAAACAGACACAGACAAGAGAAACTCCTGCCCACCTGATCTCAACCGCACAAAAACACACAGTTCTGTAGTACCAAGAGTTCAAAAGAAAAATGAAATGACACTTCCCAATGGGAGGCTGAGGAGCTCTAGAAGCCAGCAAGAAAGTACAGTGTATTTTGTTTCAGCACCATCTGTGATTTTATACCTGGAAAAATCAACTCTGTGCTGACAAAAACTGAAGCTTCCTAGTGCAGCAACAAGGAACAATGACAAGAATGTCCTGGGATGCCAGTGACCAATAGTGAAAGACTCTTTTAAGAATTCAAAACGGACAAAGGGTAGGGGTTGATGTGGTGGCAGCAGAAATCAGCCCTTACCTGTGACTGACAGACTGGTGACAGCAGGACTGGCCAGAGGGAGCACGGGGTTGACAGTCAGGGTTGTAGCTGCACTGCTAGTCACAAGGCTTGGCGTGGTTGCCACCTGGAGGTCAAAAATGAATAAAACTGCTCAGCTGCTCAAAGACAGTTACATACTAGACCTGGATTTATTTCTTTCCACCCTCACCTGAGGAAGTTATCAGGGAAATGCTGCATAGTAACTAATTTTTTCGTAATTTGGTTACTTTATCATTTAATGAAACAACCATAGCACTTTCTCTAATTACCAGCAATATCTTTACTTCAAATAATTCAGTATTTGAAAGGAGATACACCCCTATCCATATTGTCTCAAGACTGCAAGTTGGCCTGCTCTCTGCCACCCCACAAAGACAGCACCTTGTTTTAATGGAGAAACTCTTATAAGAAAGAGCTACAAAATATATTATTTCTACTTTCATTTTTCTTGCTTAAACGTTTTTTCAGCTCTGAATCTCTTTCTCTGATAAAATTATGTAAATGTCCCAGCATTAACAAAGGTATTTAGGGTAACGTGTTTGTATGGAGAAGCAGAATAACATTTCACTTTTATTCAACCAAACTATAAGCTTTACTTTGATAAGTTTCCTTGTGCCAGAGGAAGAATCTCTGAATTTGAAAACATACAAATGGAGTTTTCAATTGTGAATGGCTTATTACAAGAAAGCTACAATAAACTGGAGACATTACAGATAAACACTAAAGATTTAAGGCTGGAGAAACTAGCTTATGAGGAAAAATGAAATATAAGGAAAGGACTTTCTATGGACAAGAAATGGTGTCCAACAGTAATATCTGAAGGCTGTTATACATCAATGAGAGAAATGAATCCTCTAGAATTGCTCAAGAGAACATAGCCAAGGATATAGGCTAAAAATTCCTCCTTTCCACTCTCTTACCTTAAGTCTATTATCAGAGAAATATCTCTCATGCTACACATCCTCTTAGAGGGAGTCAAATGCTTCACGCATTTTAAACAAGACTGGGGCAACTGGGACAGATCTGAAAGCTTTCTGCCCATCTCAAACAGTGTATGAAATTAAGAGGAGCTGGCTACACAGCACACCCTCCCACTAATGCAGCCCAGCCACTGCATCTGTCATCTGTCCAGCAAGCAGTTAAGGCCAAGGTCACACTCCCTATTTCAGGGCAGAGAATGACCTGGAATTAATACAGCTCACCCCCGTGGTTACAGTGAGTGACTTCAGCCAATGCAAAAGGAGGCTGCCCCCAAAAGGAGCCTTCCCCTCCAATCCTGCTGCAGAGCCCTCGCCACCGTGCAGCCACACTGCTTATCTAACCACACTGAAAATTCATCACTGTTCCTCACATGGCTAATTTGCAGTCAAACTACTAAACTAAGCCCAAGTATCCTATGGACACAATCTGCAGAGCTGACACAAGGAATCAACAAAGCACACAGTCAGTGAAGGCTGGGGGCAGCAGGGCTGGAACATCCATTTGTGCAGCAGCAGAGTCTTAAGAGAAGCTTAGAATGAGTGAAAACACTAGTGAAACTTCACTGATGAAAGGGAGACCGTGGTTAACACCTCAATTTCTTACATACAATGGCAGATTACAGCAACAGGAAAATTTCTGTAGGAAAGCTTCTTTAAGTTGCAGTCTGAGGGAACTTGCACAGTTACTAAAACACACTATCATAAATCTCACTATATTCTGCTTTGGTAGCAAGGCATGCAACCTTGCTTTGCAAAAAAAAACCCCAAAAAGCCAACCAAAAAAACCCAAACCAACAACAATAATAAAAAAGACTAGGTACACTTAACACAGCCCTTCCCCTGAAACAAAAGGTTGCATGCACACACCCTGAGCCAAGGATGAGGGGAGAGAATAACACGTCACCAAAATTAATGGTTTAATGAAGTACTGGAAGATATTAGCTACTACAGTGATGAGGGTGGAATAAATACTACAAAAGGACAGCTACAGGCTACATAAATTCCACCACATTCCTATTAGCATAGCTACTATGAAATCTAATAGCTACTGTTTCTATTTATGAAAACAGACCTCCATGGACATTGGTAGCAAAGGTGCTGAAGGAACCTTGATGCATGTGTTTTGTTACTCTTATTTTCATGAAGTTTGTGTTTACCTGAGGTAAATACAAGTGTGGGAAATTAATTACATGAGTATTAGCTAAACTGGTCTTTTGTTCCATGTCTTTCTTTTATATAAATAATTTCTGACTAGAACTAACAACACTGGTATCATTGGACTTGTGTGATCTAAGTCTCCAAATGATACAGAATCAAAGGATGGGTAAGATTGGAAAAGACTACAGTGGATCCTTTGGTCCAACCTCCCTGCAGGGTCAGTCCTAGAGCACATGGCACAGAATTGAGTCCTGATGGTTCTTGAGTATCTCCAGCAAGGGAGACTCCTCAGCTTCTCTGGGAAACCTGTTCCAGTACATGATACATTTTACTGCTGCCCATTTACTGATCAGAGCTGCTAAAATAAGAGGGGAGAGGGATTAAGCACTTAAAAAAATTACTATTATTTTATATTTTTTAAAAAATGGGGTAAAAGAAGGAAAGTCCAGATATAAACAGGAGGTATTACCTGAAGTAAGTTCACAGCAATAATGCCAAGTGCAAATTTGGTAGTCAGAATACTTGTTCATGAGCTGACTGAATAAAACACCCTCACTGGAGGCCTGACTAGTGCCTGATTTGTAAGCATTATCCCTCTTAGACACTATCCAGGTGGAACACTCAAAATGCCAGTAAAATATAAATATGTGAGAACAAGTCTGCTGTACAAAGAAGGTGCAGCATGTGTAGCTTCCACAGTGAGCACAGCAGAACTACCTCCACCAGTGATCTTTGTCAACACAGTTGTTGACTCTTACCAGTGAGGTTGGACAAGGGAAAATTGCTTTGATGGGCGAGCTGCTGGTTCCACCACTGCTGGGTGGGTTGATCCTTTTCTCCTTCTGGCGCCGGTTACAGAACCAAACGCGGATCACCTCCTTCTCCATGTTTAGCTGGTCAGCTATCATGGCGATCTCATCCGAGGTAGGCTTTTGGTTCTGACAAAAGAAAATGGCATTTGAAAAGCTCTGAAATTACCTCCTGGAGTTTTGCATCATAGCTTCTTCTCCAGTAGGCAGAAACTGAAGTGGTGATTTAGATCCAGAATGTGGCCAGTAGAGACAAACCACAGTAGATGCTTCCGCCCTTCGGCTAAAAACTTCAAATTATGTGTGCTTAGACTATTGCCCCATTTATCCATTCCCATGAAGATTAGTGTTTAAACCTATGTCTGAGTATCCTAGAATGCAAGATCACAAAGTCAGTGAACTGCAAGAACCAGTGACTTTTTCTGAGGGGGTTTGTGTTTTGTTTTTAAAGTGAAGCAGATGTTGATGCATGTTTCTTGGCACGGCTTTTGTATTCCCCTTGTTTAGTACTAGCACTTTCCTAAATAGCACAGCAACGTGTTCACTCTGACACATATTGTTAAGTAAAGTTTCTCCATTTCTTCACAGGCTGAGCACAGCACCACTGTGCTCCACTGACCTCCAGGAAACTCTTCTCTAAGGCCACACGTATGTTGGTCTCTATGCTGGTGCGTTTCTTCCTCCTACGGTTCAAGCCTTCGATCCCTTGCCCTGGAGAATTCAGGGCACTTGGGCTGGAGAGAGTTGAATCAGATGAAAGGTTTTCTGAAAAAGGAGAAAGTAATACAAATCAGGATATTTCATCTGAATGCAGTGCAGTCTAATGCAAGTGTTCTCCACCTGTGCAAGGTATGTTAAGTCCTACTCTATTCCAAATACATAGAGGTTTATGAAGATCACATGCATTAATCACTGTATTTACAAATTACAACATATACCTGAAACTAAAAAGCTACAAGTAAGGCCAGAGGCTGCCCTCTGCTCCTGTATGCTACCACAGTATCCCTTTTATAATACCTATGCAGAGTTTGTCTCCCATATCTCACTCACTCTGCTTCCCACTCACTCACTGCAAGCCCCAGTTTAAAGGAAAAAGGAGTACTTAATATCCACGAGCCATAGCTGAAAGTCACAGGCAGTTATGAAAAAATCTGAGCAGCCTGAAATTTCTTTTACCCACTCTACAAAACACTCAAGGAAGAGAAGTTCATAACCGGCTTCACATGTTCAGTCTCTTCTCTCAGGACATCTTAGCAGATACTCAGTGCTACCAACCACTCTACACGGCAAGCAGCTCTCCCTCCTTAACTTCACCAGGCTCTTAACCCCTAATCCTGTCTTTCTGCCTTCACAGAGGAGCAAAGAGAGAACATTTCACCCCACTCTGCAGCAGGAAGAACAATCTAACCAAAAGGCAAGTTTCAGCAAGGAATTTAAACAAAATTATTAACTGGCTGGAGTTCCTTCATTGCACTGGGGTTTCTGGGTGTCAAAGTTCGCAATGCCCACCATTATTCTGATAGACTCAAAGGGGCAAGTATTTTCTAGGTTTTTTTTTTAATAGAAAATGGCACCTATAAACATGTGGAAACCCTTTCCTCAGCCTGAAACCTCCACTGAGAACCAGCTGAGTTCCATGGAACTCATAAATTCTGGAATCACTGGTATGCTTCTCCTGCCTACTTTTACCCGAAAGTAAAACAGCAGCCTCTAAAGTTGCCTGAATCTTTCTTCCAAAGATTTTCATGAAACTGAGCCAGAGCCAAACACAATGGTTCCCCACTTGCAGGATGTGAAGAGCCTTGACACTGTTCACAGTCCTTTACTTAACTTTACAGAGGCAAGTATTTCTTCAGGCTATAAGGAAAAAACCCCTATGACATTCCTTGCAGCACTGGATCCATCCAGTGTTGCTGGAGGGTTTGGGGACTGCTGTCCTGTGGACTTGAGCACTCAGTGTGGAGGTATTTATGTTTTCTATCACAGACCTAGAGCACCTAATGATAACCCCTGTCAGCACAACAGAATGACACTTCCTTTCCTCAAAGCAGGACAAATTTTCAACACCGCATGAAATTACTTTCAAAATTTCAGAGAAAGCTGCAGGCGCCAGCATAAAGCTCTCTCCATTTTGGTAAAAATAGAAAGGCACACATCATCCCTGCCATCTGTTTAACATATCCATCAGTTTTATACTATGTACAACTGCATACTTGGAAGAAAAAACTGGCTGACAGCACTCTCAAACACTTTCTATCCTAACACCTAGCACCACCGCACAAGCTCCTTTTGCTGGTGGGAGATTGAAAAAAAGCAAACACTACCAACACTGGCACAGTGAATAATTGTATCCCAGCAAAAGAATTAATATGGGAGAGAAAAAGCAAAACCTAACCCACAAAAAACTCTTCCTACAGGGAAAAAGATTGTTTATCTGAACCCTTGGAGAGAGATAAAAGGAATGCACACAGGGGTATGGAAGGAGATGGATGCAATAAGCTCTGCCCACTGAAACAACAAATCATGCAAACCTCTCTCTACTATACATCTGAAAAAGAAAGCTAGAAGAGGATTAGAAGTTATATGCATTAACATACATGAAGGAGGAAAACCATGACACATATTGTACCTCACCCCATGCAATTGTTCAGCTGTCTAGGGAACACATTTCTGAAAGTTCATACTAGAACTACTTTGGATGCGTAGAGGCACATGGAAAGGGAAGTGTGGACCCTTATTTCTACACCCTCATTTGTCCCATGGGCAGCTACAAAGGCTGGTGGCTTCATAAAACCATAAGGGCACAAACGAAGCAACTTTTCAGAATCCTATTGATTTTGGTAGGCTGGTGAAGAAATACACAGACTCATTCACCTGCATCATTGAGCCACTTTTCCAGAAGTGGCTTTAACTTGCACATGTTCTTAAAGCTGAGGTTCAAGGCTTCAAAGCGAGAGATGGTAGTTTGGCTGAAGTCATTTCCATAGAGTTTGCCCATAGCGAGCCCAACATCACCCTGGACAAAGAAAGAGAAAAAAGGGATTCACTGACATAGGCACTTCCAAAGCAAGGAATCCTGTCGCATTCTGGTGTTCTCAGTGACTCCACTGCTGCGTGGGATTTCAGTTTCACAGAGGCTTTCTCAGCGCTACCAAGATTCATGCTAAAGCAATAATCATAAAGAAATGTCAAACTTCAGTCAGTTTAACCGTGTAACTCTTTCCAGGAAATCCCTGATGCTTTGTCTTCTTAGCATTATCACTGAGCAGCACATTCCACTGAATATTAACTCATAATTTTTTTCTTATTTCTTTAAAATAAGTTAAGGCCAAGCTCTCTTTAGGAGCAGATTTAAATTTTTCTGCATATTTCACACCAAAGAAGGAAAGTTCAAATAAGCAGAAATGCAATGAATTCACATTCTCAAATTTGTAGATAATACTCTAGAAAAGATGTCTGCAAACATATATCACATTTAAATGGATGCAGAAATATTCTTATGTGAACTGTTAGTATCTTCTGAGGTTCAAACCAAATTTCTCCCCAATAGATACAAATTTCAAAGCAGACAAGAAGTTGAACCATTTCAAATAATGATTAACTGCAGTCTTGACTATCATTACCCATCTGCCAGAAAGCTATCCAGGAGATTTACAGGCAGATGATCACCTCTTTACATCTGTTATTGCTTTTTAAACTCAGTTTTAGCTAGCTATTCTGCTAGCAGACATTCTGCTTATCCTAATACTTATGTATAAATTATATAGCTATGCAGTAAACACTTGCAAAGTGGTGTTTAAAAAAAAAATAACCAATCCATTCTTGATTGTGGCCACTAAAAACACCATAATATCTTCATGCTTTGTTTTAAAGCTGGAAGGTCCTGCCCTTTGGAAAAAAAAAGGCACTTGTCAAGTATACTATTTGGTCTAAAGTAGCTTTATTTAGATTTTTATTTTTTTTCAGCACAAAGCAAAGTATGAGAAGTCTGGAAGAAGAGGCTGAAAAGCTGGAGCACAGTTAGTGGAGTTTAATTGCAAATGGGTTAGTTGGATTGGGCATAAAGCTCGCTTTTCTCTGAGTCAGCTCCAAACCCACAGCTGGGTATGAGTACACTGACAGCATGCAGAGTGGCCACACACAAGCCAGGAAGAAAACAACCTTCAGGAAGCTTAGTAAATTGTGCAGGTTGAGCAAAGAAAACAATTTCCTTTCTAGAGGAGGACCAGAACAATTGGTTTGTGTGCCCTTCAATCAGAGGAAACATGTGGGAACTCACATTTATGCTTCTACTCATATGCCAGGATTCTGTGCATTTTAAAACTCATAAATCATTCCAAGAGGAGTAACGTGGATGCTTTTCTGGGCTTATGAAGAAGAAAACCTGGCTATGTAAACCATTTTAGAGATAAGTTGATTTATGTCTTTGCAGGAAAGAGTTATGAAATTTGCTCCAGTCTCCCAACTAAATTTAATTCTGGATTTATGTTGCTCTTACAAACATTCGCCATCTGATTTAAAATGAATAGTTAACCATTTCTTTGACAATGCCAAAAGGTGGCAGCATTTCAGCTGTAGGCAAAGGAATTTACATATTGGGATGAGAATTTTATAAATTGGGATGCCCCACGAATAGGATGGAACAGAGTATAAAGGCACTGTACACACATCTAATCTGCTCTGTACGTTGACTGAAGCTCTGGTAATGAACTGAAACTGATTATAAAGTACATCATTGTTGTGTGTACTGGTCTGTTAAGAAGCTCAGATGGTCTAGCAGAGGCAATACCTTTCACAGAATAAAAATAACGTTGTCTAAAATGTTCATTCACGTTGCCTGAATCTGTACTGAGCAATTATTCCCAGGCCTGCAATGATGCTAAGGTGCAGTTTGCTCATTATGTCCCTGTATTTCAAACATGAAGGTATTTTTAAGGAAAATAAACAAAGGGATTTAAATGCATCACCCACATTTCAGGGTGGGAGAAGAGGCAGAACTGCTGAAATTCAAAACCTGTTTTATTGTTCACACAACAGAATGTAGTAAGTGATTAGTTTGCAATGCAAACTAAATCTTACAATTATTTTTGAAAGGCAGGGGTGGTGTGAGTCTGAAAAAGCTTACAGTACTGCTGGAAATAAATTTCTTTTATCCCCTGAAAGACAGTCTATTTATCCAACTATAGGAAACCAAAGTAATCAGGGTCTCTAATTATCATCCAATTATGCAATTAGGGTGAAGTTATTAGAACAGCCTAATTACACACATACAAACTCAGAGTAGGATAGGAATGACCAAATGTAATTTTATCACATTCTCAAGATTCTCTTTTTTAATCTGAAAAGCAAATACTGAAATGTAAGCCTGAGCAGTTGTGTTCATTTTTCCTCACCATGAAAATTCATAACAGGGTCAATAAAGAAAGGTTAACACATAACTTAAAAAGTCTAGTTGAGCCTTTATAATCATCTCACAGCGGGGCAGATTAAACACAATAATGAGAGATCTACACGAACCTCCTCTGTCAGGCTATAGGAAAGCTATTGTATTTTACCCTATTCTGTGCTGCTCTATTCGAGCTTTTGTGTGTGTCCATCACTTGTATTTCTGTGCCTCCCTCTAGTGGAAAGAAGGGAGGGAAGGAGGCACACATGCCAGCAAAATGCACTTCATTTGACTAAAAACATTCTGTTCTTGAGTTACAATTAAGATGCTGCCAGGAACTTTCATTATGAACTTTGATTTTTCAATTTAGGACTTTGCTAGAAAAATAAATCTGACTTCAGCACATACTTTCAGCTAGATTAGATTTACATATTCTATTCCATCACATATGTGGGACTGACTGCTCTGAGCTCAGACTTCTAAATACTTTGATTTTTGCATGCTCTTTCTTCTAGTAAAAACATGCTTAAGCTTAACCACAGACTCCTGCCAAAACTAATTGTTTACCTGGGGAGATACTTTAATTTTTGCAGGGAGAAAAAAATAATTTTGATATTAATAAGAAAGGACTTTTGGAACCAACTTCCTTTCAACAGAATAATGGAACATATAAATGCACTTTGTACTTTTAATTGTGGTCTTCATTCAACCACCTTCAGTATGTTCAAGATTACTTTTCTTCTGCTCTACAGGTATTTCTGAGCTTTTAAACAAACCAAAACAAACCACAACTCCAGTTCACCCTTGTAAGGAAAAAACTTCAAAGGTGACAGTCCTTTCAGGTTTTGTTTAGGAACCTTAGCAAAAGCATTAAATACAGAAATCATTGATGTTTAATAGGAAAATACGCTTGAGAGATAAAAACCCTTTGACATCCAAAGCAACTGCACAGATGTGATACACTTTTTAAACACACAGAGCAGTTAATTGTACTGTATGATTTTTGGAACTTTGTACTTCTGAAGGCAGCTTTAAAGTGCTTTGTCCCATTCATGTCACATCCCATAGAATGAATAGTGCACATGCAATGACATCTGGAGCTGGTAAATGCACGTTTTCCCCTGCTGGGAAAATGGCTATGCTTTAAAACCAACAGGGAAGTAAGATGGATGTATGGCTTTTTCTGTTATTTCTTAGAAATCCCCCACATAAAGGCCAGAGCATAACCCTATTTAAGCAGCTTCTCCTAGGAAATGATGGAATTGTAGTCTCCCCCCAGACTTGAAAGATGAGACCTCAGGTTCCACACTGGCAGGCACTAAGGTACGCAGTCTCACCTGAGTGAATCCAAGTTTGATCCGTCTTTGTTTGAAAGTCTTGGCAAACTGCTCAAGCTCCTCAAGGTCACTGGGCTCCTCCAAGCTGGGAGTGTCGATTCGCTTTGGTGTTGACTGGCTCTGTGGAAGTGGCTGAATGGGGGTCGCTGCTATTGTGCGTGTTGGGGTTGCTGGCTATTGAGACAGCAAGGGAAAGATGAAGATCAGACTTAAGAGGACAATCAACAGAAATTAAATTCCTAAACGGTATGTGATGTTCTTGTGAGACAGGGCAGTGAACTGGACATTTCCTGCAATCTGGAAATTCCTCCAATTTATTAATATTCCTCTCCAGAATAAGCAAACTCAATCCCAAAAACTACAATAGTATGACAGGCTTTTAAAGGTTCTGTCATAACCAGTCAAAGAAAGTAAGAGATGTTCAAAGGTAACCAACAGCTTCCACTTGCTGCAGAAGCTGCAAACAAAGGCTCAACGCACTCAACTTCATATGATCCTATCACTTATAGACACCTTGGCATTCATCCCTTTTAAAAAATTTAAAATTGAATCTAATGGTCTTGTGAGGTGGCAGATTGTCATCAGCCCAAAAGATTCACATTTTCTATTTAATCATGGAAGAGTGAGCACATATAGATGCAACAAACAGGGCAAGTTTCCTCCAATGCCATCTCTTGTATCTGACTCAGGTCTTCAGGAAGAAAAAACTAGATTTACCTCTAGATTTACCTCTAACCCTTCCAACAATAGTTGCAACAATAAAATTAACATACTGGTGATACAAGAAATTAAGCAAAGGCAATCTGCAAAAAGTGATTCATTTTAGGTCACACTTTTCTTCTGTATAAAGGTTCATTTTCTAGGAACTCCATGGAAGGTTCACTATTCCTGAACACTGGCACACTAAAGTATTTTGTAATGCAATTACATTAAATATCTGAAAAAAATTAGCATCTTGGAAAATGTTCATAGTGCTCATGAAAATGCTCATGAATAAAATATATTTAGATCTGGTATTGCACAGTTCAGGCTTTATGTGCAACAAGAACACTGGAAAAACACTATGTTTTGAGTGCATAGCTCTACCTCCTTACATGCTGAGATGCAGAGACAAATCATTTACTTCAGTTAAAATTCTAGTCAGTTTAGCTGTGGCTCTTCAGGTGATTCCATGCCACTGTGTCCTATGCCTAGTTCTGAAACTCTGGACTCCTTCAGGGCAAATAAGAACAGCCTGATGTCCAGGCAGCCCTAGAGTATTATGCAAAGTGTATGCAAAGGTTCAGAAAAGGCTCTTCTAAAAGAAATGGCCTACATATAGCTCAGTCTTTACATAACTCCTTGTTGTTCTCCTCCTGGGTTAATGCAGTGTTTTGCAGTGGACTGCAGATGGTAGGGAGAGGTCAAGATCTATAATTACATTTCTTGAGAAATAATGTAATCACATATGATCTTTCTAGGATTGCAGATACATGTGTCACACTTACAGGTTTTAATATTTTTAAATTTACATTAATCATAGTGGGTAATTACTGCAATATGTCTTCACTGATTTTACCCACTTTACATAATTTATTCTTTCTTAGTAGTTTTAATATATATATTTTTTAAGTCCAGGAATAATCTTTAGTGAGGAATCATGCTGCTAGCTGAGGTATGAACTAGAGGTGGGACAAATTCCATTTTCCACATGGTGCATGAAAAATACTAGAGGTGGTATAACAGAAAATGTAGTTTTCTAAGACTCTGATAGACTCAGGCACCTTATTGCAGACTAGAAAATTCTTACATGTAACCGAGGTGGCAGGAAGATACTGTGTGATATTACATGGTATTTGAGAAACAGCATGCAGCCATGGAACTAAACTGCACAGTAAAACCCAGAGCCAAGCACAACTAGATTTACAGGCACATGCAACCTTAAAATTGCTTTTCTTATAGTCTGAAAACTTAATCACAGAACTCTAATATTTTAATATACATCTATCAGAATATTCAAATATTTCATTTCTAACAACCTCTTCAGTTTCACAGATGATAACTGTTAAGACTGGCAATGACTTAGCAGTGATTGCAAAACAACTACACTAAAAAAAAGATAGATTACCACTGCAATCTTCAGAAAGAGACTTGTCAGTAATCCCCTTTTGGAGCTTTTGAGGGAGCTCACACCTTCACTCCTCTGAATTTCCAAGAAAACCTTATAGGAAATCAAATGATGCTTTAGTGCCATTAACTCAAGGTATCAATCATGAAAATTTCCAGCTAAAAACCCACTTTAGAACGTTAAGGCCTGGAAAGAGGCACATTGGGGTGGGAGCTACAAACCTGAACTATGTAGAAAGACAAATTCACTATTATAGCTACAACATCTGTTCAGGTAACTAATACAAAGGGTCCATTCACTTGCCATAGTTTAAATCCCCTCAAAGCAAGGCATGAAGTGTAGGAAAAAGCCTGACCTGCGAGGCAAGGGTGATGCTTGGCTGAGACTGCAGGAGGTTGGCTTGGCTTTGCTGAGGTAGTTGCGTTAAGAGATTCTGCGCTTGCAGGAGACCTGGAGAGAGAAAAGTGTGTGTTTGGTTTGTCGTTCAAAACCACTAGAACATGAAATGAGGTAAAACAAGGCTCTTGCCAAATGATGGGAAGTTTAAAAAAAAAAAAAAAAAAAAAAAAAAAAAAAAAAAAAAAAAAAAAAGAGCTGTGAGCTTTCATTTCATCCTCGCACAGGTATGTTCAGACTTGGGAGTTTTCAGCCCAAAATCCTCTTGCATTTCCCTGAAGTGTAAGTGGTGATGTAAAGGTAAGAGGGAGAAATGTGTAAGTCTCCTCTGCGGAAAGAATTGGTAATGATCTAGCTCATCCCACTTCTGTGTGCAGGAATTATTTACTGCCCTTTTCAGCATGCAGAGTTTGGATACTCCTGGTAACCAAGAGCTGACCAAGAATTGCAGAGCAATAAAAAAATACTGACCACTAATGGGATCAAATTCAACAACTGAATACTAATCAAACCTACAAATCTGGCTTCTTGATCACCTTCCTTCCCCTCCAAACCAGCCTATGCCAGCTGCCTAATGAGATGGAAGCTTTCTGGCAGACTTAAGCAGACCACACCATAAGACATAACAAGCCTAGATAACTCCCTCCCTGGGTCAAATAAAGTAGGAATCTTTTGGAGAAGTAATTGGAATTAAAGTTTAGGTAAGATACCGAACACTGCTCAATTTTAACAGAATCAACACTACACTGAATATAGGAAAACCCTGCTACTATGAAAAGGTGACATCAAAAAACAGTTGCAACTGATAGAATCAATATATATAATATGCTGCAATCTACAAATAAATTCCCTTACAGTCCACTATTTGTATAGTTTATTCAATCTCTGAGAAAATTGAGATACATGCCTACATCTAAATATTTTAATGAAAAGCTTTTTTTTTTTTTTTTTTGCATTTCTAATGCAAAAATGTATCTATTTTTAAGGGACAGAATCTTGACAAAAATATACTTACAGTTAGTCAAATCCCTTGATTTTACTGTGGAAAAATATTAACCGTTATTTTTAGGTATCTCCTGGCTACAACTATCAATTTCCACTATAATAATTTTAAGAACCCGACTAATTAAATTTACACTTCAATATAGCTAGTCCCTAAAACCAGGGGGGAAGGACAGATGGATGGACTGCTATGCCACCATCAGACTATGTACCACTTAAATTCAACACCATCAGCTGCCTGATCTACCTCTTAGCAGAACAAAGGCAAGGGAAACAGAATTTAGGGCTTGATAAATACTGAGTGAGGAACTGGATGTTTTATTCGAGGTTAAGGCCATAAGAGACATGGAAAGAGGGATTACCATGGTTAAGAAGGAGAAAATGTATCCTCAGTAAGGGAGACACAAGCACAGCAGAACTATCATCTGACAGTGATACTTGGTTTTTGTTTAACAAAGAGCTGAACATGTATTTTAAACAGAATGTGTTGGTATCAGGATGCTTAGGACCTACAGAATAAGCCAGTTGCTTATGTAACATAATAGCATAGCACAGACAACAATGTAAATTTGCTTTGCATCACATAATCAATGTGTTCCAGCTGTGCTTTTGAAAAGCCACTTTGAGGGAACAGAGCTGTTAAAGGAACTTCCAAGACAGCCACCTACTACAGCTACACATTGCTTTTTACAATGCAAATATTTGTTCACTTGAAAGATGATTTTAGCTGCCCAAATCTAAATATTAATTAGTAAACAATCACCTCTAAGTGCAGAGTTTTTGACCTTGGTTCACTGATAGTGAATTTTAAACTGACAACTTGAAAGAGAAAGGGGCAAACCCATCACAGTGTCACTACAGAGTGGCTGACCAACAATGAAACAAAACCCAGGCAGCTGACAGTGACGACATTGAGTTCTAGTCCACTGGTAACAACATCGATTACAAGTTACTGATTTGTCTTATGACTGCAATCAGAGTAATTAGGACTGGCCTTTTGTGACTTTTTGTCCCCAGAAAAATCCCAGAGGATGTTTTTCTGGCATTAACGATTTTGCTAAAGAGCACAAGATGACTACACTCTTCCTAATTTTATTCTCACTCACAGGGTCTGACGTTATTATCATGGAATTATCAGTATAAAATAACCTGAACACATTTAATCTACTCTGTATTTACATCATTTTATCCTGTGTAAGAGGCACTGACACAAGGTGTCACAGGCAGGAGCTGGAGACAGAACAAGTCGGTTCAACCTGCAGCTGACTGAAGCAATGATCAAGAGATGGGGAAAGCAGCTGGGCTGTTTTGGCAATGTGTCTCTCCCCCTGATCACAGCCTTTTCAGGCAGTTGCCATGCACACATTTTGGGCATTCCTTGGCTCTCACGGGTGGGCAGCTGCAATTGTGCTCTTTTACGACATGACTTGAACCAGTCCAAGCTTCTCCTTCATTATTTTTCTGGGAAGAAATCACTGAGGTCCAAAATAACTTCAGTGACTTAATTTACAGAGTGCATAGCACTGCCTTTTCTAAGTAAACCCACATCTTTTAGGCACCTGCTGAGATCCTGGCATTTCAAACACTGCTGTTTCCTTAGAGACTCACACTGGCACCAGAACCGTTTAACATCTTTATTACCAAGAAGGCTGATGGGACAAAATACAGTCTCAGCAGGTCTGTAGACAATGCCAAAGACGGGGAAGTGGTCAACAGGCCAGAAGCCAGGGTGTAGACTAGCTGGACAAATGAAACCTCATGAAGATTGATGCAGGAAAATACAATGTTGTGTGAAGGAGCTGAAATAACCCTGTGCAGCAATACAGGGTGGGCACTGGCTGGGTGGAATGCTGTCCCACAAGAAAAGGTTCTAGGAGTCCTGGAGGACATGAACCTGATGAACACGAACTGGCAGTGTGCCCTTTCAAAACAGCCAACCACATCCTGGGCTGTACTCACAGGAGTGCAGCCAGCAGGTCAAGGGTTGTGCTTCTCCCCCTTCATTTGGCACCTGTGACACCACAGCTGGAGTCCTGTGGTCAGCCTTGGGTTTCCCAGTACAAGGCACAGGGCCATCCTAGATTTTGTGCATCCAAGGCCCACCAGGGTGGCTAACAGCCTGGAACAGGTAAGTGAGCTGGTTTTTCCAGCCCAATGAGAAGACTAAGGTGAGATCGTACTGCTTTCTTCAGAGACAGAAATGGACTCTGCTCAAGGGTACACTGTAATGAGATGCAATGGATGTTGGAACATGGAAGACTCCAACTACATATAGGAAAACTTTTTTTTTCTTTTTTTTTCTTTTTTTTTTTTTCTTTCTTTTTTTAACATGACAGCAGTCAACTCTTGGGGCACGTACTTGAAAATGTTGCAGAAACTCCATTCTTGGACATGCTCAATTCAACTGGCTGAGGTGCTGAATAGCTGCTGTAATTGGACCTACTTTAACAATTTTACCTGGTCTCTAGAGGTCCCTTCCAACCCACAGGATTTTTTTGAACCTATAAAAGCTGCTATTGTACTTGTATACTTTACAGAGGTCGTACTCCTAACCCTCTGCTCTGGGTTTTAAGAGCCCAGTGGTATTATTGCATTAAATATGGCACACAAATAACCCATGTGGCACTCTAAAATAATGATTGCATGGAGGCAGATCTATGCAGAAGTATGATCATTTAGAGGCCTTTAATTATTTTTTAATAGTTATAGTAAATATATCTACCATCATTTAGGATTTTTCCTGTAATGTCTAAGAGTAGCATGAATAATGCTCCAAGCCAAAAAACTCTTCCTGCCAGCCAAGAGTCCCCTAGGGCTGATCCAGGGTTCAGTTCTATCTAAAATTAAACAAAAGATAAAACAAACATTCAAGCACAGACTTTTTCAGCATAATTTTAAAAAAGTTGGCCCAGAAGCATAATACATAATTCATCCCAAACTGATCTCCCAAAAGAATGATTTTTTTCATGTAAGAACTTGACTGCTTTATCTCTGCCAAAGCTGTTCATCCTCTCACTGGAAGTTAGCTTGCAAGACAAAGCCATTATGACTTCCACATGAGTGAGGTCTCAAAGTCTGCATGACATGTATGAAAGAAGAAAACAGGACTGGATCTGGCCCAGGCAACTTAAAAAAAAAAAAAATTTAAAAAAATCATAAAGATAGTCTTTAATAATAAATAGCATTAACTTGAGACTAGGTAGACCCAGTTTCAATGTTTACAGCTAATTAGTAGCTTATCCTCCACATTTGCTCTTCTGGATATTTTCTTTGTAAGTACTATTTCTAAATGTCATTGTGATACAGTCTTTGCTTAGATCTTAACAACTCCTCTTTGCAAGATTAATTTATATTAAATGCAGCACCATTTCCCCCTCCACTCAGATTCTTACTGATACAATTTGTATTAGCAATATCTCACAAGTAAAAAGGTGAACAGTCACCTGATGAGGGTAATATTTTTAAGGAGCAGCTCTAATTGTAGTAAGGGATGTTAAATTGATTATTTTAGAGACAGCTCTATTAGATACAAGAACAGATACAAGAGTTATAAAGACATTACAAGGTGCTACATTCCTGCTGGTGACTTCAACAATAATATGAACAACAGTTGTGCTGAATAAGAAAACGTTCCAAATTTCTATTTCCATTCAATCTTCTGCATATCTGCTGAGGCTTGAGACAATTCTTTCAGTTATGTTATCAATTACCAGCCATGAAAAGTGGGAACTTTAAAATTTATTTCCTATAAGACCCAAAATAGACAGAAATCATGTAAAAAATGAAGGTGACTACATTAGACATATGGCAGTGGATTTATGGAGAAAATTTTCTATCTGCTGCTGGGAGCTACAATGTGTGCGTTGAAGAAAGATAGTAGAATAACATCCTGATTACTGATTAGTATTTCAGGTATTGAATTTCCTAAATTTTTTTTCAAGAGTTGGATCTCAGCTCATGATGTTCAACCCCTTCAAGAACCTAAATACAATTGCTGATGGCTGCATTTCTCTGTACCCCTTTGCTTCTTCAAGCAAAACATTTTTCTTCACCAAATGTTTATGTCTTCTACAATCTTGTTTAGATCCACTATTCTTCACTTATTTCCCTCAAAATTCTTCTCATTCAAAACCAGTGTTTCTCATTTACATGACTACATGGCATACACAAAATACATAGCGTAGTCTGTAAAGCAAGAAATTTCTTCCAGAATACATTATCTACACACAAATTTGAATTTTTATGTTTGTTATTAAATGTGTACATATAAAAAGCTCCACACAGTACCAATGGAGCATTAAAAAAAAAAAAAAAGCATTGGTTTTGAAGAAAACTCTATGCTAGTTTTTTCAGAATATTTATTATTTTTTGAAGTTGACTAATGGAGCAATAGGACAAGAACAACATGGAAAAGTGAGCTGCAACAGCAAATAACAAAATAAAAATACACACTTTCTCAATCCTTCTCATAAATAATAATGTACTGTTTGAGATCTTCTAACAATAACCATGAAATACTGCAAAAAAAACATATCAAAAAGTGATATAAGGGGTATTATGACATACATGTTGCTTTATCATTGAGTGCTCATGAAGAAAATGAGACCTATTCAAGCATTTCAGTTTGGAAGGTTGTCACACACTAATGGCCTATGGTCAGAATTCAGCATATAAATCTTCCTACATTTTTGAGCTATTCAGTTGTCCAGGCTGCACATTACCAGTAAAACATGATGTCTCTACCTACACTGCGTCACTGATGACAGCAATATGCAGGTCTTAAATTGTAGTGAAGAAATAATTTTGCAGAGATGGCCTCTGGAAAAGGTACTATGAAAATCTCATCTAATACTTATTCTACTCCAGGAGATTTTAAACAAACAAGAAAGCCTTGCTTCCCTTCTGTAATGCCAACAACTCATTTTTGGGGACAAATACAATTTGCTTCTCTTAGTTCTCCTTTTCGTAAAACATCTTCAGAGATATTTCAGAAAACCAGCAGAATTTAGCTGAAAAATGTAGGCAGACATCAATACCACTGAGTTTTTCAAAACAATGCTTTTGTGCTTGCTGTTTTCTTTAAAGAACTTACTAGAAAAAAAACCCCAAGCACCTATTCTGAAGAATTCTGGAACTAAATTTTAGTGGTTTGATTTCTTTTAGTACAGTAGGTTAAGTTTACAAGTTCTGCTTCATTTTAAGAAAGCAATACATCACTAAATGCTTCCATGAATAGCCCTTCAGCCATTTTCTACCAGTGCTGGTAAAAAAATCTCTCCTAAATCAAGTCCTATTAAAAGGAAGGTAATTTTGACTAACCCTTTATTCAAATGTGAGGGCATACAGACAGTAAGAGCCCTTCAGCCAGTTCTATCCAAGTCATAGTATGTAAGAAGGAATGATGCATGAAAAAAATTGAAAGGAACAGAAGAAAATGAGGTGCAAAGAGCTGCTTTATAGGACAGCCAAGCTCTGCAGGACTCTTCAAGCATAACAGGATTTGCCTTCTGAGCAAGAATCTTTGGATTACCAGACCTGAACAACTGAGTAGAGTTCATGTAGAAGAGAAAGGGGGGAAAAAAGGCCATTGGAGTAGATCAGCATAAGAAGCCATGGCTAAATGCAGTTTTCCGTGGGCATCAACAAATGGGGTGCAATCAGCCCGTGATGCACTGCAGCCTGAACACATCAGTCCTCAGAACAAAGCTGCTGTACAACAACTTAACTGTTCTGACACAGCATCACCTACCACTGCCTTGTCTGTCCTTGGCATGCAAGTCATACCCAGTGCATTGCCAAAATATTATTAGAAGAGCTGTTACACAAATCCAGCATTCTAGCTCTTTTCCCAAGGCGTTAATTATTATTTCAGTTTATGACAAAATTCATTGTACCCTCTTTAGGCTTAAGTACTTTTCCAAACTCCCAAAAGGACTTTTGATTTTGTAATCTTTTTCCAGTCTGTCCTGCTTTTGATTGAGATAGAGTTAATTTTCTTCTTAATAGCTGGTACAGGGCTGTGATTTGGATTTTGGATGAGAACAGTGTTGATAACACACTGATGTTTCAGTTATTGACAAGCAGTATTTAGAGTCAAGGAGTTTTCAGCTTCTCACACATCCTAGCAGAAAGCAGGCTGGGAGCCACAAGGAGCTGGGAGGGGACAGAGCCCTGACAGCTGACCCAAACTGGCCAAAGGGATATTCCACACCATGTGGGCTCATACTCAGGATATAAACCTGGGGGGAAAAGCTGGCTGGGAGCCACTGCCTAGGAGAAGGCTGGGCATTCTGTCATTCATCTTGTCATTCCCAAAAAAAATCCTGGATTTTTTTTTAAATTTGAGGGATTTTTAGGGGTTTTTTTGGGGGTTTTCATGGGATTCCAGGTGCTCAAAGGGTTCCAAGTGAAGCCGTTCCCAAAGAATTCCCAGTCCCTGAGAGAGTCCCAGGTATGAACCACCTGAGTTTCACTTTCTCCCCTAAAAAATGCTGTGCATGATTTGCTTTTGTGTGTGCAAGGAGCACTTACCCTGCTGCCCCTGCGGCGTTTGTGAGATGATGAACTGTGCTGGCTGCAAGTTGGTTGTTGGATGCACCAACACAAACTGTTGCAGGTTGAGATTCTGCTGCTGAAGCTGCTGCAAGTGCTGCAAATCCTTAAGGAAACGGGAAGGGGGGGAAAAAAAAAAGAGAAGGGACAAAAAAAAAAGAAAAAAAAGGGGGGAAAAAAGGGGGAAAAAGAAAAAAAAAGGGAAAAAAGAAAAAAAAAAAAGAAAAAAGAGAGAAGACAAAAAAAAAAAAAAAAAGAAAAAAGAAAAGAAAGAGCTGTGTGTTAGACATTTAAGTCAGCAATGATTCCCAATATAAGATCTCCTATTGGCCAACTACATTCAAACATTCAGAGATAAAACTGGATGTCTTACACAGCAGAAGTCCTGCTACTGAATGTCCTTTAGAATGGAAATTTGAATTTCACTCTCGTTCATAAAACCGAAGTTATTTACTAAATTCGGTAGTTTTCAAATACATTAGACTATCAGCACAAAGATCTCTCGAAGTTATTTTTTGAGGATGGAACTCTGCTACAAATCAAGCATATTACCTGGGAGGTTGTGTTGGGTTTTTTTTTTTTTGTAACAACAGTCTGCAATTGCCACTTAAATCAACAACGGGAAAGCCAAATATTACAGATTCCTTGTTTGCACTCTGGTTGTTCAGTTCAAATTTCAGGAAGTAGCTAACTGAATTAGTAAATATATGCAATTTGTTCTGAAACAAATTACAATAAGCTTAATAGATATGAATATAATAAAAGGTTAAAAGGAATAATCCAAAACACTGCCTTATTGTAGAACCCTACTTTTATGTATTTAAACCATTCAGGACTATTAATTTTCTATAATTAAATAACAGATCTCAATGTAAAATGTTAATTTATGAGAAAGTGAGCTTTCAATAAAAATGCTTCAACTTGACATTTAGCTGGAGAAAGAAAACATAGGGAAGTGCTTAAAAATATTGTTCCCCCTAACTAGCCTTTTTCATTTCATCTCCAAACAGGATAATAACATGAACAATTGAAATTTAAAAAAACACACTGTGAAGTAAGCCAACGTAACAGTGGTAATCCATTAAAACTATCTAAACACACTTCAGATTTTTCCATCTTTCCAGGAAGAATCTGTTTCAAAATACTCACCAAACAGGTGGAAAAAAGCCTGAATGAAGGTTTGCAACCTCCCATTACACAAACCAAACCAAGCAGAGCAGAAGACTCCCCCAAAGTTCTGTTTCAGGGAAGTTATTCAGGTCCCTGTTTGCAGAGGAACCGTGTTCAGGTGCAGCAGTGCCACAGACAGTGCCCAGTGTGGCTGCTTGGAGCTGCTCATCCTCACACAGCCCCAAACACACTTGAGTTCAAGTGAACCAGAGTAACAAAGAGCTGCTCCTTAAGCTGCTCCTTGGAGTGATGCAGGTTACTGAGCACTCCCACAACCCCCAGAGGATGGCACAGGCCATTCACTGCCAGCAGTGCATTGGGAGATGAGAAGTCAAGACAGACTGACAAGAACTTCTTTCTTACACAATGCTGTTACCTGTGACCTTACGTTATTTTATATCTGTTAAAACTGTAGCTTGAAAGTTGCAACAATCTCCTTCTGGAGATGAGGGGTGGGGAATGTCAGAAAGGAAGACCAGGGAGGGGAAAAAATAGGGAGTCCACTGATTTATGAGACCATAGACAGGCATTATAAGAAAACGACTACTTAACCTGCATTACACAGACACTGGCCATCAATCACTTGGGCTACTTAGCCCTGTTAAGTCAAAAGCATGCAGTGTAATAATATGGTAGACAGACACCAGATGGATTGATCAAGCAATGCTCTTTAAAAAATGGAAGCTTCTATTTTATAAGAGAACAGTAAAATTTTAAAAAGTGCCCATGAGCAAAATGTGGTTTTAAAGTCAACAGTATTGTTTGCTTTCAGAAAACTGCAGAAATAATGCAACCACTCCTATGAAATCAAGGCAAATTTCCTTCTTGAAAGAGAGAAATAACTGCTCCAGTTCTATCCTGGAACTCCATGTTTCTTATGACTTCATATCCTAACATCACATTGGTCAGAATTGCTACCAAAACCTCTTCTTGAGCTCAACACGCCACGGATCTCCACTCATTAATTCACTGATTTTCAACGCTCAGCTGGTTACCTCTGCAGACTGTGCTGACCCTCCAGCTCAGAGGGGGCTCATACTGGAATGGATGTGAGGACTGGATGCAGAGTTGAAAACAGAAATGGAAAGAGCCAGGCAAGCTGACTCAGGTTGTGAACACTGGGCAGAAGGAAAGGAAATAAAGAGAGGCTGCCGGATGAAAATAGAGGTAGATAAGAGAAAAAACCAGGAACATAAAAGGAAGAGTTGGGAAGACACTGTAGAAGAAAAAAGTATCAATGGAAAAACAGATAGGTTAAGGACCTCTCCCCGTCAAAAGCAAACAAATGAAATCACCCCAGCTGACCAAGCAGAATCTCACATGATTTGAAGCACCCCCACAGGAGATGGAGTTACATGCAAGAAAGAATACAAAGAAACAGTGGCAGTGTATCTGTAAGATCAAAGGAGGAGAGCTTTTTGTTTAAGACTATAGTATTCATAACGCTGGCTACCCAGCTAAGACATGACAGCTCTTATCATCAGGCTCTTACACTTTAATATGAGAAAACTGTTTTTAAATTGAGGCCTCAGGGGTAACTGATATAAGCAATCTTATTCTGTGCATCTGCCTTGGTAAATGGTATGTTGGCTAAGTCTTGTTTAAATACAGAAATATAATTCTGCAACGCAAAATGAAAATGATGCCTCCAAGGCTAATCACTCCTAAATAGCCCTACCAGCCCCTCAAATGCATTTGAAATCCAACTTTATTTCCACCTTGGGAAAGTTTTATTATTTAGTTAATTATACCATTACAATAAATCTCCCAATAGCAACCACACGAACAAACCTGACACTGTTTTCCTATACTGATCTTTTTTCCTCAGTGTTATAATCTATATGCTAGCACAAGCACATAGAAAGAGATGGAAAGACTTTCAGGGAGACATGCATGTCTTCTGGTGCTGCCTAGCAATTTAGAAAGATCAAAACAATCCAAATCCTACCCCAGCAGAATAATCTGTCAAGTGCTATGATGTGCTGTGAGGAAGATTTTTTGTGGGTTTTTTTTTTTTTTTTTTTTTTAAAGTCATCTAAATTTCTAAATTCAATGCCATTATTTCCAATTACAGTTCAGCACAAACTTAAGCATCTGTGTCATTTTGAGATTTACATCACAGAATTACAGGGAACTGAATACTGAACACAAGAAACTTTACAAAACCCCCAAAAGTTGATACACAACCTGTTTAGTGTCAACCCAGGAGCAGCACGGGCTCCTCACCAGGTTGCTGCAGCAGATACCTTATATGAACTGCAGTGCACATTAAAGAAGTCATGCTTTTGCAATTAGTTAATTAAAATAAATATGGTAATCTCCCTGCTGCAGAGATCTGCCAGTTAATCAATTATTCAAAAATCATCAATTAAAACAAACATTCAGCTATTTGTATAATCAGCTATGTGTTGACAATTGCAACACAAACAAAGCTGAGCACTGCTTACAAATCCTTGCCAAGATGGATCAAAAAGCATGGTGCTATCTACCTATGAACCTAGATGGTAGATGTTTTCCATAAGTACCTCAAATTATATCCAACACCTGCACAATTTATCCCTTGCACTTTCATCAAAAGGAGCAGTTAACAAGATTCAACCAAGCTTATTTATGTATCAAAATAACCTATCCTAAAATTAATTGTAAAGTCAAACATCTAAGTAATTAGAAATGCCAGAAAACAAGTGCAACTTTAATTTGTTCTGCACGTGGCAACTACATGATCATGTGCTGTTTTCCAGAGAGCCTTTAGCTCACTCATGTGCACAAATCAGACAATTTCTACCTTCAGAAACTCCTATCTGACAGCACATGCCTGATCTTTTCAACTCCTCTCAAACACTTCTCTGAAGATTTTCCAAGTTCTGGAGAAAAAGCCAGTACAAAACTAATAATTGTAAATGCTTCACACATTTTCAGAGCTTCCCACTGAGGTGGGAGAGCAGGATTAGAAACATCTCACACACACATCACATTGGTACCCACTGCTTTAGGGGCCTATTTGACAAACCTAAGGCCAGATGGTTGAAAAGGTACAGATTTTGTTAACAGGAAATTTTAGGCCACCACACTTCAGTGAAGCAGACCTCACTATCTTAAGCTGCACACCTGGAAGAGGAGAGGCACACACCTGTGGATTGCTTACATATATGTTAAAAGATTCATATCCCATCAAATGGGAACTGTGACAGGTGCATGGAAAGATGTCAGAAGCTATAACCAACAACTTCCTTGACAAGGACATCCCCCATTCTCTTCTTGAAATCAGTCTGTATTACTGCCTACAGACACACTTAACAAAATTAAGATATGATCTTGAGAATTACAAGTTTCCTTGAATGCTACATCCTTCAGTCATCTCCACATCCTGCCAGTGAAGTGGAAACCTTTGCTAAAAAAAGGTGTTATTTGGTGACATGACTTCTCACAGTGCAACAAGAGCTTCAGTGGGAGGAATCTCATCAACACAGCAACATCAGCACTGGCCTTTTAAAAACAGGCTGGCACCACTCTGGCCTCTATAAGGACAGCCAGAGAGGTCAGAACTTCTAGACCAACACCACAGAAGTTTGTCACTTCAGCTAATGAAAACCTGATCGCACAGCCAGGCTGTTACTCAGCTAGTGGGCCCGTACAGTAAAGGATTGAACATTTGACCACTGGACTTCACAGACAATTGCAATATTTGCATTCTTGTCCTTAATCAGACTTCATGGTCACTTTTTAGAGACTTCATCCCAGTTGAATGCAAGGGAAAATAGCTTGAACAGAAAGCATCAGACAGTCTTAAAGAATTCGCTCATTTTATGAAGCGGCAACTTTGAAGATTACATACCCCACACACTCTGCACAGTTAGACTAATAAAAGTGATATTATGTACCAAGAACTTTAATCTATGGAAAGATGGATCTCAGCATGAGCAAGACAGTCACCTACTCGTAGTACTCAAGATGTCTAAGCTGAACATTTGATTATCCTTGTCCACAAGTCTAAGGGTTTTCCACACTACATACACTAAGCACAGAGTTAGAGCCACTGCCATCTCCACACTGAATTAAGCCAGTCCTGGAAGACCCAGGAGATTCCTTATTGCTTCTAGTAAGCAGAACATCCACAGCAAGCAGTTCTTCAGAATTCACAAGTCTTTAGTAGCAGACCATGAGACTGGACAGATTCCAACACCAGACTCATTCTCCAAGTTTTTCTCCAGACACACAGGCGTGCCCATTCCTTGTCACTGAACTCCCAGCATTAAATACCAAGCCAAAATAGCACACAAATGGGTCAAGTCAAACTGCCATGCTTCAGCTCTATCATTCTGCTTCTAACAAGCACCATTTGGGTCTGACAAGCAGCTTTTGATACACAGGCATCACTTCCCATCCATACAAGTCTCAACAAGTCCAATTTCTGTGGGCATCTTACCATACCCTTTTTTCTCCCTTCTCATGCTAACTACAGGGAGGAAAATTCAGAAAACACAGCACCTACTCACATTCTGGTACAAACTCAGAAGCCAGTGGAACTGAGGAACAGCTGCCACACATTCCTGGCTAAGATTACCAAACTTCACCCTTATCATCCAAAGATGCATGGGGAAAGACTAACAATTCTCGAGGACTCTATGAACTCGCCAACAGATTTCATTCGAATGGTGCAATCAGTCAAAAACCTGTGTTGTTTTCCACCCTCTCAAGCCTCAAGGCTCACCTGTGCAATCTGTATTGGCTGAGATAGAGGGATCTGCGTCATCGGCGTCGCAGCAGAGGCCGAGATGGTGGCACCAGCAGCGCTGTGCTGCTGACTGGCTGAGTGCTGCACTGCAGCCGCCAGCAACTGGGCCTGCGCCTGTTGGAGCAATAACTGTTGCTGGGCTGGCGTCAACGTGAGCTATAAACAATTAGAAAACACAGCCATTAATAACGGGAAGAGCCACTTCAGCTACAAAGTCATTAGACAGCTCAGTACTAGTTATGTTAACCAGGCAATCCTAGGGCTACTCCGCTGACTGGCCGAGGACAGCTGGCTACTCAACACAGTGTGGGAACCGACCTACCAGAGGCCTGACACAAACCAAACTGCACCACCACCAACATTTGCACTTACTGCAACCTACACAACCTAACTCTGCTCCTAAGTTTTCCTCACAACTCTACCAGGAGTTTCAGGGGAAAAAGCAATTAAGTAGCGAGCAAAAGAAAAGCATCAGTATTGCCAGGAATTGAAAGGAAATTTACACCCAGCAGAACAGCAAGTGATTAGCCAGATGAATGTGAAGCAGGAATGCTGGCTATGGCTACTGAACAAACTGATAACGCCCCAGCTGCTTCACATTAGCATGAATCCCTGCCATATTCCATCATTTCCATTATGCCCTAAGATATAAGTAAAGAACATGAGCTCCATTTGTTTCTCTCCAAGTCTCCCCATCTGCCCTTTTTTTTTTTTTTTTAATAGAATAGAGTTGGCAACTTTACATCCCTTCCCTTTCCCAAACACACATTATCTCTGTGGAACAGGTGGCAGCAGTCTCTCCTTTACATGTAAATGAATCTTGATGCCCATATTTGCTACAACCCATATCTGCATAGGCCTGGAGTTTTGAATGTTTCACTATAGCAGACAATCATGAATTAAAACAAACTAGTATTTTCTGAGAATACAAAAAAAATAATAAAATATGCCAGGTTTTAACAACGCATCGAAACAGTCTCACTTCTAAAAGTTTCAATGCTTAACTGAAAACTAAATAGGATGTTTATTTACATACTAACACAAGAGAAGATTTCAATTCTTCAATTGAAGAACAACTGAGCCTGAGATTAAGAAGTCATTTCATGCAAGTGTAGGGATGATCTAACCTAACACTTCAAATCATAAATATATTGTTGGAGCAACTGCCCTAAGCTTATTAACACACAAACTCTCATACTGCAAAGCTGATTATGTGGAAGCAAATTCTTTAACCAGCCCATTCACAAAACTTGATCTTTTTTGAAATGACTGAAAGCCTTTACAACAACTCAGACACACTAGAAAGTCTAAAACAACAATTATTCCATATTTACTTCCAAAGCTTTGCAATTAAAACCCTCTCAAAATCAGTAGGTTAAAACAAAAGGGTTTCACAGGCTTAAGAAAAGTACTAATAGTTATTAAAAAGAAATGTGTATGATAAAAGGAAAAATTAACAATTCCCATAATTTTGGTTCTTCACCCAGCTATAAGATTCAGTCTTGTTCTCCCATGCCTCATATTAATCTTGAAAAAAAAATAAATTCCTCTTTATGACATCAGTGACTGTCTCATTTGTAACTATTGTAAAACAACAGGTTTTAATTTCCTCACAGAGTCAAAAGGGATACTGAGAACAGAGAGGAAGAATCCTTTGTTCTTGTTGTTTGGAAGCAAACACTTAGCGACAAACCCCAAATATTACAGTCTGCTTATTTTTCTAGGAAAATATTTTCTGCTGCCACTTGCACTGAAGTTCCTCCCTAGGCTACAGGAAGTTGCAACGCCCCTCAGTGCCAGCTGCGGGGACTGCAGCAGCCCTGGGTAACTCTTACCCCGGTGATCTGTCCTCCGGCCAGCATGAGCTGGGTCTGGGGTATGGCCGCCTGCACTGAAGGCTGCTGGGAAGGCTGGCTTGGCTGCTGAGAGTCCCCAGATTCTTCATTAGATTTAGACTAGTCAAAAAAAAATACAACTCTTTATAGTGTAAAACAGATGTTAATGTATAATGCTGCTATCTCAACACTGCACAATAAAAATCTTTCATCTGCATACAAAAAGCCCTTGGGTTTATTTTAAGAGTGTGTTTAAGCAATGGCTCTGTGTGCCCACCATCTCAGCTATGATTGCTCAAACACGTCTGTAGGTAATGCAGTTTAAACAAAACAAAGAGACTCTCTGGTCTGCTGTAACTCTCTGACATTATTTTCAGGACTCACTTCATTTTACGCCATGCAACTGAAGCTGACGCTACCTTCCACCATGAAGAAAGAGAAGGTTGTTAAAATTATTCATTGTCTAAAATCCTGAACAATAGACTGAGGGAAAGGAGATTGTGTTTCCATTTTCTCTATCTCCATCCTGTACCTCTAAGTCATCATACTGTTGTCTTATACAGAACCTTTTTGAAAAATCCTCAACCTACAGCAACCTGTTTCTCAATATACAGCAAAATATATAATATATACAAGGCCTTTTAAATACTCAAAGCATTTATTATATTGAATACTGCTTTATTTTAAAATATTCAAGTTTATTTTGATTTATTTTTGTGGTTTGGTTGTTTGTTTTTTAAAACAGAAGAAATTGTGAAACCATGAGGGAGGAAATGCAAGTGCATGAAGAGGGGGAGAGAGTTTTATGATAATTAAAACTGGTTATGCAGAACATTACAATTCTGCATAGATTTGCATATTTTCCACCACCTGTTTTGGGGACTGCAGAGCGGGCTAATTAACATAAAGGCTCTGATTAATTCTGCCAGTCATTGAGCGATAATTACAGCGCAGGACTGTAAACATTCTGCACTGGAGATACAGCCTGTTTGCCAACATCTCTCTCAGGGATGGAAGTTTACCATGGCAACCAAGGCAATTTTCTGCCTCCTTCCTCTTAGAAAGGAAGGTCACTATACCTCCTCTTCTTTCCAAATTGTTATTATGTATAAGTGGGTCCACATTCTATTGCATTTCATGTAATGCACTACCTACATTCTTTAATAACAAGCAATACTGAAACCAGTTTTCAATAAAACTGCATCCCTTGCCCCTTAATATAGTACAGAGAGGAAGTAGAATGTTAACAGATAAACTGAAGTGTTCAGCATCATAGGAAAGTTTGAAAGCTTTGTCATCTCACGTACATTATTAAACAACAATTACTCTGACTTTGAAATCACTGTGTGTTATTTACAAGAGCAGTCTAAACTGGCTACATTACACAGTTAATGCTACATTATATTCCTACATTCAGTTACCAGAAGAAAGGACAAATTGCAAAGTAATGCTCACTACGTGTTTAAAGCAAGTTAATAAACAGAAGTACAAAAAATATTCCTGGAGTTTTAAGATTTTCATGATACCACACCCGACTAAAATTCAGCATTAAGTTATGGTCACTCCATGCTTTAAGCAACTCCAGAGCCTGAATGCTTACAAATCCTGAACCTGATTTACAGTTGTAAAAGTGTTATTCCTTCATACCTATCACTTGCAAAACCAGTCAGACTGAAAAAAGCTGAGTAATGTATCATAGGTTAAGAACTATCTCTACTGATGCTGTTTGGGATGAGAGAAGGATGGCAGCAGAAGGTGTCTGTCTTTACCTGTACATTTAAGGACTGAGCAGCAGCCTGTAAACTTGTTCCAGCGAGCTGGACCTACAACAGTGCAAAAATGGAAATGAAATAATGTAGAATCCACAGAAAACTAATAACGTAAAAAGAACAATCTCCCAACCCAAATCCCAACAAAAACTCCCCCAAGAAAAGTGCATGCGCCTCTAACACCTAAATCAGTGGAATAGGGGTTGTACTCCAAAACAGATGAAACAGATCTGTAAGACTCTCATGATGCTGTTTATCTGCCTCTTACTGAAGGTATCCCTGCCTAAGGATGTGGATATTACCATGGATGGAGTTGAAGCAGAGCATATTGGGGTGGACAGGCCAACTAGTCCTATTCCTGTTGGAAAAATCCAAGCTCCAGGGCAGGGCACTAAGCTCTACTCATCATCATCATCCTACTCCCATTTCAGAATGGGTCTTACTCCAACACTGCACTCACCAGCTTTCTGATACGAGCAAGCACATGCACAGCACTGAACTCGGAGCATAACCACTCTCTCTCAAATTAACCCATTCAAGTATTTGCAGCCCTCAGCCACCAAGAAGAAGATCTCAACACAGAGGACCAGAGACACTTTACAAAGGCTGTATTGATTCAGGTATACTTAAAACTTGAATTCAATGTTTGTAATTAATAACCCTAAAGGTGGTCTTGTGGGTGAGCAGCAAGGAAAAACAGATGCTTCGGAAAGTGATATTTTTGGAGTGCTTTTTTATCTTTAATAAGGATTTCCTCTGTACAAAAAAATGCTGTATTTTCAGTTACTGAAACCTATTTGGATCAGTCTCGCCTTGTTTCTACCAGCACCCCTAGTTATACAGAAGGAATGCTCTGTAATTAATTACCAACACTTTCAAAGGTCAGAGTAACAGCCTGTAGAGAATCCCATCTCCAGCCATGTTTGAAAACCACTGCTCATTTGAAAACCAGGTGACATGCAAGGATACAATAAAGCAAAGCAAAATGTAGCACTCTTGCCTCTAGACGGAGGACCCCCAACACAGAAAGTCCACATATTTTCAAGCACAGGAAAAACTGCAGCACATGAAATTAATAACTGAATATTTTGAACAGGCAACCTTGGAAGAGTCACCTTGGAAATATTTCCTTTTGCTTTAGATGAAGGTACTAGAACACACTAAGTATGATCTACATCTAAGCAAACACTCCCAGAAAAGCCCCTCCTCATCAGAAGCAAAATACAGTTTGACACAGTTGATGTAATCTGTGCTTTTACCATGGATTAACAGCAGAGAATAGCCTAAATAACACCACCCCACCATCCAAACGATACACTCAAAATAATAGTTTAAAATTGCACAAACACCACATAAAAGACTACAAATGTATATTGCTCAGGTACAGCCAGCATATTCCCAAAAATCTCTGTGAATGCAATTTGGACATCCTTTTCACCACACAGCCAACATTTCCAAATCAGAAATTAATCTGTACCTGAATGCTGCCTACAGCCCAGTATTTTGCATTAGTCTAGAGCAAAGCATTGTGTGTTAAGGTTGAATAATATCCCACTAACAGCAGCCTTACTAGCAGAGGACAGTTTGACAATAGATTCCCACACACCTGCAGGTGAATAAAAGAATACCCGAGATTTTCCTTTGAACCAGTTTCAGGAAATGAATCACACTTTATCAAACATGAAGTTATAAAGATCCTGACAACTGTTTAAATAAATAAATTTCCAAAGCAGGATAAAGCACTGTGCAAAACCCAATTACTGTCCTGGGTCAATCTATATAACAAAATGAAGACTAAAACAAACACACAGAATTCTGCAGAACAGCTGTATCTGTCTCCATGTTAAACACACACTGGCAAGCCATAAAAACTAGTCAGTTTCTCACATAAAGGCAGCCTACAACAGCCTATTGGTTCAGCAAATTCAAACAGTGGCACTCCCTAGGTCCTATATAAACCAATCTGCTAGGAAAATTGCAATTATGTGACAAGACGTGTGGAATGTTCCATACAATAAAACGGCAGTTCAGAGCTCTTAAAAGAGGGCATAAAAGCTTCAGTACTTCAATTATACCACAATAACTGTGCAACCTCAGACCTCAAACATTCAAGGTCATCCAATTAGGTACAGTATTTTAAAGTTAAACTTGGTGCAGAGGAAGGGAAAGAAATTAGGACATTTGTTTTCATACATCAAGTGTGAACAGATAAAAAAACTACAAAAAAATGCCCCTTATACTTCTCTTCACCTAGGGATGCCCCATTTTGCTTCAGCCTGCATCTGAAGTTCAGCTTTGATTCCCTAAACACAGCAGCAGCAGAATAGAGGGATAGTATTAGAAGTCTGAATATCATCTGACAAACAGGTCACTGAAATAACTTTTTTGTAAAAAAAGAAAACCTCACAATCCATATATGCTTAGTAAGTACAATCAACTTTTTTTCTAGTTAATCTGTAAGAGTGAAGCATTTTTAACTAGATAGTGACAGTTTTGGAACCTTGGCAGCCATTGGGCCAATACAATCTTTTCCTAAAAAAATTGAATTTTGTCTTGCCTTTCAACATGGTACCTCTATTAAGGTGACACAACAACAACAAAACAAAGAAACAAAAAACCTACTCAAAAATACACCACATTTGGGCATTCTCAAGTCCCCAGAAATGTGATTTGTAGCTCTCCCAAAGAGATCTCACTCTATCTTGACATGTTCTGCAGCCTAATGCAATGAAATGAGTGCCACAATTAGGGCTTTTTCCCAACCACGCTCTTTATTCAGGTGGTGTACCCATAGTCATGTTCTAATAAATGACTCCCCATCGTTCACAGAAAGAAGAACAGGGAACACAGCAAGGCAGCTCTGTTCACAGCTGCCTCAGTCTCCTCTGTTTGAAATGTCTCTTCTCTTACCTGATGAAGGTGCCCAAGGAAGGCCTGGGCCTGGGCTGTAGAGATTGCTCCTCCGACAGGCACAGGCTGCTTTTGAAAGTCCAGGCCATTTGTTTGCGTGCCTGGAGAAAGAGAGACATTGAAAACTATTAATTACTACTTTTTGTAAGTGCAATAAGAATTAACACTCCAACTTTCCTGCTATTCTCTCAACATTATATAGTAAAAAAACCACTCTGAGAGTAACAAGAATTGTATTTTTTTTTTTTTTTTGTGAAAGTGGTGTGGGAAGTAGAGTCAAGGCTTTGGTAATAGAGTATTTGTCAGCTGAACAAAATCAACATCACATTTTCTTTAGCTTCCATCATCTATTCTGATAGATACGAAGATATTTAAAAGATGTGCAGATGTGGCAGTTATGGACATGGCTTAACAGGGACTTGGTAGCATTAACAGTTGGGCTTGATGATCTTAAAGGTCTTCTCCAACCTAAATAATTCTATGACCTGTGTTTCTATGTACACTACTATCCCATCACTCTCTACACAGTTTGAGAACCAAATGGGTGCTTGCTGCTATGATTAAACTGTGTTTCCATTCTCCATGTACCCTCTATCCAATAGATGAAGACCTCTATCAAGTTCAGAAAGTGCCAACAGCAAGGTTCATATAAAAGCCATCTTCCCTTAAGGACAGGTAAAGCTACACCAGTTATGGGCCACAGTTTAACTCTTTCCAGAAATTACTCCCCTACATTTCTGTTAAAGTTTGTTCAGAGGTCTCATTAGGTAAGATAACTACCTGGGCTTCCTTCTGCTTTCATTTACTCTCATATAACTAAAACCTGGTTATTTTGCTATATTTTGCAGTCTTTTCCTAAACTGTTCGGAAGACATGAAAACCCCCCAGTTATCTCAAAATAATCTGGGTGTGAGAAGAAAAAGGAAAAAAAATAAACAAGTCCTTTTGTTTTGTTACTACCCACAGTGGCTAATAACAGGAAGGGAGACTCCAAGTGTGTTGGGCTGCAGAGAATTTCTAAAACAGATGATGCAATCTTCAAAATTGCGTGACTGAAATGAAGCAAAACCAGCTTTAGACTTGCATGTTTACTTGTCATGACAATTGGATTTTGTTCAGTGCCTATGGGCAGGTGTGCATAGTAACTCCTACTTCAAAATTCCTTCCATCATCTGCATTCTTTGCCATAAAAACCTAGGTTATCTATTGAGCAAAAGAGTCACGGTTGTTGAAGAACAATACGTGGTTGCTATTCCTTAGAAACATCTGGAAAAGCAAGCAGGCATAAAATGTGATTAGTAAAATAGACTGTCCAACATCCTACACTGCTATTTTGACCTACAAAAAGCTTATACAGGTAACATTTCCAAAGACTGAGCCATTGTTCAACTAAATACAGACATAATATCAAGCTCCCTACCATCCATGTAAAGTATGCCTAAGGTGGTCCTTTGATGCATCTTTGGTGGGGGTTCTGTGTGGCAAGATTTGGTCGACTCCCAAGTTTTGAATTCTGTGCTTTGGGCCAAGGTTTACAGACTTAAGAGACATACATGCGGCCAAATATCCACAAATGTGTTAAAATATTCTAATTTTAAACAACATCAATTTATTCTCCTTTATTAGTCTAAAATTCCAGTTCAACATGAATGTAGGGATTCTCACTAGTCTGAATTGCTCTTGAAGGAATGCAACTCCATTGCCTTTCTCCAAAGAATGGTATATATGAAGGCCTGCTGGGAAGAACCAGAAGAATCTCATCTATCTTCATTCTTTCCAGTAACCTTCAGAATTCTCTCCATGCAGAAATACAAAGGGAATGAAAAAGGGCTTGGGTAAATATATAAAAGTAATTCCTGACAAATAGCAACCATAAGTCAAAGGAAACAACCTACCACCTCCTCATTTAAGCAAAGGTTCTGAATTAGTTTTCAATGGTCAGGGAGTGAAAAAAATACAGATAAGAAAACCTACTGGAGGGCAAATACTCCTCATTCCAACAGGAAATCTGTGGGGGTTAAAAAAATTATCTGTTTCTGAGAGAACCAGCTGCAGGCCTCACCTTAGGTAAATAGGTGAAGCTGTTTGAGTCAACTATCTTCCAAAAAGGGCCTGAAAAAATCATGATACCATATTAAAAAAGCACTACTGCACAGGTGTGCAGAAGAAATGCTCCACATTTCTGTTCTGCTGACTCTTAATATGGAAATCTGAAACAATCTTCCTAGGTGATGGTTTAGCACAAAGCAAGCTCTAAGACTGAGCTTAAAATCTTCGTGGCTCCCAGCAAACAACTTAGACAAACACTGAGAGAAAACAACATTTTCTTTAAATTCAGTCTTGAAAGAACATCAACTTGCTCTCCCCAGAACTCCCAAAACCAAACTCAGGGTGCAAAAATCCACATCACACCTGTTTACTCTCTGGTTTACTACGTGCATCTTAAACTTCCTTTGGTGTTTGGGAGCCCAGTATCTCTTCCCCTCTGGATGCAGCCTTAATTCTGGAAGGAATGCTACCCTGGCTGCTTGCATTTATCACAGGATGCCTGTGTCTTTTGAAGAAGAGTAAAGAAAACCAAATGAGTCCAGCATATGAGAGGCCTTGCTTTTAAGGAGCTCAGAAGGATGTGGCACCAGCCCCATAGAATCCAAGAAATCTGATAAGGAACTGGGAAATGGAGTTGTCAGAAGCAGAAGGTCAGCACATTGTAAGGACAAGAATGCCACTTTTACTCAAGGTAAGAGTTAAATACAAAACCCTGTGACGATTAACAGACATGGTAGATACAATCACATGTACTGTGATTTTAACAGTCCTGGGTATTAATGTATTTGCCATCTTCATCCCAACTTCCATAACTGCTAGAGCTGCCAACGCCAAAAACAGCCCCAAAAGAGTGGGAACTCTCCAACTCCTATCTCTCCATTCTTTTTGCTCCATTCTCCCTGTCCTGCCCCTTCTGGTAAGTTCACCAGTAGTTAGTTTTGGTTTGGGTACTCCACTCCCAGCAAGCTATGGGATGAGATTTCACCCTTACAGTCCAGGGCCAGTGTAACCCAAGCATGTTTAAATCCTGGCATAAATTCAGCCATGTGCTCAGCTCCTGCATGGAGTTGGTTTGGGTGAAGATACAGTGATACTCCAGGGAAAGGACAGAACAGTAGATACTGAATGTGGATTATTTTACGGCATTTTGGAATTGTACCTGCGGAGGGTAAAGGCATGACAAAGCAAAGCAAAGCAGGCAAGGGAACACTGCACCTGCAGTCAGGAGAATAACTTACTCTCAAAATTCCAGATTATAACCATCAGACTTCAGCCTGAGTTTGCAAACTGTATTAGAAAGGAAGAGGAGTGAGGAACTCCAGGTGAGATGTGGAGTAAGGTGCAAGGAAGAATTCAGGAAGGGAAGGCAGTCAAGGAGAAGGAAACCAGCTAGAGTGGGTATCTGCACTGTGCTCTGGGAGACACCTCCCAGCACCACCACCACATTTTCCCAGGTCATTCTCTCTCCTCCCCTCTGCTGAAAGACAGAGAGATACCCCCAACACTCAGAAATTGTTGTTTCCCCATCCACCTTTCCTAATAACGAGTTCAGCATTGATAATTGCCTGATTTTAGCAGATGGAGGACGGTTCATGGTCTCTCTCCTACAGACTTCCTTCTTATGGAAACTGGAAAATCAATCCTTGGAAATGAAGCAATGCAAACAAGTATCCTTAGAATCCTTCCAAATACTACATTTACAGTAACTATTATTTTGCTGCTATGTCAACAAATGTCATAATAGTACAGTTTCCATAGTCATTATAACCTTGGCTTTCACAGTTCTGCGTTCACACAGCTCTTACAAGAGAAGATGCACTAAACAAACAAAAAGGTTGAGATGTTTTGGAAAATTTTACACTGCCTATAAAAAGGAGATCAAAAGGGCTGACCATTTACTGTAAGATATTTTTCTTACTTCTCCTTTCTCCAGCAGATACTACATAGACTGTCTGCCCACAGCTGACGCCTGGAAAAGATTTCTCTAATTCTGCAATACTGATGACCAGTGTGTCAACACATGTTCTTAAGAAAACATCCACCCAACAGCTCTTTCATTCATATGTTTTGCTTGTTGCTTCTAATTGGTCTGAAATATGTGTTGGTTTTTCAGATGCTTAAAAGACAAGTCCATTTAGCACAAAAAAAATTAAGTCATAACATATTCCAGGCACTGTATTGTGACCAATATATTTAGGGGACTTTATGATGCTTCCTAAATAGTCAAGAGTTCAAAATAAAAACCCCAAGTTTGTTAACTTCCATGGAACTTAGCTGGTAGCTCAGAGAACTATTGATGTTGTCATCTTTAACCAGTGGTAACTATAATTTTTTTTCCTGAGAACATCAAGTCTGCCAAATGTAAATTCACACTCCACAGTAATTTCTCTTAACATTTTCAAGTCACATTATCTCACTACAGTTTAAAACGGGAATGACCCAAACAAGCCTCCACTGAAGTTTAAAAGACTATTAGTGTTTACGCAGCAGACTCAAGTGATTTACAAATGCCACTGGAAAGCAGACAGTTAGAGAAAGTTACAAAAATAAGAACTCTGAGTGTTTATAAAAATCATCATCACGCATTATCTGGGGAGCACAGGCACTGACAGAAAATCAATGGCACTTCCAGTTCCTCAGCACTCGAGCTGAAAGCTGACTTCTTTTCACTCAAGTATGCACTGAGCCCAGAACCATAATCTAAGTACCCCGATCAGAAGCCTAAAATTACATTCTGTGAGTATTCCTTTCAGAGCCTAACATCTGCCAAGTTGACTAATACAACTGATGCTTGAGCTCCCAAAGAACATTCCAAATGCCATCAATCACTATCTCCAGTGGTTTAGGAGCACTACATTTTAAAACAAAGCAATGACTGCAGAACAGAGAGTCCTCAAAAATTCTAGATTACTTTAGCTCATATAATTTAAAAATCAGGATACAAAACTGGAAGGAAAGACTGGAAACATTTAAACTAAAGAAGCAATATTCCAAAAGTTTTAAACGCCAATCAGAGTCAAACTTTTGTAATAACTAACTTGAATGTTAAGCATATAAAACCATACAGTCATTATATTCCCTTTTAACACAGAAGGACCTACATGCAGCTTTCCAGACCATCCATTTGATGTCATGACCACCACCTTCACTATGATGAAATATTTGCCTAAGAGACCTGAGCTCTGCTGAGCAGATGCAATGCTCCTGTGATAACTGACTGATTACCTTTGAATAAAACAAATCCTCCTCCTTACCAGCTCAGTTGAGGTGAAACTGCTAAAGTTGCATTGAGAGCAGCATGTGGGGTATGAGCTCAGGAGAAAGCACATGGAGGGAACTGTGGTCACACAGGGGAGGAAATCTGAATTTTCTCAGAAGTTTACACACATCCTCCAGCTACAAGGAGTCCAGAGAGATATTTAAAACCATTGTTCCCTTGATGCTGTTTATGATCATGAAATATTTACAGCCCGTATGTTTTTGAAATAATGTTTTATATATTCTTAAACCATTAAATACATAATAAAACACTTCTTGTGCAGAAAAAGAATTGATACCTCTCCCATTAAAAATAAAATGACAACTATAAAACCTGAGATGCCAGTGACAAAACACACACTAATAAGCAGGTAGAATTCCTTTTGACTGAACCTATATATTGGCAGAAAAAAACTAGCCTCTCAGATAAAGAAAATTAAATAGTGTTAATTTTGTGACAACTCCAGAGTGTAAAATAAAACTCTTATTACTGAACCATGAAGAAGAAAAGTTGTTTTCCTCACACAAAGTAACTGGATTTCTCTCAAAACAACAAGTTCCCTCTCATCAGAATCTTCTCTTCCCAAACACTATTCTGAGCTGATTAAAGATTCTGAGCTAGGTTAAACTACTCACTTTCCATTTAGAATTGTCATTTCTCTTGCTTTCAGAATGAGCATTTTATTACCTCCAGAAAGGAATTAAAGCATGAGATAGCATGATTAAGTTATAGTGGCTCAACAAGCTTCTTCAATGGTTTAGAATCTGGTCACACTCATAAGAGGGTGCCAAAAGACAGATTGGCCCTGACACAAAATCTGTTCCTCTCCACCAAATTTTGAGGTCCTGTTCTAACACACTAAGAAATTACAGAAAAGCTGGCTAACATTTTTAAAAATTTTGGTATATTATGCTTTGTCCATTTGACTTGTTCTTGAGAACTGTTGTGACAGCTTGAATGAAATCTAAAACGGAAACAAGATCAAGCGGTGGCCCACATCTGCCAGGGAAAATTTCAACCCAAAAATAAATTATGAAGTTAGAAGTGCCAAGGGTTTGCTCTGCCAGGAAAAAACGAGACTATTTATGGAGAGCTGGTGCCACCAGAGTTTCAGTAGTATCAGGAACATTACAGATAGAAAAAGTGGGGAAGGGAAATCTTATATAAAAAGTGTGGATGGCGCTACAATAAAGTAGGTATGAATAATGCCCTGTATGCAGTAGGGTTAATGACAAAAGTATTCCCAGGTCTCTAAAATCAAAGGGTGTAGGTTTCTATTTGTTTGGTTTTGAGGGTTTTTAACATCCCACTAAATGGGTAAAGAAACTTTGCTTTTAATATCCATTCAATTCCACCAGAAAACATCTGTGCACCAATCGATAATTTCTTACCTGTGTTCCCGTCCCCACTCTCCATCGATGGTTTACTGGTTTCTGACGGATTGTTCATTCTTGAGTCTGCATTAAAACAGAAAGAAAGATAAAACAAACTAGCAAAGAATCCCCAAATCTATTCATGCCTTTTTATTCAAGGGAAGTACAGAACAGCAGAAATTTGCTATATACTTTACCCTAATTCAGATTATAACACAAAAAAAAAAAAAAAAAAAAGAACAACACAATACTGAATCTTTCAGATAAATATTATTTCAAAATTTTCTATGACATTATTCCCATATGTGAAAACGTGGTATTAAGGGAATAAAAGACAGCATGCTGGAGGGCAATGATAGGTAGGAACTTAATTTTCAATACAATGAAAGTCATAGAGGAAAAAAAAGGAGGGGGGAAGAAGGAACAATGATTACACCAAGATTCAAAAACATTAAGTCTGACCATCATGGCCTACATTATTCTTGTGTTTGTTCCCCCTGCCCCACCCCAACAAAAGAAAGGAAATTCAGTCACTATAATTAAATGGATGCTGTTTTCCTAATACTGCATTTCTATTTTACTGGAATGTCACTGACACAGTTATTTTATATTTCCTATATATTCATGCAAAACCACACAAATATAAAATAATTCCTCTTCTTTCTCCCTCTGGATGAATGTATTGAAAAGTCTGTTCCTGTTCAAAGCCTGTCAGCTGAATACAGTGCAATGCAGAGGGCCTCTCCAGATGGCAGACAGAGAATATAGTTTCCTTATATAGGAATCTATACAGATGTTCTGTGTACAGCATCAGCCTTCCAGCTTATTACCTCCTCATTCCTTGCCACCGACCCCAGTGTGCCACATTATCACAAACCAAAATTACAAAAAGAATCTCAAGACAGAACAGCTCATAAAATGAAGTGTAAGCAAATCCTTGAGCACACTCTTCCATTCCCATAATGAGCTAAAAGCAAGTTCAATGAGCTTAAAATGAACCCTTTACTCCAGGATATTCTCTTCCTAGGTGCTTAAAAGGTTACCTCTGTCATGTACTTTCATCAAAGCAGTGATTTCCAAAATACCAACAGGCTGAAGAAGAATACAGGAGCAGCATTAACTGTGCTGCATCTTTTCCCCAGACAGTTCCACGAATGCCCAGACACCTCAGTGCTTGGCAGTCCATGAAAGCTGGATATGAGAGGATGGGCTATTGCCATGTACCACCATCACCTGCTACTTTCTGTGCACAGGAAACACAGAGAGCTGGTGGAGTGAGCTCAGAGGCCACCAAGATATCAAAGGGCTGCAGCACCTCAGCCATGGGCAAAGGCTGGGAGAGCTGGGGCTGTAGAGCCTGGAGAAGGCTCCATGAAGGCTTTACAGCAGCCTCACAGTACCTAAAGGAGCCTGCAGGAGAGCTGGAGAGGGAATTTTTAGAAAGGCATGTAGTGACGGGAGAATGGCTTTAAACTGAAAGAGGGCAAGTTTGGGCTGGATATTAGAAAGAAATTCTTACTGTGAGGGTGGTGAGACACTGGAACAGGTTGCCCAGAGATGTGGTGGATGCCTCATGCTGAAAGTTTTTAAAGCCAGTCTGGATGGGGTTCTGAGCAACCTGATCTAGAGCAAGGTGTCCCTGTCCATGGCAGGGGGTTGGAGGGTTGAAACTGGACAATCTTTAAGGTCTTTTCCAAACCAAATCATTCTATGATTCTGTGATCAATATTTTTAAAGCTAATATAATGATCCACATGAACAACTGTGGCGGTTGAACCCAATAGAGCCTTGAAAATCCAGAGGACTGTAACAACCACAAAATGTCCCCTGACAAGTTAACACAACCTCTCCAGAGCCTCAACTCTTCTCAGAAAGTTCCTGTGCTTACTCTTAAATCTTTCAAATGTTCAGCCACGTGTAAAAGAGATCTGGACTACCAATGTTACCCTTGGTATAAAGGCAGACATGTTAAACTCCTTTCTGAAAGGGGGAGGGAATAAGGAGAAACTTTGCAGCTGAATGCTGTTGGCCAACCCTTCAGCAAGTTTTGTCCCGTTTTTCACAACCTCTGCTTAGCACATTCAAGCTACAATCTTAAAAACAGAGCTCTGCTAAGGTTGCAGGTACAGAACCTATTTCTTCCAGGCTCCTTATTTTGTAATTTTCCACATTTGGATAGCATGATTCACACTCTAGAAACAGAACAAAGGTTCCACTGACTATACAGAAATGTCTGCTCTTGACTTGGCCCTCTCTGCTGAGAGATCTGTGATCCTATCTAGACACTGCATATATCTTAAATTGAGTTTATTGTTGTGGCAACAGCACACTTGTTTAGACTGATTATAGGCAACATGCATTTGATAAGCACCATTAGTGCATTCCTTCACACACAGATGGCTACTGAAATTTCACTTTAGAGAACAGCAAATGGGAGTCCTTTGCCTTGAACACAAACATGGAACACACACATTTTCCAACAGGAAAATAAGAAGAGTTCTTACAAGTCAAATGCATTTGGTTGTGGAAACCTGGCTAACTCGTGAGGCTATTGGACACAGGATGTAATTTTTAAGCCCAGAGTAGAAGAATAGCTTGAACTCAAGATACAACTGACCACAAAAGGGAAGAGCACAGGCTGAGAAGGTTGTCTCATGCAAACATGGAATCCATTTGCTGAACCACTTCAGAAAATTCATAGAAGAACAACAGAAGGCCTCCTGTTGCTAGTTTGTTGCAGGAATTGAAGTATTAGAGCCAAGGTGCAGGATAATAATGATAGAATAAGCAAAGCAAACTAAACCCAGAGAGGGGACACAGCTGTCCTGTGCATTGAACTCAAGCAGGGTAGTCACTGCTCCATCCCATGAGGAAGCTCACACAAGAAGCCTTCCTACATGATGAGCAAGTTTGCTCAGTCACACAAAGTTATAACTGTACGGACCTCTTTCCACAAAACAAGCCAGGACAGAATACGTTTTCCTGTCAGGCTATGCTGCAAAATAAATCCTTCTAGAATAGGTTTTTTAATACTAGACATACTCAAAGTTTACTTAACTACTGAAAGCTTGTCTAAATGAAGAATACTTCATTGTGAATATCCACCCTTACCAAAGACCTCAAACACTGCTATTGAAAAAAGCAGCAAGTTGGAAGAAGAAACATCTTTCTGGTAGTGCTCAGGTTGAAGCGAGCATCCATAAGGAGAGCAGCATCCATTATTTCACCAGCTGACTATTTCTTGTTCAATCTGTGGGCCTTCTGCATGTAAAGCATCAAGAACAATGCCGCTATTTCCATTGCAAATGGTATGACATCCATCTGAAGCACAAAACTGCTACCAGCAAAACAGGCTCATGTCCGCAGGATAGTCAACCCACGGATTCATTCTATGTCAAATAAAAAGGCTACTTGGTTTATACGTGCCCGTGTAATTTCTGCTTCAAACTTAAAAGAATAAACAAATGAAGTGGGCTAAAAAACCCCCAAACTTTAAATGCCTTCACCTTTTTTTTCTTCCTTTAGATCTTCCTTGGGTTTTAAATAAAGGCCCTGGGCTACAACTTCTGCCAACATTATCTAAAAACAAACTCCCCAGAAGGAAGGATCGAAAGCAGCAGGTGCATGATTGAAATCAAACTCTCAGGAGTGAATACATTCCATGCTGCTACTCTGCTAGCAGGGCTGAGGTGTCGCCAGGCAGTGCTGTGCCAGCCTTTCACACACCCTCAGGAACATTTCCAAAGGCATTCAGGAGAAAGAAGCAGTGGACACCAGACCAACCTGAAGCGTTATAAGGACTGTACACAGCTGGCAAAGCAAAGAAAATCTTAACATGGTATATACCATTAACTGTTTCCTTTCACCCATTAAAGTGGAACTGCCTAACACTCCATTTGCACCAGCAAAAATGATTCATTTATGTGCGTGGAAAAAACAAAGTTTAATGTGAGTGAAAACATGACAAGAAATATTTAGCAATTAATTTTCAAAAACCACGTCATATTCAGAAACAAACATATTCAAACGTCTGTTTTAAAATTTACCATCCAAAAATATATTCTTTTACTTAGAGATATAAGTTCTTACATGAACTTATATGACAGAATGAAAATAATAACAAAAAAATGTTTTTAATATATATATATATATATATTCACATTGAGCTTCAGAGGGAAAAGCCTTGAAAATAAATAAAACCTATTGTAAAACTGTGATGATCCATTACTATAAATAACTTTAAAAGACACGAAGAAGGAATTATGGCATGTCTGTTCTGCAGTCCTGATGGAATCTCAGCGCAGGAAATATATTATCCCAGTAACCTTAAGCACAGCTTGCAACGGTATCAATGGCAACCACTGTGCACTCCCCCTTATTTTCTATTACACACGAAGAACCTTGCTATATTAAAAATACACAGACATAACATACATTCTGTTGTGGAATGGCTCAATACAGTTACTACATTCCTTCAACACTTAGGCTCCTTCTCATTCATTTTAATGCTTTAAAATTCATAACACACAGATATGCAAGTCAAGTCCAGTGTTTGTTAAAAGGCAAATGCTTCTCAGACTGAAATCCTAAAAGCAAAAGGTCTGTATTAATATCACCCAAGTCTGTGCAGAGGAAAGGAATTCTCCTGGAGCGAGGGAAAAGAGGAAAACAAACAAACAAACCAACCAAAGCATGTATTTCCCTGGTACAGATCGAGCTATCCATCTAGCAGGCAGCTACTTGCTGCCGATTCATGGCGAGCTTCAGCCCCCCAAATACCTTCTGCATATGTGATTAAGCCACTATGCATAGTCAATCTCCCAGCCTCGGTGTCCGTAAGAAAGAGCTGAGCTGGTACCCACCTAGAACGTAGTCGCTGCAGTCCAGCATTGCTGTGGTTTCCTCTACAGGTTCAGATAGTCCAAGGAACGGGAGAATGGCAATTTCTATCAAATCTACACTACTGCTCTGACTGAACATGAAAGGGAGTGGGGAGGTGGGGGGAGAAATACAACTTCAGTTACACCATAGCAATCTTCAACTGAACAGGGAAACTTCAGTTGCTGTGTGGAGTTTTAGTCTCTCCTACTAGCTGTGTCTGACATTGTCAAGGCGACTGAAGCGTGAAAAGTTCCCCTTTTTGTAATAAAATAGAAACAAAGATTGCAGCTGGCAGTTTCCATAATGAAGCTTAATCAGTATGCGCCTGATTAGGGCCTTATGCAAATCTCCTCTCGTTAGCACAGCAGCCAGCACTTTGAAGTCCATGAACAATTCATTTGCAGAGTACACTGAAAGCGCTCCCTGCATAATTTAAATCACGGTATAAATATTTATCAGCTCATTTGCATATTAATTGGCAGTGCATGAAGGGAAAAATTATCTCCCGAGTGCCAGCATAATAATTAGGGAACAAAATGAATTTTCTTCCAATAGCTTGGCTTCTCAGCCCTAACTCAAGCACAGTACCACAGGGGATCAGGGAGGGGAAGAGACAGAGTTCTGTTCAAATGCCACTGAAATGACACGTACAAATTAGAAACAACTCTACAGACTTAAGCACCTTTAATCTTATTCCTGCTGGCAACAATAACATCAGTAATAAAGGGGATTTGGAAAAAGCTTTCCACACAATCCAAATAATCCCACGAAAACAATTAGCAAGGTAGAAGCTGAACACAAAGCTGTCAAACCGGTGCTCGCACATCTGCGTGGAGTTTTTCCACATCCAAACACGCGCTCTTTCAGCAAGGTCCCAAGCAGGGAAGAGAGTCCTACCAGGGCAAGGAAGTGGCACGATTCTCTTTAAACAGCTAAAGAGCTTGGTGATTCATTATCGGGTAATCCCTTTGCCACGGCCAACTTAACAGCAGTGGATATGTCAAGTATTGTGTAACATTTGACACCCATTAATCTATCCCGAGTGAAATCAAAATAGATTTAGTCTTTTGCTTTCCAAAGACTTCCAAGAAAAAATACCAAAAATCTATTACTAATCCCTTCAAACACGTACACAATATGGCTAAAGAAAGCTTATTGCAGAGCTATGGTTTTTGAAAGGGGCACGTCACACCCACGTTGCATCTCTGAACCACTCAGTGATAACCAGAACGAGCTCACAGCTGTGACCACGAAGTACACCAGAGCACTGGAGAACTGAGAAGAGGCTTTGGTCTACGGAGAAATCAATCTGCTTTTCCAAAAGTGGTCCACTTTTGGGAAAGTAAGTAAGTGGACTAACTATGAAGCTCTATTAAACCATTTCGAATAGTTTGTTTGCCACTCAAATACTTGTGTCCTAAACAGCAAGAACATTTATATAAAAATTCAAGCGTGATGTGGATATCATAAAATTTATTACTTCATATTCTGATCAAGAAAAGGTAATATGATGATGCAGATGATTATAGGGTTGAGCCACCCACTTCCAGGTGCTAATGTGAATTTAAAGAGTAAGTTGTTTTTCTCTTTTTTTTTTCCTTTAAAAATACCCTAGCTGTACTTTTCTTCTCCTCATTTTGAAGTGAATTCAAGCACCACCTCTCCAAACAAGAGGGAGTGAGAGAAAAGGGACTTCTCAATCATCCAGTACTGACTAGAATTTATTTCCACGCTTGACCTCTTCTTCTGTTCAGGTTCATATCTCTACTTAACACAAGATGTTCCCAGCTATATATTTAACATGAGTGATCTACACTTGAAAAAGATTGCAAGAAGAGAGGGAGAAGGTGCTCCTTACCACAGGGAAACAACTGCATGCGCTGAATAGGTTTTCCTAATACCTTGTTTCCAACTTGGTTTTCTACTCATTCACGTGTCCCACTGAGACCTCTGAGGCACATCTTCATGGTTCACACACCTTCAGTAAACTTCACTCCTGCACACCTGCTTTTGGAGCGCACTGGGAGATAACCCCTTTGCTTTATGGGAAGGGCCTGGACACCAATGGTGCAGCAGACCAAGCACCTCACAAGGCAAGTGTGTGAGCTGGGGCAGCAGCAGAGCAGGACAGCAGAGCTCTCCTCTCAGCAGAGTGTGTTGGGCTGGGGGAACACAGGTGCAGCCCCGAGAGCGCAGGAAGTGGCCGTTAGAATCGGGCGCCCGTGTGGCCATGGCTCATCTGCCTCACAAACATCAACCCCCTACACACAAATCTTCACTGGAGCTGGAACGTCCACTAACAGCCTAATTGAAATAAAAATTTATGTGCTGACCTGTCAAACTAACAACTGGCCAAAAAAAAGAAGACAAATAAACAAAAACCCACCCCAAATCGACCAGCCAACCAATACCAAACACCACAAAAAACCCAGACCAAATGATTCTTTCAGTGACTACTTCCTTCTTTGACAAATTTATTATCTTACCTTTTATCTAAGCTCATAGAAACATGGAGTGGTCTGGGCTGGAAGGGACCTTAATGATCAGGCAGTTCCAACCCCTTGCCCTGGGCAGGGACATCTTTCACTACACCAGGTTGCTCAAAGCCCCATCCAGCCCAGCCAGGAACACTTGCAGGGATGGGGCATCCACTTTTTGCTTTGCCCTGGTTTTCTTATGTTTGTTTGTTTAAATTTACCATTGACAGTCTTAATTTCTGCTGTAGTAGGGAAGAAAAATGTCTAGGGATGAACAGTGCCTATCTCTCTGCTCCAAAACCAGTAGTGGAATACATTAGTTTAATGTTCTCTTTAGGTTCTGTCACAACACTGCCCATTCTTTTCTTCATGGCTACTTATTAAAAGTTACTTAACACCCCGAACCAAGGGCATTCTTCTGGTACTCATGTTTAAGCAAAACAACACTCTGGGCTTTGCTCACAGTTTCATTTTCCCTCCAAAGGCACCTCTCAGAAGAGAAAATGCTGGACCTTGTGATAAGTAAAAAGCTCTCCACATACCATGAAACTACTTTTTTGATATCTCAAAAAATGTGTCTCTCCTCTTCAGCCAATTCTCCGGTTTTTACATTAATGATTTTTCCCCCCATAAACCTATTCAAACTCTTCCTTAAAACCAAGGGAATTAACACAGACCCATGTACGACAAAGACGGATTTTCTTCAGCCAAACACTTTGGAACCTGCAGACAACATTTCAGGAGACTCTTTCTACTCCATTCTGATTTTTATTATTTTTTTGGTCACTTTCTATGTATTTTCCACACCACACCATTTCATATGAATGTCTTCCTTTTGCAGTCTGTCCCATGAATATGTCACTTTTTTTATTCAGTTATAATGACAATACCTGATTCCTTAGTAACTCCATTTTTTGAAAGGGAACATCATTTTTACCTGTAGACTATGCATCTCTTGTTTTCTTTACATGGATGTGTTTCCATATATTACTAAAATGTCATTTACTACATGCCCTCCACGACAGGTAAGACATTTCTGCCCCTGTCCAGCTCGGTGACAACCATGACCTTTGCAAACTTCAGGGCCAGCACTTTCTGATGAGATTTAGCCAATCAGCCAACTCATTATTTCCCTTTTAAACAGTGGAGTGAAGTGCAAAGGAATACATACAAATGGAATACAAAATACAAGGAAAGGAAATGCAGTATTAACTGCAACATTAGCATGCTGCCTTCATTAGTGTATCAATGCCTAGGACATTTTACCTTGAAGGTACATTTTAATTCAAGACATTTCCAAGTCTCCATCCCACAAGACAAATGAAACCTAACAAAAATTTCAACAAACAGAACTTCAATGTGCTGTTAAAAATAATTGTAAAAATCACATACTTCAACAAAATAAACTGTTACTCAAGTTGGCACAATCCTCTTAGAGTAATTACAGACAGACAGCAGCCTGTTCATAGCTAGGGCTGCAAGCTAACTCTAATTTTAGCCACCACCTCTGACTGTGGCTAACAAAATTGATTTTATCTGAAAATTGGTAAGTTTGCTCTCAAAGCCAAAAAGAGCAGTTTTCTGGAAAAGTCAAATAAAATTGGCCTGGTTTAGAATTACTGGTCATTAGGCAATTGCTATGAGTTGGAACTTTAGTCTACATCTAATTTTACTTCTCACAAACTCAAATCACAACTATCCTTTAAAACTTTCAACCACACAAAACGCCTTTCAAAATTCCTTTGTGTACATTTTTGAAGGAAATTAAGCATGTGGAGAGCTAAGCAGGAATGCTAATTTATCTTATCAGTGCAGGACAGCGGATACTTGTAAACACCTGATATGTTCATATAAAAGGGTTTTTCTGTGAGTTTGGCTTCTTATGCCTCAACTTATTTTTGTCCACAGAATGTAGCAACTACTATGGATTAAATCTCTTTTTTCATAGAAAGAAAACTCTGTTCATGACAAATTTACAATACCACCACCTGAAGAGGGAAGAAAAAAGGAGGGGCAGTGATATGATGAGAGAAAATAAAATAAATACCCTTATTCAAAAAATACAGAATTATAACTTCCACAAGCAGACAGCCTTATTTGAAACTTACAGCAAATTCTGTCATTCAGGTGCATTGTCTGAACACTCTTGCCCTACCCTTACTGCCTACAAGCCATGGCACATAAGAAAGCATCCATATTATATTTACATAAAAGCTTTTCTTTCATCCTGTTGAACGTTTTCTTTTCAGCAGCAAAGGACACAAATTCAGTGCACACAACCCTTGTTGTCTAAGTAAATGTTATTGTCATAACATTTACTTAGAAATGATGGGATATTTTGAAGAGCAGCAAACATTAGGTCTTTACGTCTCCTGAATTAAGCTCTTGTGTTCCACTCATTATGTTTTCACATTTTCATGACTATTTCATAATGGCTTGAGACTTTTTCTCTTTCCTGTTGTTTTGAGTGTTTTCTGCTTATTTACATGCATCATAAGCACTGACTCCAGGAACTTACTTCAAAAACCAACCCCAAGTGTCACACCTTCAAGAACCAATTTGTGCTGTTTAACTACCATGTTCCACCTGCCGCAGAGCTGTTGCACATTAGCACATTTTATTGTCTTCAGGGCATTCACTTCCTTCCAACTTAACTTGAAGTTGGCATAGAAAATGAACAAGTCATGCTGATTCCACCACACTTAAGGTATGGTTTAATACCATTACATATTCATTGTGCTAGTAAACTTCTATATGAAAAGTAAATTTCTATATGAAAGGTAATATACAAACTTAAGCAGGGCTTTTTTAAAAACACACACAAAAATGTCTTAAAATGTGACTATTGTATGAGAAACACCTGTTTTGAATTTTTATTCACTCATGTGGGCCTCCGTCTCCGACAAAATTATTGTTTTGTCAAGTCTAAAATACTTCACACTGACAAGTACCCAACACCTTGGGTGGATGTATATTACCTTTTAGTTAACACCTCTTGTATTTTATTACTTTTACAGGATTTGCATGCCTCACATTGCTTTTCAAAAAAGGACTGCAGGACAAAACAAAGTCTGAAAAGAAGACTGATGTGAAGGTGTGTGAACAAAACACAGGGGAGGGTTGGAGAACGAGATCAGTAAAACTTCAACATTTATCAGAATTAGGAAAAAAGCAACAATTTAAGGATGCAGATGTGTGATATAGTAGTATGGAGGAGGAAAAAAAAGGCCATATTACTTCCTCCTCCTTCCCAACTGTCCCCTCCCCTAAGCAAACGAACAAAACCCAAAAATAACCTCATGAAAAGCTTGCAAGCTTTTATGGATGCTGCATCTTGGGGCAGCTGGAGAACCTGGAGCACCATCAGCCCCATGAGGAATGGGGTCACCCCAAATTTCCCCCAGCAGGGAACACCAGCCAACCCTCATGTACCTCCTGGACCTAAAGTGGGGTCATTTGTTCCCACAAATTACATTTATGGGAACTTGTCTCTACCACATGCTACTGAAATTGTGCACACATTTTAATGGGGAAGGTAAATGCAGCTTATACTACCAAAACACCAACCAGTGAAGGTGGCATAAATACTGGTAGTTTCAAATTGTTATTGCAATACATACTAAAAATAACACATATTTCAGAAAAATAAATATTATCTAATATGCAAATCACAACACAATTGACATATGAAGAGTACTTATGCCAAGCTCAAATATTGAACAGAAATATTTGTTTTAGTATGAACTATTATGCTCTGGAAGCATCACTCTATGTGCATTCCAAAAGCATTAAATTTGCCTCCCCATGTCCACTCACATAATAGGGACAGGCCCTCAAAGCTTAAAAACATCATTTTCAAACTCACCTGTAAATCAAAACATAATGCCTTATGCAAACATCCTATTTCCCTGTTCTCCACTTTGCCAAAGGAGCAATTACTAGTCTAGCTTGATGAACAGGGGCTCTACAAAGAAGAGACTAATTCAGTGTATGCCTTAACCACACAGCGCTGCTCAAACTCCAGAGCCTCCACACCACTTGTCATTAACTACACTACAGGTCACTCCCAAAATACATAAATCAAAGTCAGGGGTTTAAGCTTACACTGAGTCCTGCTGGAGCCAACTTGACTCATCAATATCAACAGCCCTGACAGTATTTAGCTCTAGTTAGCTAATTAGAGTGTTTGGCAAACAAATTAACAGCAAAAAGCACACGCAAAATCTCTGCAGTTCATCATATGAATTGGAGTTGCATGGGGCTGTTGTGCCCACGTTTTGCAGGAACTGCTTTTGCTCTCTCTTCCTTAATAACTATCTCAAATCCAAGGAAAGATATTGCTTTAATGCCCTCAGCACACTGATCCAGACACTATTAACACCTGTAGGAACCACAAGACATGTCATGAGAATGCTTCTTTCTGAAGCTTAAATTATTTGATCTCAAAAGAGGAAAAGGCCAAATTCCAGACAAGCTGCTTTGTATGTTACAAATTGAACAAAAAATTGCCAGATGCAAGATCTGAAGAAAGAAACAGAGTTATTCACACTGCAGACACTGATTCCATCCATCAGCACAGGTATCCAGGTATTTATCATTTGGCTGCTCAGAGCTAACATGATGCTGTATTTGCTACCAACTAGGAAAAAAAAAATAATACGCAGTGCTCGGGCCTTTAATTTACAATAATGTAAGAACAGCAGAAAGTGAAAACCACAGCATAACTACACAGATAAAGTACCACCTCTATGAGCTTTCCAGGAGATGCTCACAAGCCCGTTTTTGCCTGTTTTAGCACCGATGCTGTGTTTAAGCAGGAAAGGCATTGGCCAGTTTTTCCAGGGAATAACCATAAGAAGGGGTTTTCTAGAAGGGCAGGCAGCATGACTGACACCTGTGGCTGTGTTTGCAGAGGATTTGCTGGGAAGACATGCACACACTTTATTTGCAGGCCCATGGACACACCATCAAAGGCAGGAATGTCTTGTTAATTTCTCTGGCGAATCAGAGAAGAGACAAACTTTTCCACACTGCCTCACTTTCTGTAGCTTATTTTGATTGGAATTGTTAGCTTGACAGGTGCAGAATCCTCTCAAAAAAAAATCATTATCTATTTAAAAATTACACAGTAAAAGAAGGCAATTCAAAAATATAGGTCAAAAGGCCTAACGAAAAACTTTCAAAAGTGATGTCCAGAATACTTAAGTTCTTAGTTGTCCATTCATCAATAAAACACAAGTCTCATATATGCTTTTTTTTTTTTTTTTTTTTTTTTTTTTTTTTTTTTTTTTTTTTTAATTTATTTTTTTTAATTTTTTTTTTCCCCACAGAGAAATCAAAAATTAAAACCAGGACACTTAATTTAGGGCTCTGTCAGTACCACAACCATGGGTGATGAATGCTGAGGCAGCAGAAAGCAGCATTGCTGCCCTGCTGCCTCTTACACAACTACACAAGAGAATTGGTCTGTCTTAAAAGTACTCCACCTACAAGGAGAAATACTAACCCAAACCTGGTTTTTAATCCAAGAGGAGAAATGTTTACCCTGGTGAAAACATGAAGACAGCAAGGATGCAGAAACAAACAAATGGGAAAGATGGTTTCAGCAGGAATATTGCCTTAGAAGTTTCACTGTCTACAGCTTTATTTCTATATTACACACCCATCTTATGAATTCTGTCACACAAACTGTGTGACAAACAGAAGAAATTAATACCTCACAACAACTATTTATCTCCTCTTAGGGACATTGACTCTCAGCCCTAATGCTGACAACTTGTAATAATTAAGTACACTTACACACCCCTCCAATGCCTCTCTGGAGAATATTCTGATTTCTGGTCTCAGGCCATTTCCAGGCTCAAAAATAGAAATGTGATTCCTGCACTGTAAAAATTCACCATAGAATCACTTATTGTCCTAGGGTGACTATGATGCCTGGATCCCCAATCGTCTGTTCTCTCTGTGATATGTGTTCTGTACCTTTAAGACTTATTTTCATCAGATGCATGGAAGAAGGCATTAGAATTTCAAGGTTTTGAAAGTAAAGAAAACGGGGAGTTGTGGATTGACAGAAGCAGCAGCAGAATAACAGCTACAATTATACCAGTAAGAAGTTTAGCACAGACCCAACTTAGAGCACTAAACCCCAAATTCAAGGAACTGTTCACATAAGAATTTAAAATAACTACTAACAACCCTAAGATGTCACAGTAGACCAATCTACAGAAATTAAACAAGTACACCTCATAAATGTCTGAGACCTCTATATACAAACACTGTAGGCTGATCCAGAGCATCAAGCCAGGCTGAAAACTGGATTTCTCAAGGGACACCACAGCTCCGGTGACATTAACAACAAATCAGAACTGAAGCTGTTTACAAGCAACCACACATCAACCCTCAGAATTTTTGATATATATATATTTGATCTATAAACATATATACACACATAGTTGATATATAAACATACATACTTTTTTATTTATACATATTTTGTGTTTTATTTAGAACATATATACTACATTATATATAGTATACACAATATGTTTATATCAATTTTTTTAATAAGGTAATGAGCTCAGATTTCTCAAAGCTTTTAAGCCTCCTGTTCTGAAAATAGTTTACATGCCCTGTTTTCCTGCAGAAAGGTACCACGACACTGCCAACCCAGTGGAAGAAACAGCATAAAGAACAAGTCAGCACACAGGGCTGTTTTCATCACTTTTGTCCAGTCTTTGTCAAAAAGCAAGTCACTGTAGTGAGAATGAACAAGCAAGAAAAAAAGTAAAGCCCTTAAGCGGCAGGATACCATCATCCCCAAAAATCCAGCCACAAACAGCCCAAGAGCTACCAACTGACCAGTGCTGCTGACTTGAATGAAAACCATTCCCCAGCCTTCTTAGTAAGTCAGTCACCACTGAAAGAAGAGCAATTCAGTATTCAGAAAAAAACCCTCAAGCTAAGCTCTCCAGCAACACTCAATATTGCACTGACATTTTAATACTGCACTGAGTTGATCTCACATGCCATTTTAAAAGAAGGACCTGCATTCCACACTGCCTTCACAATCTCTCACCATCACAGAGAGATTACTCATTAAAAATGCAGAGGAAGTTAGTTAAATCCCAGAGAATTTGCTAAGTCAGGGGCAATAACAATAATTTAAAAAAAATCCTCTGTGACATTTCATTTCCAACAAGCCTCAGAAAATTGGTGAAATGAATGAAAAATGGCTACAAAATTCAGAGCCCTGCACGAGCCTGTAAGAAGCATGAATACAAGCATCTTTTCCATCCAATGTGACAGTCTCAAAATGACAAGCCCTTTTTTGCCTGCCTACCGGCGAGTCCACACTCCTCTTTTCTTCTTTTGAATTTCCCCCAACTTAAATTGAATGCAAATAAACCAGGTGTGGTCCCCAGAGCAGTAATCTGCAGACAGTCCCCACCGAGTTCCCATAGCAACTTGCACAGCTGGCCACGAGAAAGAGGTTGTATCTGCTTCATATTGGCTACAGAGTTTAAACACTCAGCAAGTGAAACACCAATTACCGCATCTTGTAAAGGAAACATCTACTAAAAAGCACATCCATTTTTCCTTGATTAACATGGGAAAATAAACCTCTGGATATGCTCCTAGTCCAACGATTGCTCAGCATGTAAAGTATCTGTTATTTAGAAGAGGCGATGCCTGCGAAGGAAATGGCTTCTCTTTTCTGCTGCAAGGAACTGAAGTTTAAGAATCACGACAGCATTTGGAAAATGCCTGTCACTCTGTACCTTGCCATCAAGAAAAAACACAGCTGGAAGAGAAAAGACAGAAACTCAAATCCTTCTCAACAAGTTATAAGACTTCGACAAGACAGTACCTCTGTGACAAGTGCTTTGTAAAATTTCAAATTTTCACTGTACTCTTTTTGTATCAGCTTTCTAAGCCTCAATGTAAAAGTCCAAAGCTACTCCGTGACTGACAAACAGCCCTTCGTTCCATACAAAACCTGCCCTTTGTTCCTTACCTACAAACATGGATCCCTCCTTCTATTAATTCCATGCCTTTCAGCATCCTGCACTCACAGCTCACTACTTTTGCCTGCAGCTCCTCATCCCAGCCTTCTCACCGTGCCACTCCATATCAGCTGGCTGAACCACCAGGGAGAAAGCACTGGGGCTGATCTGGAACCTGGGGAGGGCTGACTGGCCACAGATTTGGACTGGCTGGTCAACCCATCAGGAAAGCCATACAGAGAAAGCCAGGCTTTCTCTGCTTTTCCTCTGGCACAGCCACAAGAAGAAATCTCACCTCAGACTGAGGTTTCAGGTAAGAACAACCCCTGGAGGCACAGGGGAAAGGATGGGCCCAAGTATCCCTACTAACATCCTACGGCTCTTGGGAAGCAGGAACACAGATGGTACCTAAGACACTTGCCACTCTCAATTATCAATCAAAGACTTTTTGGGGCAGAGGATGGTGTTAAACACGAAGTGACCTCAACAGATCTTTCTCTGCCATGAATCTGCACTAACATCCCATGGAAGCCCCACAAACTTTGTGGAACCAGACTGCAGCAAGGAGTCCTACAGTCTAAGCATACAACAAAGAACATTATTTTCTATTTTACTTTGAATCTATCTTCTTCTTTAGGACTACGTTAATATCCCCTACTTCTTGTGCAAAAAGAATCCATGAACTGTAAGCTTCTAGTCCCCCTTCATGACACTTCACTAACTTCTGCCATATCTATCTTCTAGGATGATAATCTCATCTCATTGTCTACACAGTTGTCCATTAAAAGTGTGAATGGATCAAAAAAATAATTCCTCATACTGCTTTTCTATATATTTTTTTTAATGTCTGATGAGAAAAGCTGCAGTCCAGTACCCAAGAGAAAGAAGCACTAATGTATTGTGGCACTGTGCTATTTTTTCTTATGTTGGTTTGCACTCTGATGTTTTCTTGCTAAATCCTAGCATTTGATTGGCTTTTTGACTCCTTGTGGAGCATGAAAATACAGCAATTATTTCCACGAAAAATTGTAATATGAAAGATCTCATACATGAAGAATTAGGAATCCCTATATTAACTGCACATAAACTCAGGATCTTATCTCTTATTCTCCATAAACTTAGTATCATTGAAACATCAAAATCTGTTCAATTTGGTTAAAATTGGACAACTGTTTTTGAGGAAGAGTGGAAAGGAAAAGTCAAAAAGACATGACACAAACCTCTCTTTCCTTTGGAAACCTGGTTAAGTAAAAATAACGACATGATGCTTATCAGTCCCCAAAAGAGCAGGAAGCTGATAAGAAACAGACTCGGTATCAGTCACTCCTGTTTGTGCTGACTTTACAAAATGTCTGTCCTTGTACCTGGCATAACTATCTCCCAGTGATCCCTATTCTTCAAGGAGGGCATGGCAGCTTACCCAGAGCATTCAGCCTGTAACTTCACAAGAGGCCACCATTATGCCAGATGTCTTATATGACATTTATCTAGGAAAGGGGAAATATAAACAAACGGGAGCGGTTCAATGTGCATATTGGACATCAGCTATAAATTTCATTCCTCCATAACATATACAAGACACTGTACACCTGTGAGCTCTTCCCATCATCCCACCTGTGGGAACTACCCTTAATCCATCACTAACTTGAAAGCTGCTCATTTGCTTAACTACTTTTGATTTTCTTCTCTACCCTTTCTGCCTTCCAGATCTCTTTTCTTTTTCTAATCAGCAGCACTTCAAAGAAACAGCTGAGCTGGTGGCAATAAAATGACCAGGGAAACACACAAAGCTTTGGCAGGGCACAACCACTGAGCAAGAGAAACATGCCATTTAATGTTAAAAATGAGGAGTGTAAGCTCTCTCAATTGGGGGAAAAAAGGAAAAATCACAATTCATCAGAAGGAAGAAAAAAATAGTATCCCCCTATACACCTGGCATAATTTGCACTTTAAGAACCACACCATATTAACACTGACAGTCCACTGCATATTAATAAAAGCCAAAGATTTAAAAACTGAAGGCACTCTGTATTGCAAGCCAGTAAGTTTGCACATTTTACAGGAAGAAAAAAAGAGGCATACAACTGGAAAAGTCTGGAAACTGAGAGGCTGAAAAATGAAGAGATTTTACACTGGAAGTGAACATGCAATTTTGAAAGAATTAGTAGTAATACCAGCTAATACTGGTATAACAAATAAATATTTAATGTCAGGTGTTAAGGAGGAGACACTCTAAATGCAAATTCAGTCATGCACACACACGCATGCTCTCTGCTCTCACTCATATGTATCTCTTACACCAACAAAGAGGCAAGTTTTGTACATCTCAAAAATATAGAAGATTTAAGTACATATTGATTCTGTCCTCTACAGCTCTTATCTCTGCTGTGCTTCCTTTCATGTTATCTGTTGCATGCCGAGGACAAACTGGCACTGAAATTGCCCATATGCAATTCAAATGTCATTTGACCAACTCTAACCCTATACCTGGTACTTGCTGATGAACAGCTGAAATAGAGGATGGAGGGGAAGGGAGAAGGTAATAGGGACAAGTGAAGGTTTTGCCTTCTCATGAGACCTGGAGACAAACACAACATTTTTGTAATAAAAGAAGGCCATTGAGCACCTCCAGTATAACTTCTACCTCAACTTCCAGGTGATGGATTAGATTAAAAACAGTCTCATTAACACACTTTAATACACAGAGCTATAAACCATTTTCTTAACTTCAGCTGTTAACTGGCAGTTCATTTTTTAGGAGGCATGCCCTAAGACTGAAATCACCAGCATCACCAGCAACTGGATCTTACTGTGCACCTTTGGCTGGTTAAAGAGGCTCCCTTAACCACAAGACTCCTCACATTCAGTGAACAAGCCACTGTCCACTAGATCAAATTGGGTGTAACCAGAAGATTCTGAATTTTAAATTCAGTTTGAGAGACATTCTGAATCCATCAGCTCTCTGGCTTTGTTAGCAACTCTCCTGATGTTACAAATTTCCCAGCAGCACCATAAGGTTAGACTCAACCATATTTGTAACTCTTGTGTTATCATAGGTATTGCCTCCCTCCAAAAGCCATTTCCTGACTGTAATTCACCACAATTCAACTCATTTTTAGAGTGTACATGTTTCAGAGCACAAGCTCCTCTACCAAAAGTGAAACCCACATCTTTCTTTGCTAGGTGTTTAGCAGACACTCTGTTTAGCTGAATTAAAATACATGGGTAAGTTGCCATAAAAAAAAATTGACCCCTTTGCAGTAATGGACCTGATAGTAGCGACTCCACCAGTATTTGTATCCACGGAAAACTTCACCACTGAAGTTTCCATACTTCTTCCTGATCACTGGCAGATACAGAAAGCACTTGCTGAAGAAAAAGACACAGTCAGTAGACTTTGACTTTCCATTAACAACTGTATTGAGATTTTTCAGTTATCCTGTCCTTAATCCTTTTAGTATGTGTTACTATTGATTTTGTATCACTTTAATTTGGTAATCAATGAAGTAAGCCATTCTAAATCACATACATTATAAAAGAGTGCATTTTATCAATACAATTACAAAACAGAGCTTTAATCTTAACAAGAACTGAAAAGGCTTACAGCAAATTCATCTGAAAATACTTTCTCTCCTACCCCAGAAAATTGTATGAATTGACATTAGATTATTTTTATTGACCAAAAATTGTCTATCAGCAAACAAAATTATCTAGTTACTCAAGCGAGTGCAACTGACCTCCAGCTTTTAAAATAAAACTGCCCTATTTTTTTTGACATTATTGACTCACTCATTTTTCCACCGCCTCTCCACAGCTTCCTTGGTCACTTAAGATTTACTGACATCAACAAATACATAACATCAACAAATTAGTTTCTTTCCAGTCAGTTTAAAGTACTAAATGCAAGCTGCCTTGTCTTGCACATTTTAGAAACCCAACTTATGCACTCTCTCAAGCATTCCTCTTCCTCCCCACTCCCATTAATTTGGGAATGGCATTTTTCTCCCCATGTTTAGGAAACACTTAAGGCCACTCAAAGCAGGTGAGCAGGTGGTGATCTGTGTAGGAACAGAGGTCCTCACCCTTCTGCACATTTCAGAAAGTGCCCAGGGACTACAACTCCACAGCCTGGTCAGTTAACATAACAATTGTCTCTCACCAAAGAGGGGAGTGGAAATTCCACAATTTCCTCTATTTTGGGGGGCTTGGTGTGGGTTTTTGGCACTATTTATCAGGCCAGAGAGGTGTCTCACTAGTGCAGAAGTTGATAAATGGGGAGCAGGGGGAGAGGTGCTGCTGTGGTGGCTCACTTCGGCTCATCAAGTCTATCTCCAAAGACATTCATCCTGCATCATGCAATCATAGCAAGTGCTATATGCAAATTTTGAAATAAAGGCATTCACTGGTATTACTTGAGCTTTATCAGCTTGCTAAACACAATCAGAAAAAACAGATCAGGGTATTCCGAACAATTCCTTGTGTACTTGTACTTTATTAGCTTAAGAAAGGTAATTCCACATGACTACATCAGAGAGTGCTTCCCAAGCCATGCCACTGCCTCTCCTCCTTATTTGTTAAGCAGGACATGACCACTGTGGAGAGAAAATAACACAGACTGCTATTTCAGAAGGAGAGTACAGAGAGCAAACTGGCAAAGCTGGAGCTGGAATCCCTCTAAGCCAGCAGAAAGACATTGAAGACTAGACCTCCATTTGGACTCCTCTTCACCTCATCAGGAGGGGGGAAGCCATATAAGGTATTTATTATGTTTATTCTTCAATAAACCTTTTTTTTAAAGAATCTAAAAATCTATAGCAGCCTTCTAAATAGCAGAGTATGGACAACTACTTGTCTTTCAAGCAGCTTTTGCTGATGCACAGTAGTCACCCAGTAGCAGAGGTACAATTTTAAATAAGTCATCTGAATTTATTATTTAATTTCCCTGATTTTTGTATTAAAATATCAGCCATCAATACTTGTGCATTCCCCATGAGCTGCTCTCTCAGAGATTACTCAACTGCAAGAGTCAACAGGTACATCAGGAAGTCTCTTCAAACAGCATTTCTCAAAATTCCTTTTTCATATTTTACTTCACTAAGCAAGTTTGAAATCCTACAGTATTACTTCACTTGACAACTACTATGTGTGCAATGAATCATCAGTTTGCCTATTAAATTAACAATCAAATTAATGACTGATTTATTAGGGGGTTTGTCCTGCTAATTACAGAAACACATGTATCATACTATAAAGGTCCTTTTTATTGCTGCTGGGATCATCTTATTTGGTTTTAACACTGATTTTTATTACTTTTTTTTATTATTATTATCGCACTTGAAATCAGACATACATTCAGTTCTCAATCATGTGCCCACTATTTTAGCTGAATTTTTAAACCTCCCCAGCACCAATTTGATGTTCCACATGCTCCTCCTCACAAGTATCACCACACACCCCTACTGCAAATAACCACCCTTACTATTTCTTTGTCAGGTTTCTGGTTACACTTTGGTGGTGGCAGACCCTGGCCTTTCTCCAGAGGCTCTCTCTCCTGGAAAGAGATCCCGTACACAACTGAATTTAAACTTTGCTTCCCCAAGGTGCCTTTCCAGCTACACATTTCTATTGGAATCAACAGATAGCATCTGTGGAAATGGTCATAAGAATTGTTGCAAAGAGATGAACTGCTGAACCTAAAACTTGCCTGACTATGATTAATACGAGGTACAAGAAATCTCACAGTGGACACCCATGGAATAGCCCACTTACCAAAGAAGTTTCTTCCTAATCCCCCTTTGGTTAGCACTTTATTTGTCCCCTGTTGTATAATGGTTTTTCAATTCTTTACAAAGGCTTTACAAAGCTTTCATTTAACCTAGCATAATGTACTGTAAATGAATAATCCCTTTTCTTTCCTGATCCTGTTAATCTTTTGGCCTCAGTTACATCTCACAGCAGTGAGATGCAAATGTTAATTATGCAAGAAGTATAAGATCTGTATTTTGATTTCCATCTGTCCAATACAAGTCCAGAACAAGACACAGATAACTGAGTGCTTTCCTATCACCATGGGAACATGATTGCCAGGAACATACCAAGAACGTCTCATATTGACTCCCAGGAGCCCCAGTCAAGTACCTTCTATCCATCAGAGCTTCCTTTATCTCCTTTGTTGATTCATATTTTTCACAAACCCCTGATTACTCTCACTATAACTCAATCTTCCTCAGGGCTGCAGAAACATTGTCTTATTCACATAACACCTCCCTCTTGTTTGCATCATGTATGTCAATTATCTCATCTACAAAACACATGTAAAAGTAGTTGAAACATTTTATTAATGTGGTAGTGAAAACAACCTAAGCTGACAAAGTTGTAGGGCAGTCCCCCTTTCCCCTGGCCATCCCTCCCATGGGGTCACACCAGCATCCCATTCACTCCATGGCTGGCATGATTAGCCCACAGAAGTGGCCAACAGAAAATTAACCCTTCTGAAAAACAATTCTGGCAGCTCAGCTCCCAACCTGCAAAATCAGACAAGCCCAGCAGAGCAAATGCATCGAGGGTGGGACCAAGCAGAATCAATCTAGTTCAGTTTGAATTGTTTAAAACACAGCCTCACAATAATTTTAGATTTTATAACAAACCAAATCTTATGACTGTCCAGCACTGAAAAAGAAAAGCTTCATTTCCTTTGTGTCCCCCAATCACAAGTTGGCTCTACTTCTTCCCTCAGACTGCCCCCTCCCTGGTGCTCACCTAACAGAGGGAGAGACAATTTTAGTTGGCAGTCCAGAAGAAAAAAAAAAAAAAAAAAAAAAAAAAAAAAAAAAAAACAAAAACCCTAAGAAAATTATTTTCCTTTTAAGTTAAATCAGCTATGAATGGTAGCCAAAGACTGAAATGAAGGAGTGGGAAAGACAGGAGAACTGCCCTGTCCTTTCAGTGGCAGGAAACTTAAAAAGGTTTGTCACAGCTTCAGCATGAGGGTGAAGAGCCAGGGTACAGCAATGTGATGGCTTAGCAGTGTTAAAGAGAGGCCCCACTCCACACGTGGATTTCCCACCACTTTCGGCTATACTGTACTGGCTTTGTCACTGCACCCTTCCAGAAGGGTATGTAACTTGTTAGAACAGTAGAAGACTTTCCAAAGGAAGAAGAGCAAAGACAAGATAATGAAGCTGAAGGTAAGGAGCAAGGGGAGTTCCATTTCAGCTTCAGAGAGCTGTTAAGTTGGCTTAGCTGAGCTTGGAACCATAACTTAAGTATAGATACTTCTGTTTCAGAGAGAGATGTATTGTTACAGTGTAAAGTGCCCCCCAAAAAAGAGTTGTAATCAGATATAAATATAGAGGAGTCACTCAAGTCACCATCACTGCTGCTCGTCTCCAGTACATTAGTGATTGTAACATATTAACTTTCCCCTTAAATTCAACTGTGACCACCCAAAAGTCTTACTGCAAAATACACTTGCACCTTTATGTTCTCAGTTTCCTTCAAATACAAAGCAATGTGCAAAATGCAATGCAAAATGCAATCAGGCAATGTCAACAGAAACCTACTGAAGCTGTAGCCACAGAATCAGGATGTGTTTTTGTCAACAGTGACTCAAGACATCTGATGCAATTCTCATCTCTTAGAATTACTAGGTAGATTTTGATCAACAGTTCATAGTTAAGCATGTTAAAAATTAGTTGACAGACTGTTATGACTGAAAAATAACAAGACTACTGAGTTCCATCAACTCTCTTACCAGCAACAGAGAATGAAAAGTTACCCATAAGTCCTTCATTTTTCCAGGTGCTTCTAATACTTGCCATGGTAATGAAGAACAAGTCAGAGCCCACCATACCATAAAAACATTTATTTTGGATTGAACTAGTATCTGATATGTGTAATACTCTAACAGAGGAAATTCACAGAAAAAGAGCTGGCATAGCACTGCTCAATTTCAGTTTTCCTTAATATCTCAATCTATTTAGACACTACCCCCTTTCTTAGAACAGAAACTTCCAAGAAAACATGAATTGATACGATTTTCATATTTTGGTTAAAAGTTAGCCAAAACTTTTTTTTTCCTCTTGAAGCAACACAAGATATAAATGTTATTAGAGCACAGATAGCAGCAATGTAATTCACTGGGAATTGAAACTACTAAAGGTTCTTTCCTGAATTGTTTGCATCTTGCAATTATTATATTTCAGAGATTTTGCAACCGGATTATGATTAAAACAGAAGTCTGCCCCTTTTGGTAGGTACATCAGAGACTCAACCCACAAAAAGCTGTTCTGCATAGTCATTTCCAGAAAAGCTAAAAATCTGTATTACCTCAGAACAAGAATTCATGTGGCAGTGAATCCACCCTTTTGGCAAGCATTTCTTTTGGCAGCCATGTCCCCTGAACCCAGTTCTGTGCCTGCACTGTTCCAGCCCTACCCTACACCCTCACTTGCATCAGTACCATCATTTGTACAGTGTCCCACAAACAGAGTCATTTGATAGAGATGAAAAGTAACTGTACAGTTCACCATACAAAAGACTTGTCTACCTTAAGGGCATTTTATATATTTTTATATATATATATATATATACAGGATAGATTAAAGATGGGTTTCTCTGATTTACTGATCTTCTGCAATAAGCATGTTTATAAAGGTCCCTTCTCTGCATTAATTTTCCAACAACTGAGGTGTCTCATATTCTTACTGAATTCTTTCCTTTCAGGTGAATGGTAGCAGTTTCTTCTACCTGCCCATTTACTAGGGAATCCCTAAGAAATCAGTCTCCTTAAAACTTCTATACGCCTGAAAAATGTAACCAACTGGACAATGGATGTAAAAAAATGACAAGAAATGGAATTAACAGTCAGCATAATCTAATAATCTCAATGTTCTTTGAAAAACAGGATTAAACATCCCCTGCCCAAAAACTCCTGTCACCCTTTGAGGTTTAATAAAGCTCAGAGATTTTTTGTATAAAAATCTAATTTACAGCTTGTAAACAGGTTAACAAACAACAAAAATATATTACCAAAGAAAGAAAATATGATCTTTTGTCAGTACATCATCTTTTTCCCTGCTGCCTAGAAAGTATGTAAAGGTGTATTTAATCTCCACTTAAACACCTTTCTGCTCTCTTCCATTCTGTAGCACGCTGTGTGTTTATTTCCTAGCCTCTCACCCTTAACTTGAGGGACAGGCTATTCTCTTAAATCCACCTTATTAGCTTCACAAATGCACGGTACGCCAAGGTCAAGGTATAAGGCAAAAAATCCTCGGGCTCAAAGCAGGTACAAAGAGTGGAAATGCTTGAAATAAGGACTGAAACAGTACATGCTCTAGGAGGGCATGCCTCAAAGAGCCAGATTCACACAAAGGGGAAAAGAAAATGTTGCGCTCCAATTTAATCAAAATCCACTGGACACAACAGCTGACTCTGCAGCCCCGGTGACCTGAAGAGTAATTTTATTAGTTATACGGAAATATCCATTTTCAAGTTCCAACTGCTGCTCGTCTCTACTTCCCACCTTGCCCATGAAGAGGAGAAAATTCACACAAGCAGCATTTTTACAGGTTCTTCCTCATGGAACACTCTGAAATAGAATAAGAGAGTTCCCTCCCCTCATTTGGAACTACACTCTTTTAAAATAGCACATGCTGAAATGCAGAAGATTTATTTTAACTTTAAAGCAGCACTGGTACTTGGAACTTCTGTGCACATAAGACAAGCTCAAAACATCTGAAAAAACAATACTGGAAACTTCAGCACACGTATTTTCTTAAAACCCAGATTTTGGTACAGTTTACATAAATTTACAGCAGGCGTAGAGTAGGCAAAGCTGTCCCAGTAATGCTTTAAGTATCTGCTGAACAACAGTTCATTGTGTTCCATTTTCACCATAAAAAATACAGTTGTTATCTCTGAGAGCAGACATTACACCGTATATTTTACGCACCGATAAACGTTTAAAAACCTTTCTGTTATTTTAATCGCATTTTGTCATTTCCATACTTTTAACTTGTGTCTTTAGTCGTGGCTTCCCCAGGAAGAAAAACAAGAACATGAACGTGATGCTGCTTTTTTGTTTGAAAACCAAAGAGGTTCTGCTACCTGCAAGTCCTATTAACTTCACTCAGGCACTGACCAGTAAAGCTGTTGAGCAGCAAGGGCACCTCCCAGCTGATGCAGCCAAAGCAATACAAACCCTGTAAAATACACATTTGTTTTGTATTTGGAAAATTGTTCGCCATTACACCAGTTTGAGTCTTGTATTACAAAGAACTTCAGTTTTACAGCTATGAATGGCATAAATCACTATGCCAGCCAAAGAGCCCTTGATTTCTTAAAAACTAAACATGAAAAAAAAAAAAAAAAAAAAGTGGACATTTAAAGCTCTCCCCTTCTTAATGAAAATATTGCAACAGAAAACAATTTAATAACTCATACAGCAAAAACACAGCCACATTTTCTCCATGAAACAAAAGAGAATTGAGTACCCCAGCCTTGACTAGACTAATTATTTCTCTACACTTGCCTTGTGCAAACTCCAGCTTGCTTTGAACCCAAGACCTTTATGGCTCAAGTCCCAGGAGATGCTGAGAAGGTGTTCTCAGTGGAGCAAACTTTTCCAGAGAAATCACATTCTGATTCAAGAGAATTCATTTCTTTTGGCCTTTGGGGGAACACTGCAGGTCCCATGTATTTGTTCAAGTCTTTACCTAGCAAGAGCAGAATCCCTTCCAGGCTTTGTCAGGTTCATGCTGATCTTGCAACATCTGGCTGTGTACAGCCACACTGTTCACATATTTTTAATTCTGTACAAGTCATTTTAACCCAATCTTTCAAAGAACACTGTTTTCCAGATCTTTAAAGCAGGCATTTAAGAGAAACCTTCAAGTAATACTGTGTCAATAACACACAGTTAAAATATAATATGTTGAACAACAAAGAAACAGTTGATTAGTATTAAACCAGCATTTACAACTAGAAAGTGACAGTAAGATTAAGCTTAGGAGATGGGAGTGAAAAGCTGTGTAGGCATATGAACACTTCTAGTACTGAGAATAAAATCACAGGATAGGAAAGGCATTCTAAGTGGCACAAACACAACTTTTATACATATGAAATATTATTTTTCAGGATTTTTTTTTTAAAGAGTTAAGTAAAACCAACCCAAAAAAGGCTCCAGAGGATGACAAAGAAATTCATTTAAGAGCAGCTCTTCCATTCTGAGCAGCCACAAACATTTCCAGCACCTACATCATAACTGCTCACATAATTAATTCAGCGTAGCAGCCAGAAACAGTGGCGCTGAGACAGCCACAGTTCAGCAGCCCACACTTGGCTGTAAGGAAATTTTTCCTGAAGACAGATGCCACCCGGAGGAACCAAACCAGAAAAACAATCGGCTGCCTGACCAGAGGCAAGGCAAGGAGAGATTACAACTGCGAGTCTCTCTCCTCCCAAGACTCCCGGCCTGTGTCCGCAGAACAAATCCGCACAGCCGACAGCAGCAGCAATTTTCCTGAGGAAGACAAAGCAAAGCCACACTCTGGCTACGAGGCAAGCAAAAGGAAAAGCAGACTGGCCTCAGAAAGGGCTTCTGTGCTTCTCCTAATGCCAGGCACAACCACGGACACCACTTTTCAGCTGCCGAGGATCACACCAGTGTTCAGCACTCCTAAAACAGACTGCACAGTCGATAAGCAGCCACACACATGACAGCTTCATTTCCTTTCTACTTTCTTAAAGTCCATGTTAATTTGCACTGGGACATGTAGATCTATCTGGAGCAGTAATTAGTTTTGTTAATTAAGCTCTCCAAGTATGGATATGGAAGTCATCCGTGAGACTCTAATGTAAAACTGAGTGTTGCAGGGCTGCTCTCCTCCAGTGTGGGTTCTCTGCCCAGAAACAGACCCTGGGATCAGAGTGCTTAATCCTCGACAGCGAGTTTCATACAACAGCTCTGAAGTGAAAAAGCCATTTACACAACTCTCTAGACCACACCAACAATACTGACAGTTGCTCCTGCACAATATTACAATATATGCTCATAGAAATTTGTAGGTAGCTCAGAAAAAAATCAGGAATGGTCCCTAAATCTAAGCCACAGAAAACAGGTAAGTGTAGATACATCTCTCTAGATGACATCTCAGGGCTACATATTATGAAGCCCTCCATATCTAAAATCTTCATCTGCTCTTCCCAAACTTGAATGCTACACACATACCCAAAAATCAACACAAGGCTCCTTATCCAAAAATGATACACAAAAAGAAAAGGTCTCCAGCACCACAAGTGACAGTGTGTCAATAACGTGGGCTGTGTCCTTGCAGCTGTACAAAATAATTCAGTATTTTAGATTTTTGCCCTTAATGAAAGCAGATTATAGTCAAAAAGGTGTTGACTTTTCTATACAGGGACAGCTCCTGTATGTTCTTCAGAGCAAGTGGTTACTATAAGGTCACTTGTATGTAAATTCCTGTCTCCTCTTTTCTAATGGCCAGTCAGGGTAGGCCACACCACCATGGCAAAACAGGACATCATTTCCTAAACCACTACAGCCTGAAAAATCATCCACCAGAGAAGTCTCTTCACTGAATGTGATTGAATGGATGTTGTCAAACCAATTTCTAATTTATTTAACCCCTAAAGCCCCTAAAAAAGAAAACATCAAGTGTCAGTATGCAAAATCTCCTCTTGCAGAGGAATGATAATTAACTTTGAACATTTTAGCCAGTGCTCAAAATTCAACATGCAACACAATCTTTTTTGCACAAGTTTCTATTTTATGTTGCTGCCTGAAAAAAAAAAGCTAAATACAAGAAACAAGCAAGGTAAACATAGAAAGAATAATCTCTGTATTATAACCTAAAGCAAGCTGGTGAAAAAGAGCACGTTCCAGTGGCAGAGAACTCAGAATGCAAGCTACAACCTGAAGTACAAGGAGTCTTGCTTACTGCTGTCTGCAAATGAAAGAATAAAAGAGCAGAAAATGTTATTTACCTCAAGAGATTTTACATTTTGTGTGATGAAGATGAGAGTAGTTACACAGCTTCAAGGCTCTACTAAGAATCTAATAAGAAATATTATCCCTTTGGGAAGAAACAGATGATGTACAGAACCCCTTATCCTGGATTGACACTGTGAATATGACTATTCAATGACTACAATAACCAACCTCCCATTTCAGAGCTCTGCTAAGCCTCTCCTCAATATCTAGCAGTTCAAAATGAAGACAAACCTGGGAAAATTCCAGCAGCATCAGTGCCAAAGAAACAAAATCATTCTGAAGACATCATCATTTCTTTAAAATGTTCAGCTTATTTAAAGAGTAGCAATCTAAGTGTTTTCATTGTGCAGTGTTTCCAAGGCACTAGGTACAATTCTTACAAATTTGCAGTTCCTATGTAAGGAAGGAACAGAGTTTTGAATAATTAAAACTCAGCCTCTTGCTAACACATTCTTCCATTACTTATTTCAACAAGCCTTTAATGGAAGCCACCAAACCTTTATGTCTACTATGGCACTGGTCTTTATACAGAAATTGTCAAGTAAAACTCAAAATTCAGTCTGTTTTGTGCAGACATACAATTGAAAATTCCCAGTGTTCTGTTTCAGGTGTATATTACATATTCTTTAAAAAAAGTATAAGGAAGAAAAATCTGATGGAATTAAAAAAAGTTACCTACAAGACATGCCTAGGAAAATGATTTTACTGTTGCTGAAAGGAATACTCAGAAGCTGGCACTCACTTTTTATTGTGTTGCTAAAGCTGATTTATAGTTTAGTTCCTATTCATCCTCATAGAAATTCTAAGTAGTATTAAAATCATGTTACTTTAATTGCATGACCTTGTTTTCTTCTCCCAGAAAACCAGTGACTGGACATGGGGACACAGCCTTGAGCTGCACCAGGGGGAGTTTAGGCTGGACAAAAAGAAGAAGTTCCTCACAGAAAGAAGGACTGGGCATTGGGATGGGCTGTCCAGGGAGGTGTTGGAGTCACCATCCTTGGAGGTATTTAAGAAAAGACTGGATGTGGCACTCCTCCAGTGCTATGGGGGTGTTAGGCCATAGGTGGGACTCAGTGATCTCAAAGGTTTTCCCAACCTCGTTAATTCTGTGCGACACAGCCCAACCTCCCTCAGAAAGTCTTCCTCTGCCCATGGGGCCTTTGAACCCAGTGGCTCCCAGACTTGTGCCAGGTCCCCACAAAAGCATTCCAGTGCTCTTGGTCAGTGGGTAATGCAAACCAACTAACTGGGTTGTGGATGTGGCAGCTGCGCCTCCTCTCCCTGGGCTGGACTTCCAGCTGCAGCCACTTCCATCCCGGCACAGCCTGGTCCTCCTTTGCTGCTCAGGCCCAGGGTGAGCATCAGCTCTGCCCTGTGAGCAGAACCAAGCCCCCAGGCACAGGGGAAGGGAGGTCTGCACAGATTTGTGGGGCTGGGGAAGATGAGTGCAGGTACAGCTCCATGGAGCGAGGGGACATAGGTTAAACGACAACAGGAGAGGCTACATGACAAATGGGGCATGGCAAGAGGGAGGGGGGAGGCAGAACAAAGGTTCATCTTCCATACTCAGGCAGCTGTAGCCACTGCCATTAATCACAGCATCCACATCCACCACGAGCAGATGAACCACTGCTACCTATGGGGCCTTCTACCACAACACCTGAAGGTGCAGATGCCGCTTTAGACGACCCATCCTTGCATGAAATATGGATCAAAATATGCCAATTACACACTGAAAGTTCAGTAAGTGCCAGCATCATCTCCCCCCACACACACACAGCAGGAAGCTAAGTAGGCCAATTACAAGGGGATGGGGAAGCAAATTTAATTCCTTTGCAGAGATGTGTATGTAAAACCTTGCTCACACAGAGTGAGGAAATATTCAACTGATTACAATCAATAATTTATTTGAAAATTTATTATGCAACATGAGCAACATGGGGGAAAAAAAAAAAGAAGCTTTAAAAAAAAATCAAGCTTGCCATGAAAAGTCAGATTTCAAGGTGGATTTTCCTTGCCTTGTAATCTACAAAATAGACTGATAAGAGTCATTGTTATTTCTTTAGGTTGCCTTGTTGACATTTTCTCTGGAATTACTGTTTGTAACAAAAAGCATCTACTCCAGGAGGTGAGGTGGTAGCAGTAAGCAGTGCCAAAAATAAAAAAGTTACCTGTTCTGTTAATCATTACATATTAAATTGTTTTACACAACCTAATGAAACTAGTTCATGTCACCAAAAATGCAGAGCCAGAAGATGAAAACAAGTACAAATACCAAAACAAATAGACAGCTCTGAAAACAATTTATTTGGGAAGAACATAATTTCAAATTCCAGGAAATACTTGTATACTTTAGATTTCCAGACAACTTCAGCATGAATTATGCAATCTCACATCAATTCTTCTCACCTTTCAGGATTCTGCCATAAAAATTAACACACCAAAAGGTGTCTTTGAAACTATCATCAAATTTTGTCATTCAAGTACTAAAAAGTTCCATTGCAATTTTAGGTTTAAAGTAGCGTTTTACACTGATTCCAGATTTTATATGCATGCATACATTTCAGTGCTATTTTTAAACTTCTCTTCAGTAGGAAGGGCCTGACTGATTTATTTTTAAAAGGCATGCACTGCAAAGTTCACATTTTGAAAATCCACCTCAGTCTGAACCTTAGCTGGTACTTCTCACCAGAGCTCTGAAACAGAGAGCTGTCCAAACCAAAGAAAAATAAATAATCAAGAAGGCTTAAGAGAATGTTCCTATCACTTTTAAGTCTTGTGGCACGCATTTTCTTGTGATTCTGACCTAGCCCTATTTCCTTGTTTGTTTTTGAAACAAACAGGAAGAAATTAGGAACCTCACTGGGAAATATAAGCGTAGCTGGGGCAAAGAGGGAACACGTTGAAAAGAAAACATCTGTATTTCCTTCCCATTCTCTTCCACCTGAAATAAATTCTTTGGCTGCAGTTTGTCTTCTTTTCTGGAAGCATTTACACAGTATCTAATGCTATCCACCACCATGACTACCCCTGGGGCTTTTATGAGGGTGGGAACAATCAGTATAAGAATTACTAGGGACATCAAAGAGACAAAACATTTATTGAAGGGGGAAGAGGAAGAGAGAGTGTGAGGTAACGAGGGTCCTACTGTATTTACCTTATGTGCCAAGCATGTGGACAGCAATAAAAACCATGTAGGGAGCAATTTTGGTCAGAGAAAGAACACGGCAGCCTAATGGGAGGCCTTTGTTCTTCAAAAGGGTCTCCTTTTCCCCTTTTGTGCTTCACTTAATTCATGGCATCTGAGCTGCTCTTGAACTTGACAGACAGAGAGGAGGAGGGGGGAGAGATGGAGAAAGGGGGAGACAGAGACACAAAGAAAGAAAAAAGAAAAAAGGACTTCAAAGAGTTTTCCTTTGAAAATTCAGTTGTGATGTATGCATTGCTGAAGGTTTTAGATTCAAAAAAAAGGGCAAAAAACATTTCATATAATTTCATCGTGGGGATAAATTGTCCGATGCTCTTATTAAGAAGGCTAGAAGAAAGGAACGGAACAAAAATTTTAAAAAATAAATCTATCCGAGCTAAGGAATATAAATAAAATAGAATTACTCCCCCGAGTGCTTTTTATTTATTTTCATGTTAAACCTTATTCTCAGTGGATCCCGATACATTTATCAAAATCTTATCAAAAACATCTGGTTTCCAGCAGTCACCTGAAAGGCAGGCGCTGTGCGCGGAGCCCATCAGGATTCCCGGCACAGCGATTGCTGCCCGGACAGCGCCGGGAGAGCGGCGCCGGGGCCAGCGCCATCTGCGGGGCTGCGGCCGAGCCGTGCCCGGGCCCGGCCCGAGCGGCCCTGCACCGCCGGGGAACACACAGCCGGGATTCCTCACAGCGCCGAGCCCGCCGGGTGTGGTGACTGGAGACAGAACATTCGGGGGTGTCCGAGGCTCCCAGGTTGGGTCCCTCCTCTCGGAACCGCTCCCGGAGCTCGCCCACAGCAGCCGATATGAGCTCCCTGTAATGTATTCGGCTTCTCGCCCCCTTTAAATATCCATATCCATGCCATGGGCAATGTTTATATGAAATAATTCATAACTGCAGACTGTGCTTCTCTCGAGCATCTTTTTGTCCTCTAGACCGCTTCCTCCCCTTGGTAATGTGCATCAACTACTTACACATAATTTATATATTCCTTCGTGGGTTTTTAGCTATGATGTATATGCTGCAAATATTTGCCAATAGTATTTGTAATAAAGCATGAGATTGGAAAATGTACAGATTTGTGTCAATATCACGATAAATTATTAATAGTGAATAGTTTTAACTTAATTCAATAATAGATTTTTAATGCATAATGATCTTAAGCTGTCCCTTATCAACAATTAACCCATCTCCATCCTGATTTACATGTTCTGACAACCAGAGTCTACCTAGAGCATGCTATTTCCAGAGTGCAGAAAGGAACATTAACAATCTAACTTTGCTAATTGATAATACTCTCTTGACTATTCTGAGGACAGAGCTTTTCTTCAGCTGAACAAAAACAGTACCCAAAATCAAAAGTTTTAAATTAGTTCTGTAACTTGATTTCTCTTTCTTTTCCAAACAGGGATATAAAGTACAGCCAGTTTTAAGGATATGAATCTTAATTAGCCTGCACAAGGTTAATTTTCTTTAAAATCCAGTGCACAGTTAGACTATGAAAATTCTACCAAAAACTGCAAGGTCATAAACTGACAGACAAATACATCTCCAGCAGATTGTCACTGACACAGCGGATTTCAGTCGTTGTGTTTTTTAGGGAGGTTTCTCACGTTGGCAGCATATTTATATTCTATTGTATCACCTGTAAGGTAACCTGGGAAACACTGTGAAATAAAATTGGTAAAAACCTTCCTTTTTTACAGGCTTCTTTACCATGATTAAGAACTGTGCTTCTGAAATAATTATGTGGGGTTTGTTTGGGTTTTTAGTAATAATAAATTGGGGGAGTTGCATTAGAGAGAATTACAAAACCTACAACTATTATGTCAGTTTTCCAAACCAGACTGAATGTATTTCACATTACAGATGCTGAACAGAAGCAAAAAAAAAAAAAAAAAAAAAAAAAAAAAAAAAAAAAAAAAAAAAGGAATAGAGAACTTACAGAGCAATTTAGGTAACTGAAAAAAAACCCAAGTCCATCTGTTTTGTGTACAATGAGTGTCTTTGAGTATTAATTAAATTTATTAAACACTTTGAATACTGACAGTGTTACAGCTATATGAAGCAGACAGCAGTGGAATATTTCTGAGGTACTAATCGTAGAAATGTAAAATACTTGAGACAACCACTAACATAACTTTGCATAAAATTGCTGAATTCAAAGATTCTACTGTCTTCTCTTGGAGCATCTACCTGAACAGAAATGCAGACACAAGTGCCTGGTGATACTGGACAGCACTGAAGCTCCTACAGCTGGCAAAGAAATACATGAATGACTACAAAGCCTTACTGCTGATAAGGAGAATTCCCATATATTTTTTAAAAAATCCACAGAAAGCTGTTAAAATTACTTTTGTTTTGCCAAAACCCAGAGCTTTGACCATCTCAACATTTCCTTCAGAGAATGCTGGCTCAAATGCTAGATTTTCATACATTACATTTGACCACAGCTTATCTTTGGGACTTTTTAAAGACAGATTTATTGATGTTAACTCTTCCATGCCTGTAACACGAGTCCGTCTCACTGTCTTCTCTGAGCATTCCTAAGATCCCTCTCCTGCCCCAGCTCAGTTTCATGGGACTTACAGAAAAAGTACATCTGCCTTTTTGACAAATTGCTCAGAATCAACCAAAATTAGAAAGTTAATCAGGGAACTGGAAACACACACCACTACTAATTTTCTAAAATAGAAAATTAATTGTTTCTTGTAAAAAAGAGATTCGATTTGTGTAAAACCTTTCCTCTGGCTCAAGCCCAATAGTTCCAACAATGGACTTCTGACAATTCTCAACCAAAAGAAAGATGGAAAAACTAGTTTTAGGCAGCAGAAGATTTCAAGTACATGGAAAGAAAACACCAAAGATTTAGCAAGCAACAGTTATCATGATGACTGACATAAGAGTCACCACTCCTTCAGCAGACAGGTCCTGAATCATTTTATCCCACGCACACAGGAGAACAAGGTGTTAAGCACAGCTTCTTAAGAAAAGACTTCTAGAGTGTAGCCTTAATTTTTGGGGTAACAAGCAGAGTACAGTCATATCCCACACTTGAACCAGCCATCAAGAAACAGTTCAGAAAGCAACCCAAATAAAATATACCGCATTAATCCAGCATACAGATCACAAAAGAGAAGTCATTCATCCTCACGCTGACTGCAGGCAGCAGTTGCATTATTTTGAAGTTAAAAAGCAATCTCATCTGTTTATTTTGTTATTGCAGCTCCCAGGCATAGGCTCACTTAGCTTTCAGACAGGGAATATGTATATTGCATAAATAGCTTTCATACAGTCCTCCTTCTCCTGTGATGCACACAGTAATCACCTGTCTACTTAGAGGCTTTCTATTCTCAAAGTCACTATGTAGATTATATATTCTATCCCAGACTACTTACTTCCCTTAATTGTGCAAGTCCACTGGGAATACTTCAGAGAATCTTTCCAGAAATGTTGCCATGCTACCAAAACCAGGTAATTGCTCTCACTTTTTTATTTTACTTAAAGACACATCAGATTTCAGGGCTATACTAGACCCACAGCAAGAAGCAAAAATAAACTTTATAATAACCATAACAATAATCATCATCATCTCTCCACATTCTCATCCTCTTTTTACTTTTCTGGCATTCTTCCCTAATCAAACCGCAGCCTCAGTTCCTATAGGTGTCTGTAGAAAAAGCAGGACTACAAAATCAAACCAGAACCGAAAGCAATCAGGCAAAAGCATTTCTTTGTCTCAAAGAGACTTTACTTATATCAGATTGCTTCTTTAAAGAGAACCTCACGCCGGCCAGAAACAGCACCATCCTAAACTGAGGTACAAATGGGTCATTACACAGAGTTCCTGACTTTCCATCCTCCCTTGGTCTCTGCACACTTGACCTCAGCACTGCACTTGCCTCCAAATGACAGCAGGAATTTGCCCAGCAGAGGCCTGGTGGTGGGCGTGTGGCAACACAAGTCACAGGAATGCTGGAAGGCTATGGAAACACGAGATCCCTTCTGCCCAGCAGCAACACACCCTCGTGTCAGTATTACAAAAAAAAAGAAAAAAAAAAAAAAGCAAAACACACCACAAAGAGCTGGCCATCACCCTGGTGCCACAGTTCCCCAAAACAGGTAAGTGTGAGTTGGCTGCACCAAAGCGAAGAGATGAGATTATCCCAAAGAGCAAACGCTCCACTGCTCCCCTCTCTCAGACAGTTACTATGTGGCACCACGAGAATCAGCTCCCCCACCTGATAGAGTGCAAAATCAACCCTGAAATGAGGGACAGATCTTCATGCAATTAACAAATTAAACAGCTACATCTTCATTGTTCAATAACAAAATAAAACATTCAGGGAGGAAAGGCATAAAAACTAATAGTCAAAGAGGCAAGGAGATCTGATTCATGAAGGGCCAGACATCAGATAAACTAACATGAAACTGCACTAGAGGTAACTTTTATTCAGGATTTAAAGCCATTGTGATTATAAGAGCATAGTATAGGTAAAAAAAGAGTACCAAGAGGAAAAAAAAGGCAACATTGTCATCAAATTCCAAAATACAAACCCCTCAGTTTGGTTGGTACAAGACCCTTTAACATGACAAATTCTGTTCCTGACACTGAATTAGCAAGTCCTGAATGAGGTTCTGCAGCAATATTAAACCAGTGTAGTTATTTTAGTTCAAAAGTCAGCATAAAGCCAGTATGGTCGAACAAGTGCACAAAAGCTATTTCCACTGTTGCAGGAATGTTTCTTAAAGCAGGCAACACTGTCCAGGCAGCTCAGCTTTTCTTGTATGAACACTCTTACCCCGAGATAGACTTGCTCCTGACACCAAGGAAGTAGAAAAACACTGTGGAAATGCTGCATGATTTTTCCCTAAGCCAACACTGCCACACATCCTCAGATGTGTAAGAGCTGTAAGCCTGCCCTTTTATTTGGCCTCTGCATCCTTCTCTCAACAGCAGCTGTGGCTGCTGGGAAAAGAGAAGCTATTGTTTGAATGATGGAGATGGACACACTACTGCTTACACATCGATAGAAATGGAGAGAGCTTGTCCCCCAAATAAGGAAGGTTTGGTCCATGCAGAGCACAACTCGTGAAATAGTCTCATGCTCTGACAAGGAGTTTGTGCAAGTGATAAATAACAGAGAATAGACATTTTCAGCTCCCCTGAGCTTGCTAGATAGATCTTAAAGGCTAAGTAGAAAAAAAAAAAAATCAAGATAAAAGAAGGTAAAAGCATGCACACAGGATGATAAACATAGCTGGAACCAGGGGATAAACAGATAATGAGGAATATAGTGGGGGTTTTGGCAAGTTTTGTAACAAGAAGCAACAGCACATGCCCAAAGAAGTTCAAGGAAAGGTCACCTTTAATACTGAAGAACTCAGCGAGTACAATCACCAGAGACCCCTTTAGAAGACCCTCCAGGACCATAAAAGGACTTCCCATGGAGGCAGATGCATGGAAATTAGTGCTAGGAGAAAACGAATTTATGCATTAGCTAGGAAGTATGTTGTGATGAGCGTTTGATCAAGATGGAATAAATACCCCGTTGTAAAACCTCAACATACACATCTGATTAGGGGAGATATCCTCTGGTTGTGTCCATAATAAAGAATGCCTGTTTTGTAATACTTCAGATTGTGTTAAAAAGTTTATTTCCTGGCCGATTTTGGTATCACGAGCTTCCCAAATCTGGTAAGGCAGAAAAACAAGAAACCACATCCTTATCGCAAACAGTCAAATGAAGCTTTTAAAAGCAGTAGCTCTGAGATCTATGGCTTCAGTGTAATTCAAGGGTTCAGTTAAGTTAAATGGTGTATCTTCGTATCTTGACTAAAAGGACTCTGCTAGAAGAGTTCTACCTCCTGCCTCGGCACAACATGACTTCCATGGCAACTAAGAACACCCATCATGCTTCTTTTAGAGAAGCTGGGAGAGTCATAAAGGAAACCAGAGCAGAGGAAACAACTTCCCTCATGACAAGGCTTTGCGCACCACACACTCGTGAGTTTCAAGCAAAGACTGGCTCATTTCCTCTCAATTTATCCAATCTTCTTTTACCATACTGAAATGCCAACAGCAAACATTTGACATCACGTTCATTTTAACAGCAACTGTTCAGATATCACAGGTACATGGTTACTGCTTCACCACAGCAGCAGCTCATACCACGGCACTTAGGAAGAGCACTCCTTAAGTCCTTCTTACAATTACCTTCTTCAGTGCACTGCTGGTGACTCCTCACTCAGCTGTCCTCGAGTATCAGTAACTGATTTGGGTTAATAATGAAGGCTGCTTTTAGAAGAGCATTCACTACTAATTCAATCAGAGAAACTTCTACAATAGCTCTTTCAACTGTATGGCTTTTCCTTTTTCAGAATCTGGTGTAACAGAGCCAAAGCTTCCTTGGAAACCATACTTTTCTATTCTTACAAATTCTTGTTTTTGAGAATTCAACTAAAAATTTTTGATCAGTGGTAGATTACTACATCTATGACTTTTTAAGTGTAAGTGAGCTCTAAAATATCCAAGGGAGCTATCCCAAAGCTAACCTAATAACACAATGCAGATATTTGACAGCAATCAGAACAAAACCTGAACAGACAGTGCAAAACAAGCGAACTGCTGAAAAGGGTTGTAGCTTGAATAATACTCTGTGAAAACTACAAATTGAATATTGAATAACATAAAGGAGACAGGATTTCAAGAAAAAGAACCTGAATCTGAAAATTGCAATCATGCCATTTCTTGGGCAGGAATAGAACATACCTTTGTCTGTGGTGCCCTATCTGGTCTGAAGGATCTTTTATCAGTGGATCAACATTTGAGATTATTTACTCCAGCAATACTTAAACGAAAGTGGGAAGAAGGGAACGTGTATTTTACCCAATGGTCACAAAATACATCCCAAATGTTAAAACCTCAAGCACCCAACAAGGCAGGTTATTTAGGATTTTGGTTTGGGGGTGGTTTTCTGCTTGGTTTCTATCTGTTTGACATTTTGTTTTGTTGGGGTTTTTTTTAACTTGAAAGAAACAAAAGCAAATCAAAACCACTGTAACCTGAGAAACTGAGGAACACATAAGCAAGGAAACTTGCTTAAAATACCATTTGGAGGCAGTATAAACCAGTGAAAAATCTCTCAAGTCCCAACCTCAGCTGTCTGAATTTACTCACAGTAGCATACTGAAAAGCAGCATCCTAATATTTGACTTGGCAATCAACCCTTATTTTACGGATTTTATTCCATTTTTATGTTTTGCTTTGCTATGGAACCTAGTACCTCAAAGTTTCCTGGTGAAGATACAAGTTCATTGCCAAAACAACAACTGCAAACCATTTCTTTTACTACATATTCTGTATTTGATTTCTTTGCTCCTCAGTTAACAACATGGTAGTTATGTTCCTGTGTAGTCCTATTTCCTACCTCACAACATCCAAAACCTTAAATAGGAAGTACTTTATGGATATGAAATATCTTGATCTGAATATGTTCAAAGTTAATGCACACAACCTTAATGTAGGGAAGAAACAGCAACACCTCAGGGCAGAATTATGTTCAAGGGAAACAGGGAAGATCTGCTAATACTTATGAAACAATACCCCTCAAGGAATTGCAGTTGAGACAAAAGAATCCCTAACCAACAATAAAATTAAAATTTGGTGATGGTGCCAAGAGCTGCAATGATCCCGCAAAAGGCAGCGCCTCTCACTGCTGGCTCCAAGATTAAAGCTCAAAGACCTGGAAGTCTCTGTCTGGAAAAGCAAAAAGACATTGCTGAGACCTTTGGTTTATTATGTCCCTTTGAAAGGCCGAATTTCCACAAGCACACCAAATTTCTTGTTTGAAGAAGATAACATCCAGCCTATTTTCCTGGCTAGAACTGCTGTACAGTACAACAAAGGAATTTCTAAATATCCCTATTCATCCCTCCACCAGCTCTTATTCTTTCAACCTTACAGATCTTCAAGTTTCACCAGAATCCTGATGAATGGGCATGCTGTGCCCCAAGATCTACATGCAAAAATGAGTTCTTAACTATGACTGAATTATAATAGCATGAATTATGTGACTGAATTATAATAGCATTCCTAGACCTCTGTTACTGTAGTGATGTCATTAAATTAATTAGAGCTACTACAGCTAAAAATACTTTCTCCTTTTACATGAAGAGCAAATGTGTACTCCACATTTCTGCAGGGTTAGACATATCCATAGCATGGTGCTAAAGGAAGCCAAAGATAATCCTAAATTTTATAATTACAAGATCCTTATTCTAAAATGAAACAAAGTAATTGAAACTATTGCTACTTCATAAAAGGATCAGTCTTCACCCTGTCATATAGTCTCCCCTCAGTTGTTGTTAAACAGCACAATTAATAAGATATTTGTTGTATAAGAGCCAACAGTCTTTCCATGATACAGCTAAAACTCCACCAAATGAGAGTTCAGAGAGAGTCTTCATTTCTTCTCTGCATGTGAGGAACATGGATTATGGTGGCCCTGAGACAAAATAGCAGGCACTGAGAGCTGGCTTCTCAGGAAGAAAGCCTGGAAGTGCCATAGAATTCCTGAGTATTTGTCCATTCACTTCCACCTTAAATTAAAGCCCAGTGTACTGATAAGATTCCTCTAACAAGCAGAGCACATTCTTGCAGCATTAACTTCTCACTCAAGACTTCAGGAAGGAAGAGGGTGCCTTCAGATTAAAGCCCAGCCTACTCAACTGAAATGTGATCCAACTGCCATCCTCTGAAAACCCAGGGAAGGCATTTTGAAGCAACCATTTCAAATATCAGAGCACATCACTTTGCAGCAACAGCCTATGAAAATCTGTTTCTACTACAAATGCAAGTTCTGGCACTAAACTGCAGCTTTGCACTGTGCTGCCAGTTTACAGACAGAACTTGTAATGCATTTACAGACTCTTTAGTCCTACAGGGACTTTCTAAAGGCAAAAAAACCTTCCTTGCTAGAACACTATAAATATAAAATAGGTTTTTATTACTGTAAACTTGGACTATCTTTTGAAATCAAACAGTCAGAGGCGTTTGTGTGCCAAACATTTGTTTCTGCTCACTGGAAGCATCAATGCTACAAAGCAGCCTGAATAACACTTTTCCTCCCACACTTGAGTCTCTAATAGCACCAAACATCCTCATTTGACCAACCTGTGTCTGCAGAACTCGTGTGTCTGTCTAGAAATCACACCTGTTTATTATGCAGCTTCCTGTCCCAATTCCCACTTCAAAATACTTCTTACCCAGTTATAGGTAAAATACTCATCAGTGCTGCTGCTCAAAGTTATCAAACCCACTGGCTTTGGGAGGAAGGAACTAGTTAAATGAAAGACATCATCTGCCTCAACCACTCAACAACTCAACTGCATAAAAATCAAGAGCTGCCTAGCAGAAGAGTTACATCCCCCTGTTGTCCAAGTGGACCCCAATAAAGCCTAGAAGTCATTCCAAACAGGATACAAGTATCCTGTATCAAAGAAAAAAAAAGCTCTTATGACACAGAGCGAGGTCAGAAGTCAGTCACTTCAGGTAGCACAGTATTGCATCTGTGATGTTGCAAGCCTGGTTGGTGAAGGACTTCCTCATTTCTGTTTTGTGGTTTTGGGGATAGGGAAAGGAAAGAAAAAATTATTGACTCTCCTTGTAGAAACATCTTCACAGGAAAAAAAAAAAGTCCACCCCAAAATATTCAAAATATTATTTAAATGTGGTTAATCCCACCTCCACTGCCAAGATGCCAAGAGAAAACAGAAATTGGAGCCTAGAAATATTGTCTCACTCAAGCTTTTTATTCACAAGATGGGGTGGAGTGCCCTTGTGCAGACACTACTCTGTCCTAAGCACCCTGAAAACACTTGGAAAGGCTTTATTTTTGCTTTCAATTTAGTTGGGCTTCAGGAAAAAACCCCAAAACCCTGAAATAAAAGAAAGATTTTTTCTAAAAAGATCATTAAAATTAATTGACCAAAAATAAGGTGAGACATGATGAAAAAAAAAAAGAGGAGAACTGAACAGAATCAGAGATTGTGTCAACCGAACTAAGTCTGCGTCACAGAGGACAAACCTCAGAGGAAAGACATCAGAAGAGGAATTACATTTCTAGGATAAAGATGAGGGGTGAACATGAGAGAAAAATGAGAGGAAAACTGTGTAAGGTTGCACTTATCCAAGCAAAGAAAAAAAAAAAATCCACCTCTATTCTTTCCCTTCTGAAAGGCCATAAAGAATAATACTCCAGCTGTTAATTTTAAGATGGCTTTGCTTTCTTTTTTTCTTTTTGGACCTTGAAAAGTGATTTCAAACCAGTTCTTACTGTTTCCTCCCCTCATTAGAAAATTCTGATCACATAACTAAAAGCACTGACACCTGGATGAACTGAACTGTTTGCCAGCATTACAGCAGGAAAAAAAGAGGAGGAGAATTCATCAATTGCACTACTGAATATGAGTTCATTTATACAGAAAAAATGCGCATCTTATTGAATGAAAGCAATATGAAAGTAAAACGCCTCTGCAGTGGCACATCACACCAGTATTTAAACAGCTGAGTGTTCAGGATAGCTTTTATAAATCTAAAAGGGAAATAAATCCAATGCAGCTTCTCAAGCAAAGGTTCTGGAACAGGAAATATCAAACATCCACATTTTTCCTAAGAAATCTGTATGTCTTCTCCCCATCGTGGACACTGCCCAAATTAAAATACAATCCCACCAAGAGAGCACAACCAGCTGAGCTGTATAGTCTCTAGATTTGAATTTAATTCTAGGTCAAAGAACAAAACTATTATAACATATGTGTGTTTAGTAAAACACGATGATAAATTCCTTTAGCTTGGAAGAGATATGTCCCACATGAAATGCTCTGCATGCTCTCAAAACTGGAATCATCCCTAGAAATCCTACACGGAACCTTGTGATGCCCTCAGAGTCCAAAGAATGCTGCCCTCTCTGTTCCAAGAGCTCTGGACAACTGCTTTTATTCAGATAACACCTCAATGAAACTCTTCTTCAGTCTGACTAAATACCAACCTTATTTATCATCAACTTTGTTTATTATCCTCATCCTATAATTAATTATGCCTACAATTAATGATAGTGCTCACAAACACTATATTAAAGAGTGTTTATTGTAAACATCTTTTTTTTTCCTACTGAATCAATGCTGTCTGAGAAGCAGAAGCCAATGCAAACACCACAAATCTGGGGAACCAGATGAAATGCCAATCTCTGCCTAAAATCTTGAGGTTGTGTGACTTGAACACTGCTCTTACTCCAACTGCTCTTTTTTTAATTACAGGTACTCATAGGTAACTGAATGACAAAAGAAAATGTTCTCTGATCCTAAGACTTCACAGTTTGTGACTTTTCTATCATTTACTCCAACTACACTTGGCATTTACAACCAGGCAAGTATCTCTATTTGCTACACCACAGATGCAGACAAGAAGCTCATCCATATGATGCATTATTTATAAAGAATATGCAGAGTATTCTTCTCCTACAGAGCTGTTCTCTTTCTCTTATATCTGTCTCCAAACCATTTCCAAAGGCTTATTCCTCTGCCTTTGTGCTTCCTCTCCCTTTCCCCCAAATCCTTCCTCCACCACTGCACTGCAGCAGAAGCAACAACGTGTATATTTGGTAAGTGAGGAGAAAACCTTGAGTCACATCAAAAAGAAAAGTGTCTAAACAATATCACCTTTCCTGAGTCCCCAGTAATCAAAATTATCTAGAGGAACCAAAACTAGAAAGCAGACCAGAATCAGAACCAAGGCTAATCTTTGAAAGTTCACAAATACTTATTATGCAGGGTGACCTGAATACACAAGGAGCACTGTCTCATGGCTATTGGATAGTAAAGACCAACTTCACCATCTGAATCACCAGCTACACTGACTGCAGAGGGAGCTTCAGTAGGCAAGACACAGTAGGTTCAAATCAGATATACACACATTCATGGAGCTCTCTAAAAAAATAACATACACAATTAACTTGCCTTTTTTTCCTTATGTATACAGTCAACTTTATCAAACTACTTCTTGTTAACCATGTACATATTTTACATTTAAAATGTAATTTGTGTGCTAAAAGTTATTTCCCAAAATTCACGTGGTTTTTTTTTTAAGATAAATTCAGGACTCAAACATGTTCACATCATTTATATTTGAGTTGATGTGTGTAATTTAATGATTACTGTCAAGACAATTGATTTTGTTATTGACTCATCTAACACCAGTATAGCAAGCAAGAAGAAACAACAGTTGAGGTCACCATGAAGAAACCCTCATGCAGCACAGATACTGGCAGCTGATAGAGCACTGGAAAGTTTTGTGCTTAAGTACAACCAGGATATCACATCTGATGATTAAACTCAGAGAATGTCAGAGAACACTCTGGCAGTAATACATGAAACGAGGAAGCGTCAGTCAATTTTTTGCTTTCACAACAAGAGGAAAAAAAAAAGGCATTTTTATTGTCATAGCACTTCCAGCAAGTTGATTTTAAAAAGGAGATTTCATGCCAAAGTCGGCTGTTTAATCAGATAAAGAAGGCTTTCCTATTTCCCATTGTATAGATCAAGTTGGCTACAGGAGCCACACAGAGCTTTGAGAAGCACATTTTTCCGTGAGGGCTGTATCGTTTGATCATAGCGAAGCACGGGGACTGCTGGGTAATCTGAATCAGAGCTGCAGCAAAAGGGAACCAGGCAGCCTGCTGAGGCCAAGATAACCATGTCACCCCCAGCCCACAGCACTCCCACTCACAGACCTGGCTCTGGGGGAAGCACCCATCTCCAGCTACAGATTTGTCATGGACATTTTCACTTGGTTCCCAATTAACGCAAATTTTTAATTCAAAGCTCACCTATAATAATTTTAACAAATGCATGCTAAGACCAGCCCTTCTGTACCAATGAAGATTCTCCCAACTGCTTTCAAAACAATGTTTCAAACCTGCTTTGAAGGTGATACATAGAGTTCTCTATGTAAGTCTTTGCAAGACATGCAGCAATTTATGAAGTCAATAACACCCTAAAAAAACAGAGTTTTTGTTAAAAGACAGGATACCTCTACCTCTGATGGTGTTCACAGCCTTCCCCAGGAAACTGCAAGCAGCAAAGGACTGGTGGGTTGGGTCACCTGATATCCAGAAGATGACAGATGAGCCCATGGACAGGTGAATAGGTCACAAGGGACCCCTGAGCAGGACGAAGTTTAGAAGATCAGCTTTTCACCAGATACTGGCCCTGAAACACCACTTTGGCCCTTCCAGCCTCCTAACTTATCTACAGTAGCAAGCAGCCCTAGAAGTCTCCACCTCCTTCTGTTGACTCATCTTTCACACTCCAATTCTGAACCAAATTTGGTTCTGGACTGTGAAGAAGGCACTGCAAGAAGATGCATCCAAGCATTTTAACTCTTTTCACCGAAATTCTCTTGAAACCACTGAACTGGAGGAAAAGTCTTCAAAGCTGCAACCAAAAAAGTGCCAAACTAAAAACATTAGAGACTGATTAAACACAAACTCAAGCCACTAACTGTCACTGTATCCTGAAATGCAAGACAAACACTTTCCCATACTGTCACAGATATTACCATTTTTCCTCACACTACCAGTATTGGTAATAACTTAAAAGGTCGGTTTCAGCCTCCCTGTATAAACAGAACATGTAACAGCCTGTAAAGTGAAACTGGAGCCAATGCTCAGCGTTGGGTTTTTGTTGTATGTTTAAGTAGAAGCAGAGCACTAACTGAGGCAATTGTAATTTGCTTATTTATTTTCTGAGTCCCAGTGGGCAAGAACGTAACTGGTTCTCTCAGAAGCATTTGGACTGGAATAAAGGAAGCACTGGAAGTTTATGTTGTTACGTTTAATAATTCTAAAAGAAAATGGTGGGATGGGTGCTTTCTTGTCATTCCCCATCAAATCATCATCCCAGTCTCCAAAACACTGAGTCTGAGAAAATGCAGCAGGCTCCTTTCTGCTCCACCTGGTACAGACGGGCCATGTGCCCATCCATTCACAAAACAGAACAAGGGATTCACGCAGTAAACCTTGGTTTTGCTTTTTCCATTTCAAGTTTCCTTTCATTTTCACATACTGAAGCACTGTAGATGTGATCACTTTTCCCAAGTTTTCAAAAAAACTTTTATACTTCCCTTCAGAGAAGCTGCCATTGCAGTTAAATTCCATATATACACAGTCTAGTATTAACTTCCATAATACGATTTCTAAATGCAACATTCATTCACGTTGAGAACTGATGATCTCATCTCCACCTCATTACTAAAAAGTTCGTTCTGAGTTAGCAATTTTTTCACACACTGTTACGTCAGTTTGCCATTAAGAAAGCTGCTCTTCCTTCCAACAGTTCAATCGTAGAATCCTAGACCAGTCCAGCTTGGAAGGAACCTTGAGAAATCACCTGGTCCAACCTTTTGTGGGAAGGAAAGCCTAGGTAAGATTCTTCAGTTCCATGTCCAATCACATCTTGAAAACATACATGTTTAGAAAAGAAATTAACAGAAAGAATCAAGCAAAAATACCTAAATAACAAAGGGTTAGACTAAGGAGTCTAAAGACCCCAAACTTCAACAAATCAAATCATGGCACATTCTATAAGTAAATAAACCCCTCCATAACAAGACAATAATTTTGAAAAGGCATTTAGAGAATTTGACACAAGTCACCCCATCACCAACACATTTATGCTCATTAAAGAAAAGCTACTAAGCAACAAAAACCAGCAAAATCTTCAAGTACAATTCCTCATAATTTAGGTGATGGGAACAGCAGTACCTGCGAGACTAATTTGGAGTTTGTTCTGTCAGTAGCTCGTTAACAAAAACATCTCAATCACATATTCTTAACTGCAGTTGCAGCATGTCACAACTCAACTCCCGTGATATGTTTATCACAAATGACAGGCTACACAGGGTACTATTTCCCTTCTGCAGAAAAACAACTGCAACTTTGTTTTTCCCATTATGTTTTTCATCTTCCCTGTGTGCTGTCCATGACACCCTCCCAGTGGAAGGCTCCTTCCTACTGGCTGCTTTTCAAATCTCCATCCTTCTTCAGAGGAAGAAAAATGTGAAGAGGCCTTTTAATTCTAACCTTGCCTAACCAGCTTTATGCTCAATATAATTTAACGCAAATTAGTGCTACAGCAAGAAGCCATGGGAAGAAATCAGCCCATCCTACATTTTCTCCTGTTCCTAGAAAGGCTTTCCAGGACACTTAGAACACAGTTAGGCCTCATCTATATGAAGAATCGATCTTTGCCAAACTATGCCAAAGGTGAAGAACCTTTTACATACCAAGGGGGGAAATAAACCTATAGAAAAAATACCTGGCATAGCACTTTAGCACACTCTGCATTATTCATTAATAATGTAAAATCAGATGGTCCAGAAGTCTCAGGCAACCTTTGAGTTAAGCCAATAAGCCAGCTCTAAACAGACACAGTTATGTCAACAAAAGAAATGCAGGCTAGTCAAACTCAGTGTTTTTACTGGCATTTTTACTGGGGCTAAATTTGGAAATAGTATCATTTTCAGAACTAGGAAAAAATGCTAAATACTTCTTTTTGACTGTCAGAAAGCAATAGAGGCCAGACTATGCACTCAACAGTTAGCTCTGCTACCTGTGAAATGGAGGTACACAACCTGGTGATAAATGGAAGTGCTCACAAGGCTGAAAGCAGCTGACCATTTCCAAAAGCTGATGGGCAGGAAGTTTCCAGCTACAATTTGCTGGTCAACAAACCCATGAAAAGAGAACATTTCACCTGTTTCTATAGAATACAGGAATAAAAAAGGCAAGCCAGGATTGAACAAGTAGTTCTGGCAGAAGAGGCATAACGGGACACTGCCACGCTCACGTTTTCAGCCTTAAAAATACTTTTCTCTCAGACAAAAACCACCACATTTGAGTGATTAAAAAAATGTATTCTCCTCTTCCTCCTATCAGCAAACTTTTGGAGCTGGATCACAGTATAATCAAGTCACACTACAACATGGAAGTGCTTTTTGGTTTGCTAGAAAGATCTGAAGAAAACTGAAAATAGAGATAAAATACACTGCAGTGAAGTCACTGTACTGAATTCATGACATCATAATTGTTGCCATGGCAACTAGCTAGTATCAAGCACAGAATACTGCCTTCACTGCAGAATCAAGGAGCACCCGTGTGCTGCCACAAAATAAATGTTCTTATTTGAACAAAAATCCAGTCAACAACACAGGAAATAAAATATTACTGCGAGTGGACTGCTTTTTCTATACCTTGTTTTGCTCACCTGGTGTGAGACTTATTTAACATGGTGGCACATACAAAGAGGTCTGATATGCATGATAAAAATAGTGTAATTGAAAAAACTATGGTTTTCTTCCAATGTTCCTCAATTTTTCCAGAGCAGTAGTTCTTCTTGTGTTTTCTTCTCCTATGCATATGACTGCAGTCATATACAACAAAACTCAGTTTAGACATGAAACAGAGCCAAAAAAGAACCAAAAATCCTCCAGTAAACAATATTTTCCATCTCTTATTTCAACAAGCCAGAAATGGTCAAACTGGAACTGTCGCACAGCAGCAGAACTAACTGATAAAGAACATATTCCACATTTGGAGCCCACGGTTCCTTTTGTTTAAGGAGTGCACCAACAGCGCCTTCGAACCCCAGTCACGGTTTTTCATGCACTGACTAAACACAGAGCTTCAAATCTGCAGGGCTCCCACAACAGCTTCCTTGTAAATAAAAACCTCAGCCCTTTTCCTCTGAACAGCCCTATTTCACATGAGGCAGATCTGCTATTTTCAGCTCCTCCCCATTCACAAATATAAAAGCTTCAAAAACTACAAAGAAGCGGTTGCCAATTTATCAGGTCACAATTATGTTTGTGAGTAGCACTTACACATAAAATGCACAAGTGCCCCATTTGATGTTGCAAGCTGAAATATCTGCGGGAATAAATCAGTATTAAAACGGCACATGAAGGAAAGCACATCTGAAAATTAACTTCTTCAAATTAACTTGCTGAATATAAAAGTCAAGAGCTGCAGGTCAGTAATAGGAGACAGTGTTTCACACTTCACCCTTATGGCTGATTAGCCACAAAGAAATTGTTTCAAAACAAATTTTAACAAACAGCCCATGCTATACAGTAAAGTATACTTATTTGCTACCTCAATGGTTCTTAAAGAGCAATCTATAAATTATTGCTGGACCAAAGAACACTTACACATAACTACTTGTAATTAGTCAGTGTGTCTAAAGAGTTTCAGTACACACTGATGGGGTTTTCTCAGCTTCTAAGGAAACAAAAGTGCCCCAGTTACCAATTAACAGCACATTTCCACATTGGCTCGGTGCCTTTGTAGGACACTTTCTCTACTGGTATCAAGCACACTGATGACACCAAAACGAAGAGTACTGCAGTAACCTGCTCTCTCCAGCCTCTTTATAAAGACTGTCTCAAAAAATGAGCACTGGACAAAGAGAATACAAACAATACAATCAAGAGTTTCAGATACTGAGGATTAGTAGGCAGCTGTATCCCATATCCCTCTGTCCTCGGTGTTCTCTCAATATTACTTCACACAATCAAGAATGATGACTACTGCTTGAGTGATGATACCACAAAAATCCCAAGTTTAACTCATGTTCCACAACATCAAGTGTACTTGGGAAATTATTAGAGTTGACAACACATTCCAAGGCAATCATGGAGTGTGCCAATGTACTCCCTCCCACGGAAATGTAAGGAAATTAACAGTCTTTCATAGGTTTTTAAAAGTCTTAGGAACAGATGCTGCCTTTGGTGAATACAACTGTGATTCCAACCATATACCCAAATACATCAAATACAGTTAAAACAACTGCCACAATTGCAGAAAACTAAGTAAGTTGATAAAACCTCAAGCAATGTACATCACAAATGCAGAATCTTCTTCTCTGCAACTGAGTATAAATTGAAAGTGTCCATATTATACAATTCACAAACCTATCTGTGATATAAACACAGGATAAATGGCAATGACATTCCCTTCTTCATTAGTACACGCTGCATTTCCAGCTCTGACACAATATGAAATCACTGCTTAATAAGTAATAAAAAAATCCCCACCACGTCTGCAACTGATTTTGCTGTTTGAAAGACTGACAGATTAATTGATCCCTTAAGCAACTAATGTGTCTTTTCTGAGTGCACACAGAAAATTATGGATTATCTCAAGATTTTACAAAGTGTTTCATATGACTTTAAAATGAACTTGCTAAATTAGGTCTTCCCCGGCAGTCCTTCTGTTAAGTCTAACTTTTATGTTAATACTAGACAGGGGAATGCAAAGAGGTAGGTGCTGGCCCACCTCTGCACGTGGTACTTTTTCTTATATTATTCATGTATCAGTATCATAACAAAAGCAACATTTAAAAATGTTCCACTAGGATTTGTAGAGATGATCAAACCACTTGCAAATCTTACTAGAGACACCACAGCACAAAGAAACACCTCCTGTCCCTCCTCTCTCCCCTCACAAACCAAGTTGAGAAAGGCTAGGGGATTTAAGATGCCAAACAACTATTATAACTCCTTTATTCAAACTTCCACACAGCAATTCTTTCCACTATTAGGAGTCCATCATCCACAATTACAGGAAACTTGAGTGTAAAAGCACTTAAATACAATGCTATATCCACTAAATTTAGCTGTTAGTTTAGAAATAGTTATGTTTACTCTAGATACCATTCAAATGTGTTACAACATGTGCCTGGATCCATTTTCAATTTTAACTGTGCTGAGAATGATATTAATGAAATAGCTTCTTTCTAACCAGGCATGGCTAAAGCTTGATCTCAGCAAGTTTTGAGGCACTGGCCTTGATTCATACATTGGTATATTTAAAATCAGCCTCTTATGTACCGCTGAACTGAACCACGTAAGATGCACCCACATTGCAACTGAGTTCCAAACCAAACTGAATCACAAAATGATAAAACACAGCATTTTAATTTCTCAGAACTGAGAGGAGATATTTACAATGTCACTATCTCCCAGAGTAATGACTAAAGGAATAGTCTGGAAATAAAAATAATTCAAAATCTCAAGATTTCTCCAGTCCCTGTCTGTAGGATAATTCTCATACTCAAGACCCTTTACTCGTCTTAAGGAGTTGAGAATCTGCTCAGTTGTGGATCTCTTACTTGAAGTAGTAACAGAAGCACTGAATTTTTAATACTCACCCTCTTATATGCACAAACTCTGAGAACAAAAGGAGCTGCCAGCTCTCCAACTCGCTGGTAGGGAATCAAAAATTATTAGGAAAGCACTTGGAACAACCTCACACTTGTTTCCTAGAGCTGAAAATGTGCAGAGCAGACAAGGAACATCATCTTGCTTGAACTCTTTTATGGTGGCTCCTGAACACTTCAGGAAAGGAGTCAGGTACAAAACTTAGGATGCACTGGGAAATACACATGAAGGTATTTTCTTTTCGTTTGGAAGAGAACTAAAAGCACCATCCTGGCTCTGACCAGAGATCTATCTACCTGACTCTTCTCCAACAACAGACAACTATGAAAGAGTATAAAAACAGGACAAGCACAAGGATAGCTCCTTTGATTACACTCCCAAACACCAAGTTGCAGCCCAGCACATGACTGAGACAGAGGTAAAGAACAACATGCTCAGCCCCTCTTTGTACCTCCTTGCACAAACTGAAAAAGGGGTAGACAGATACATGAAAAATTTCTGCAAGTTTAGGAGACTCACTTCTTTGCAAACCTGAGTAAAACCAATCAGGAAAACAATCAGGTTTCTAGTTCATACTCTCACCTGATGTGCTCTCACCTGAGAACTTTTACTAGAAGTCTGTCCTACAATCATGGCTACTGGGCATGCAGCAGTGCAGCCTGGCAGCTGATGTCTTTTCTTCCTCACCTTGGCACACCCACCCCAACCAAAGCAAAGCCATCCTGGCATGAAAAGAGGAGCTCAAGGTTAGTGATGAAGAGATTCAAGCTGGGATGTGTGACACACTGTAACTGATTTGAAGTCAGAAGCTACTAAACCTCAGACTAAATATGCAGAAGTTCTCCATTGTTCCAAAAGATACTCCTAAAGTTTAGCTAACTTTGCTGCCATAAGCTGTCTAAAATACCTGTAATAGGACTGAAAGGGAACAGCAGTAAAGATGTTCTTATTATAAAGTCCACTTAAGGGAAATGACTAGTAAGTTGTATGCTTCACTGCAATACTGGAAACACCACAATTTAAATTGTGTAGTTCAGATCAACATAAATTCATTAAAAATGGGAAAGTATCATTGCAAAGTCAGTAACACCAGAAAAGGGCCACACATTTCCAACACTGCTAACAGATATCTTCATTCAGAAACAAATGTTACAAGTGGAAAGCTGCTCCCTCTGCCCTCCTACCTGCCCTCTCCTCATACAATCCCAACACATTTCTGCAAGAAGCCAGGAAAGAATTTTACAGTCTCTGTCAAAAGGGACAACAGCCCACAGAGTCATGGCCAAATACTTACCATGCTTACGTTTCTTTTCCTTTTGGGCAGCAGCCCACCCTTCAATTGGATTAAGTGTAACATGAACTGTACCCTCAGGTGTGATGACAAAGCACCTCCAAGGATCCCTCATAGGTTTCAATCCGAATAATCTGGGCTACTTTAGGCAATTCAGATCACAGCCTTTAATAACTCAGCTGATTTTAAAAGAAATGGATTAAAGAGTGCCCAAATGGAAATACCCACTAACAGGTGCAGAAGAACAGGAAAACGAACAATTAGAAACAGCAAGGTCTTCTACTACTACAATCTGAGCTAGAAGAAGCTGTCCCCAGCCCAAGCTTTCTGTTACTTTTTTCCAAAGCATATGTGCATGCAGGTGTGTGTACATGCATTGGAGGATGGGGTGGGAAATGCTCCCAGAGGAGCTGGTAGGGAGGGGAGGCAGCATTTACTGTCATATCCATCTCTCTGCAGCCTTAGAAAAATTCAAGTATCTATCTAAACTTACATTTGAAAATTCAAATAAAAGCAATAGCCTACTTAAGATCAGCAGGTAAGAAAAAAAAATTATGAATACTTAGAAATGAATCTTTGCCAACAGAATTCCTGAAAGAAACTTAAATCTCATTTCCCATTCAGTAGATTGTATTAACTAATAATGTAGAAAGGAGTGATTCAAACATGTGAATCATTTCTACCTGTATTCACTGTACACTCCTCTCCCTCTGCTGCAGCCAAGTAGTATAAAGCCACAACTTCACACTGGTATGGTCAGGCACAAATTACTAAGTCACATGGTATTTTTCAAATAAAACTGAATCATCGAAAGGACAAAGAGAACAAACAGCAAAGGAGCTCACTGCAAAAAAGATGGTGACTTCCTAGCAGCCCTCAAAGAAAAGGAGGAGGAAAAAGATGCAAGCTACACCTCCAGCCTGATTCAACAGGTTTTTCTATACTTATTTTTAAGTCTTCAACTGTATTTACTAATTTAGTAACTCAGATGTTCTTATCTCCCTTTTCCAATGCTTCGTGCCCTGTCATACAGTGTCAAACATGCTATATATGCTACTTCATCTCTATACGGCAAAATCAGATTTCTGGGAAGAAAAAAATAAAAGGAATGACGAGCAAAAGGTTTCTTGTCACAATATTACAATTTATAGAAAAGATAAATCTGCCTCAGAGTGATCATATTAAATGGCTGAAGCACTTATGCTTGGGTTTGGTGGGGGTTTTTTTAAGGTTGCTTTATAAGGATGTCAGACCAAAATTTAGCAGAAGTAATGGTGTCTGTAATTTCCCAAGTACTTTTGTCAATATGTCCTTTAAAGCCACAGTCCTTTCTGGAGACGTGTCTCACTATAAGCAGCACTAAAATAATGGAAACCACTTAATGGTCTCATCCACTATTTTTACTGGAGTTTCTGCCCTTGCTACCATTAATGTAATCATACCTGTGACAGTACAAACCACACCAAATTTTCAGCATCTATTGGTTTCCAAGCTACTATTCCACTTAGGTGCAGTTTCACCTCTGGCTTCCAGGATCTATGTACAGCCTACTGCTCAAAGAGAAGGTCCAGCATAGAGCCCACAGCTGTACACTGCCACTGCTCCCCTTTGGTCAGTACCATTTTAAATAAAGTTCAGCTCATCAACTCAATCAACTGTGCTTCCACAATGGTTTCTATAAATCTAAAAGCAAAGCTACATAACTAAGCTAACCAGAATACTACTGCTTTTGAAAAGAGGAAGCTTCCTTTCCCTTCCTTCTTTCCCTTTCCTCCACTTTCACTCAGTGGTTCTTGCTACCCCCTTGCCGGCACTCAAAGGTCTTTGTGGAGCCAATTTCATAAACCAAAAACATAAAACGATCTGGAGCTAGTTTTCCACCAGGTTAGCAAGTCAACCTGGAGCATCCTGGAATCCAGTTAAGTCCTAGGACAAATAAGTGGTAGGATCACAGGGCTGAGAGCATGAGTCCCCATTTATGCCAACAGGAAAGCCATCAGAGAGAATGGAATTATGAGAAGACTTGGGTCAACATGTGTGCTTCTTGTTCCCTTCCTTGATTGGTACTGTTACTTTTCTAATCTCACTGTAAGCCAGTTCAAAGAGCTAAACCAACAAAACAACCATTCATTATTTTTGGCGAGGCTTGTTTTCTGCCAATTTAATTCCCTGAAGTAGCTCAGCAAAGGAATCCAGCAAGCATCTGCACCAGTGCAGGGCAGGAGGCAGGAACACACAGGGAGATGAGGAGAGGCTGGGGCTGATTTAAGCTGTCACTGAAGCGCATACCCTGGAGCAGATCTGCATCACACCGTAGTTAGAACTGACAGTAATCTGTGCCTGTACAACGGGAGGCCTTCAGCGCTGACGGGAGTGTGCCAACAGTGCCAGCACTCAAACATCCTCGGCAAAGTTCAACCTGGGCACCAGCCTGGATGATTGCATGTAAAAGCAAGAGAATCACAGTTCTCTTATCCTCAGAGACACTAGAAAACATTAGCTAATTTTTCCCCCAGCAACACCCCTGTGAAAACGTGCTCTATAATTCCCATTACACAGATTTAGCCCAGAACAGCAAAGCAAGCAAAATTGGTGACAAACTCAGGATTGGAACCCAGTAAATCCTCTACACCAAACCAACACTTCATCACTCAGTATTAACCCTAAACTAATTCAATTAGTCAGTAGCAGTCTATAAAAGCCCCTTTTGCAAAGACATTCTAATGCACTATAAAGCTCACATATATAATACAGTTAACAAATGTGGATATTTCCTAGATAGTTGTGAAATAAGAAAGTGGGAAAGGAATAATACTGAGATCTTAAGTAATTATTTCCTTTTCTATAGAGAAAAATAAGTGCACATGAAGCAGCATGAGGCCCTATTCACACAATCCAAGAAATTTAATGCAAAGAGCTACAGAAAGGAAAATACAGCTACGGATTCTTTTTCCCACAGATTAGCATTGTAAAATCATTTCATGTGAAATGCCAGCAATTATTTAATATACCCTAAGCGAGACCAGTATCTTCCCTTTAAATTTATCTCCTACACTTAGCCCAACAATTCCCACACTTAACTTGCTCTGTGTAACAATGAAGCACATTTGGAAAAGGGGGGGGATGTGTTAACACAGAAGCAAATCTCTGCAGTAGTGAACAGCCAGCACTGTAAGTCTATCCAGCAACACGAGATAGTCTTTCATTCACATTCCAGCTTAAGCACAGCCAAGCACATCACATTTGGGACGCTCAAGTCATACTTAATTTTGTTCAACACCTTCTTTTGACAACAGCTTTGTCACCAAGTCTCAAAATACGTATGTCAAAAAAGACAGTCATTTGCCAGGACTGTCACTGATTCTCTCAAGATAAAAATAATAAAGCTGTAAGTGCAAGGAGCAGAAGCTGCCTAATTGTCAGCTGTATAAAATAGAAGTATCAAGATTATTGTCCTGAGGGCAACAAGAGTTTAAGAGGAATAGAAAATGACACTGCAACCTGTTCTGAAATCCTGAACTCCACAGGAGTAAAAATTTAAGGAAAGCAAATGAAAACTTAGTGCATGCTGCAAAAAACTACTGCTAATTTGCTAGTGAACCAGGAGAGTAAACAAACCTACCTAAGAGGGACTTGCACCCTATTTAACAGAAAGAAACTGGATGACAGTTCAACCAAAGCAAAACATCCTGGGCAACATGGACAAAATATTTACTACAGAACTCTTTGCATCCTCACGCATCTGGATATAAAGAAAACAGCAAAAGTGTGCTACTCTAAACGCGGAATTTACCGCTTGAAATCTGACTATTATTTCACTATGACTATGGCATTCCAAACTTCGTTTTTCTGGGCAATAAACTATTATGATCAAGCCAAAGTAGGAACAGCACTTCTTCACAGACAAGGGACTCTCAACACAGAGTAAGCTGGTGCTTCCTTGGGCTTAACAGACAGACCAAGGCGAAGGCAATCTCACCCATCCCGTCAAACGAGGCACCTCCAGACCTCGCCACCGTCACTCGCCAAGACAAGCACTCACAGGGTATCCACATCCAGCATCAGGGAGCCACTATTAACATTTAATGCTTGAATTAGGGCTGCAGGCTAATCTTGGAGAAATTGATAGTGACAGCAAACCTGAGATTTTTTTTCCTATTTAAATAACAGGGTGGGAAGCTTAGATTTTTTTTTCCCTTTCCCTCTGGGAAGCGAGAGGGAAGCTCTAGCTTCTCCAGTTTTAAAACCATCCTGGCACACGCCTTCCCAATTCGGCTCCACATGCAGCAGCATGGCTACTGGCATAGCCTGGCCTGTTTTCCAACCAGCTGTCAGACTGCTAAGTTTTGGTCAGTCTTAAAAAAGAGAAGGAAAAAAAAAGAAAAGATAAAAAATGCAGCATCACCTTAATAACTGAGTAGATGTAATCAGGCGGTGGAACTATTTCACAGGAGGACACTTCCCTCTGTCTCTAATAAATTAGAAGCTGAAAAGACAGCCAAAATTGAGTATATTCTCCTGATAAGAATTAGGAAGCACTGTAACAGTAGCACAATCCTCTGTTCTCACCACAGCCAGGTAGACAATAGAGGAGAAAAAGTTTTTTTTACTCTCTGACCCAACATACACAAAGATGGTCCAAGGAGCAGCTTAAAATCTGACACCCACCTGTGACCAACTAAGACAGAAGTCTGAGACTCAGACACACTCTCTGACTGAGCAGCAACACCCACAGAGCAGTAATACAGCAGTCTGGGCACCTTCAGACAAGTGAAGGTGATGCCAAGGTTTGGGAAAAGGCGCATTACGCTAACATGTTGCCTACGGGCTTCACTGGTAAAGACACATTTCTATCCCTAGCACATCCCAGTAAAATTTTAACCTGCAACACAAGCACACAGATACATGTTTGAGAGAAATACATCTGTATTTTGGTGTGCAAATACCTGAATTCAGCATTACAAACCCCAGCTCAGCCATAAGACTGCACAAGGCCACTGTCCAGTATTCCATTCTATAAAAATTACTAAAACGCCAGTGACAAAGAAATTTTGTTCGCAAGATGCAATGTACATTTTTATCATGCTGGATAAAATATCTACAGTCTCAGCAGTGGTTAAATTGCTGCTATAAAGGAAATTGTCCTCAGATAAATGGTTTCCCTATGAGAAGGTTTCAGTGCTACACCTCACCCCAGGTCAATAAATCAAATTAACTGCACCTTGTCCTCTGGCCAATGACATCATCGGCTTGACCACATCTTGTGAAGCGAGTGCAAAAACATATGCTATTTAAGGCATGAAATCATATTACTGCTTTTTGTCCAGCCAGCCTTGTGCTGTTGGTCTGTGAAACAGTCAGTCACCTGAACAGTCTCATTACAGCTTGTACAGCTTTTTTTTTTTTCCTTCTTGTATTCAAGGCCTGTCTTTGCCGAGGGTGAAGAAAAAAAGGATAAATAATCTGAGTCGTTATTTTTTAAATCAAAATGCTTTTCATTAGCTGCAGTGCAGTATTTTGTGACAAATTAAATTTAGAACCAAACTACGAAATACGCCATCTGCACTTGCACGTGAAGGCTCTTCCTAGTAGTGTTTCAAAGATGTTTACATGCTAATCTGGCACTGCTACTCTCAAGTACCCTGCTGTTCGGTCCTTTTTCTCCACAGGGTGAAAACAATGGTCACTAATGAAAACCTACACAGTTTTATTTGAAACCCATCCCTGCATAAATATTTTCTATTTTAAATTACTGCCTCCCCCTAATCAAGTAGCCCATTTGTTTTATTTCTAAGTAGACTAATATCTGGTTTAAAACTGAATTACTCCAGACAATTTAAGAGGATTAATTTCAATTTTCACTTGGCGTTCTTATGACACAATCACAGAAAACTTATCTTCCTTTCTAGACCCTGTACTGCCTAGTGGTATCTTCTGTCTTGAAAGCCAAATCTAAATGAAAGAGAGGAGAAAAAAAAAAAAAAAAAAAAAAAAAAACCACCCTCAGCCCAGAACAGTCAAAGATACAAGCAGCGACAAAAGCATCTGACACACTGCACTGTTAAACCTCATCCACATTAAGCAAAAAGAAGGTGAATAAGATTATCTTCAATGCATTCAATTCTGTTTGTGTTCAGAGGGAGGAGGAAAGCTGTTTAGATTTTGAGTGTGTCTTCTATAGCTCTCTCAGTGCCAGGAAACGTAAATTAGAACCAACTCTCCTTTAAGGAAAAGAATCAAGGACAAAGGGACCAAAAATGCCCAAGCCTCTGAAAAGCAGATATGAAAGGAACAGCTTTACAGTCTTGAGTTGCTATAAATTAAAAATAAGCTCCTTATTTAAAAGACATGAGTGTTTGAGAATCTATGAGCAGATCTGATGCTGCTCAAGCCCCAGGAGGGTTTTGTTTTTGCTGGCAGGGGTGGAGTGGAGATGGGGGGGTCATTTTGGTTATTAGTAAATAAATCAAGCAGCAGAGTGAGGCCTAGGCGCTTGCCAGAGAAGCCGGGGCCTGGCTCTCCCCCTCCTCTCCTCACACAGCCTGGGTTTGATCTCGGGGCCCTGTGGGTTTGCCAAGAAAATTTAAAAAAAAAAAAAAAAAAAAAAAGCGAGAGAGCGAGAAAGAAGAATCATATTGAACCACAAAAGCACATGGGGCGAATGTAAAATATAAACACGGCGTTGGGCTCTGAGTGGCTGTTATTAAAGGTCTGAATTACTAAACATGAGAGGCGGGGAAAGCCGGGCGGCCATTTCAATAATATAAACCTCCCCGAATTAGACATTATTCAAATGAGAAGGAGAGAGAAGGAAGCGAGGGAGCGCGCGGGGGAGAGGGACGGGACCGGCACGGCCGTGCCCGGGGGCAAAGGGGGAGAGCGGGGCAAGCGCCGCCGGGGCAGGGCCGAACCTGGGGGGCAAACCCGGCCATGGGGGGGCAAACCCGCCGGGGAAAGGCGCGGGGGGCTCTGCCCGTGCACCCTGCAGTCCCCCCCGCCGAACCCGCCCCTGGCGAGGGGAGGGGGAGCTTTAAATGAAAAAACCAAACCGCGCTCTCCTGCCGCCCCCTCCCCTCCCCGCACCCACCCGCCCCGCTCCGCCAGGCCCGAGCTCTGGGGAAATAAACCCCGGCTGGGGGCTGGGGGGCGGCTCGGGGAAGGGGGGCACCGAGGGGAGCGGTGAGGAAATCGAGCCTATCTGCCTCCCCGGGCCCCGGGCGGGCGCCGGCACCCCCGGCCCCCTCCGCCCCACGGCCGGGGGGACCCTGCCCCGCTCTGCCGACCCGCCGGGATGGTTCCTCCAGCATCCCTCCCTTCCCCCTGCCCCCCCCCCCCCCCCCCCCCCCCATGAATATGTAAAGCGGGTTTATTGTGGGCGTGCGGGCCGGGTGGCGGCCGAGCCACCCCCGAACGCTTTTGGGTGCGGGGCTGCCTCCCCCCTCTCCCCCTCTCCCTCCCAGCGTGTGTGTCCCCCCTCCCTCCCTCTCTCCCTCCCTCCCCGCCGGCCCGACCCTCCGCCCGGCCGCGCCGCCGCCCCTCGCCCATCGCCCCACGGCCGGTGCCCCGGTGCGGGCTCCGTGTGCGGCAGGGACGGGTGTGTGTGTGTGCGTGTGTGTGTGTGTCTCCCCAGCGCGGGGAGCCTGCTCTGCTTCTCCTTCTCCTTCCCCCCCCCGCTCCCTCCTGTGCCGTTAATTATAATAATCCTGAGTACTAATAAATTATGCTAAGCGGGGCCGGGCGGGCGGGCGGGGGGGGGGTGCGCCCCGCGCGCGCGAGTATGAATATGAATATGTAAAACGCAGTAATGATTACCTGCCGCCGCCGCCACCGCCGCCGCCGAACTCTCATCTTGACTCGCTGCTCCTCCGTCCGCCATTTTGAATATTTTAACCAAAAATCGGCCGCGCGATAAACCCTCCCCCCTCCCCTTCCCCTCCCTCTCTCCTCCCTCCCTGCCCGCGCCGCCGCCGCCGCTCTGCGCATGCGCCCCGGGCTCTGCGCTCCCCCCCCTCCCCTCCCTTCTCTTCAGCCGCTTTTCCCGGCCAGGGCGCGGAGCGGCGCCGCGCATGCGCAGCGCGGCCGGACCGGCTCGCTCTCCCCCCCCACCCCAAGCCGGCGGGCGCTGGGGGGAGGCGCGTGCGCACTGGGGCGCCCCCCGCGCGCCCCCTCAGGGCACGGCGCGGTCCGACCCCCCCGCAAAGGGTCCTCCCCGTAGTCATTGTTTTTTGGGTTTTTTTGTGTGTGTGGTTATAAAATCTACGTAATTTACAGGGGACACATTGAATGTTTTGGGGGTAAAATCTGAGGTGATCTGTAAGGGGAGAGAATGGACGTGTTGGGGTAAAAACAAGGTTATCTGTAGTGGGCAGGAAGGAAAGGTTTTGGGGGTAAAACTTGAGGGGAGAGAATGAACATTTTGAGGTAAAATTGAGGTAACCATGAGTTGGCAGGGAGCGGAAATTTTGGGGGTAAAAATCTGAGTTAATCTGTGGGGGAGAAAAGTGGCGTTGAGGTGAAACCAAAACTGTCTGTCAGTAGTGGGTTGGAAGGGAAAGTTGTGGGGCTAAAATCTGAGATTATCTCTAGGGGAGAGAACAGACATAGTGAGGTAAAAATGAGGTGACCACGAGTGACAGGGAAAAATCTAGGGGGAAAACTTGAGCCCATCTGTAAGAGAAAAGAAGTATTTTCCAGGAAAAGTCTGATCAAATCCTTAGGGCCAGAATGAACAAATTGGGGATAAGGTAAATGTAGCCCATTGGATTTTCATGCCAGTACAATCTAGGTAATTACCAGGGACAAAATTCACATTTTGAGGGTAAAATCTGAGGTAATCTGTAAGGGAGAGGGAACAAGGATTTTTGAGGTAAACTGAGGTAATCTGTAGTGGACAGGTAGAGAGATTTTTGGGGGGGTAAAGCTTGAAATAACCTGTGGGGGACAGGTGCCTGCCAAAGGCGCCGTGTCTGTGAGCAGCGGTGTGGAAATACCTGTCTGGACTGCACCTGCACACGGGTACTGCCCCAGCCCTGGGCACGACTGAGCCCCTGCGAATAAAGAGGAATTGCATCCAGGGAAAATGGAATCGCAGAATCCCATGGAGGAGGGTGCCTGAGCCAGGGGCTGGTTTTCCTCCAGAAAAGAGCACGGGAGCGATTCTCCTCTGTTCGAAAAACCCCACCCCAACATTCTCTCGTTCTGGGCAACCCAATGCTCCCGGGGTGCTTTTCTCAAATACTTTATCCTCTTACACTTCCCGCGTCAAATTGTCCTGGAAGGGGAGTCGGGTTTCATGCCTCCCTCGTTAAAGGGAAGTAAATATGAGACCAGAGGGACCAACAAATAAAATTAGCTTTAGATTCAAAGCTTCCAGATCAGGACGAACAATAAGCCAGAGTGGCAAAACTTTGTTAATTCTTGACAGAATTGGCAGAGTAAAAATAAAACTTAGTCACATTCTTAATATTGAGTAAAATACACATTATCCCTGAGCTTTGTAATGTACTTCCAGAAAAAGAAGAAAGGGAGGCTGGTATAGAATGGCATTCATTAAAGACTCCGTCTTAACGTTTTCCAAGAGTCATTAACTCAGCTGGGTCAGAGTCCAAGCTGGATTTTCTTCTGGGGTGCAAAACATTGTGGAGTAAGAGGAACTGTCAGGGATCTGTTCTTGCATGCTGTTGCTGAAAAAATTAGGAGTCGTATCAGAGACAGCCACTAGATTTTTATTTTTTTTTTCCATTGGTAGGAAAGAGCCAAAAAGGAAAGGCTGAAGGAGGGAGACAGCAGGGTGTATCTCCAAGGGGTGAATCAGAAAGGTAATTTTGTCATTTTTATTTAAAAATAAGGTCTTCTGGTAATGGGATTTTTTTTCCTTGCTGTCCTATAAAATAACCTCCTGTTATTGCAGAAAAGCAATGGAGTGCACTGTGAAAGAGCAAAAAACCTGCCCCTAACACCAGTTCTACTCATGCACATTCATTTGCTGACACCCTAAACCAGCAATTAAGCACTTTGTCTCCTGAAGATCTGTGTTGCACTCACAGGAGCGAACATGTAAACAAAGGCATATTGTCGTGCTCCTCTTCAGTTCAGCCATGATCCTCGCGGGCCAGTTAATCCAGTTTTATGGCCAGGTTATACCAGCACTGCAGCACGCAGGGGCTGCACCAGGACAGATAAAGGTGTAGAGAAAGGGCTGCCTAGATTAAGACTCTGCACAGCTCTAATCCTGCCTACGCTGAATATTCTCCCCCGTATCTCCCTATCTCACCCAAAGACTCTCCTCGGTCTGGCATGCCACTTCCCAGTAAACCTCTTCCCTGATCCCAGCAGCTTCTTGCTGGGGAGAATTTTGCTCCCATTACCACACCTGATTTAGTCTTTGCTCTCGCTCAGTTTCTGCACACTTAGCTGGAGCCCACAGCCGCTGCAGAAAAGATGTCTGAAAACAAGTAGTTGCTAGTGGTTTGGTTTTTTGCTTTGTTGCTTTTTTTGTTTTGTTTTGTTTGTTTGTGGTTTTTTGTTGTTGTTATTTTTGTTTTGGTTTTGTTTGGGTTTGGTTTTTTTTTTTTTTTTTTAATTTTCTGGTAGTTACTAATCTGCTCTGTGTGTTCTAATTGACCACCTATAAAGAGAATTTAATTCAGTCAAGCCACATAGGTGCTCTCCTTCTCCCTGTAAAGATTAGTCTGGATCTATGTCTGCATCCTCTCCTCTAGTTTTCTTTGAATGCATCTCTATCTGATGCCTTCCCCAAGGTGTCATACATCCCTGTGGCTATATATCCAGGAAAGCTGGCCAAATCATTAGTGATGAATAATTTATCAGATAAATTTTACCTCTCTTTCAATTGTGAGTGCCACATAGTGCCTGATTGGTCTCTTACTCGTGAACAACTTGCTGGAAATACCTGAAATTTGAGATAATTGGACACAAAGATGATACAAAGCTTAGCCCTACGAGGAGCTGAGCACTCTGGATTCATTTTACAAAAAGACATAAGTAAGAAAGTTGGTTGTTCAGCTGCAGTCAGTGACACTGGGCTCACACTGGTGGTGAAGTATGTGCTGAAACAGAGCCCAAAGCAGCGAGCAGGACCCTGTGATTCTGTTCCCTGGCTGGACTTGTCAGCCACACAGAATCACCTCTCACAGGGATTTTGCTTTAAAAAGATTTTCTGGCGGTGAGAAACAATACGGTGCTCAGAATCAACACCACATGTAAAGGGAAGAAATGGAATCTGAGGATCCTTTAAAGCTCTGCAGCGTATCTATGTCCATTGTTTTGATGTTAAACCAGATACCTCTTAATTCCTAGCCCTCCTTGGCCTGCTTGACTTGTGCCCATAACCCCAAATTTTCTATGATTGCTCTGTGACCTTCTGAATTTCCTATCTCCCGCTAGAATTAATTCAGTAGTGTTTCACAGACAATTTTTTTTTTTTTTTTTTTTTAAGGTAGAGAGGCGGAGGACAAAAGAAACATGAGGTGGGAAGGCAGGAAGCAAAAGAAACACAAATCACAGTATTTAAGCAAAAAGCACACTGGGAAGGAAATTATCCTTTTCACGAAACAGCTCCAGTGTATAGGGAAATTAAGAGCAAACTTATCTGCTCTGCTCCAATTCCACCGTGCCACTCAGATGTGAATCCCAGATGCTGCTTTTCTCACACGATGTCCCCCTTCTCTCTATCCTCTTTTCTTCACATGAGATTTCTCTCCTACAGGAGGGCCTGTTACTAGAATCATGTTTGCTTCTGCTTTCCCTTTGGTCATCCAGATAATTAAAGGCTTCTGCCTCAAAACAGTCGTTCTTTGCTCCTTATGTTTTCATACAAACGTCCTCAAAAACCTCTGTATTCCTTTCACTAGGGGACTGCACGGATTGTCTCATATTTAATTACACTTATCTGTGTGTTTCTGCCTGTTTCCTATTTCTCATCCTCATACACAACCTGACAGAGCAACCGGCAGCCTCCCTGCTACAGTGTTATTTTTTGAACATGCCTTCAATACCAAAAGACACAGTGTCTCAAAAAGCTTGCAATTTAGAGAGCTGGCAGGGAAAGAAGGAGGGAAAAATAGGATTAGTACCTTCTTGGTTGAGGAGGGGAAGTGAAGAAAAGCAACGTAAAGACTGTACATAGTCCCTCCAGTGTCACAGCCGACATTAGTGGGACACAGACCTGCACCTAGGTGCTCTGAGGCTGTGCAGTTCAGTACTTTAACCACAAAGCTGTTTTTCCTTTCTCTCCTGCGTTGCTCCCCGCCCTCCTCCTGTTCCCAAGCATGGAAAGGAGTCCACCCTTATCCCCAAGGCTTGGGACCCACCAGTACTGTCTCTTTCCATTATTATACTTTCCCCCCTCTTCAGATCTCCTTCCTACGCACCTTGTGAGTGCTGAGCACGAACAGCAGAAGAGAAATGGAGACTGTCCACTGCATATATTGGCTGGCTTTTCCCCCTTGCACACTCCTCTGGCTGCCTCTGACTAGATTGCTTTCTGCCTTCGGTTCTGACCCTATTCTGTTGTCTCTGGATTGGAGAAAGGATGACCCTGAATCTCTTATTTCTGAGAGTTGTCGCCACTCCTCTGAATCTTAAAGATAATAAAATTAAAGCAGGAAATTTGTACCACCTCATAATACTCTGCCCCTTCCAAGTGCAGCTAACTGCTTTTTTGGAGATAAGATGTGGAGCACGGGCAAAAAGAAGCATGTTTTTAATTTTCTTTTTTTTTTTTTTTTTTTTTTTTTTTTTTTTTTTTTTTTTTTTAAACCCTGTAATTCAGAACCTTCACACATCCTCAGGAAAGGGAGAGGTAATTACTAAAAGGACACTTATCTTTTCAGGTGGGTTTTTCAATCTATTTCTCACTTTCTGCTGCTTTGCCTGCACTTACTTTAGCTCACTTTTTTGTATGCATTTCAATAGTCGTCATCAATGCAGCTTCTGAATCTTCCGATTTTAACCAGTTACATCTTACAAATCACCAGCTTTGAAGACTTAGGAAATAATTGCTGTGCCTTTTTAGCAATGGTAAACTAAGGCAGAGAAATTAAGAAATTTGTCTTCGGTTGCATGTGTAGCTGGGTGTCCCAAGAAGATGAGTCCCCAGTTCTCTCCGTTGTGCCTTGATTGAAGGACCCTGTTCAGCAGTTATTGTTCTCTCTCAGAGAGAGAGCAAGGCTGGCTGCATCTTTACCTGTTTCTCTGCTCTGAGAGGGACAACAATGAGGTCCTACAACTTGATTCAGATCTCTAAGGAGTGGGATTTGCAATTGCCTGATTCAAATTGCCACTCAAAACTGTCACAGATTCGCTTTTGGTAGTTTTCCTCCCCTTACTACCACAAAACCCTTAAAAAATACCTGATTTTTGTTAGGATGATTATTAAGTAAGACTTGGGAAAAGCTCAGACACTAAAGCAAGAGTGCCAGCGGTGTGACAAACTCAGGGAGAAGGGCAAATTCTGGTTTGTACCTATATGAAAACCAGGGCTGAACTCCCTTTTTTGACCAGTTGTACAGCACGCTTTCTGCTGTAGACCTTAGGAATGCTTTGGTGCTGCTTACATGAGGAACCAAATTGTTTTTGACCTCAGTGAAGAGGGGGCCAAGAGGGACACATCTGATGCCTTTTAGCAACCGCAAGGTTTTTCCGTAGAATAGACATAGCCTATGAAACAAACACACAGCTGGAGTTAGGGTGCTTTTGAAAACATTGTCTTTATTCTCTACCTCCCTTTCTTCCAGGACAGCTCTTTGCTTATTCCCTCTTCAGAAAGGGACTTTTCTGTCACACAGCCTAGCCTGGCTGGAGATTAGGGATTCTCTCTGCCCCTTCATCCTTGAATATTTCCTTTTAATTTCACAGTTTAAATTCCAATTGTGTAATTACATTCTGCCTACCCCAAATTCCTCTGTAATTTCAATTGGACACGGTGTCCTTCACTCTCTAGGCAGAACTCTTGCAGTGCTGTGGGGCACTGTTAATAGGCTGCCACGCTCCACTCTAGTCCCATTTCATGTAAATGGGGAAAGAGAATGGACCTGGATCCCTTTGAACTCAAACTGCTGCTCCATATAGGCGAGAAAGGGGTTGCTACAGAGTGACAAGGCAGTCTTGCCCCATGGCAATACACCGGGCAGTTTTTACAATGCCTCAGTCTGAACAGATTTTTGGAGTAAAAGTCTAAATCTGTCTGGAAGTATTTCTCCCCCACACCACCATACCCTTTGATCACAAATAAAGCTGTACAGGGACACCCAAAACACTACTTCACTGAATTTATGTGGCCTGAGAGTACCTGCTCGCACCGTTTAACATGGCAGAAGTGCCATAGTGATTTAATTTAGGTCCAGGGAGTTGTGTAGCAATGAGAGGGCATACAGCACAGATGCCTAGTTCAGTAAAATGCTTTACAAGAACTGGCAAGTCCCATGCATTTTATGGCCCAACCCTAATACTTCCTGCAGATTTTGCTGTGTCAGTGTTCCCCCTCAATCCTTTAGCTGGTGGTGACCACCTGAGTCCCACACCCCAACTTGTTTTACCACAACATGCCCTTTTTGTTTGTTGGTATCTGTTTTACATCAGTGTGAAATAATTTCTGCTTCTCCTGCCTCTTTCTTGCTTTCAAGTTCCTTCTTCACTGTAGCACAGGTGCTTACTTAGTCCGTGTGCCTTTGTGCAGCCCTTCAGATATCAGAGACATCCATCTTTCAGATTTCCACCACTTTCTGCGGTCTTCTGTGGAAACTCAGGGAAGAGAAGAGAGGGATCATGTGCAGGTGGGAGAATGCTCCTCTTTTGTCTTGTCTCATAGAACTTTGTACAAATTCTCTGATGAGCTCAGGGGAAGGAGTTGTTCACCCTGTTTATAGTGATGTTCTACACAGGTCAGCAAAAGGAATTAGTTTACTTCAGAAACTGGAACTATTTGATGTTTGATCATCTTCAGCCACAATCCATATTCTGTTCACCATGTGCACAGCACTGTGAGAGGAACGTGGGGCTGATTCCGTAACCGGCGACAGAGTCCTTTAACAAAGTTCATTTCCTTTCACTGCCAGACTACCCTAGGTAGTCCTCCTACCACAGAATGATAAATCTTACCTTGAAATAAACATCCAGCTCCTTGCTGGCAGTGCTGTGTCTACACGGAACCTCAGTTACTTTGAATTTTGATGGGACTTCTTTATATATTCCAGACATTTGGTCCTGCTCCCAAGGGATGTCTTTATGCCTGCTTCCGTGTTGGCAGACCCGAGGCTGCTGTTTGCATCTCTAGCAGCAGATAGATCAGGTGAGATCAAGGAGACCATATTTCCATGTTTCCTTGCTTAGCTTACACTGTTAGAAGTGAGTTGTTGTTAGGAGGAAACAGAGCATGTAATAACTTGAGTTGGGTTTTATTTGGCTTTGAGTCATAAATCTTAAAGGAAAGGAAAGAGCCATCATGTTCATCCCCAAGTTTGTCATACAATCAGCAAGGGGCAAGGCAGTAGTGTGGGCAAGAAAATGAAACATGTGAAGGTACAAGTGCCAGCGGGGGGAAGTCACTGTTGCTTATTGTCAGTTTTGGTGTGACACAGAAAGTTCAGCTAATCCTCTTAGTTACAGAGACACACGGGTGGGGGGAGATTGTTATCTCAAGCAATTTGCTGGCTCTACTCCTTTTTTCCTTAGAGTTTCTTTTCGCCTAATTGAGCAGCATTTCTTCCTGGGACTCGTTTGCAATAATCCTGGGGCCTCATCTGGGAAAACACTGAAAAATATAGAAAGGAGAAGCAGCCCGAGCAAGGCAGCTAGTATCACCGTGAGTTTCTCTCTTCAGAAAGGTATCAGGTTTGGCTCCACGTGTTGAGGATTAAAAATAAGATAAAGATTCATAGTGAAACAGAACAGCCTGTTAATCAGGGCAAGTGATCTTTCTGAAAGTTGTATCTCATCCAAGCACTAGAAGGACAGGTAATTAACCGCCATTCAGAAAACGAGGACCTTGGTGGTCTGAGGATAGAGCAGGGGCTGAGAATTCCACTGGAGTGCATCAGAAATGTGTTGATTCCATTTTCATTGCCAAAGGGATGTATCTGCAGTAAATCTAATCAAGAGTCAAAAGGTGAATGAGAACAATAACTGGGGAGTTTGTTTTTATTTATCCGGGAGATAAGGATTCAACAACAGGAATAGAATGAGAAAAAGGTGCCTCTTTCTGAGCAGACAATTATTCCACCCACGCTCCATCATCATCAAGGTGTTAATATTCTATTACTAAGACTATTTAGCAGTTTCTCAGCCTCAAGGCTGCTAATGTTTGTGCACATACTCTGCCAATTGCCACAGGTGTCTTTTTATGAGAGACCCGAGTAATTAACATGGGATAGTCCTGAAGGTGGCAGTAGCCAAGAGCATTCTTCAGTAGACTCCACACCTTCTTCCTGGTGCCGGAGCAGGGTTGGTATTACCAACATCTGAATACATTTGAAAACCCGATTTCACAGGCAGACAGAGCCTTAGTCCTTGAAGGCACACATTGTTTCTAGGGAAGTAAAGGCTCTGGTTCCCAAGCCCCAGTGATTCCCCTGGAGAAGTTTAAGATATCACCGTTCAGCTGGCTGTATTACTAACGTGCTGGAGGTAGTTATCCCAAAGAAGAGGTGGCTGAATGAGTGGTGTGGCCCGTGCAAACTGTTCAGCTCATAGCCTGATACATTTACTAATGTAAATCTGATTTCAGCTGATACCAATTTACTGTGATATCCTGGACTGAGAACTGCAGACATGAGTGATTTAATTCAAGATCATATCAATGTATTTTGCTGTGGTGGCTAAAGAATTTATTACTTCTAGCTGTGGAGATGGGTTACCATTTCAGCTGGGATGGCTAAATCAAGCAGGGACTGCCAGAGCCATCAGATGAGAGAGAAAGGGCCAGAGTGGACATCAATCACAAAGCAGTTGTAAAACAAGTACAATAATGCTTTTAAGAGAAAAGATGTTCTGCTGATGTCCTGCTAGCACAGGACAAGGAAGTGAAGAGCTTGGTACATATGTTGTATCTAGACATTCTTTTTGACTTTGTCTTAAGTTCTTCAGTCTCTCTCTAGTGTTGCTAATCTGGGCCTTTGGAACATCTCTGAGCTCACAGGTCCAGAGGCCATGCCTGGACCTGGCTTGTGACACAAACATGGTGCCTGTTGCTCATTCCCAAACAAAGGAAACCCCAAGGCTGGATCAAACAAGACTCACAGTGTGTTTCACTAGGTTTTTGACTCAGGTACTCAGAGAACAGGGGCTCCAGCATGAGCTGTGTCCTGTGCCTTGAGGTTGCTTTGGCGTGTTTCTATGCACACCACAGATAATAACTACATTTCCATATTTCATGGCCATATTGTGAAAATAAATGCTTTAAGAAGTGTAATTGCCAGAAGGTACAGAGGTGAGAGCATCTTTGCTTCTTAAAATACATTGGTAGAATTTGATTGAAACTAATATTTGCTTTTTCAGACTGTACTAATTTGTGGTTAGATTTCATGTGGAAGCAGGAAGAAAGGAACTTTTACCCGTGTTATGCACAAAGCCCTTGGACCACGAGAAATGCAGGGAATGCTCCACGAGGAGTTATCTGTGAGTCTGCAGTGCTTCAAAATACACAAGGAGGAGTAAAGACATTGCTGTATTCATGGATCTGTCTCTTCCTTCTGCAGGTCTGCACAGCTTGCTAGTTACATGCAGGACTATACCATGCTCTTTAACCCTCTCAGAGAGCATTTCAGCTTGTAACACTGAAAATATATGAAAAAGTCATGTTTTTTAGCCACAGGTAATGCTTTCTGAATCCACCTCTGTAGTATTAGACTGCAGCTATGGCAGTGAGATAGCATTCACAGTTGCAGAGACTGTGCAGAAATTAGGCGTTTCTAAAATGCATACATAATGAGTTAAAATATGTTTACTTTAATAAATATTCTTGTAGTTATATGTCAGATGGATGAGTGTTAGATTAAAAAGAAAATGAATGTCTAAAACCACTGGAGAAAAAGACAGAATTGCAGCAGAATATCATGAATGAAAAAACATTTTCCAGTCTGAATAGGACCATCATATTTCCCAACAGCAGAACCCCATCCTCTCCTAATTCCCCCCTCCCTTTTCCCTCCCTCCTCAAACACATACGCATACACTATGGGAGGAATGACAGCTGTTCTTCATGGAATGACAGCCCAGGGATATTGCATCCTCCCTTAAAAAAAAAACCAGGCAAGGTACAGAATAAGGTCAGTGAAGGGAGACAAAGGGGTCTCCCAGAGATGGCAAAGGGTAATTTATTGACAGATGAGATAGACGTTACTACAGAAAAATATTAAATGGATTCTTTTCCCCTGTCTTTAGAAGGGAAGAAACGTGGGAAGGGTTAGGAAGGACAGATGCCAGAAATAGAGACAAATTTCCCAGGAGAGGAAGAAGAAATCCTGAAGGAAATTAGGATCACAACACAGAAAAAAAAAATTAAAAAAAAAAAAAATCAGAGCATCTAAAAAGCTACAAAATTCTATCCTAGCATTCTGTATGGAAACAACAAAAAAGGGCGGCAGAGAAGGAACTCCACCAGTGTTGGCAGCCCTGCTTCAAAGGCGTTCAGTGAGAGAAGGAAGGGCTGGTAAAACACAGCACCTGATTAAAAGGCAGTGTTTGAAAAGGGCTGCCGGGAAATTACAGAGCTGTGCATGCTCCCGACGTCAGCAGCGAGGAAGACTCTGGGAGCACGAATCAAAGGGAGGCTGAGGGAGCATGTGGAGCACAGAGATTTTATTAGGGGCAGGAGTGCAGGAGTGAGAAAGGGTTTGTGTAATGGGAGCAGCCAAGATCTGCAGATGCGAGGAAAGGAAAAGCCAGGTCTTCTGGTGCAATATACTGCCATAGTGCTGTCAACTTTGACAGTATGTCAGTTCTCACTGCAAGGAAAGAATCCAAGTGAGAGACTTAAATAGTGGATGTTATGAATATAGTTTCTCTGGCCTAGAGAACTTTCCCCCAAATAATTGCACAGAGGAGGGCAGGAAAAGCCAGTGTACCAGTGCGCTCTGGTTGGGGTTGTGTAACTCCATGTTGCCTCCAGCCAAGGACATGTTCCTAGAGCTTGTAACTTCAGAAGGGTTCATGATTTTCACCTGTGAGGCCAGGCTGACAACAACAGAGGAGTCACCAAAGAAAATTTCCACAAAGATAAAAGCGGCAGAACAAAAGAAAATTGAAGGAGAACAGATTTAATTTACATTCAGAAGCAGGAATAGGTTTAAGCCAAACAGTATTTTATTTTGTTCCTTCGTGCAAGGAACATGATTTTCACAGTGTGTAACTCAGTCCATATGGTAGAATAAGGGAATAGGAAGACTTTTAGTGTGTCCATTGTAACGTGCCACATGCAGTATCTTTCTGATCATGTCGCTGCCTGTGTAAATCTTGGCAAGACCTTTCCCTCAGAGCAGGTTCTTCTGCCCATTCGCTAATCTCACCCTAAACCCCTCCCATTCCAGCAAGCACACACCATGGCCTCTTACCATGTGCAAGTCCAGCAGAAGCACAGGGCATTGCATCGCCCTGTGTTGGCAGCTGCCTGCCTTCCAAACTGACAGAATTAATGCTAAACACAGGTTTAAAATTATCTAGATGGGGAGCATTCATCTCATCTCTGTAACTGCCCATGCTCACTGCTGAAGGGAATAATAGCTAGGCTACACTGGATTTGAAGCTTTGATACTCCAGAGGCATATGCAATCTTTTGAGCCTTGGGAGCCTTTGAGCTTAGGACAAAGCAAAAATAAAAGCTATCGTTTTGCTGAGTTTCACTGGTAAATGCTAAGGAAATGTTAAATGCCAAGGAAGTGTTAAATTCTAAAGCAGGCTTGTACTTCCAGTAGCTGATTTAGCCCAGCTTTCTGCTGGCTAGGAGGCTGCTGCATGCTCAAGTGCAATCTGCCACACAGAGCCAGAACCAATCTGATTGTTTCTGAATCACTTCCCAAACAGAAAAACATAGGTGAAGCTGCCGGTTTTGCCAGGAATGTATGTCCCATCCATGTGATGGGCTGTCTTTATATTTGAAACCACCTGTACCATCAGTGTGACTCAGATCTGAAAGATGATTGAAGCACTGTAAAATTCAGTGCAGGATATTTTAGTGACAGTCTGCAATAACAATGGGTTGTGATGGATAAACATGACACTGCAGCGAGGAATTCCTCCCTGGCCTGTGCTCACAGACCTGAAGTTACCTTTGGTTCTAAGGCCAGCCTTACCCATGGAGAAGACATAGCCCATAAGCAGCAGGTGACAAAAGGCAGAGAGGGGTCCTTTTTCAACTCAGTAGCTCAGTGTTCAGGCCATCTCAGAAGACAGCATTTTAACTCACTCAGAGAACCTGAATCTGGGTCCAAGGAAGTGTCAGGCTCTTTCCCTGTGCTGTTGATTATTCTGTTAAAGAGTCCCAAATCAACTATTTCCTTTTGAAATGGCAATTTAAGTATTCTTTGGGCCAAAAAGGCACAGCACTGCTGCTTTGCAAGGTAGCAGCCAGGAGCCATGACTTGGGAGGGGAAAAGCCTGCACTGATGAATGCTATACTCTTTCACATCACACGCTCGCTGGAAAAAGGCCTGAAACATATGTCTGCCCCTCACAGGCAAAGGCCTTAATCACCAGTTTAGAAAGTCGTGCTTGTGTTCTCTGGAGGCCAGTGAGTGTTTAATTGTGCCACAGAGAGGTGAGTGATTGCTCATGGACAATGTTTGTTAGCAAGACGAATTTAGCCCTCTCTTTTGAAATTTCCTGCAGGCTTCTGCTGCTGCAGTATCCATGTACAACACTGGGCTCAGTGTCTGGGTCTCAAACACACTGACAGATGCAATCTCTCTCTCCCAGCCTGTGTCTGTTTCGTTCATTTAACTTGCAAGTCTTTTAGGGCGAGAACATCTAGAAGTGTGCCGCATGCTGTTCATGCTGCAGTGGGATCCTGGTGCTAGTTAAGACCTCTGGATATTAATGTAGTGACAGTAAATACCTATATCCTTAGCTATCTATCAAGCCAAAAGGATGCTGAAAAATAATAGTTCATAAAGGTGAAATATTTTAAAGTGTTGAGTATGGGCATGGATATGAGATGAAAAAGATTCTCACCACAAAGGGCAGGAAAAGCACAGCATCTCCCTGCAAGGTTTGGAACAATTCTCTGGCAGAGCTCTTCTGTAGCATTGTGACAGGCAGAGGTAGCCATGCTGCTTGTAAAGAAGGGTTGTGGTCTGAAAGGGAAGCTATACCACCAGTTTAAAATGCCAGTTCTGTGTGTGGCATGGAAAGTGTAACCCTTCTTGGGGAAAATTGAAAAAACGAGCTGAAGGCAAATTTCTGTTCCTGTTTCCTCATGAATAAAGTGGACGTTATGCTCCCTATTAACTTCAGCAAGCAACACTGAAATTCTCTGGCATCTTCAGATGGAACATGCCTATTTTTGAAATTCAACATTTGTACTTTTTCCTTAATTGGACAAATGTTTTTTTAAAACATGGAATTGTCTTGTCAGAAAGATTTCTGATGGTCTCTGCCTTTTTTCTCAGTGCTTTTGCAATGAATAGCTATGCTATTTTTTTGCAAAATACAGACTATTTCACTGAAAATTTCGAGGACAAAAATCATTTCTACTTAGCAGTAGCATTAAAGCCCTTGAATTGGGCCACATTCTGCTGCCAATGCAGTTTCGAGCATACTTGGAAAATATTTTGAACAGCAGGGAAGAATAGCGATTACCACCTCACAGTCTCTCAAAGGTGTGAATATTGTGGGTTATTTTCCCTTTGACTGTTTATGGCCTATTTACAGTATAATCACACCAAATCAGGGTTATAACATGCCTTTCGTTTTTTCTTTTTAGTGAAAATAGAATCCAGCATATATTTCTTTTTTTTTAATTTACTGTAGCTCCCCCTAGAAGCTAAGGCATTTTTAGGGACTAAGCAAGAATGATCTCTTCTCCAAGGCATTTGTAACTGAAGGAGAGACAAAGAGAAAGGTGGCTAGCAAAAATATTAGGCAAGTTATTTACACTTTCTATACACTTGCAATAGCTGTGCTGTAAATGTGGCCAAAATGTGGAATTATAAAGGGTGCTTAATTGTAGATAGAAGAGAGCTATGCCACAGAATTATGGGATAATTTTACAGTGTGTAAGCATCATCAGACCAAGCTGTGGACACATGTATAAGGTCAGTTCAGTGAAATAATATTCTTATCATCCTATACATGGCAGGCAGTGGCACTGTGTAAGTGGATTAGAAGAAAACAGCCATAGAATCATAGAATGTTTTGGGTTGGAAGAGGCCACAAAGATCATCCAGTTCCAACCCCCCTGTCCCTATCCACAGGCAGGGTCACCTTCCACTAGACCAGGCTGCTCAGAGCCACATCCAACCTGGCCTTGAACACTTTCAGGCATAGGGCATCCACAGCTTCTCTGGGCAACCCATGCCAGTGCCTCACCACCCTCAGAATAAAGAATTTCTTCCTACTATTTAATATAAATCCACCCCACTATTTAATATAAACCTATGCTTTTTCAGTTTAAAATGGTTACCCTACTTCCTATCACTGCATGTCCTGGTAAGTAATAACAACAACCTCTTTTGTTTGTTTTGTTTGTTTAAGACCCTGGCCTTTTTGTGACTCAGGCTCCTGGTTTGGCCAACCCAGCTCATGCTAATGCCTGATGTGTGCTGGGAGCAGCAGCATTGGATTGAAGCAGAGCCAGGTAGGGAAGGGCAGGTGGCCAGGAAGGACTAAAGGGCCTTTATGCAGCCATGGTGAAAACAGCGATTTTACCTGAATTAGAAGGACCAGCACCCTTTGCCCCAGAGCCTGACATCCCTTCCAGCAGAACTGCATCCTTGAGAGGTGATTTGGGAGCTTGCACACTTCTGATGTGTGTCTAACAGAAGCTGAGGGGGTGTAGGAATCTTTAGTGTTGGCCATTAAGACGTGCTTAAATGGTATTACTCTCCAAGAGGTATTTCAGTTTAGGCTGGCAGATTTAACACTATACAGCCATTTACAGAGGGTAAAAATCAAGGGAGATCCTCAGCTAGAGAAAATGTAAAAGAGCCAGCCTGACTCCATGTGGAAGACAAAAGAGGAAATTGAGAAACGTGGTCAGTTACTGCTAAATGAAAAGTTGATGGAAAATGTGTTTGGAGAAGGAGCTGTCTCTGAAATGCCAACTTTCCTTTCGTGGCAATGGACAAGTTTTCCTCACTCACATCTCATAACCCTCTGGGATCTGTGTTTGGAGATGGGGTGACACCATATGGTTCAAAGGGATAGAGCATGCAAGTGCTGTGAGTTCAGGGATATATCCAAACCTACCAGCACAAAATCTAGACTGGATATTTAGGAAACTAAGGTGGGTGCTACTCCCACTGCTGAGGATCCCAGTCCTCATTGACACAGGAATCCAGATATCCATGGTATGTAAGGACACTTAAAAAGGGCAGCCTCTGCTTCACAAGCAGTCAAGTTTCTAGTGCAGACCATGATGGGAAACCCAACCATCCTCTGGTCAGGGCAAAGCTGATTCTGTCTAAGGGACAGACAATGCACCTGACCTTACTTTTGGGTGCCCTTAATATACTGGGCATGGATGTACTGAAGGGTCAGTCATGGGGAAAATGGGAAATAGGAATATCACCCTTTTTGCCCCCGAGTTTATCTCCTACAGATGCATCTCTGGCTGCTAATCTGTTGCAAACAGCTGCTCCTTTACCCCACAGTAAAGCAGTTAATATTCCACAATACACATTACCTTCTGGTGCTATTTGTCCTGTTACTGAATTGATAAAGGAGCTGGAAGAACAGGGAATTATTGTCACGTCTCATTTCCCCTACAATTCTCCTTTATGGCCAGTAAAAAAATCTAATGGCAAGTGGCAACTAACAGGAGATTACAGAGCCTTGAACACTGCCACTGAGCTGCTCACTGCAGCTGTTCCCAGTATGAATGATACAGTCATTTTTCTTAATGAACAATCTCCTGTGCTCAGCCAACATCAGTAGGATGCTTTGAACACCTCAGTGTGGTATCCAGGAGACAGGGTGCAATTTCAACACCCATCACTTGGAAAACTTCAGATCCCTTTGCCCCACTTTTGAGGGAAAGGAATACGGGAAACAGTGGATACCGTGGGAGTGAAATTAGTCATTACTGAGACTTGGATATGATCCAAAACAGCTCTTCTTTCCCTCTCCCTAGGAATTGTTGAACTCCCAGACAAATAAGTGAAAGCTGTCATTCAACCTGCATACAACTGGAAAGTGCCCATCTAGAAAGTACATTTAAGCATTCCCTGGAACTTTTAAATGCTTTTTGTGGTATAGTGTTATCACCTACGATAATGTTGACAATGTCTAAAAAGTCAAGAGCCTTCATGTGCTGGACAATTCTAATCCTCACCCTGGGGCATCTGGCATTGTATCACATAAATGTTGATTCCCTATGTGATGGCAAAACAAATCCACAGAAGCTGGGCTTTGCTGGACTCAGGATAATGAACAACCATCTCTGTATGATAGGGATAAAGACCTAGGCAGGAATATCTGACTTTGGATTCCTAAATACTTCTTGGGCAGTAGAAAAATAGCCTGATTTTCATCCATGTTCAGTGTCCAAGAGGCCCAAATTATGCCAATACCTTTTCAGAAGAGAGTAGTGAACTTCAGTGGAAGAAAAAGCTCCCTTAGACTATAATGGAATTATTTTCTCAGGACTACTGTCATACTTCTACAGCTTAAAAAAATTAAAAAAAAAAGAAAAAAAAGAAAAAAAAATATATAAAGGGAAATATTGATGAACAGTAGTTTCAACCAAGAGTTGACTTTCCTAGTGTGCTCCAGGCTGAAATCTCTGAAAAGAAAAAATGCTCACTTGCAAGCTATCTCTACAGCCCAGATCAGCAGGTAGCAATTAGTTTCCCGAGCACTCACTCTTCTTTCCATCTTCCTGATGGATATTTCATCTGAGTTTATGCTCTCCTCCCTCGCCTTCTCTTCAGCCTCTCTGCTTCTCTTTCCAATAAGGCTATGATCTGTCACAGACTCTCAATGGACAAGACCTATACATCCCATCACTGTCATAGGCAGTTACATGAGACAGGCCAGGATGAAAAGCGGTTTGGAAGGGAGAGAAGCCGTCATGCTTCAGGGCATAGAGTTGAACTCTAACCAAGGAGGAGAGATGAAGGAGGGCTTTGGGCCAGAAGGGGAGAAAATTTTACTCAGGGCAGGTTATTCCATAATTACCCACTTAAACTTTCTTTATACTTTCTGAGGTGAATCTGGTTCTGGCCAACATCAGAGACACAAGGGGTGGATCACTGGTCTGATCCAGGAGGGGAATGAGTTTCTTCATTCTTTCTGCCAGTACGCTGAGTTTATAATGTTTTCTGAAACCACAATGAAATCCCTTTCCAAGCATGACCCTTGCTCTGCCAGTGATAGCCAAAACTCCTTCCCCTAGCCCTGTCCTTCACACTTCCACAAGCAATACAGAGAGAAGCCAGTACAAAGCCAGGTCAAGATGATAAGAACAAAGCCTTGAAGGCTGCTTTTAGATACCAGCTTTACTTCGACAGAGGAGGAAATTTTCAAAGAGGTGAACTCTTTCTGTCTCTCTCTCAGGCAGGAGTCTCCTGGGAGAAGAAGAAAACAGCTTTCATTTTAGCGAGTCATGATATTTATGGCCCTTTTATGGGTTTTGTTTGAAAATATAAAAGTAGATGGACTTAAATCTGTTTCAAAAGAAAGGAGATAGGAAGGGGAGAGACAGAGCATATGAAGGGCACGTGGGTCTGAATCATCTGCCCACGTTCAAAAGGAAATCAAACACCTTCTTTGTTTTAATATGGACCTCTTCTGCCAGTCATGAGGATAATATCTGACCTTGTCTGGCATAGACCCTTTTATCCCTAATGACATACAAATTTTTTATGTACACTACCACCAAGTACACTCACCTTGGGATGAAACATGACAACTATTAAATTATGCAACTGCAGCACCATGCAACAGTTCAGGTGCGATCGCTTCCAGGAAGCAGACTTTCAGATCACATCTCCTGCAGAACTGAAAGCTTTATACTGTATTCCTGAGGGGCAACTGTCAGCTTCTGCTTGCTCACATACCAGTCTCATGTGGGCTTTTATCCATCCTATTTGTGGTGTCTGTTCAGCAACTGAGGTTGCACCCTTTTGAGGGCCTCCTGTTTTTCATAAGTGGAATCTCCTCTGACCCTTTGCCTCTAGGCAATACTTTTGATCCAATTCACAGACTGAGGAGCACATGCCTCGAAATTATTGAGGGAGGGAAGTTTAAGTTGAAGGACTGGGGTTTGCTTTTAGTTTCGAATGTAGTCAGGCCTGTGGTCATTTTATGTGCTTTGGGAATGAACCTCCATAGGTTATGACAGCTACTGGGATATTTCTATGAGCAAAATGTACAAAGCTCCCCATTAATTGGCAGTTTCATAAAAGGTATTGCAGTTTCATAAAGCTCTCCTCTCAAGCAAGGAGGGAGAAATGTTCTGCCCAACTAATGGATGACTTCTGACTGGATCTGAGTTCAGCATGGAGTCATTGCAAAGATCAAATTGCTGGGATGGTCCATGAAGACAGAGCAGTCATACTATGGTTATTGCCAGCTGCTGTTTACTCCATCTTTCTTTAATATGGTGCCCTGCAATAATCAAATGGAGAGATCATAAATAGGCAAATCTTTAAAATTAGGCAAGAGGTGCCCTGAAGCATACAGCTGTAAAAAGTTCTTGCCACTATCGTTATATTCTTACATCACTGATAAATCTGAAAATACTCTTAAGACATTAAGCTGCAGGTTGATGCTGTTGGCAGTTGGGAGATGCTATAGAAATTACAGTTCCTTTCAATGTTTTTGTCTCCTAATTAGTATCACCTAAGTCTTGTTTCAGTTTTATGCCCACACACGTGCCCTCCTGACTGGAGTCATCCTTCCTGTCATGGTTACTTGTGCAGAGTCCTTGGTAAGTTTGAATCAGGTTTTAAGATTTATTGATCTGGCCTTGTCCATTCTGTGGTGTGTTCTTTGATTTAATTTAATGACCATAAACCATTCAGGCATGTTGGCATGAAGGGTGCACTGGAAAAAAATAAGAGATTGATTGATTGATTGATTGATTGATTATGTAAAGACATTATTCTCTTTATAGCTAACAATGAAGCTGGTTTTGCACACATTTGTATCTTCCTGTGCACACATATCTTAACTAAAGTAAACCGGTCTACCTGCAGATATGAATCAGATGTGGAAGCAGTTATGCTCTTCTGTAAGGATTAAAATTGTCTGTTTTAAAGATACATGCAAATAAAAATGAAATGCAATCCAGAGGGGAAGGTTCAGAGCACAAACAGGATGCCCCTTCTCCTGCTCTCTAAGACAGTTTTCACATCACCACACTTGGATGGTCCTGGGAAGAACTGAATTCATATTGTTGCCTGCTTTTATAAGTCACAAGTAATGTTTTCTCTTTATATCTGTGTGTGTTTTTGTGTGTGTGTGCACCCTGTGGCAGAGGAACAGCAGTCACAGGAAAACACCCAGCTCAGAAGCTACTGAGTGGTTGTAACAGGAGGATAGACAGAAACAACATGAAATCAGCTCCTGAATATGTTGAAATGTACCAAAGAACAAAAGGCAGCCTAAGCAAAAAAAAAAAAAAAACCAAAAAAAACAAAACCAAAAAAAACCCCCAGAAAACAACAAAACCAACCACAATGACAGGGTGTTCATTCAAGCAGATTATGCTGGTATTGGCAATACACAACCTAAATACATGCACTTTGAACTTTTCTCAATTTATTACATGAAGTACAGGGTGACAAATATTATTGGCGTTTAAATTATTACTTCTGGCCAAATAAATTAGAACCTTGCTGAAATGACTGGGGCAATTCACACACCATTCAGATCTATGCTCTCACCTCTCTAGAGAACAGTTTATTTGTTACACATACTTCCCATTCTGGAAGTTTTCTTCACAATTAGAACAGCCAGAGATTTGACCCACTTTCATTTTTCTACATGACAAGTGAAATTCCAGAGAACAGGTAGGTAGCTCTCAAAGAGATTTTGCTGGATTATGTGAGTATGCAGTGTCTGTTTCCAAGCCCTAGACTGTATTAATCACATGCTTTCAGTACCTTTGTTGGATTGTCTATAAATTCAGGAAGGTCATGGATATTGTGTTTTCACATTATAGTCTCTATATTGAATGTATTCCAGCTACACCCTTTAAGGAAAGGCAGGCAATGCAACATAACCTCCCCAAATAAAACTTTTTGTCTCATAATTCACCTAGCTCTCCACCACAGCCTATGTGTAAGCATTTCTCAAGGAGCTGTAAAGAAAGGAAATGGTGCTAAACTCCTTTTAAAATTATCCAGTCTAAGCTAGTGCTGCATGCAATAAATCACATTGTCCTGAAATTCCTAGATGGGGGAAATGGGCCATGGCCCCACAGCCATCAGTATTATGATGCAAAATGCAGCTCTTACAGTAGAAATAACATATTTCTGGCACATTTCCGCTTCCTTCAAACTTGCTTGTGCCACATTGAATTCCCAATCCAGCACCAATGTCATTTGATCATCGGTGTCCCACTAATGTCTCTCACTCTTTCCATTTCTCCCAGTCCACTTCGGTTTCCTCACAGACCTGTAACTTTAAATCTCCTTTCTTCCCTCAGATGTTGCCTCCTAACCTTCTCCCGGACTTTGATACATCTAAACAAATTAACATTTTGTGTTAGCTTCTTTGTCTTACACTCATATCTTCCCCCCTCTGACCACTGTAGGTCCCCTTCTTAATTTGCCTATTGTCTTCAGATCTCTTTTTGAACATTTATCCCCTAGCTCTCTGACTTTCATCACTTTCTTATTTCTTACTTCAAGCAGACCAACATCAAATGGTTTTCTCTCTCATCCATCCTTCCTTAACTGCTTTGCTTCCCACATCCTCTGAGTTTCTACCTTGTTCAAAGGATATTAAGGAAACAGTAGTAGAAACGGGAGGACGGCTCTGGAAAAATGCAGAAAGGCTTAATGCGACAGAGGGACTGAGAATTAAGATGGCAGATGAAATTCAAGTCTAATAAATGTAAAACATAACAAATAAGAAAATTTAACATACAAAATTATGATCTCAGAGCTGACCATTGCCATCCAACAAGATTTGGTGTATGTTATAAATAGTTCTATGAAAACATCACTCTGGTACTCAGCAACAATGAAAGAAACATGCAGACTGTTAGGAGTCAATAGGGAAGGAACAGAAAAGAGAAAAAAAGGTCAATATGCCATAGGATAAATCCCTGCCACAACTGCACCCTGGATACTGCATGAGGATTGGGTCCCTCATCCCAAACATGACAACGCAGAACTAGAAAGGGTTCAGAGAAGAATGGCCAGGATAATGAAGAGACATGGGGCAGCCCCTCTATGAAGAACTCAGGTGGAAAACCAGAGAGCCAAGGATAGGACAGAATGATAGAAGGGGGGGTAAAATCTCGTGAGACATGTAGGTACTAAACAGATACTACATTGGCATTGAAGGCTAGTGGGCAGAGGGTTCAGAGAAGGCAGAAAGAAGATGGCTTAGCAGTTTGTGTACAGTAACTTGTGGGACTTATTGCTACAGAGGCTAGTGGGTATGAGCCTATAATGGTTATAACCCAAAATTACTAGGCACTTCCATAGAAGGAAAATCTATTAAGGGCTATTAAATACAAAAATATCACACCTGGCTTAGGAAGTCTTTGAGTTGCAAATGATTAGAAGCTGGAAAATCATGCTGGGGAAATAACACTTTTATCACTGTATATATTCTTCCCTAGGTATTCACTGTTGTTCTCTATCGGAGACAGGATATTGAGCCAGATGGACCTTTGGTCTGACCCCATACAGCCTTTCTTATGTTCTTGTGTTTATATTCTTAACTGACCGTATGGATGCTCCTTGCACTTTCACCTTCCACTATACAATGCCAAAAAACCCCTCCTGCCTACAGCAGCAAACTGAGAGGGAGAAAAAAAATATCAGTCCCAGTGCATCTTTGCTGAAAAATCCTTCCTAGATAAATTTGGGTACTTATTTACTCTTTTAATCTACTGTCAGACTAGTGTCATTGCTGAAAAACCATTCAGTCTGCAGCTCTGGTCACCTGAAACAATCTGTGCAGACCTCTCCCCTTTCAGCAATTCCTTATCTCCTTCTAAATTCTCATCTTAAAACCTGACTTTCTAGCCTGCCTTCAACCCCTCCATTTCTGTCTCTCCTGGTTATTGGTCTTATGACTGAATGCTTTAATATTTTCACCATGCAAGGTCTTTATGTCACTGTTTCATGTAATTTATACCTGTGAGCTGGAGCCTTTCCCATCTTGCTTTCAAGCACTGGCCATATACTGCACGGTGTCCAAAATGATCCCCACCCCCTTATTGCTTTGGGGGTTTGGCTTTATTAACAAGGATATAAGCAATAAGAAAATAAAGTTCAGCTATTTCTAAGGCTTCTCCCTCATGGCTGCTCAGCCAGCATCCTAGATGGCCTCTCCCCATCAAACCATTTTTATCTCCCTTTTACACAAGTGAACTAATAAGCCACCTACCCCAATGAGTCAGCAGAACCCACTTAACCCTTTCTCACAAGGGTCAAAACTCGCTATCAGGATGGTCTGGCTCAGACTTGTTACAGAACCATATTCTGCCCCTCGGTCCTGAATAATTTATTTGTGCAGCAGACCTAGATTAGTGTTTAAATCAAAATGCTGCCCAAACAAAGGCTATGCTGTACAGTGCAAAATGAAACCAATTACTACATCATCTACTGCTCGTCTTTTACAGCGCGAGATGCCCCCTACAGTACTGCAGAGGACAGGCTCGTCTGCTGGGAACATCCAGGCACAGGAAGCAGAAGAGGGATTTTTCAGAGGGAATCAGGCTTTGATAAAAAAGTAAATTCAGTGCCAGAAGGTATTGCACACTTCCACTTTGATCCATCGAAACTTAAGACCTTTTCTAGGGTGAAATTAAAGCAAGCTCCAAATATGTCTATGCAGAGCTGTTTTCTGCAGAGCAACTTTAACAGGGATGAAGGAAAGGAAAATGCCTCTCCTGACACACACTGCAGAAATTCAGTATAAATTCTCAGAATGTGGCTGAAGGCCTGGAAATTCACTACTTTAAAAATAACAACTCATAGAAATATGCAGAAACAAGGGATGCATTGAATTATTTTTTTTTAATATAGTAGAAGAGCATAATAAACCTTGGAGCATCTCTGCATGCCTGAAACACTAACACAACCATGTTCCTTATGTATTTCAGAAATGTAATCTGAGTTGACTAAAAAACCCCCAAAATCCCAAAACAACCCACACATGTCAGTTATTTCTCTTATTTTTTCTACCTTTGTTACTGGTTAATCACCTGATTGTGAGACTCCATTCACCTGACAATAAGTAGCTATTATTTACCCCAGTCCTGGCTGTCAGAAAGAATCATCTTTATCTTCAGAGAAGCAGGGATAATGTCTGATCAGTGAGTTATAGTTGAGAGAAATGATTCTAAGTTTAGGAAAATTGCCAGCTGCATTTTGTTATCAGTAACCATTATTTAGATAGCATTGCTGATGTGTGTAGCGCCATACAGACAGGGACAAAGAGCAGGCCCTTGCCCTGTGGAGCTTGCTGTCTGTATTACACAATTAAAATAGGGAGAGGTACTAGCATAATGGTAATGGTGAGCTCTAAGCATCACAGTGGGAGGGAGAAGAGATTACAAGAAAAAGACAAACTTCCTGTGAGAGAGCGCTACTGCATCATCCCTCCATTGTCGTTTTAGATTCAGCTCTGCCAGAGGGCTTTGTTGGTTCAAAATACAGTCTGTACAGAAGAGGGAACTGATAATTCCAGAGTCAAAGTCAGTAGAAACTGGCCTATGTGCTTGTAAGAGAGAGGTGGAGGATGTTGACTGGTGAGGGATGGGTGTTGCGGTGTGGAAAGACATACAAGTGATGCTGTGGCAAGCTGGTGGGTTGTGTCACACAAGCTCACAAGGCTCTGCAGGGCATGGGAAGACCCAAGGCTCTTAACATGGAGCACTCAGTTACCATGGAGGCTGGGCTTCTTCCTCTGTAGCTCAGGATACTAAGAACACTTTAACTGTAAGACATCATTTGAACCTACCACCGCCTCCTAAAAGCAAACTTCCAGGTGCTACCTTCACAGACACACCATTTCTCCTTAAGTGCAAGATGCCTTACACCCATGGTCTAATTAAACAGTTTTATTATGAGGTCAGTTTGTGTATTGCTCTTTTCTTTCAAGGCAATCATGTTGAAAATTAATCTGACTATAAACACAAAAGCACCGACTTAGCTGAGCTGCATACATAAATCAAAGTGAAGTCAATACTCAGAAACCCAGCCTACACTAACACTAATCCTAACTATCTCCTTAACTACATCAAAAAAAAGATTTTTGGATGGCTGCTAATACTACTGCATTTTCCTTTTGTTGACCTGAAGTTATTAGCAGGAACCAACCATACTGGAGCAGAGACGACTCCATCTAATAGAAAACAATTAATACATTCATTACTGCACTGAACTTCTAAATAGGAAACATCTTCTTTTTTCTCTTATTCCACTTCACTTCTGCTACTTAGTAAAGTAAAACAGAATATGTATTCTCCTGAACTGTCTTATTTCTCTAGACGCTCGTAAAGCTGGTGCAGAAAATGGAGCCTACCTGGTAATATCTTCTCAGTCATATAAAGTAAAACTGATTAAGAGAAAAACATTCTTTAAGTTCCTAGAAAAAGCTCTTGGCTTCTTCCATTTATGATCAAAAAGATCCTAGAAAAAACATGTCCAGTCTTTAACGACACTAGGAAATTGAAATAACCAAAATGGGATGTGATTGGTCTTTTGACTTGAGGCGTCACCGTTACCTGCTTTTGCTGCCGAAACATTGTCTGGCTCCTAATGGCTTCTAACATTGTGTTCCTACCTACATTGATCATTTAATACCAGCATCTTCTTTCTGACAAGCCACAAACACTTGCAGAACTTGACCTCTTCCCTTCATCGCTTTTGATTAAGAAGAGAACTATCTGCAGGAAATGCCCTACAAACCACAAAGGATTATCAAAAATATAATGATGAGTGATTCAGGGACTCTGTGGCTCTGCTTGTGTTCCTGTAGTCTGATCTTGGTCACTCTTCCCTTCTCCGCTGGAGCTTTGCTGTAGTTTCTTCTAGTCGGCTTCTCCAAGCAGCAATAATGGCATCATCATCCATCTCTTCTTCCTCTTCTTTACGTGTGCTTCTCCTGTACTGAGAGACCTGCCTAGATGCAAACCTTTCCTCACTTTGCTCCACTTTTGCCTCCTTCTTTCCATCTTCTTCAGACTTTAAAAAGCTCTGGGTGAACTTTCTCTTTGCTCCACATTCTGACACGTCTGACCTGGCCTCCTCTTCACATGCCTCCACATGATGAGCTCTAACTCGGCTCTGTGTAGATGGATCAGGGGATTCAGAGTCAAAGGGTGGTTCAGGTGACTGGCTGAAAACATGCAGCTCTGGGCTGTTTCCTCTGGAACTTGTCTCACTGACCCTGGACCTTGTGAACTTGTACATCTTTTTGTCCTCTTTCGCAGAAGCAGAGGAAAATCTTGACATGGATCTCAGTGAATCTCCTGTTGACTCATAGGAAGAACAGCTATCTTGCTCTTTTCTTTGGGATCTGCAGAATCTATAACTGGATGTCTCAGAATCCATCTGTCTAACTTTGGATGATCTGCTATATTTCTCTCTAGCTTTTTCAGTCTGATCATAGTATGACGGTGGTTCTCTTTCTGCTTTCAGGCCATTGAGCCACTTAGTAATATCACTATCTATCTCTGACTTTGGTGGGCCTGAGGTTGCAGGTCGACTGGACACATCAAAGACTGCATCAGTGCTGTCAAAATCTGCTTGCAAGGGACGCCTGTGGCTGTTTGTTGTACTCTCTCTGTCATCTTCTGTTTCATTTTCCTCTGCTTTGGTCACCTTTTTTTTAAATAAAGTGCTGCGTTTATTGTCACTGATCACCTTTTCAATTTGATAGTCTGACATTTTTTCTCTGATTTCCATTTGCATCTCCTTCTCCTTCCTCTTGAGTTTCTTTAGGTCAACATCATCAGCAAAGAGGCTGTACAGTGGTTTGCTTGTCTGGGTCGTCTTCATGTTTGAAGTAGCTCCTTCTGTCCTTGCATTCATGGAAGTGTTGCAAGACAGCACAGACTGAGACTCAGCCCTGCGCAGCTCCTGCTGGTGGAGCTGAGAGCCAGCGAGGGATGAGCCACTCTGAGCACTGAGAAGAGAAACCTTGTCATCATCTGTACGCCTGCCAAGGTCTCCTGACAGGGAGGCCATGGCGGACGATGGACGAGACAGCATCAGGATCTCGTTTTGCTTTTGAGCAATGGTCTCACTGACCACGTTAGCGATCCAGTTCTGAATGCTTGCCATGGATATTGTGTCACCTGGGCCAACTTGGAGATTGGGAAGGGGAACATTTGGCATCTGCAGCTGCATTGCTCCTGTACAGCTCCTGGCCTGTGACAAAGATGAATGATTTGTCTGCATGCTCAGGGTAGAAGCTGCATCATCGGCACCGCTTGCAGAAGGTGCTGAAGGCCAGAAAGCTGACAGGGGAATACTCCCACTCATTGTACTCTCTGTCTCCCAGCTGCACATGGACTGGCTTTCTTCTAAAATTTTCTTTGAACGTTCAAGGAGCTCTACACGCCTCTGCTTCTTTTTAGCTGAAGCAGAATCCTCAGTTTTGGCAAACTCCACAAATTCTTCCTTGCTGCTTTCACTGCCCACCTTCTTCTGCCGCTTCATTTTCCAAGCCTGGTAAGCAGTCAGATCAATATCTGACAAATTCTTCCCTTCTGTTTCCTCCTGACCTGCCTGGCTGCCATCTTCTGCTGGAGATGGTGCAGATGATGGGTCTAAATCCTTCTTGTGAAAGCCAAACTGGATCCTCTTGACCTTCCACCTTTCTAGAGGAGTCAACTTGTCCTTGTTCTTTTGGCAGAAATTGTAGAAGGAGCTACAGGAGGAGTCTGAAAGCACACTCTCCTCATCCACATCCCTCTCCTTTCTTCCTGTTTCTGGGGATTGTCTCTCCCCACAAGTTTTATTCCTAGAACGATACCTCTGAGCAGCTTCTTTCTCAATTTCCAGAAGCCTCTGATTCCACATGTCCCAAGTGCTCTCAGAAGACATAGAGCCTGTGCGGCTCCTCCTTGTCCTGCTAAAGCTGCTGGCTTCCAGCTGTTTCTTTAGGGTTCGGATCTCAAAACTGCTCACACTCTCAGTGTCACTGAATTCACCTGATGGGTAAGGTCTTCCTCCCATGCTGCATTCACCATCCTCCTCCCTGGCTGTACCTGCCATCTGGTATTTCTCATTTCTGCGCTGCCAATCGTGGATCCTCTGTTCCACATCCTCATCAGATTGTTCCTCTTCCTGATCCAGATGCCTTGGAGATGTTCTTCTTTCATGGTAAACTCCTGCTTCCTTTGCAGATAGGCCTTGTTTCCTCCTCCATTCCTCATATAATTGTTCCTCTTCCTCCTCAGTGATCAGGGTGGAGTGTTTGGAAACCCAGCTAGTTTTTTCCACTGATGAAGAGCTCATAAAACTTCCCAGTATGCTACTGGTGTCCTCTTCTTCTACTGTGATGGAGTGGGCTTTGGCTCCCTTGATGCTCCCCGAGTCCCCAGCTCCAGAGAGCCGCGAAGAAGTCCCTGCATAGGCGCGAGGACTTTGGCTTGGAGTCACATCCTCATCTCCAGAACGCTCCAGCTCCCGCTCCTCCAGCAGCTGCTCATTGAGCTCCCGCAGCTGCTTCAGGAAGCCGTCGTTGGGGTAGATGGCACGTTTCTTCCTCAGGGTCATCAGAGCCTCCAGAACGGTCATGTGGTGGTAGATCATCAGGTAGGCGGCCACCAGCACAGCCGAGCGGCTGATCCCCATCTCACTGCTGACAAGGATTCTGCCTACAGACAGTGAATGTGAAAGGAATCAGCTATTTCCAATAGCAGACAGGATGCTCTGCTATGTAGCACAAAAGCTTTCTTTGAATAGTGTTAAAAAACGACACAGATTATATGTTTCAGTGACTGAAACGAATACTAAATATTTTCTAGCTTTACCTTAACAAAAATCTGGATACATACGAATAAAAAGCACATTAATTTCAAAAACTGTGGGCAGGCACATTTCCAAACAATCTAAATAGTATTTTTATTTTCACCTACACACTTCACTAACTCAAATAGTCAAAAAGCTTATAATAGGTATTAGAAAGGCAAGTGAGACATTCTTGACTTGCTGGCTGACAGGGTCAGACATTTAAGCTTTCCATGCTTTTTTCTCAATATGTAAAAGGTGAGATATTAGCATTAGCCTCCAGGAAGGTATTGGGAGGATAAGCAAGTAACTTATTTTTTTCTATAAGGGACATTATAGAACAAATAAAAATTTTATATTAATTTAATTGTATTTTTTGCCAGCATCTAGATCAGTTTTGCAAGGTACCCTCAAACAATTACATTGAAGACTGGCTGGAGGCCAAAGTCCTACTACAAAGTCCTATTAGAAAAGAGCTGATTTTGACTCTGACAAACTGATCCAGCTTCTTCAAACTACTGGGACCCACTGTCCTGCACCAGTAACTATATGAGCAAGGATCAAAACTGAGGATCTGCTTTATTTTACAGGATTTATTATAGCATTTATTACGTCTTCCAGAAAAACAAGCTTTGGCACAGACAAATTGTTTGGGGTTTAAGTTACTTGTATGGCAAATTGCAGCTAAAGAAAAGCTTGTAAATATGAAGAGAGTGTAAATGAGGCTTTGCTAGCTTGCAAACATCTGAAATTACTCTTTCTAAATGTGTGATAAACTCCAGTTTAATCAATCTGTTTGCAGTGAAACTTAATGAAGCCAATTTAAACACCACCATTCTGACTGCGGCTATGATACCACAAGAGGTTTACCTAATGAACCTCTTCCTACAATCCTGAAATCTCTTTTATGCCTTTCTTAGCTTTAAAAGTCTTGGTTGCCTTCCAAGTGTTTTACCAGCCAGCAATGCCAGTCTAACAGCTCACCAAGAGGGGGAGATCTCCTTCCTTTCATTTCTTCTAAGGCTCCTCTGCCTTGGTGCATCTTCCTCGTGTTGCTGAGCTATTAAAATTGGCTCAACGTTCCTTGTATACAAACAAAACTTTAAACTTTTCCTACTGTCACTACTGCTAGGAGGTAATCTTTTGTCTCTCTACAAAAATCAGATTAATTGACACCTTATATGAAAAATATCAGTGATATCACAGATCCTGGTCCTTCTTTCAATACCGAACTGCAAAAAGATATTTCTAACTGTCCACTGAATTTGCAACAAAATGACCACTGTGCACTGGAGACCAACAGAAAAACAGTTGCCATGGAATTGAAGTCCAGCAAATCTGACAGCAGCCTGGGTGTAGACATCCAGAGGCTCAACTCAGCTGCTGGGAATGTTCTAGTAAATCAGCCTGGTTTTTTGCATCATGGCAAAACTGAAAGGTGCAGGGTACAGGAATATATCTATCTCTCTTTAGATATAGTATTATAGAGTATCTATATTTTAAAAATGTATTAGAGCAGGGATTCTGCTCTTTGCTATAGCCAGGCTCTTTTAAAGCATCTGCAGGAGCTAACTTGCAGCTACTTTGAACCTGAAGCTGTGGGGCTGCTGGGCTGCCTCCCCTTTCCAGTTTCCTCCCTCCTGTTTTTAATGAGACCAGGCAGAAATGGGCAGGAGGTGTACACTGTAGCTGCGTGCAGACAGCAAAGGCTCTGCCTTCTACTCCATTACAAATGTGGCATATCATCTGTTTATCAGATTAAGATTTCTCCCTGTTAATTCCCAAGCAACTTGGAACTACTTCAATCTTCTCTTCTTACCTCTGTAAGTCAGCAGGGCTTCGTCAAGGAACTCTGCAGCTGGGCGGAAGTGTTTGGAGATATCCATATCTGGAAAATCATCCACTTCAATGCCCATGTACTGGATATTGAGACCATTGTAGAAACTTGGTCCTGTGTAGACACCTGTGCCATGAGCTGCATTCAGGACATGGGTGATCCCCAGTCTCTTCAAACGGCTTTTGTTCACTGCAACACTTCTGCAGAAAAGGAAAAAACATGTTAGATATCAGTGCTCCTATTTTAGGTAGGAAAAAAAGCTGCATGCTACAAGGTTTACATAACTCCCGGTCCATGTTACTCATTCAGCATGAGGCACCACTCACACCTTAATGTTCTTTGAGAGTTCCACAGGTATTTCTTTCCAATACTCACTTGGAAAAGAAAACAAGAAGCCTGCATTCACCTGTAGAGCCATATGCTCTGCTTCCACTCCGCTTGATTTGAAATTCATACTGCCATCCTAGGCTCAGGCCATATACTTATTTATCAATTTTTATCACTCCATAATTGATGCTTTTCTCTATATCCCTTTCTAATTCTGTCTGGTCTCTTACATGGGTATCTCAGGCAGCTGAACCGTGGTGCAGGACACCCAATCATGTGTAGTCAACATTTACTTTGGCATCACCTTTTAAACTCCCTTTTACATAACAAAGACTTTAGTTCCAATTTTAGGGCCAAATTCCAATCAGAACTGTGGAATTTGGGCTTATTTGTTTTTTCCTCTCTTAAACTGTTAAAGCATCTAAACAGCATAGGAAAACTGCCGATTCTACTCCAGAAGTATTTACTTTCCAGTGCATAGAGATTTCTGTGAGCACAGTCTGAAAAACACTTTAGGGCTCTCTAGGGATGAAAGGTATTAGATGCATGTAATACATGTTATGCCTTCAATGGTTCCATTTGACCCTTTACTGGGAATCTCGTGCAACTTGATGACAAAAGCTGACACTCACTTTTCTGCTATGAAGACATTAGGCCAGACTTCATCCACAGCGTCTCTGGGGGTCTCCAGCCTGTCCTTCACAAGTGCCCTCTGCAAGTCCATCACACACGGCGTGTTAAACAAGCTGGTGTCATCAATCTTTTCCTTAACTCGGTTGTACAGGTCTTCCACCATCAGCTGCTGCGCAGACTCCAGCATCCTGGGACACACCGAGTCTACCCTGACATCCTTTGTCTTCAGCTCTGGAATAAACTGACATGGTAAGTGAAAGCACATAAAAACAATGCAGATGTATGAGCTGTCATTACTTGTGCCTGGGACAAGCCTTGTGGCTTTTTTTCCCCAGAAACATCACCCTGTTCTGTCTGCAGTGTGGGCAGGTACATGCTGACCTAGGAACTGCCTCAGGGGGATCAGCAATGAGAAGGGCACACTGCACTGTCCTCTCAGTCTCACACTGGCCAAAGGCCTGGGAGTTAAGGGCACCCTTATTCCAGGCCCAGCAGGATGCAGCTGTTTCCTATGCCTTCCTGAAAAGGGGAGGGAGGTGCTGAGCTCTTCTCCCTGGTATCCAGTGATCAGATGTGTGGGAATGGTTCAAAGCTGAGCTGGGGAGATTCAGACTGGACATTAAGAAGCACTTTTTTTTCTGAGAGGGTAGTCAAACACTGGAACAGGCTTCCTAGGGACGTGGTTAATGCCCCATCCTTGACAGTGTTTAAGAAGTATTGGACAGTGCCTTAATAATATGATTTAACTTTTGGTCAGCCCTTATAGTGGGACTTCGATGATCACGTATGTCCTTTAAACTGAAATACTCCATTTTCTATTCCATTCTACCCTAATTTAGTTTGTTGCAGCAAGCAACCAGCACTCAAACTTTTACTCCTGCAGTAAATTCTGCCACAGATTCATCGCACAACTTCAAAGGGAGTCACTAAACCTTTCTGTAAGTTGTTATTTCTTTCTCTACTTCATATGGAGTTTTCTCATAAGAGCTTTTTTATCATTTAGGATCTGTAGATGAGAAAGGCAAAACAAGCGCAGCTTCAGGTCTCTGTAACTTACATAGTTCTCTTACCTTCACTGATGATTTGTTTGGCAGCCACAGCAGATGACAGATGGATTGGCTCCATGAGGATGCTCTCTGTATCAGCATCTGATATCACTGAATACCTGCCAACCAACCACACTGCCTGTTAGGTAAATGCCCTCCGTGGGGACCCCATCCCCAGGACTTAGCCCTCTTCCAGAGGGGAACAGCAGGGAACTGGAGCAGGGAGGATTCTTTGATTGTAGAACAGAAGTCCCAACTCTTCTTCCACATCTCATTCCCACCCCGCTCTCCAGCATGGCACTATAGGTTTCAAAGATGCCTTAGCATCCAGTGTTTGCAGGATGTAGACAGGTCCCATGGGGAGAAGCTGCAGTGGGCTTAGGAGTGCAATCAAACTGCCTGGTGGAGGAGTTTATGGGTAGAGAAGATCAGTGTTTGGTCTGAGACTGGGAGGGAGATGGATCACAAGAAATAGTCTCACAAGTAACTCTCACTTAGACAGACAGACATAAACATGGTCCTAACTAGAATTTACTGAGTAATTCAAAACAGATTGGGCTAGAAAAATATTGGGGTTTCTTTCTGCCAGTTAATTGTCTGCAAGCATCCTTTGAGTTACCACAAGCTGCAGTGCAAGCATTGAGACTGAAGCCTGTGAATCTCTCCCTCAGTACACATTGGCACTTCGGAGCATGAACCTGTGGTCAGTCTCTCCACTCGCTCTGTGTTGTGAAACTGCCAGTCAGAAACTACTATGACACTCACAAACACCTTTGAAATGAGTTATTTGACATAGTGTAATAAGTTTTTGTAAGCAAAAAAGGCCACAACCTTAAAAACAAGTATATTTCCCTGTGGCTCCACCTATGCAGTCCAAGAAATTTCAGTCTCTCAGTTAGACCATCCTAACAAAATATTTAACGGAGCTTTTTCCCTGATCTACACCTTCTACACTTCCAAATCGATGGTACAAATCACTAGGACAAGTTGGCTGCCATCACAGAAGCTCTCTGGCAATGCAAGGCTTACAGACTTGCAATACACTGTTTGTTTTTGTTTAATTACAGCAGGAGAGGGGGGGTGATTAATATGCAGTCAGGGCGCAGCAGTGTCTGGAGAGCTGAACTGCTTTCAGGCTCCAGAATCAAAACAGAGGGCACAGCCATCGGAAACCACTTAACAGGCTCATCCAGGTCATTTAGCTGAGTTCCAGCACTTGTCAACCGTGACTGAAAGTAATCCTGTTCTAGTTCTTCAAAGGAGTTTACGACACCAGCAAGGGGAGCCTCAGTCTCATTTACAGGAGCTGACACAAATTTGCAGCTATGCCCTGCCTTCACTTCCTTTTGCTGTAAAGGTTGCCTCCAAGCTCAATAAAAAGGTAACAGTTGGTAATAATCTGCCACAGCAGCCTCAACACGTTTTACCTGTAGCTGCCCTGAGCATCTGTGAAATGCAGAAACTGCCCAAGCCTGGATCTTTCAAGGACCCCCTTCTGGCCAGGAAGGATCTTGCCATTTTCATCACTGTGTTTTGTCATTGACAACAAGAAAAAAGGGAGAAAAAAGGAACAGGGAAGGGAAGGGAAGGGAAGGGAAGGGAAGGGAAGGGAAGGGAAGGGAAGGGAAGGGAAGGGAAGGGAAGAAACTGGAGAGATGTTTCTGTTCATTCTGAGTGACTGATGAGCAGTAGGAGAGAGCTCAATACATAATTTTTCAATACATAATTTTACTTTATGTGAGTTCAATGGTCTTCTTAAACAATTCTGAAATACATCTGGTTAAATGAAATAAGTACCCAATCTTAATTTTCTGCAGTGTCCCACAGTTAAACATTTATGAAACATAAAAGTTATGAAATATTTCATAACATTCTACTTGTTGAGGAACACTGGGGAAGGTTCTTTTCAAACTCTATCCCTACTCCTTGCTTTCAGCTAAAGCATCTCAGAGGGTACAGAAAGCCCTTCAGAGTGTTCTGCTTTAGGAAAAGAGAACAAAGGGGTGTATTTTTCCTTGTATTAGGAGAAAACACATCTAATCGTGCTTGTTTTGCTTGAGGTAACTCAATTTCTGCTTGTGCTGTGACAGCCTCCTGTTCCGTGCCTGAAGCCTGTAGCTAAAGTAGGTGCTGAATCAAACCCAAATCCCAAGACCCTCGGTCTTTCTGGGGCTGGCAAAGCCAAATATCAACATTCAGTAAATCCACAAGTCCTTATAATAGACACAGAGATTAAGCTGAATTTGCAAAGAGTTGAAATTGGATCAGAAGTTTCTGCATAGGGGTATGAGGGGGTGAGACAGGGAAGAGGGACAACACCAGCCCATAGCAATCCTTCCTGCAGTTTATCCCTGCTATGCACTCTCCCAGCAGGGTGGATTTATTAGTGCAGGAGTCCTGTCTCTGCAGGCTCTGTCTGAGCTGGCACACTGACCCACCCCAGGGAGAGCAGGGAATCCCCGGCTCAGCTTGGCGCAAGTGCCAGCGCGGAGCGGAGGAAGGAAAGAAAGCAGGGAAGGGCAGCACCTCCCAGGGGCTGGCAGGAGGCGGTGGCAGTGCCCGTGGACTCACCGGCTGGGCGAGGGGCTGCGCAGGTAATGGGCCTGCACAGCCTTCACGTCCGGGCCCTCCTCCTCCTCCTCCTCGGGCACCGCCGGCTCGCTGTCCGAATCTCTGCCGCTGGCCATGGCGGCTGATGGGATCCGCTACAAGGAGCAGGCAGGAGGGAGAGCCATTACACACGGCTGCACAGGAGCCCATTCCCTGGGTCTGGGGCATCAGAGGCAGTGGGTACAGCAGAAGGGCCTCCCACACTTTCCTCCTGCGAAGAGCCCTTTCCACACGGGCTGCAGGGGCTGCTCTACCAGGGCGGTGCCATTCCCAGGGCCTCATGCAGCTCCCTGGCTGCTGCCCAGCCAGGGCCAATGCTCTTTTGCCTGTGAGTAAGGGTGCTGGAAGGCCAGGAGAGAAGGGGTGGCAGGGCAGAAACTCTATACTCCCCTGACCGCGCATGGTGGCTGGAAGGAGCCGTACACAGCCAGAGCCGGGCTGGAAGGAGGGTCAGGGGCAGGAAACATGAGAACATGAGACCTCGTGTACCCAAAGTGAAATGCTCCTAAAGCTTAAGGCCAAAGGAGCTTGAAGGCTTGGGACTTTGTCCTTGTAATCCTTTGTGTGGAGGCTGCTGTTCTTACCCGGGGTGCGGGAGAGCCAGGAGAGCACGGCTCAGGTAGGAACGTGGAAACACGGCAGCCAACACTTGCCCTGGCCCAGGCAGAGGACTCCGGTACCACAAGAGCCAGCGGCAGCTCCCAAGGGCCCGGCGGCCGGGCTCGGGCCGGGAGATCCGGCCGCGTGGTCACTCACCGGGCAGTGAGCGGGGAGAAGGGGGAGCAAGGAAAGGGAACTTACCCCCTGTGCCTGATGGCTCCACTGGGGGTCCCTGCTGGAGGCACGGCAAAGGAGTCCACTGGAGACAGCAAGGAATGGTACTGGGGGGAAAGCAATCAGCTGCCCTCCTCTCACTCTCTCTACGGCTTCTTCATCGAGGGGCAGGACAACTGTTGGCACCAAACCTTTATCAGCTTTCTAAATATAGCTGTCCTGACACTGGCTGCTAGATCGCACGGGGAAGGAATTCAGTGCCTCACAGACAGCAGCTGGTCAAGCACTTAACTCCTTCCCTGCTGTGGGCTGGATCCTTGTTTCTCAGCTGCAGGAAAGAGTCCAGAGCCAGTGAGGCTGGACCCCTGCCTCCAGAGAGTCTCCTGGCAAGGGGGATCCCACCAGGCACAAACTGAAATACAGGTATGACCTCTGATATCCTTGGGAAATGCAGAGCAGGATGAACCACTCCAACCTAATGGAAAGTAAGCCACCTGTCAACTACCTGGACTTCTGCATTGACTTTGGCATGGTCCTACACAACATTCTTACCTCTAATTTGGAGAGAGGTGGATTTGATTGATAGACCGTTTGATGGATAAAGAAGTGGGTGGATGGGATCCGACTACAGTCAATGGCTCAGCATCCAAATGGAGATCACCAACAAGTGGTATCCCTCAGGATCCTGTACTGGGACTCCTCAGTATCTTTTATCCTCACACAGACAGTGAGACTGAGTCACACTCAGGAATTCTGCAGAGGACACCAGGCTGAGTGGTGCCCTGGATTCAGTAGGGGCAGGGATGCCATACAGAGGAGGAGTGGGCCCTTGTGAACCTCACAAAATTCACCAGGGCCAAGTGCAAGATCCTGCATCTGGGTTGGGGCAGTCCTCAATATCAGTACAGGCTTGGGATGAATGGATCCAGAGCAGCCTGGAGGAGAGGGGACTTTAGAGTACTGGTGGGTGAACAGCTGGATGTGACCCATCTGCAACTGCAGCCCATAAAGCCAACTATATGCTGGGCTACATCAGAAGTGTGACCAGCAGGTCAGGGCATGGGACTGTCCCACTCCGCTCCTGTGAAACCCCAGCTGGAGTACAACGTTCAGCTCTGGAGCCCCTAGCACAAAACATGGGCCTCTTGGAGAGGGTCCACAGGAGGGCCAGAAGTCCATCAGAAGGCTGGAACACTTCTATGGAGAAAGAGTCAGGTCTGTTCATCCTGGAGAAGGTTCTAGGGAGACCTTATTGCAGCCTTTCTGTACTTAAAGGGAACTTTAAAAGAAAGGAGGAGAGACATTTTACCAGGGCCTGAGTCATGGAACAAAATTTAAACTAAGAAGGTAAATTTAGATTAAATAAAAGGAAGAAATTCTTTATGAGGATGGTGAGGCACTGGAACAGATTGCCCAGAGAAGTTGTGGATGCCCCATCACTCAAGTGTCCAAGGCTACGTTGGGTGGGTTTTTGAGAAACCTGGTCTGGTGAAAAATGTTCCTGCTTGTGGTAGGGAGGTTCAACTGGATGATCTTTATAGGTCCCTTCAGACCCAAACGATTCTGTGGTTCTATGGTTGTAAGATCATTTTTGTTCTTGGAAGAGCCAAGACTGAGCCACAGTATGTCTTTTCTGATGTCTTTTCAAAAAGGAAGCCTCTAGTTCCCATCTCTTGACCCCCCCCGGAAAGCTCATGGGCCAGGCTGGCCCAGGACAGAACCAGATGAAAGTGTGAGTGCTGTTTATCTGTACTGGGGGCTCCAGTTGTGAGTCATGCAAAACCATCCCACTGTTGACTCCCTTTGCAAACAAACTAGAAAGGAAGTGGAAAAGGAAACTCACCTACCTGATCCTACAGATACCTTTGGTGGTGTACCATGCTGGGCAGGGCCTGCACACCCCCTTCTTTCTTGCTTGAGTGTTGCATCCTCACAGGGGGATGGGAGCTGTGTCTGTAGGGATGCCACATCATGGCAAGGAAGAGATGTGACACAGCCACTCAAGTCTTGGTGTGCTCACAGCCCAGGCTTGTGTTAATGTAGGCACAGGGGTGAGTGAGCAGGGAAAAGAGAAGGTGGTGTATTGAATCTTGGGTGTCACAGGGAGGAAGGGATGGCTGATTATGGGTTTGAAGGGATCCTGACAGTTTCATGTACATAGAGAATGAATTGTGTTGATCCTGCAGATACCTCCTCTTGGCAATGCAATTTCTAGCTGCTTCTGCAATATAGTGACCATGTGTTCTTGTTAATTACTCCTAATTGTGGCAAAGGTGATCTAAAGATGTTTGCTTATAGACTGCCTTTTGTTGGAGAACAAAGCTTTTCAAAGGACCTAAATGTTGTGGGAGCACATACACCATTGGCATCCAATAAACCCATATGATTTTAAGTCACTGAGCTGCTTCTGAAAATCCTAATTGTGAATCTTTAGGATACAAGTGCAGCCAAGGATGGTGAAGGCCCTGGCATGCCCACTGCAACACTTCAGATGTAGAGATGGTGAGAGGACCCTATAGGTTGAAGACTTGTAGAGAGCACTCACAGCAAGCAGCTCCTCCCCACTGCTGCCCACAGGCTGTTGGGTTTTGGGATCAAGGTGACCGTACAGAGCAGAGGCAAGGAGGACAGAAATCTTTGCTAATGACTGTTTGCACGTGCAAATGTAGCAAAAAGAGCTGTAAGTGGTTGGGAATCTGTCATTGGTGGTCAATGTATTAATTCACAGATGAACCTGAACTGAACACCAACAGGTGCTGTCCTCTTAGGAGGGAAAAGGTGGGATCTTCATGTTCTCTTCCTGATCCTTCTCTTTACTGGCAGGAGTTACAAAGATTTATAGTGTTAGCACACTGCTACCTATGCATATTCCTCACTGAATTTCACAGGCAGGCCTTATCAGAGCAGATATTTTTGGCAACACAATGAAGTCACCCTGGTTTTGTACTAAAGCTTTTCATGTCAATGGCAGTTTTATTTAAATAACATAATAATATCCCCTAAAAATCCTATGTATCAGCAAAAAGATTCCCCAGAGCTGCAGCCATCAGCAAAAATAATACTTCAAGGGTTTGCATTGCCCACAGGTGAGGGACAAAGAAGCTGATATGCAAAGCTTTGGCAGCATTGCTGGTACCTATGGCAGCTCTTTTAGCTGTGGGGCCAGTGCTTGTGAGCTTTGGCAGCTCATGCTAGATAGGGAAAGAAAATCAACCCAGAAACATACAGAAACATACAGAATCTCTTACAATTGCCCACATTAAAGCAGTCTGCTCCTGAGACCCCCAATGAGAGCTGTAAAAGTAAACTGACAGGGTAAAAGTGCCTAAATACCTTTTCAAAACTAGGCTTAAATAACTAACAAAAGCTATAAATATAAAGCATCTAAAACAAGCATCTTAATATCAGATTTATGTAAGTATCAGGTGCTGAAGCATACGCTCTCCACAATACCTAGGAAACCAGTCTTAGCCAAATCTCCAAAACCATGAATATAATCCATCTCAGTGCCAATTTATTTACTTGTGTTGCATCAGAGTGGCTGATAGAGGCAGGGTAAAAATCACTTCCACACCAACATGAGATGAGGAAGTCTCCGTGACAACTCACTCTACCATATTTCCCTGTCTGCCTGGCTGCACAAAAGGTGAGACCCATCATGTTGTGAAACCACAGATTCCTGGAATGGAAGACAAGCATTAATGTCTAAGAGGTATCAGTTAGATTTCTCTCTTATCCCAACTGATTTGGATTACTAATTTTTATGAGACTGAAATAACTTTCCATCTTTAAGATTGCTGTCTGTCCATCAAATTCAACTGAAATCAGTCAAGTGGGTTCCGAAGTTATTGGGAAGAAGAGAGGAAATACTCATATTTGTATGAGTATTTAAAGTAAATGGAGTTAGGCTCCTCAGGTCCTTAAGGCCTGAATGTGGGCTGCTGCCTGCATTGTGAAGCACTGTAATAGCTATTTAACTCTGTTCCTTAGTAAATATTTGAGAAAAATGAGGTTTATCCTCCCCTAGTTGCGTGTCATCACACGCATGACTTCAGCTGCACTGCACAGTCCACTCCCAGTCCCACCACACCCTTCCCTTGCTTCATGCACCTGCGTGTTGGGAGAAATGGGGAAAGGCCATTTAATTGTGGGAGAAAGTCCACACCTGGAGAAGGTACACACAAGTTTACAGAGAGCAGCAAGTAATGTCAAAGCATACTGGTGATGTGGCTTGTCATTCTGAGAGGGGAGGGGCAGGCTGGGGCAGAAATGCTTTAAAAGAGACTGAGGAAGTGAACCTGTGATGCCACTGCTAAACAGCCTTTCCGGGAAAGCCAATTACTCACCCAGCCTCCTGGGGATCACAAGGAAGAGCACCTTGAGGTGAAACAAAGGAGAGATGAGGGGGTCTGCAATGAAAGGACTTGGGCTGTTCATTTTCAGTGCAAGTGAGTACTAATTTGGTTATGTTCTCAAGGGCTGGGTGGAAGGAAACAGCACTACAAAATACAAGGACTCCAGTGCACCTTGTACGTCTCTTTTTTGTTTAGTGAAGGTTCCTTTGTGTTCATGGCCAGACAAGTTGTGTACCAGTCTCTGTGCTGGATGTCCAGACACACAGGCATCTCCCAAAACTGTTACAAGTGGGGAAAAAATGTTGTTCTTTGGGAAGCTGGAAAGTACTTTTCGTAAACAGTTTTTTTGGTTTCTGTTAATAGAGTATTTGTCTCTGAAAAAGGAACTTACTCCTCTAGAAGTCTTAGTCTCTTTCTCCACTGCTATTTATCCTGTCTCATCTTCTTATATCAATGTTTCTGCACTTACTCCAGCCTCAGACCAAACTACGCACATGGGAATTGCTTGGGGTTTTTAAACTAAAAATCCTAAAAACCTCACATCAACAATATGATTCACAAAGTTTAAAGTAATCAGAAAAAGTGGATGGGCTCCACATGCAACAAATGTGACCTGGATCATGGTTTGATGATCATTAGGTAACTTGTGCAATGCCATTGGTATTCACTCTCCTTTTTCATTATTCTCACCTTTTTTGCTGTGCAAATTAAGTAAATGGGAACTTCTCAGAGAGAAGTAAGTATGTAAAATGAAGCTCTTTTTTTGTTGCTTGATCAGAATCTCAATTTATTTCAGCAAACAAAACACTCCTGTAATTGTATTAATTACCCTTCAGTCTGTTAACAATTACTCAGTAACAACTGTGAAAGTAGAAATGTCACTTTGATATTCTTCTTCCTTTGTACTAGTACGAATCTCTAAGTTAAGCAGAGGGAGAGAAAATCTTTCTCAATTTCTTAAAATGTTATAAACATACAAAATGATAACACACAAAAAAGTAATTCTAGGGTTTAAATCTAGGTGATATTGTCTCTCTAGTAGTATGTAGGCTATTTGTCCTCTCTCCTTTTTTGGACTTCTTTCAGAATTTGCTTCCCCTCCCTTGAGCCATATATTTTGAATAGATTCCAAGAAAAAAATCTCCCAGCCTCTGAAGATTTAACCACAACTTTTAAACACGATGATTATGAAGTGAACTGTGGTGAGAAGTGGGAAGGAGGAAATCAGCCTGAGTCAATGGCATCTCAGAAGGAAACTGTGTTGCTTCCCTGAGAGAGGGAAGCTCCTTCTGGGATGCAGGAAGAGATGTGGGTGAAGAGCAGAGAAGCAGTGGGATGTGAGGGTGACAGCAACAGATGAATAAGTGTGTTACAGGCTGTGTCTCACAAGTGTTGGGTTCAGCTGCTCCCCAAATCTGCACCAAACATGTCTAGAAGAAAAGAAAGATCTCATTTATGGTAGGATTTGACTCATCGAATTGGAAGAAGGAAAAGAAGTCTTAGAGGTTGGGTGGTTTCTTCTCTGCCTCAGGGGTGTGTTTATGACCTGTCAGTGAACCCCAGCCCAGTGGAACCAGTTTCTGAGTGACAAAAAGATCAGGAAAAGGGGTTTGCTCCATTTCCTAATACAGACAGTGGTGCTTTTCACCTAAATGCAGGAAAGCATCTCTATCCAGTCACAACAAGCAAGGAGAAAGCTTTCACAGATGTCTCTTATACAAAGGGCATATGCAAACAGCAGTCAGCTAGAGCCCTGGGGCTGTGCAAACATGGAGCCTGGGTGCTCCAGAGCAGGGAAAGATCTGGGAGTGGCTGCAATAAAAGCATGTTAGAAATACTTTGCCCTGGTTGCCTTCTCATAACTGTCAGCAGTTGTAAATTAAATAATCCTCAAGACAACAGAAGCCACCCCTGCCATATCACAGAGGAAGAGGTGAAAACACACCTCACTCATGAACTGTGGGAGCCCACAGAACAAATCGGTCATGGGGCAGGGCACACAGAAATGGGAATTCAGGCTAAAAGCAGATCCCTGTGCCAGCTGTCCCATGGCACCCTGTGTAATTACCTGAATTGTCTCCCCAGGTTCTCAGTGCAGTGACAACACAACCTTTTGTGTCCCAACGCTGGTGTTTCCTAAGGGACGCCTGTTCACTGCTAGTCAAGGACCTGGCAGTGCTCAGCTTGCCACTGGGGTTCCCTTACTGACCTTTTCCTGTCTAGAAAAGTGGGTATTCACGACCAGTTTGCAACTCAAGGTGGAATCTAGAAATCCATTGCTCTCTCCCTTATACATTACACTTCCTTATAGATCTAACGTGGACAAAGATAGGGCAGAATGAGGACCCGAAGTTTGCTAGGTGGCAACTTTTCAGACGAATCCTCTCCAGGGAACAGTGACTCAGCTTTCAGAAGCAAACCTTCACCACCACATGCAGCATGCCCCTCATGGGGGAAGCCTTCCTCTCCTCTTTCCCCCTTACTGTGCCATGCTTCTCTCTGCCATGGGAGCACCTCTGAGCAGCATTTCCTTCCTTGCCATTTACAGCTTCCCCTAACGATTTCTACAGATGAAGGTGCTGTTAAAAAATAAGAAGAAACAAAACCAATGCCTCAAATCAACAAACCCACACAAACTGGTAGGAGGAAGCAGGTGTTTTTAACCATGGATTCCTGCAGGCATGAAGGTCACCTATGGTAGGGCAGACATAAATGTCCAGCTCAATTCTGAGAATAACAAAGACCTGCCCACCAGGCAATGCTCAGACATGATGAATTAAGAGCAAGTCAGAGGGAATCCAGCAGAAGAAACACCTGCCCTGTGCCCTGCGTGCTTCCCCAGGGCACAGAGGGATTTCTGTTTTATTCAAATCTCAGCTATTCCTGTGCTCCAGAGGCAGGAGTTAGAGTTCTTGGAGAAAGGTGACTGCTACCTTGCTAATTTGAAAAAAAACCCTAAGAGCTATTCTTCTCTTGTTTCTTTCAATCACTCTTTGCTTCTCTAGGTTTTTCTGGTTTCAGGGATGAAAAACATGAACAGGTTTTGATTCCCTAGCACAAAATGTCACTTTTCTATGGATTTGGATTGCGGCAAGTTATTTGACAGTTTTCCTGATCCTTGAAATTTGACAATATCAGTTTGTTAGTTTAGCCTGAATCCTTAAGACTGCTGATGCACTTGTAGTATCTGTTTATCTGTCTCCCTCTGTACATTCTGAACTGTCAAAGGGTGTCAGTCACACTGAAGGAGGGCTCAGGAAAAAAATAAAGCATCTTTCTAGACTCCATGGCAATGTATGAGTAGGTGAAGAGGAGGGAAGCAAGGAACAGAGAGCAGAGTTTAGCTCCAAGCCATCCTGAAGCAGCTTCCCAGAGCCAATGAGCCTCAGCACACATCACCTCTTACTCAGTGGGGAATGACGGGGAATGAGGGGTTACTGTGGCATGTAAGGAAGCCAAAGAGACTACCATGGAATCCCGATGTTGTTGTTTTTCCTGAGTGCAGCATTTATTCTCTTCCTAGTCCTGGTGTCTGCTCACGCCCTCACTGTGGAAGTTCCTGCGAGGCAAATCAAAGTGGCAAGAGGAAGAAACGCTACCCTGCGCTGTAATTTTAAAACCAGCGCGGCTGTTGACGGAAGTGACCTGCTTGTCTGGAGGAAAATCAGTAGCAGGGTAAACTCAGCTGCATAAAGAAACAGAGAGGGCATCCAAGAAGGGGCAGGAGGTGGAAGCTGTGGGTGGGAATGGATGTTGGAACAAAAAGATTCCATCCAGGCTTTTTTTAATCCCAGAACTGTGCAAATGGAAATGCTGAGTCTAGATGCAATTTATCCCAAATCTATTGCACAAACTAGGCAAGCCCTCAACTCTCTTCCTCCTCTCTCTTGGTCTTAAAAGTGTTTAATGAAGATACACCACTATATGTACTGTAGGGTTTACATCTATTAAAACATGTGAAACACAGATAATTTCTAAAAATATATGCACATATATAAATATGTATGTCTAATACACATATCTTTGATACTGTATAAAAAGTTTTAAGTTGATGATAACAGTACATGGAGACATTCTTGAGGTCTCCTACATACATTTGAAGTATTTGAAGGTTAAGAAACTTTTAAAGTTCTCTTTGACTTCTTGGAAATTAGTGGGAGGGAAAGCAGCCTTTGGAGATCTCCTTGAAGGAACTGCCAAGGGTTTCTTCTCTGGAGATCCTCGCTGGGAGAGTTTGTGTAACCATAAGGCAATTTGACTGACATGGGTCTCAGTGAAGTCTCATGCTGTCCTCTCCTCACGGTGAGGAAAAGTGAATAAGCTCCACCTCAGATAAGGTGTAAGAAGGGGATTCCAGATGGAAACAGAGATCCATTTGAATGTCTATGTTTTTCTTGGCTTTTTCTCAAAGTGGTGCAGTTCAAGGTCCTCTTTCCCAAGCTGCTCTCTAGGAGTGGGCTGATTCACAGAGTTACGTGGCGAGACTGATCCTGTCCCCTCCCTGTCCACAGGTTGACATCGTGTCGCGGTACTTTGATGGGCTCACACAGTACGGGCAGGGCTACGAGCAGCGCCTCGTCTTCAGTGGCAATGTGAACAGTGGGGACATCAGCATCACCATCACTGCCGTGACCATGGAGGACAACGGCACCTACGCCTGCAGCGTCCGCCTCCGGAACGACTACCCGGCGCAGACTGAGCTCCTGGACCTCTTTGTCCTCGGTGCGGTGACACAGGCAGTGCCACACCCCTGTTAGACACACCTGCCCTTCCTCTAATGTCCACAGTGGTTTAAACAACAGATTTTCTAACAGCAAAAAGGCTGTCATCCCCAATTCCACCTTTGGTCTTTTCTTGCTCCTATGGGAGGATGCTGGGATGTGTAGGGCACACAACTCCCTCAGACACCCGGCTGTAGCAAACAGCCTTTAGAGCTGTACAGCTCGCTTTCCTAATAATCCAGGCATCATTATGGGGCTTTCTTCATCCCCCCTGTGGCCTGTCATACTCCAGTTATCAGAGGATGGGCTACCTAACACTATTAGACATAACCCAAAAAGTATCTTGCAATTCCTTCTTGGCTTTTCAGTGCCAAATTAGAAACAAATTAGATCCAAATTCACTTTAAGTTCCTTTAAGAAGAAGGTGGCAGGTGCAAGACCAGCCTCTGCTTGCAAGAATAAAAACCACTGAAACAAGAAACTGCTTCTGATTAATACAATTGCTTTTTTCTTCCTTCAGTTGCACCATCCAAGCCCGAATGCAACATCGTGGGGACACCACAGTATGGACAGAATATCAACCTGACCTGCGTTTCTCGTGAGGGCTCCCCAACGCCCAAATACAGCTGGCAAAGCTTCAATGTGCAAAACGAGCCCCGTGTGCTACCATATGCACAAGGTATGGGAAACCCAAAGACATCAAGGCTTTGAGGTCTCTGCAGATGAGGGCTGGAAAGATTTTTAAATGCGAATCCAAAAACACTTTTAAGGCTTATTCTAGGATGTTGTCTGAACAGGATTTTGAAAAGTTGTTCTTTTGATACAAGACATGTTCATGAGTAACTTAGCATGGGGAAAAGGACTCTTACCTGAAGTAAGAATGGTCAGAAAGACTTTAACTTCAGCTCTCCCCTGGTGAGAAACTTGGATGGCTCTGGAAGCAGCCAAAAATAATTATTCCTCAGTTGCTGGGAGTAAGGTGTAACACAAGGAACAACATTGAGTTTTCTGTCTTTACACCCCAGCTTGCTTGACAACAAGCAGATCTCTTTCTAAACTGAAGGAAACAAAAGCTGGCTCTGGAAGCTTTCTTCCAGAGATGACCACTCACCTGGAGGAAGGGGCTATGAGAAAGTTACACCATTCCTGCTTTGAGCATGAAAAAGGCTTCTGGTTCTTTAGGACTAATACACAGTCCCTGATATTTTATTTGCTTTCTTTTTAAGTTAGAATCTGGAAGGAAAAAGGAGCTGAATTTCCCCATAACAGGATCTTGACAGAACTATTTATACAGAAATGAGGGTTTAATACTCTTTTAAGTGTATCAGTGACAGAAGCCTCAGATATATTTAATTAAACAACTTTGTTTTTTCCTGGCCTGTCCAGCTTCGGGAAGACTAAGTGTCTGCACCTACCCTTCCTGGTTTAAGGGAAGTAAACTAAAGATGATGAGACCCACAGGATATTCCACACTCACGAGCCGATTATTGCACAAAATATGGAAAGGACAAAGTATCACCGAGGCAGGAACTTTATTCATTTCACTGCCACTAAGTGGTGCCAGTGAATCACGCAGAGCCCTGAGCACAGCGAGACTTGTCACAGCAGCAGCTTCTGCTGTCACCCTGTCCCTCCCCGGGACAGGAGTCTCTGCTGGCCCATTCCCACCTCATTCCTGCTTTCTTGGGAGCACCCATGGCCAAGCAATGTGCCGACTGTCCCCTGGTGCCTCAGCCTGGCTGGGTGCCCTGTTGTCACTACAGGCAACTGCCTTCTGTGCTAAGCAAGTCCCACTGCTGCAAAGCGTGCAGAACCCCCTCAGGAGACACTCCAGAGCTGACAGTACCTGACCCACATTTTCCCCCATTTCACTCACTCAATTACTTTGATTTATTAGGAGGATTTAAATTCCACTTCTAGATAAAGACTTTGACAGCTACAAACGTCAGCCCCTGCCCCCACCCCCCCCAAAACAAACAAACAAACAAACAAAAAAAAAACCAAACAAAAACCCACCAAAAAAAGAAGAGGGAGACAAGTAAATACAAGGAGTATGTAAAGACTAAAAGAAAAAAAAAATAATATTAAAAATCAAGCAAGCATTTTGTCTGTCATTTCTCAGTTTGCATGCTCTTCTACTATCTGGCACTAGGTGCCAGCAAATACTAAACATAAAAAAGTGAGATCCCAGGGAAACAGGAAAGTCGTTAAAAAAGTATTCAGTCTTTTGCTTTCAGAGCAGGGATCCGGGCCTCTCTCACAAGCAAAAAGCATGGACTACACCTACCCCTATCAGCTGGAGATGTAGCAAACAAACTGACAGAGCTAAGCTTCAGCCTGTGGTTCTGAGCTGTGTGAGGCTGGACAGAAAGCATCAGCATCACTGCAGTCCTGTCACTAGAGTTCTTCTGCTTTGTTTATTAACACAGCCTGTGTGGCTTCTCCCAGACTAGAAAACTTTTTCCCCTACTGGTAAATAATTCATATCTGAAATCCTAAGAGCTGCAAGACTGAAGAGCTTTCTCTTGTTTAACAAGTTAATTCACCAAGATGGACAGTCCTGATTTGGGCATCTGACATTTCTTAAAATCCAACTTCCCCCCCTCACCCCTCTGCCCCGCACCCCGAAAAAAAAAAAGAAAAAAAAAAAAAAAAAAAAAAAAAAAAAGGCAAGCTTTCTCTAAGCACAGACACTTCTCACCCTCCACCTACAATTTTCTTTCTAAAAGGAATGTTCAAATACCACATGTTCCCTGTAATCAAAACAGCACACTTCTGTTTATCCTCCCACAAATCACTCTAAAACCTAGGGATGAGCATGGCAGCTCCTGAGCAAGACAGAGCAATCCATCAGCTTTAATAACCTCTCATCACTCCAACCATCCTGGGCTAGAACTGGAACTGTTGCCACTTCCTTCCCTGCTTTAATTATTTTCTTTTTTGGCCTGATTTGTGTTTCACAACAGGGCAACAAATAACTCTGAAGAACATCTCAGCAGACACCTCTGGCTTTTACATCTGCACTGCAACAAATGAAGTGGGAACGGAATTTTGCAACATGACAGTCAGTGTTGTGCCACGTAAGAGACGGGGCTGCCTTGGGGAAGGGAAGTACCAGAGAGAATATCTTAGCTCAAAGTATTAAAGGAGGGCAATGTTATCATCTGGTTTCTGCACACCTGTAAGAGAGACCCTGTCCACTGGTTTACAGGCTGGTAGAGCACTCACCAACTCACTGGGTTAGTTAAAAATGACAAAAAAACTCTATAGAGTCAGACAGCACTGAATTGGTGATGTCTGAAACTATAGACAAAGAAGAGCAGTTGTTCAGATGCAGGGGCTCCTCCCAGTCAGTAGCTAACTGCTCCTGTACTACCCAGTACAGAGTTATTTCCACTTGCTGTAGTCCAACAATGGGGCTTCCACTCAGTCTGGAGGTGGTGGGGGCGTTTGAAGTGCAGTGATTGTGCTGATCCCCTTTGACACCATTCCTGTGCTAACTCCTCCCTTCCCATGCAGCATCCATGAACATAGCTCTGTATGCTGGCATCATTGGGGGAGTTGTTGCTGCCATTGTGGTGATTGGGATAATTTCCTATTGCTGCTGCTGTCGGGACAGCAAGGAAACTGACTACGAGATGACGTGAGTACCTCTCCCTGCAGCAGTGAATGGAACAGATGAGGGGTTCTCCTTTTCACTCCAGCAGTGACAGATGGAGAGGAAAGCTGGGGAGAAAAGAAATCTAGGAGAGTATGTATTGCTTTCTCCTTTCAGTGTCCACCCCAGTGGCTCCCATCTCTCCTCATGGGACATGCCCAGGTGTCCCAGACACTTTTGTATCTCTGGCTAGAACCAAATTATTCAAACCTTAGATGTGAATTAGCACAGATGTTATGAAAAAACCCAATTAGCTCCCACACCTCTTGCATCACCAGCAAGACCGAATTTGTGGACTTCAGCTGGGTACAGTTCTAGATCAGCTTGGAGCAGTTTAAAAGTATCCTAACACAAAATCTCTTCAGTGAGGTTTCTGGATGGTTTTGATTGACATCTCTATTCCTGAACAATGTTTTAGGGAGCAGGAAGACAGAAATGAACCCTCCAGGCAGATGCCAACAAGGCACGAGAGCACAGAGGAGGATGTAGAGAATGCATGAATGAAGAATCCACTGCCATCTCCAGGATCTGCTGAGGCACAGACATCACTGTAGAAGAGAAACCAATCCCTCTTTCTTACTGCAAGAAGTTGAATTATAAAATGAAAGCCAAAGGCTCTGCCTTCAAGTTCTGGGAGAGAACATTCTTGCTTCCCTGGAAAGAAGTGCTTGATGTACAGTGAG